>NC_066359.1:5816667-6463334 GCF_024516045.1 Bombus affinis
GCGTCGAAAGTTTCGAAATTTTCGATCTCTTAAGTCCGAATGATGTTTATCAATATTTATCGATGTGCAACCGTCTGATGCATCTTGGAGAAGTTCTTATTCCGTTTCCTTATCGTCCGTTACAACAGTCCATCGGATGCAACATATTTATTAGAGTGACAGCTTTTGTTTGTCATTTGGCGACAATGGGATTACAAAACATCTTCTAAGCCGTCGGTCGCCAGCGAGCAAACAGCGATCATTCGCGTGTAAATATAAATAATAAACCGAGCTAACAACAAACAAGACAGCCAGATAGATATCGATGCATTTACAAAAATTCTATTACAATAAAAATAAGTATTAAAGGGTAAAGAATTTTCTCTGGAGTCAATTTTTGTATCTAATTCTTAACTGAAACAATAATAAACCGATTCATTTTGCTGTACAGATTTCATATTCGTTTATTTCTTCTATGGTTTGCATTAGTTTTGGCCAAATTTCTAGTTAATTACACAAATAGAATAATATTCAAAAATTATATAAAACATTTTCAGTAATAAAATTATTGATCCGGCGCGATAAAATTTTCGAGGATTTGCATAATAATAGTCTAGTTTAATTAGAATCGAAATATAATTGATGATGATAACGATTCAGTCAACTGCGAAAATTATATCTTTTGTAATAGAAATTGCGTTAATATTGTTTGTTTACCGTTTCTTTATTAGCTTCTAAACAGATTTACTAATCTACGTTAAAAAAAGTTAGTGATCATATTTATTTTTACATAAAAAAACAAATATGAAAATAGATGCAATGTTTTTTCAAATAACTATATCTGTATCTATATTTCATAGTTATAGTAAAAATATAAAAACAGATAACAAAATGATATCAAAACATTTGTATAAGTAATGAAACTTGAATAAATATTCGTTTACGAGTTATCCATGGTTAAATTGTTTGCGAAATGGAGGGAGGTCCAAAACTCGTGCAGTGCCAAGCAGCATTAAAGCTGGAAAAATTTCGCAAAATTTTTATTGTCAGACATAAATTATAATTTATATTGGCTTGTGAAAGTATTTGAATACACACAGAAAACTTTTATGAATATATTATATAATATATTCTGAAATTTCATTAGCACTGTAACGAGTCATGAGTCACGATTGTTGTGATTGCATGTACGTATTAGTAAAATTTGGAACAAATTTAAAAATGTATATTTTAGGAACTGGATATATGTGTGAGTGTGTGTGTATGTTAGCGGTGTAGACGGCGCAAGGTTAAAAATGAAAACTATTGTGAAACCGTTATCGCCGCGAAAAAACCCAGGAAGGAAGAATCACATCGGAGCCGGCTCATCGCAATGACGGCTAATCCCCGGCGAGGAAGTTGGAACGTGTAATCGTTATGCTGATCAATCAGTATATACGTACGCCGGAATAAACAGGCGAGCCGCAGAATAGAAATTTTTAAATTAAAAAATCGAGAATGAAAAAGCCGTTATATTGTTAGTAGTATATCTTGTATATATTATTTTAAAAAGTTGAGTCCACAGCAAAGTTAATTTCACTTTCTGCTCTCTCAACCTATATACTCTAACGTTTCTTAACTTAGAATATAGAAACGACAAGATATTTATTGCACTGATTTATTGCCGGCATATACTTCCGAAGATCATCAAAATAACCTATATTATTATTATATCTATATGGTCTCTTTAGTGAGACCATCATTAGCATTAATCATATGTTTAAGACTATTATTCTTGTTGTACATTCAGCTATAAATTAAATAAATTTTTACAATATATGTCCTGTAAATTCTACATATATTTTCAGATTGGTCCCAACTTTTACTCATATAATCACAATAGTCTTAGATTTAAAATTTTCTGTGCTAGGTGTACCAATACTTTCATAAGCCTTGTATATTTAACATTGATAAATTTGAAAATATATATTTTCGTCGAAAATATCCTAACCTCAAAAGTTTGTTTATCAGCCAAATTTATTTCATTCAAAATTGAATGAAGTTTGTAGAAATAATAAAAAATACTATCTCAGACTAATGTAATTGTTAAAAGATATCCAATAACGACTTAATTCTTAACTAAAATATACAGTTTATTTACATAGATATATCAAAACATGTGATACGTGAAAATACTTTACAAATTAAATATAGAAAAATGTAGAAACAAATTGATAAATTACCGCTTCCAATTGCGTACATTGTCGTTTTTCCAGTCCATTTCTGGAATTTTTTTGAATGATATGCAACATATAAGCCGGAACCAATAAGACCGCAGCCACTGAAAATTCTACAGCCCAAACAATCACGATTTCGATTGTTAATCATGCTCTTTACAGTAGATGTTTCCTGCATTTTTCACTTTATAATAATATAATACAAAATTTCTAAAGTATATACGAAGGAACTTTTTTCAAAACAATCAGTTTACGACGATTTTATGTAGGTTATGTTTAAATTACTAAGTTCACAATAAATCGAAATAAATCGAACTTTGATTCAAATTTTTTAAATAATATACTAGAATATTATATTATAGCTTATATTTAAATAATAAAAATTAAGAATATATATTAAACTTTTATTATAGGTTAATAAATAAAATACAGTTTAAAATTTGTCCTTCACCAAAATCGATAATAAATGAAATATAACCTATAAAATATATTATCTTATTCATAATCTCTCTTTCATAAACTTGTATTACAATACAGTAAGTTAATAAAATAATAATTTTAAAGGCACATATAATTTACTAAATTATTTTTACAATTATTTCATTATTACTTTATTTATTTTTTATTCAAATTTGAGTATACAAAACTTAAGTGAGACAATTTTCTCACAATTTTATGACAGTAGTTTTTAATCATTTACTGAAGAACAAAAAATAAATAAAATTTTGGAAAGTGTAAAAATTGTAACAATTTTGACAAATTCCATTATTTCTATGTACTAATTATTCTATGAGCTTCTTCGCTTTGAAGAAACGTCTTAAGTAAAGGACTTGCCAGATTGAAAGAACCAAAAGCCAGCACATGGAAAATATACTGAAATAAAGTACGCGTGTATTCGTTGCCTCTGAAAATTTTAAGAAAGGTAATTAAATGCTTTTTTAATTCCGCCAAAGGGTTTAACAAAAAAGATATTTAGTTATTTTTATATCTTATAGTACCATTTGTGTCTCTCATTTCTTCTTCATTTTTCCGCATTCGAGCAAAATCTTGGACAATAGCTTCTGATAAGTCTTCCAGACGTTTTAATTCAACTTCAGAAGGTTTAAGCTTTGCTGCTTCACCAATCTTAAATAAAAGTAGTTAATTGGTTAATTGTTATTTCATACTGTCAAATTCCAGATTTAGAATTAATTAAAATTCAAACACAATTTAATATAAAATATAAGCCTGTGTCTAGGAAACTCAAATCTGTGCTCAAACTCCATTAAAAACAAAATTGGGTTTTATTAAAATATTATGAAGTAACTTTTTTTCTAAACAAAATTTTTCAGATATTGTGCTAACTAATTCATGCTAAAACCCATGCTATTAAAAGCCATATGGGTGGTCACTAATAAAAGCAATATTGCTACATTACCAACTGTGTGCCCATACAAGCCACATATAAAACAAAGAAAAGATAGGAAATACTGTAAGTTTATCCTTGAAACTTTTGCTAAAAGTGATAGATATTGACAATCCATAGAATATATTACAAAATGTTATATTTTTTATACAATATTTCATATTATGTAAAAGAAAAGGGGAGGAAACATAATTTGCTTTTATAAATCAAAAATTAGGGTAAAATTAGGGATTGTCAATTCCTATGAAATATTTAATACATACTTTATCAAGAATGAAACAGAATTGTTACATAAAAATAATTTAAAAATCAAATTGATGAAAACAATTTGATATATCTATATATTAAAATCATTCAAAGAACTTACTCCTTCATAATTCTTTGCTTCAATTCCACGTTTTGTGACTAAATAGATCTCTTGCTTAATCTGTTTGGTATCTAAAACACATTTTTAAGTTTAGGTAATGAAATACAAAGAAACATAATGTATTTTAGAATTATGTATCTGTATACATACTGCCTGAAAAAGATGGTAGCATGGAATGTGCCATAAAGCAAATTTCAAATGTATCATATGTCTCTGTGACAAATGAGAATTTCAACAACTTCCCATGGGGAATATCATCTTTTTTCGAAAGAACATCTCCTTTTGAATCTCTTATCTATAAAATTACAAAAAGTTATTACATTGTTCAATTCTTGTTGCAGTTTGATATCTAAAAATTGAAAAACAACTCAATTCTCCATATGTGAGTTAAGAGAAGTTAACCTAATATAACCTCAACATAATTTTTGTATACAATATACATTTAAAAAAATAAATATGATAGAAAATTGGTGATTTACAATGTATTCGGTTTTAACATCTAGTGTCACAGAGACTTTATATTCTCCAGCAACTAAAACATTTGCTTGAACTTCCTCCTTTAAGCACTTGAAACCATTCGGCTCAAGGTAAAATCTGATACCGTGTGCATACACAAGTAACGTTACGAAAATATATATTACACCTCGCATTTTTCAAGGAGTTTCATTAAACTATGTTAAATAATTTCGAAGAGAAATATCTCTCAAGAATACTTGAAATCAACTGTAACCCATCAACATACTGATGAGTTGGCAGCCATTAGGTATTTTGGATTAATCACGTGATATGATAGAAAACAAGAACATGGCGTATATTCATAAAAATTCAAAATTTAATTAATTAGTATATAAGAATCATACAATAATCAATCCTATTAAGAATCATTAACTCTTTATATAGCATTAGTTTCTTAATTTAAAGCTTCAAATACAGTTTTAAAGCTACCTACAACTGACAAAGAAAAACGGCTAATTGTGGGTTACCTTAAGTTTTTAAACCGACGCCGACAAGCGCGCCATTTGTAAACCACGCTGAATTGAATTTGAAGTTTATAAACGGCAGTAGAAAAGTGACCGTTATTTGTAATAACAGGTAATACCTAACAAATTATATCTATTCTCCTAAGTTATTTCATAAACAATTGTTTTTTAACAATTTACTAGTTGCAAAGCACATATATTAAAATGTCAACTTCTTACACACTGGAAGAAATTTTGGAAAGACAATGTGAAAAATTGCAAGATCTTGAAATTGCAACGATATTTGTTAAAAGTAAGGTTAAATTTGTATTCTTTAATTTAATATCTTATATTACAATATTTATATTTAATTTTATGTCCAGGCAAAGATGCAATGAAAGAAGAACTTCTTAAAATGCGTACAGCAGTCTCACAGAAATGTAATGATATAGAAATCATGAGGCAAAAATTGGATGAAATGAAGAAGCAGAATAATCAATGTAGAGTATGTTTCTTAATTCTTTATATTTTTACACATTTTGAGTTTAAATAAGTTTTAATTAGAGATCTAAAAATTTTAGGAATTAATGTTACATATCAAAGCTGTGAGTAAAAAAATCAATCACATGAAAAGAAATATTCCATCTGAGTTGATTCATGATTATTATGAAACTCAAAATTCCTTACCATTAAGAAGCATGGCGGGAGAGGAATTCACACCAGTACATACAGTAATAACTGACAATAGAGAAAAACAAGAAACTCCAATGATAGACTGTAAAAAAGTATTATTCAACGAACCTGAAGTTTGTCTTATGATATCTTTGATAGGCACGGATGAGTTCAGTAAAATCCCAAAGTACATTATTGGGAGACAATCTTTAGAAACAGTCAATAACTTTATAAATACCATCAATCAAATATTAAAAGCAAAATATATGTTTTTATCATTGGGGAAAGCTCATGCTAGAAAACAAGGCGATTTGAATCTTTATTTACACTATAAAAAACAGGAAATGGACATCTGTAATGATAATAGTAAGTTTTCTATTTTACATAACTGAAGTACATATTTTATTATTAAAGGTAAAAATTGTGTTTTAGAATATGTATACTTCTTCACTGGTGAAGATTATGAAAGACAAACGAAATCCAAATTAGACAAACTCAAATTAAATCTAATGATAGTTCTACGACATTGCAAAAGATTAAGGGAGCACAGGATAAAAAATGATGTCCGATATGTAATATTACCAAAATAATAATTAAATTATAGTAATAAATCAGGACATTATGTAATAAATGAATGTTTTATTGTACAAAAAGAGTAAAAATGTAATTTAGCAATTGTGCATCTATTAGTTATATTAATTGATACTATTGTAAAATATATTTTCTAATATCCTATTTCTTATAATTATTTTAAAATTTAATATCAAGGTTTTACTCAAATTAATTTGATTAAAAATGTATAACTAAGATATTAAATGATGAGAAATAAGCTCCTAACGTTCTTAAACTACGAAAATTTTTTAAGATTCGCTTTTGTTTCGGTCGTCGTGGGAGCGTGTTTATCAGAAACACTCAACTCATAAAGATTAGACTCCCTGTCGAATTGTTTCGACGAAACGAAGACTCAAGTTTAGTTTGCCATGAAAGAATTCTTCCCTTTTCAATTCCAAGGAACGAGGTAATCTGCTCTGAAATAATT
Organism: Bombus affinis; assembly: GCF_024516045.1. Lineage (NCBI taxonomy): Eukaryota > Metazoa > Arthropoda > Insecta > Hymenoptera > Apidae > Bombus > Bombus affinis. The sequence continues at coordinate 5,823,305 of NC_066359.1, forward strand.
TCGATCGTACGCTCCACTTGTGGAGATAAGATAGTCTAAAACTATCATTTTTTTTTTTTGTATTATTTAATAGTAACCTTATCGTATAATAATAATTTATTTCAACTAAGAAATTACACATCAATTTAACAATTTAATTGTAAAAAATGCATATTCAAAAAATCTCAACTTAATGATTAATATATTGAAGAAAAATGATATATAATTAATGTTATGAGAATAATTTTTCAAATATTATATGTAAAATTTAAAAAATGTAAATAATAAAATATTTTTCATTTAACACGAAAGCACGCGAAAATTATTATTGCTATATAGGATATTTCTCAAGAATCAAACAGTTCGAGCGAAAATTCATGATTATGTAACTTTTTATTTATTGTATAATATGTTTTTTCTTTAAAATATAAACGATTATTAATGTTAAATTTTTAGATAAAAAGAATTAGTAGATTTCTTCCAACATGAATAGCGGAAGAACGGAGTCGATTAGCACATTAAGCGAGCATGAAGATGATTTTGATGAATTCGAAGGATCAATTATTTGGTCCCAGGAGGAACCATTTTCCTCGAATGAAATTTTAGAATTAGCTCCGGATCCCGATAAACAAAATCGATTAAAATCTTTATGTCGTTTATGTGCTGGAGAAACTTTACATCCGATTTACATCTATTCCGAATTTGGCGAATCTTTGAAACTTTTGCATAAAATAAACACATGTTTAAGTGTTAAGGTAATTATTTGTTGAATTTTTTACTCCTTAGTACAAATTATACTAATTTTATGTAAATGTATAATTAATAAAATGAAAACATTAAGATCACTTATAGATAAATGAAACAGAAGGAATTTATATTTTTTTTGTTGCTATGCATATGAATTTTTCTATAATAATTAAATTTTTAAATATGATCATTAAATATGAACTTTTCCATAGGTAAAGAAAACTGATCCTCTCCCCAAACAACTTTGTCCAACATGTGTAGAAAAGATTACTTGGTGCAATGAATTCGATGTTCAGTGTATCAGAGCTGAGGAAACTCTCCTTGAAATTTTAAAGCAAAACCATTCTTTCAATAATGCTAGAAATGATATTCAAGAAAATTCTCAGGGGAATATTGATTCTTGTCCATTGTGTGTCGAAGGACGGATGAGAATTTACAAAGAAGATAAAGAGAATAGAAAAGATGTTGAACTGTATGATAGCGATATTGTTCTTGAGAGTAGTGATGAGGAACAGATTCCTAATGAAATTAATATTGAACAGAATGAGGAACCAGAAAACGAATCTATAACTTTGTTCTGTTTGGGTACCAAGCAGAAATATTTGAAATGTGGAGCTTGTATGAATTTGTATCATACAAAAGAGACTCTTGATGAGCATAAATGCAAACCTAATTTACAATGTACTTCCAAACCTTATAAGTGTGATATATGCTTCGCAACTTTCACGTTTGAAGAACGATTGCAGTTTCATCAACATTTTCATAAAGATGCAAAAGCGTTGTATTGCGAAATTTGCAAAATTACGTTTGGGAAGGAATTAAAATTGTTTTATCACTATAAGAGGTATTACCTAGAAAAATTATTATAGAAAAATTTAAGTAATATATCCATTTATTTTATTTGCAGATATCATTGTAAAGATGGTAGAGTATCTTGCTTACAATGTGGAAAACTATTTGAAAATCAAGAAGGATTAAAAAAACATGTATGTGTGGATGGAAAAACAAGACCTCATGTATGCGAAGTTTGTTCCAAGGGGTTCTGTGATGGATACACTTTGAAACGCCATGTGGTAACTCATCTTCCAGAAAAGCCATACAAATGTCCAGAATGTTCAAAAAGTTTCACACAGAAATCAAGACTGAATAAACACATTGCTGGGCACAGCATCATTTTGGAAAACAGTCAAACTATTTGGAGGTAGTATATTTGTTTTCGTATTATTCTTCAGTAATCAACAAGTTATGTTTTATAGGTGTATTCGTTGTGGTGAAGTCTTTGGAAGTTGCGAATCCACAGATGAACACTGCAAAAAACATGAGGAGAAAATTAGTCTTATAGAAGAGATGCAAGTATTGAAATTATACCATTGTGAATTCTGTAGCAGCCACTTTGCAGATATGGATCATTTAAAAACTCATAGAGAATCTCACGTTATTGAGAAACCATACTCTTGCAACCATTGTAACTCTACATTCAAATCTTTCGCAGAGGCTGTTCTTCACTGGAAAGAACACCCAAGAATATTCAAAGTGCTAGTAGTATTTTTGTGTGAGATTTGTGACAGAGATGTTAAGGAACTATCTCTGCTTTATAAGCATAAGCAGAAGAGACACCAACCAGTGCCTAGAAGATCAGAGAAGAGCAAAGAGAAGTTCATTTGTGAACTCTGTGGAAGTATTTTTGTGACTATAGAAGATTTCCAAGAACATGGAAAGTACAGATGCTCCAAATTCCCATGTGACATTTGTGGTAGTCTTTTACCAACTGCAAATTCTCTGAATGCTCATAAAAGAAGACATAGTGGATTAAGACCGTACGTATATTAAGTTATATTAATATTTTGTAATTTTTATGATTTTTTATTCTTATATAGATATGTTTGCAATATCTGTGGTAAAAGCTACACTCAATCCAGTCATATGTGGACCCACAAAAGGTTCCACATGGGTGTAAAACCCTATGCCTGTGAATATTGTGACCAGAGATTCACAATAAAGCCAGATCTGGCAGACCACACTAGGAAAAAACATACAAGAGAAAGACCATTCAAATGTGATGTTTGCAACAAAGCTTTCTTAACTGGTTCTGTCTTCTACCAACATAGGCTAATACATAGAGGGGATCGTAGATACAAGTGCCACTATTGTGAAAAAGCATTTACTAGAACAGAAGCTTTAAACAACCACATAAAGATTCACACTGGTGAAAAACCACATGCATGTGATGTTTGTGGAAGATGCTTTAGACAAAAGGGAGACATGAGAAAACACAGGCGAACACAACATATTGCCAAACAAGACACAAAATAGGTTAAGTTAAATATAATTATTAAATACTTTCATATAAAGACTTTATGATAATCTTTTGTTGTAATGAATTATTTTCAAACGTTATGTTGTGATTAATAAAATGTAAATAAAATTTTTATGATGGTAATGCTTTATAAATTATATTTAGAAAAAAAAGTTATGAATTATGCATATCAATTACTTTTAGGAATCTTTGTTCTTTTAAGGTTATGTAAATATTGGATGTATAAGAAAGGAATATCGTAAAAGGAAAGAAAAAGAATGATTGATATTGTAAAGTGATTTAAATTTGTATTCCTTTAAAATTAGGCGCGATAAGAAGCGCGAACAGGTGCGCAGATGCAACACGTATAGAACAGGTGATACGACCGATGTCTCGTGATTCGTACCACTGAATCTTACGACTATAACAAGTGCAATTGTTACTGATAAAGATTGCACACGTATGAGGTTTGATTTCGTTACAATAGAAATGATGACGAACTACAGATAAAAATCATTTCATAAGGTGCTCCACGTACCTGACACTCCTTTGTAAGTCTATGTTCGATCACTTTTTAATTTCAATTACAACGTTCACCGATCTTGTTTTCGACCTACATACTATAATAAAACGATATATAACGATCAGTTAAAACTCAATCGATGGTCCTTCTAATTACCTTATTCAATATTTATTGTCATTTTTAATGACACGTACCTAACCTAATTCAATTTGACATATGCGTATCATCACAATGAAAATGAGAATTTTGTATTTTTCATAGGGCTTTTATTACTTTTTAAATAAAATTATAAAAAATGTTGACGGCAAATGTTTTGATTTTGATAACACAAGTATCAAGAATTTCACTTGATGAATTATATTAAGAAATAGACATAAATATTTTATATAAATAGCAAAAAGTTTATACAATAATAGTTTTCTTCTTCAATCATAAGAAGACAAATATCATTTTTCAGAAGTTCCATGAAGAATGGCATTTCCTCCGCTAGTTAGTTCTACGCCTCCTCCTTTAGACAATCTAGGGGACTCTGAGGAAGATGAGTTTGGAGATTTTACTACTGGAGGTATAGATGGTAATTACATTTTTTACAAAAATATATAATATATAATAAAATTATACAATATGATATTATGAAAATATATAATGTTGTATACATTTCTATTATATATCAATATTTATATTCTAGGATTATCTGTATCATCAGATTCACCGCATAAGCTTGTAACTCCAGTCCAAACACCTTTAACATCTCAACATACTTCGCCGAGAGTAAATGGTATTCCAGAAATTCCAGAAAATTCTCAAATAAATGTCGCTCCAAAACCGACAATTACAGAGGACCTTTTAATACTTGAGAAAATAAATGATACTGTAAATAATATTAAATTCGGGACAGAAGTTGAGAAGTTGGATGAAATCATAGGAAATGATAGCAAAAAGAACTTGGGAAATGTGAACAATAATAATAAAGAAATTATTGTAGAGAGAGGGGTTTCTAATGGAGTTAATTTAAACAGCGAAAGCAATAGCTTTGAAGGAAACAAGAGGGAAGCTAATAATTTAGAAGATATAGAACCTTTAAGTCTAGATTTAGAAGATCCGACCGCCGCTCCTGACACGGTACAGTCATTAAACGATGCTATTTACGATTATGAAGATTCACAAAATTGGATTTCCAATAGCAATGCATCTACAGATATTTCGAAAGCAGATTGCTTTAAAATTCAAGACTCTGGAGTCACGTCCAATAATGTAAACAGTTTAAACAAAGACTTCAATGGAGAAAATAAAGAAGATTCGAATTTGGATTCAGAAGATACCATCGTAAAGTCGAAATTAGAAGATAAATCTGTAGAAAATCTGAATGTATCTATTAAAGAAGATGACTTTTCATTTGAAGTTGACGGTTTGGAATTTGTAAATGTTAAAAATTCAGTATTTTGTAGTCCTATTGAAAATGAGTTGAGCATTAATAACTCAAATAAGGAGTTTTTTTTGAAAGATCAAATGGAACATGAAATTGTCACAGATCTTCAGCTTTCTGAGATTGAAGATGACCATTACTCTGCACCACTGCCAGATATTTCCAAGTGTCCAAACGAAGAATTTAGCGACTTCAAGTATGATTCTATGTTGGAAACTTCAATTGCCACACTTCAGCCAGAGTTTCCTGACTATTCCACGGAAACGGGAGAGAAGAAAGAAGAAATGCTAGTTCAAGATGACGATTTTGGTGATTTTACAAATTTCTCCGAGCATACGCAATTCGAGAAACTAGATGAAACAAATGTACCTGATAAAAAAAACGAGGAAGATGATTTTGGAGATTTCAGTGATTTCGAAACAACATTCGAGCAGCCTTCAGTAGAACAGTCGCAAATTAGTCTAAAAGAGTCAATTTGTCGAATAGAAAATAAAAGCGTGAGTTTCTTTTATATTTATCTTCTTTGAATCAACTACTAGAAATTTGCATAAATTTTCTTTAGGCTGCTAACAAAATAGAGGACATAATAACTACCATGTTTTCAATGGACTCTGAGCAATGTGAGATTGAGATACAGCCATTGATAAGTGAGGTGGACGAAGTCTGGCAGAGTATTAAAAATGTTGAGGAAACGAATGCTTTGACGTACCAATGGACAAACAGTTCCAGCAACAATGTATTGCTAAACTCTCTTGGTATTGATTCTCGTAATATCGTGAGTAACATTTGCTTGTATAGAATGGTACAATAGATCGAAGATTAAATTTAAGAACTCGCAGTTATTCGGGCCGAGATGGAACCCGAATGTTCCAAGATTTGCTGCGAATCTTGGCTTTACTCCATTAGAGCCAATCAAAGCCACAACTGATCCTCAACCAGTTGCTTTGTCGAATGTCAGCAAATCCCAAGCTTCAACTAATTCAGAAGTAAGTTTTTAAATACAATGCTCTTCGGATAAGCGATTACATCTTTCCCTAGTTAAGATTTCATGGAATCTTGTTATTGATGACAATTAGAAGTACTAAACTTTCAATTAGGTTTTCATAAAATTATTATTAAATAGTTTCTGAAATTCTTTTGATTATTTAAGTAGTATTCTACTAATAATTAATAATATTGCACACAGTATATTTGATCATAATTAATATTGATATAATTTTATTAGGAAGTACCTGCTGCTCAATTCGATTGGAATAGTTCTGGGCTTGTTAATCCCTTAGAAGCTAGTAAGTATTCAGACCAATGTATGTTCATGTTACAATTTCATTAGTTTTATTTTGCTACTACAATATCAGGTATTCTTTAATAGACAAATAAAGGAGTACCTCACATTTTAGTATAAAAATATTTAATTGCTTTATTCACTTTGCATTTGCAATTATGTTTTGTGTAAAGTGTGCTAATTACTGGGAATATTCTTTGATAAATCGTGTAATCTAGGTGGTGGGTTATCTGCTCTTCTACCTCTGGACTTTTTGTGTCCCTTCGATCCTCTACTAACATCCCACAACTCCACCAATTCTGAATCCTATCGTCGACCAAGTAGCGCAAGGAATCCTATTAATCATCGTAAGTCTTAGGCTTGTATTTGTATAGCCAGAACACACAGACACATTAGATTGTTTTACTGCATGCTTCTACTCTATCGTAATACACATCTATATCCAAAATCACCGCTTTCAAATGAAATCTTTTACAAAACAACAGATATCCCAGAAGTAAATGTAAATCGGGAACGATGCAATTCAGTGTCAAAAGTGGAGACGATAGATTCTCTGGAGAATGATATCACGAAGTCACAGAATACGAAACGTTCACAATCTTCGAAAATGATCGAACCTTTGCCTGTTCCACGTGCACCAGAATGGAAGAGGAAAACTGATCTCGACTCAGGAAATAAACAGAAGAGCACAAGTATTCAAAGAGGCATTCCAATGGAGAAACAATGCCTACCAATAGAAAAGCAGTTTTTATCAATTGATAAACAGTACACGAGCGAAAGACAATTCGTGTCGGTTGAGAGATCGTTTCCGTCAAGTGACAAACAGTATTCATCAGCGGAGAAATCGACGACGGGAGACGTTTACCGTGGCAAGCCTATGACCAAGAGATCCGGATCCGAGCACGTAGTAATGGATAGATTCGGTCGGATAATGCCGATTCAGCCAGAAACAGCGAGGATATTAAACCGTTTGCCGGATCTTTCGTTCCTCAGCGCTAGAACTTTGATGCTCGATCGGGAACACAAGCAGCTCGCCTGCGAAATGGGCGTTATAACTCGTAAAATGCCTGGCTGAGTAACGTCGGTCTGAGCGCGAGTTTGAAAGGTCAGAACATTCGATAGATCTCACTCTGTCCCGTGGACAAATTGATGAGACGTAGAGACGAAGGAGAAAAGACGTTCCGCTAACCTTTCAAACCCGCGCTTGGGCCGACCTTTGATCCTAACCTATATTTTCCCCCTGAAAAAAGAAGAAAAAAAAGCACTGACTGATAAAGTATTCTGTATTCTTCATTCAGGAAGGTAAAAAAGAGATATGGGATATGCGAGACGATGGATGTTTATTTTCTGCTCATAAAAAGGAGCTATTCCACAATACAGATTTTCTATCATTTTTGCATGATAAAATGGCGGTATAGAACCTTATTACTTTGTTCACGAAATGGAGTCATAATATTTTATCATTTAAGATGTGATCATTTCCAGATCTCTAGACACTTCCGAGTATTAGTAATGAAAACATCACTCATAGTATGTAATACACAGTTTTTCTATGTTATTTCTTTTAACTCAGGTATGGATATCTTTCGACCTTTCTCCCAACTTCTTTATTTCTTGCTCCCAGATGTGGACCAATACATGTATACTTTAAAGTAGCTTGTATAATATGATTAGACAGTATGATTATACATACAGTATGACTAAATTTAAATTTATATTTCTAACCATATTTGTTTTAGATAATAAAAGAACTCTTGCACTGATATATGGTGAAGTTCTTATTAGAAATAATTCATATTTTTGTTTTCAACTTTGCTTTTTAATTATGGTATAGTTTGTTGATATAATATGTGTTGCTAATTAATTATTTACGTGCTTGTAAGCTTTGTAAGCAGAATGTACTTAATCTTTTATACGTACTGACTCTGTTCCGTGAACAGGTGTAAGAATGAGTAAGTTAGTGGTGCAGCCAGAAATTGTTAATGGAGGCATACTACAATGTCACAAGTTAGTTTCATAGTTGATTAAGAAAGAAATTATTATTTTGAGAAAAAATATTTTTCAATTTTGTATTCAATTATGCCTCCATAAAAATTATACTTTATATACGCATTTTTATTTTGTAAAGCATATTAAAAATATACGTATTCTTTATCCATGTGAAAAGAGGATAATACCTGAAAGTAACGAATTAATCGAACTGTTAACAATTGTTATTTCAGTGAAGTTTGTACTACCTGACCGCACCACAGTTACAGATAGTTAGTGATATCGAATATTCGATACTCGAGTTAAGACTTACTACCAATACTACATTCAGAGGGAATTGTCATGAACATACTTGGCGTTCAAAAGTGACTTAACAAATAATAACAATAAGATATCGTAGGCAAATATAAAAGTATTCGTGAGAAACTTAATAGGGGTTGCTTATACCTTTGACATTTGATAACTATTATTTTTCGTAGACTGAATGTTCTTACTATAGTATAATGATTTAAAGCCCAACCAGATATTCTATTATTAGCAAGGAGAGGATTAATCTTGAGTGGAAGATTTGAAAGGAATTGAGGCGATTATGGGCGTTTTATATAATAGATATATTATATATTTTATTTATAATCCTATTATCAAAGAAAATGTCCAAGGTGTTAAGCAAATGGTATATTCTAATTGTAAAAACGTTAATACGTTAAAACGTTATTAATTTTATCTAATTGTGTTTTAATATTATATCTTAGGCATTATAATTACTCTGTTATAAGTATTTATTATCTAATTACATTTGTTTTATGTTCTGTGCACACAGCTAATTTTTTAAATTAATATATAAAAAAATGGTGATATGGTGATATTTACAGTCTTTTATTTTTTAATAATCGCTTCTGTAATCATTCAGTGTTGCTGAAAATCTTCTACGCAAGAACAATGTTCTCTTACATACAGGATAGATTAGAGGGAAAGCCTGTGTCATTGAATTGGTACTAGTCTTAAAACTTACACATAGAATATGGAAATACTTTACTCTTATTTCTACTGTGTCAATAAAAACTCTTATTTTTATTTTATTAGTCGTATTGAATCAATACCAAATATTATATTAACCACTGCTTGAAAATGATGCTAACATAAATATGTGTACTCACACATATTACTTTAAAGTGCATATACACACATTCATGGTTCAAGGGGCACCTATATAGTATAGAATATAATACATTCTTTTCTTTTTTTTTTTGTTCTATGAAAAGTTTAGGAAAATTACTAATTTGCCAGTGGAATCATGTCCATCGTTATACACGTCAGGCGTAGTCGTGCGCCGACTGGTACGGACAGGTACCAAATGCCACAAGGTCACGACTCGTGTGCCCGTATACATGAAGGAAGAGAGTTAACGCGAGAAGAAGAGAGAAACCTTTTATTGTGCGGCTCACTGTTGCGCCGGCAAGGTGCGCAACCAATGAACAGCAAAATAACAGGTGAAAGAACATATACGTCGCACTAGAGATGTGTGCTCTTAGCAGGAATGAATTTTTATGAACTCGCATGCAAAGAGTAGCTTAAACAAATACTTGCAACATACATTGTCCGAAAAGAACTACTGAAGAATACGACAAAATAAATATAATATGGAAAATGTACTCAAAATTATTGATTACTTTCCCAGTAATGATTGGTCTTAATACTAGTTGCAACAGTCAGAATTGGTATTGGTGTATTACTAGTCAGCCAGGAATATTTTTTTATAAGAGGCTGGTGCCATAATTTATGAAGAAGATAAATTTGAAGTTACATATAGAATACCTAAACAGGATATTGCCACAATTAGGTTAAGACTCTGGACAGAGTAAAAGTCATGAATCAGGTTGAATTAAAAATTTGCTAAGGTCACGTTAATGTGCATTCTAACACATTTTATGCTGTGTAGGTCACCCGAATGACAAATTATGTAAGATTAGCACGAATAAAATATTTAATATTTAATAAAAATATAGTATACTAAAATTTAATAAAAATACAACACGAGATGTATTAATTTTAAGGAATATTAAAGTCTTCGATGAAGATTAAAATGTATTAAGAGATGAATTAAAAGACCAGCGATGTGCGGTAATTCTATGAAGAGGAAGTGGAGAGATGTAGTATTTCCATGTGACTGGACAATAGAAAAGGTCGGGCATGTCTTGTGGTATTTGCTTTGACTAATAAATGCGTTTGCGAGAAAACGCAGGAGTCGGCAACTTGTCGTTCTCTCGAGCGGCACCACCGGGCACGGGTGGCACGAGTTCACGCTATACAATTTCATTCACAAACAGTGTACGTAAAGACAAATTGCAGGTTTCCCTCTCGAATACATGCCACTCCCAATTAATTCCGCCGCTACGTAGTTGATCCTCGTTTTTACTTACAGATACTGAGATATTTGATCGCATACTTTTCCACTTCTATCATCCCTTAAATCTTTTTCAATTGAATATTAGACAGAGACTAATATTTATATAATAATAATATTTTACTAGAAGAATATTACAAATTTTTGTAATTTTCTTCCAATTGGAAAATTTGTCTTTAAAATATTATAAAAACATTTAGAAAATTTAAATACTACTTGAAAAAATTTGTTATTGTAGAAAAGTATAAGCAGGTTGGGTCATTTGGTCAATAAATGCGTTTCCGTACAAAAGAATTCAAAGAATAGATGCAGCTTTCAGATCCGTTAAGATCTGTAGATGAAGTCAAAACAGGTCTGAGGGACGATATTACCTGAGGTCAGGTAAATTCATCCTGTTTACATTCGTTCTCTGCAACTTTCTTTTCAAAGGACAGGAAAACGAATCTTAGAAATGAAACACAATAAAACTATCAATAAATTTTATATTATACGAAATGCAATATATTAAAATAATTAATAAGTTATTTTTTAAAAAATTCCACTCCTTCGACACGTATGAAGGAGTGGAATTTAAAAAAAAAAAAAAATGGTGGTTTAAATGATGGTTTAAGAAGAATGATCTTTAGGTACAGTGGCTCGTGAAAGTATTCTCACACATTTTATGAACATATTAAATGTTATACGAACCATTTAAAAATTTCATTAGCGTTGTAATGGCAATAATACTCAACTATCATGATTATATTGTTCAAATTTGAAATGATTCTGAAAACGTATACGGAAGTTGCAAGATATTTGATAGCATATATTTCGTAAAGGTTACACAAGTATTTAAACAAATAGTTATTTAAAATATTAATAAATCACAGACCTTAGTGAGACCATTTTTTATGTTTATTACATGCTTAAGGTGACTATTCTTATTCATCTTACAATTTTTATATCTATTTTCAGATTGGATTCAAATTTTATCAATATGATCATGGAAGTCTTACCTCATTGCAGTGTTAAGGAAATTTCAAAATGTTTTATATAACACGTACAATATAAGCATCAAAGTTTTCTGTGGCAAGTGTACGAATATTTTTTGCATTACACTGTACGCATAGAGGAAATCGATCGTTTAAGTTGACTGCTAATCGATTATTTCCAATGATCGCCTTTTACGTCGTATTTAATATCCATGTCACAACGTTCACAGGTATTCGCTAGCTAAATCCTATCTTAGTGGAGGATTTGTCACACGTGGTCCTTAGAGCCCTTTCACGCGCATGTGCGGTGACATCAGTCTCGAGCCCCTGTAATCGGCGCGTGTACACGCTTCGAAGTTAGTCGTTCGCTGACCGCGGCCGCGTTGATGTTGCGCGTGGGAGCCATGAACTGAATCCGAGAGTAGCTCGTGCTCTTTTCGCGTTCTTTTTTTTTTCTTTTCCTTCGTCTTCCTTCCTGTACCAAGGGATCGTATTTGCTTTTCGTCTCGAGAAGAGCACGCACGCGCAACAGATAGTTTCTGCAACATCTGCTAACAAGTGTATTTTACAATCAACGTTTCTTAACCCTCAGAAAGGAACTTACAAAATTATCGCAAGTTCTGCGTTTCGAACATTCTTCATTATCTCGTACAAAACACGTTCTTCTCCCACTATTCACATTGTTTTGTATATTTCCTGATTTAAAGTGTATTTAATAAAGTACAGTTTCGACTCGAGTCGAACGGTGTAACATTGTAAGAATCTTGGTGCCGGCAGAACAGTGGAGACAAAAATTGTGAGAAGTGTGCGGTGAGCAGGACGGTGCGATGGCAGTGGCTGCGGGGCCACGCCGGCCACGCACGCTCCTCTTCGGTGGTAAATATTCTTCCGGGAATACTTTTGGGACGAAGAACCTGTGGTCGATCCTCGATGGGCTTCCGCTGATCTTAGTCTTAGCTGGTGTCGCACAGGTTGCCGCCCTCAGGATGGGTAAGTGAATCTCCATTTCTTGGATGGTTGCTTCACACTATTTACTTTTAGGGAAAAAACTGCTCGCGATGGTATCCCAATTAACACATTCAATGTAGGGAAGTATTTTTACAATTACTATCTTTCAGAATTACGACCAGAAAAGATATTTTTTAGTTAGTTCTACTTAAAAAGTGGCTAGAACACATGTTAGATTATTGAGAAATATCTAAGAAAAGATGATATCGATATATGCGTCGACTTCGTATTGAACATGTTAATTTCTTGCTTCGCAGTTTCATGACATAATAGCAGTGTCTCAGCATCATAGATTAGGTTAAACTGGTCAACTTTGTAGACAATTCCAATAGATTCGAATGAGAAATAAAATGAAACGACGTTATATTTTGAAAATTTATTTTTATTTTGTAAAACAAGAGTAAAGTCAAATAATCAAAATTGGTAAAAGTCATTAAACTTTGTGTGTAATTACCAAGATTATCTTACATATATAGAAGAAAATTTGTTTAAAAATTGATTGAGATAACGATGTTTAGTTATTAAAGTAAAATCTCAGATTTCATAGTAGGTATTTAATATGTGTGCCATTTGAATGCTATATTATTCTCGTAAGATTTTCTATTTAAGCCACGTGTCCCACCCAGTGGGACCCATATTATAAACCCATATTATAAATACAGCTCGAATGGAGAGCTCAATGGAAAATAAGAGGTCCACGCGACATTAAATCTATTAAATGAACGTTAATCTATTATAGTCTGCAAAATAGTATCAGTTTCGAAATTTTGTAACATTATATATAGGAAATCATTTGTCTGGGTCGTAATCATAATCCGTGCCGTGATTGTCATTTGATATCATAAGGCAAGGGGTAAAATTCGTTCAATTTTTATACGAAATTGCACAGCAACCTGTTCGCGATCACGAGCGTCTGCGCATACATACCGCGCATAGATCGATGTTTTTCGATATGAATCCTTGTGACTTCGAAAGGAACCGTTAAAACGTTTAATGACAGCTATCGAGTTTCCACGCATGTAGTTTTATGTGGATCTCTCTTGTTTTTGCAATATTTTCAGAATAGTAGAATGATTATTGAATAGCAGCTTATTTTAGTCTTGAATTTAGCCTAATGAAATGATTTTTGTTTGGTCTTATGAATCTTGTTTTCATTTTTTCTTTTTTATCTTATTGAACGTTGCATGGTAACAATTGCGTGCACAAAAAGCACAAATAGCTAACCTATCAACTATTATCATTTATTACCATTCTGCGAAGTTTCATGTTTAATTATCAATTCTACAAAGTCAAATATACGTACACACTCTCGTTGGCCTTTGTTCCGTTGGATGAATGAAGATTTGTTTGCTTTGATGCGCAAGAAATAATTGAATTTCTTCTCTTCTTTCTCTCGTGTGTGGTTTACTTTATATCTCTCTGTTTGGGAAATCGCATGGTTTTATGGTTGAATATTTTAGAAGTTTCTTAGAACCACATAGTTGATACGCAATCTATCAATTGAATCTCTAGTTTTCTTTTAACATAACTCAGGTTAATTAATCTTTTAGGATGATTAAAGTAAGATAAATTTCATGGATTAAAAAAATTGTCAACAATGTGAATGATTTAGATAAGAAATAACATTTCAGAAAATGGTGTGCAAATACAATGTAATATTTTGCAAAAATTAAATATTATGGTGTGATGTGTATATTTTAATTTATCGCGGCTCCCGCAAAGTGTGCAAAATATAGAGGATTCGCGTGGCAATCAACATGTTAAAATAATCTCGTTCTCTTTTCATATGTGTATGAAAAATATCCCGAAGGATGACAAACAGTTGATAATGCGAGAAAAGAGCTGATTATTGTGAATGAGGATGCTAAAAAAATTATAGGGTGATGCAACCGTTGATGACCTCAAAATTACTTTTATGACCCCTTTCAAGGCCATTATTACTCTCGATATTTAAACATGTCTTTTAATTTTCGAGAAACGCGTATTTATTTATTGTCTCTGCTTTGATTAATTAATTAATAACAAATCTACTTAAATACAATTGTACAGAAAGAAGTTTTTTAGATTGTTCAAACAACCTGTTTTCATCTTATGCATATTCTTTGATAACTTTTGAATTTCTGGTTTTAAATGGAGCTGGTTGGTTGCAGCGGCGTGAAATTTTAGAAATGGTTAGAGTGGTCATTCTCGATCTAATTCTGGTTCTGTTACAAATGCTATACCGTCGAGATTGCGGTCGTTTTTGCATCGAGGCATCTCCGGCCACTGCTTTCTCTGCTCCCCGCTAGGTGTACGACTTATCGCATGTGCTTTTCCTCGGGCGTCCGACTTTTTAAAAATCCCACCTCGCATGAGAATGCAGTTAACGAATCGAGTTGAATTTACCGTTAACCCCGTTGCTGCTGCGACTTTTGTTCAATGTAACGCGATTCTAATCCCTAAACTGCGAAAAGTCACTGGAATTTCGTAATCATTGAAACCATCGAATCTTCGCTTATTAAATATGATTCGCAGGGTTATAAAGACAAGGCTAAGAATTTGCAAAGTAAAAGTATTTTAATCTTTAGAGACCGCTAAAAGTTGCTGGAATTTTGAGATCACTGAAACCATCGAATCTTCTTTCAAATCTTCACTTGTTGAATACACTTCGAAAAACTATATAAATCAAAATAGAAATTTAAGGGATAGGCAAATTAAGGATATTCAAATTCATGTTTTGTCACATAACCTAAACTTGTAAATTTTATTGTACGAATGAAAAAAGATATTTGGGCATGTTTTTTTTTTTATATCTAGAGTGAATTTATGATCAAATTAAGACGCTCCTTTACAAGGAAGCAGAGAAAAATAGCGTTTGTATTTTGGATACAAAAACAAGAACTTTGCGCGTTTTATTGCCCGCGGATATGGAATGATATATATATATATGAGAGGAAAAGGAAGAAGATAAATAATGACCTCGAGATTCGAAGGTAGTTTTCTGTGAAAGGTAAAATGTACAAGTTGACCTTTCCGGGTAGCAGTAGTTAAATTTAGCAGTATTGCCGGTCCTGTTTCTGCCCAAGCACGATGCGATTAATAAAAGTACACCAGAACAACTCAATCGTTAAAAATTATGAAAATTTTTATTATGAAATATACAAAATATATATATATGTGCACAGCGCATACACATACACATATTTATGCTTGGTCAACGAAAAATGTCAGTTATTCGGCACAAGTTGTTACACCATCTGGTCACATGAAACTCGAAGAAAATGCAGACGGATGTAAAACAGGCAAATATTTGTAATGCGGTTTTATTTTTCTTAACAAACATTGCTTATGAATATTAAAATGTCTTATCACCCGAGAAATAACGTGTTTTGCAATACACAATTGCTCACGAAAGTAATTTGCGCAATTGCAAAATTTTTTTATAAATATATCATCCGTATTATACAATACATTTTGAAATTTCATTAGCGTTCTAATGAGATAAGATCATCATAATTATATTGGTAAAATTGATAAATGTATGTATGTATATGGAGTTACAAGATATTGACCCAATAATATAGGAGGATCAAATTAGTTCGTAAAATTCAATAACATGAAATATTTGAAAAAAGATGAGTAAAGACAAGTAGATAAATATGTAGTACGTAACACTCGTAATATGGCGCTAGTGTCGTCACACATGAAGATTTTCTATGGAAAGCATTTGAATACTTTCCTAAGCCACTGTATGCGTGAAATCTTAAACGAGGAGTGGGTCATCCGCCAAACTGTCTTGAACGTTTCGACGCGTTTTCTTATTCTCTAATCCGTCCGGAAGGCAACGAACACAGTCCGATGATCGTTGCCGCAAACGAAATAAACACAGATGAATGCTGTGTGGCCACGCAATCTTTACGAAACCGGTTCCACTTGTAGCCTTAGTTTGCGTGTAAACCGATCGTGATTTTTTTGAGAACCGAACGACGTGCTCGTTCTACACAAGCTCCTCCGTTTCTATTCGATGATTTCACGTGAAATTTTTTCACCAAACCGTAAAATATAGCTGTATGATTTCAACAGACAAATTGAGGTTATTATAAATTAGTAATTACTTATTTCAAATGACAACTGAAAGATCTCGAGATTTTGAAATACTACTCTATCGCTGAGGTTTTCCTTCCTTTTCGGATTTTTCTTCCCTTCCTTGGATTGATTATATCTAATTAGATTTTATTAAGTACTCACTTGTACGATCGAATGATCGATACGATCGAGGGCTACCGTGACGCGCTGCATCTAATGCGCTATTCGCACAGGTCCAAGTTTTGTGGAGAGAGAAAAACCGGTTTTTCGAACTCGTAGTAAACACGACGAAGGAGAATGCTCCGAATTCTCGAGGACTCGCATACCTTGAGCTTCTTCTAAGCTTTGTTTTATATTGCTTCACGAAAATTTTCCTTCTTAGTAGAGTTATACTCTAAAATCTCGTAATTGACCGCCATCTTGGTCCATCTCCATTTGGTGTTATTATATATCACCGTTAGTAAATTGAACTACTTTGCGAATGTACAACGAAAGTTATCATTATTGTTAGATCTTTATTTTATTTTCATTAAATTTGTTAACCAATAATAAAGCTGGGTTTACATTAGTCCAGTCGCTGAATCAAACCATTATATTTCAGTTGATTGACTAGAAATCGATCGATGTTTACATTCTTGAAGTGTTAGATTAGAAACACTACTACGCTTCAGCCAGTACTGGATTAGGTCGTCTATATGTTTCCAGTAATGCTGGGGATGAACAGTCGATTGAAAACTTTCAATACAGTCGTTGGACTGGATTGTTCACTGGAATGACGGTACTGTACTGAAATGAAAATACTGTCTACGTTATTCTTGTTACGATTCAATGCTGGATTGGATCACTGGACTGGAAAGTTACTGAACCAATGTAATCCCAGTTTAATTAAGTACAAGGCTCTATATGCATAAGAACCCTGTAGAAATATTCTATGTAGAGTCAAGGATAAAATATAAGTGGATAGATAGTGGAAATATGAATGAACTTTAATCGAACTAGTACTAATATTATATATTTAAGTTTTATTTATTATATTATAATACATACATTATTTAGTAAAAAATCGCCATTAATATTTGTGTAAACAAGCTGTATTTAACGAAACTTCATTGAGACTTACATTTTTTTTTACTTTTATACTTATTTTTATTTATGGTAAATGATAAGATGAAGTATGAACTTGTGAATCGGTATAATATTCGTTAGGTTTATTAGATTTCTTCTAGGAAAAAAACCTTCTCTGTTGTTTCTGTAAATGAGTAAAAAAAGTATCGGTCCACATACATATGTAGATCTACCGCGCCTACCGGAACCGATAACACGTTGGTGCGAATCGTGGATTTAAATGCCCCGGCCTTGAAAGGTTAAACGTCAATTTCGAATAAATGATAAATGATAAATCGGCTGAGGTCAGTT
Organism: Bombus affinis; assembly: GCF_024516045.1. Classification (NCBI taxonomy): domain Eukaryota; kingdom Metazoa; phylum Arthropoda; class Insecta; order Hymenoptera; family Apidae; genus Bombus; species Bombus affinis. The sequence continues at coordinate 5,841,411 of NC_066359.1, forward strand.
GAAAACCTTTGTAGCCAGATAATTGAATTTAAAGATCAATGAAAATGTGTATCACTACATTAGAACGTCTTAATCGTACGCTTGTCTAACATATTTCTATAAGTTAAATCATTAGTTTAATTAAAACTTTCTTTTACGGCTTTTGAAATGAAATTCCAATTATAAAGAAATGTGATGTATGCACGGGATTGTGTTTTGTATTCCAGAAGATCAGTGAACTATTCAAAGACCTGAAAATATGAAAAAAGATCCGTATAGTCATGTATCTGAGTAACTCGATTCCGTTTTGTATAATCGCCATATTGTATTTCAACACGCACCACGAGACGAACGTATTATACTTTCCGTGTTCTGGGAAGCGAATTAACGGTAGCTGGACCAACAGATTTTTCAGTTGAAATTTTAATAATACTTTAAAAGATGAAGTCTAGCGACTATAATATATCTAATTAGAATTTTGATATTTTCGTATGCAATTTTGGTAACTAGAACATCGCGAAATATATAAATAATATATATAATAAACTTTGTGAAAAATTGCACATTATTCAATTTCAATAATCGGAACACCGCCAAATAGAGTTTATAATTAGTATTTCTCACGACTATTAATCAAGATTATTATTGACAAGGTTTATTTTTTATTTCTAGGCAACGGAAAATTTTTTTATTGAAAATCTTAATGACCAGATATACATATTACCTTGACATATTGAACTTAAAATAGTGTTATTCTCTCGTTTACGTCAATTACATTGAAATTTTACAATGCAATATTATTTATTAGATAAGCATTAGACAAGCGTCTATTAATATAGTGATTTTGCGTTGTATCACTAAGAGAGGATAAATACGTAAGTACGTTTTATCTTTCTAGAAAATGCGCCAATCGTATTCCAGTAACGTAATGACTGTGACAAATAAGCATTTCCAAACAAGAATTGAACTCGTTTCCAACAGATGAAACGCAATGCGTTTAATATCATTTTCATTATAAAAGTAATAGATGAGACACGATGCATCTGACTTCAGTTTCGTTAAAAATATAATAGATGAAACGCGATGCGTTTAATTTTGTTTTCATAATGAAAATAATTATCAAAATTAAATACATTTTTCTTCATTCATATACTATCGTACGAAGATTAAGATTAAAGTGAGCTATGTATCTACAACAGAGGAGGAACTTTCTCCTTCTTTGGAAGAAGAAAGAAGGAATTAGAGCTTACAAACTCAGACAACTCTCGAGTGCAAGGTGCTTGGATTTCATCGACCCACTGATTCGTGCTACTTCTTTTTCTCGTGCTAATAACTGCACGCGCATCGTGCACGAGCATCTACCAGCCTGGATAACAATAAAATACGAATAGCACGCAATACCAGTTAATAAATCACTGGCTAAGAAACATCCTTCATTAATGTAAAATACTCTTATTTAAATTATGTTTAATTAGACCAATAGAAATCTTTAATTAGCCTTTCAAATAATTCCTTTTTTAGAATCAGACCAAACGAGTGCTTTTTGTTCTAGATACCTTTTTTTTTGCTGAAAAATTAACTGGCGTTTTCTAATGAAATAATTTAGTCGAGGTTCTTCAGCGATCGTGAATTTAATGATTTTCCATCGATGTACCGCTATCCTCTTGTGTATTCAGGAAACATCGTTTCCTTTGACCTCAAAGAAAAAAACGAAGCGCGTCTAAGCTGGGACGCTAGTTTATTTAGATTAGTGAAAATATTTTTTAGAAATCCCTAGATGGGATTTTGTGATACTTTCTCCTTTTGTTTTATTTTTAATAACCTTCAGTTATTACGTTTCACGTATAAGTTGTGTCACATATAAACGACTGCTTGATCGAATAGATGTTTCAAGCTACTAGAATCAGTTCATTCTTCAATATATACTTAAACTATATGCATACGACTTCTATGTCGTAAAAACCGTTACTACCAGTCGTAGTCATAAAGTATCGGCAACTGTCGATAGCCGGTTAATAATAATGGTAACAGCGAGCATTATATGAATCTAGGTTTTAATAATATTCGTTTGAGTCATTAATCAAGTTTTGCACATATTCATATACATAAATATACAAATATTTTTATAAAAAAATTAATCAAAAATTCAGATTGGGAATCTCTAGATAAACAGGATAATTGCATCTAAAAATTATTCTTTTGAAAGCTTGACTTCTTTATGGTTAGACAAAAGCATTAGGTATAAAGAATATAAGAAATTATGGATACATAAAATATGTAAACAATAAAAATATAACATATATAGGGAATATTTATTTTAGATACTGTACAGGTATGTTGGTAATATCATATATTCTACGTATTCATAATTGTTTGTATTTTCTATATTTATTTTTTCTACCTAAATTTCTCAGAGAGTAATTTTTAAATACCCTATTTCTCTAGGGACCTTTATTAGGGAAATTAATACTTTATACAGAATAAGAGCATATTATATAGAGAATTGTAAAATTGTAAATGACAATTGGTAAAAGAGGGCGCGAAGTTTAACTGTAACGTAGCACGCTTCTCTAATATTTAGTGCATAGACGTTGCTACTAGTAGTATAGATGTGTATGTATATATGGCATGTGCGAAGCCATAACGATTATGTTTACTTTAGCGTTTTTTTTTTCGAGCCTTTCACGGTCGATGGACTGTGTGAACTTGTGACAGGTTCTTCGTATTAAAGCGGACCAAGTTTAACATTTTCGAGAGAATTTATAAAGATCGTAATTATCGTTCACTACGAAAAAGTCGGCTCTGTTTAAATCTCGTATTTTTATCAACAATAAAACGCTTAAATCGGTATATGGCTATGCTCTCAGCCGTGCAAAGTGTGCCATTGCGAATTACTCTCCACTCTGGGTAAAAACTAAGAGTTCGAGAAATTTATTCAGTGAAATGGTGTTGTTTAGTATCTCCGTACCCATAAAAAATTGATTCTACCTCAAAGTCACTTCTTGTAAGATTTTTACATTTTAGAAGCTGTTTCATTGAAAACACGTAAATTTACGGAAGCCAATAATCTCTTAAGTATAACTTTCTCAAAAATGGAGGCCCATATGAAATGTTTTTCAAATAAAACTTAGTTTCTTTAAAACATCATATATCTCATCAAAATAAAATTCACATGGTTCAATGTACTTTCCCAATGAATTATTTCACTTAATTCTTCAAGATTTATGAAAATTGTCATTTCTAAAATCCAATAATTTTTAATGATGTTATTATTATTAGTCTGCCCGTGTATAGTTTCTTTTAAAATAACCTGTATATTAAAAATTTGCTTTTAACCCCCTTCATCTATCAGTGGTATTCTCTCCAAATTTAAAACAATAACAAAATTTTGATATTTTTATTATAAAACCTATGACCCAATAACATTGTTAATTAATACAATTTAGGAACACAAATGTCGTATCAAGTATCTTTATTCTCAATGTATCAGACAATTAATTAGAAGACAAAATTGACGATACTGCTCCATCAAATTCAAAATTCCGAGCATTGAAATGTCATATGAATTAATCTAACCTATTTGTGTATAATATTTAGATATAATTTAGATGCAATGAAGTCTCGTTATGGAGGACTGTCTTGCGGTGATTTCGTGGCAACTCGCGCAGGAAATGTTTCGTAGCGAAGCCGTCGTAGGCGAAATATCCTGGCCGATACCTACGGAGTCAAGCCAGGTTGGCAGGTTTGAGGCTGGCAGGTAAAGTCGGTAGGCGGATCGAGGTTCATTGACCTCGGCCTAGCGGCCGACCGGATAGCGGGACCATGCCTCCCCGATTCTACGTTCTCCTTCTGCCTTCTCTACACCTTCCTTCCTTTCCTTCTCTTTCTCTCCGTCTTTGTTTCTTTGTTTCTATGTCCCTGGTGCACGGTTCGCGTGTTGCGATATCGGCCTCACGATTGCCGGTCTTTCGGAAACCGGTGAGAGAGGTTAACTCTCGTAAGACGATCTCCGACGATGTTTTTGTGTCTCATAAGAAACTCGTCATGGTATATAATTGAAACCACTGCACAGATGATCCCACGTGAAATAGCGAGACGAATTTGTGGAACGAAGTTTTTTCGTCGGCAACGCGTTTTCGAATAGACGGCATTTAAAAATTCAGGCTATATGCGCGTACAGTCGATTATTGATCACCAGCCGCGCATCGCGCGCCCATTTCGAAACATAATTTCCGCGGGGACGATAAATTAAAAGAAAAATTGTATTCCACACCTATGATCGATGTTTTTTTTACATAGCTACGTTACTTGGAATGATAATACTTATATACTTCGATATTTATGGACATACGGTAATTAAGCAGAACGTTGAATTACAGTAAATGCATTCTTATCTGAACGAGTAACCGATCAATTAAAGTCAAGCTAAATGATAAATCGGTGATTAGTACATGTTATATATAATTGATGGATAGGTTATGCGCGCGATAAGTAAGTAAATACAAGGTTGAATGAACGATTGAATAAGTGCACAGACAAAGAGGATAAAAGTACAGCAGATCCCATTGATTCGTCCACAGGTCGATCGCGTGGGAAACTGCAACTTTCACCCATGGGATTATGAGAGAGCTCGGATCTAGCGATTCTGGAGTGCCGTTGACTGAATTGCAATTCTTAATGTCAGCATGCAAAGCTAGTATGCCTCGACCAGTTGATTTATCTATTATTTTCTCTTTATGTCAACTTTCAGTATACTATTGTATATATATATATACGTATGTATTGCATACAACGGATACATCCGATTATTCTGGGAACACTTGAGTGTTTATCCTCTTCGTCCGCTAATTGAACTCAACTTTGACGATTTAATAATCGCCACGATTCAATTTCATTCGTTAATCTAGCCCCACACGGTATAACAATTGCGTCAAAAGGATAAAATAGGAAACGATAGTACGTGAAAAGGTGAAAAAGTCGATAATGTAGAATAGCTTTGGATATCTTTGTTTGGCGCATTTCGTGTTTCGTTTTGTACTCTGAGCCGAACTTTCACGATAATGGCGGCTATCATGGAAGAATTATTCTAAAATTAGTCTTTTTTCTGGCCTTGCTGAAAAGAAAATAGCTCGCAATCGTTATTATATTTATCTACGAAAATAATGACTTTAAGCTGTAGACTGAAAAATTGTACAGTAAAAAGGGATAGGGGCAGCTATCTTAGAACTTAACCAGAGTCATCGTAAATGTGAATTGTGGCGGACGACCTGGAAACCTTTAGGAAGGCGCATCGAGCCACGATCGAAGAATATCAACGAGAAAGAATGCGAATGCCGGGCCTCGCGTTGTCTATTCAAGATTCTTGGCTTTTCTTTCCTCGACCCTAGAGACTCCATTGGATCACTCCTCCTTTCTAATTTACGAGTAACCATGTTTTTCAAAAGTCTACTGCAATCGCATGTTCTATTATACTATAATACTCTATAATATAATACCAATGTATATATGTTGTATAATTACAGAAAAGTATTACAATATATATTACTATATTACATTAAAAATAATATATATACTAACTTAACACTAATATTACCAGGTCAAATGAACGGTTTCAAAATTTAATTTGAAATTGTACATTCATTGTTATTTCTTTTGTTCATCTAACTTTATATATATATAATATAATACACTATAATACAATACTATAGTATATACCAGCATATTGCATTTGAAGTATTTATACTATTTTATTATATCATAATTTTAATGGATGATAAGCTACTGATGAATAGACCAACAGAAATGATTAGTAAAAACCTAACCTCAATCTTATTAGTTTATTAGAAAGAAATTGATTTAATCGAATCAGCCTAGAGAATAGGTTGCATTGTGCAGTTTATATTTTAGCGAGGAGAAACGCGCGATGCACATCGAAGGCTGACGATGTCGGCTTTATAAAGCGGAATCGGCTCTAACGAAAGGAAGTGCACCGCGGTGCGCTATGATGGTTGAAATTGGAACGGGCATACAATAAACCCTCATTGCTTGAAACAAAGCCATCTCGAGAGTTTGTCCGTGTTCTTTTTTATCCACAACGATTATTATCGATAATACTGAACCCCTTATACAACCACTGCAACTGAAATATTAGAAATCATTCACGTAATGCTGTATGCTGTTTAGTAATATCTTAGAACTAATTATGAAACTTATTAATAATTTACAGAATTAATAAAAAAAAAAAAAAAAACAAGTTAACCCTTAAATGGTATCATTGGGTCAGTGGAGACTATAGCAATCTAAGATTAGATTATTTATTTTTGGGAATTTTTGATCTAATTTAATTTCATTTAATTTAATATATAATAAAATTAAATAATTTAAATTCTGACGACCTGACATAAGTTATCATAGTTGTCTATAACCTAATGATACTGTTCGAAGGCAAACAAAAATTTAAGTAGTTTAATGGTATAAATGGTATAAATAATGCGATAAAAGGAATTAGAAAAATATTGTGTCTTTGTAGGATATTTATTGGGAAATTTTCATTAAGGTTAGGTTATGCTGATGAGTAGACGTTGGTCTAGTATTATAAGCCGAAAGTTCTGAGTGAATTGAGCAAGTCGGATCAACGAACGATGGCGACTGGTAGGCAATCGAGACGCACGTAAATAGGTGTGCCATTCAACCGTTCGACTCATACCTACTGTACTTGTAGTACGTGTCTACAAGGCCACGGAGAGACGAATGTTCGATTAATACCGTGGGTGAAGGGAGCTTCTTTAAGCACCGTTCACAATATTCTATTTGCTACGCGACCACTCTTCAACCCCTTGGATCATTTCTTATATTTATTATCCACTTTAACCTATACACTTGAAAAAGAAACAAGTTATAAATAGATGGTTGATTTTGAAGCATTTATATGTCTTTGTGAACATAACTAAAGAAATGGAATTTAAATAGAAGTTTACTTCATTTATCAAGTATTGTAATAAATACTTTACTTTGGATGGTATATATATTTTGACGCCTTTAAATTTCCCATGAATGTATGAAAATCCGTAGCGTAGTTATAAATATTACAAAATATTTATCATCTCTTATGCATTAACCTTAAAAATAATTAAATACAGATTTGTAATTTTTGACTGTTGCTTCAATCGTGTAAAAATTAAAAATCGCTACTGTAGGTAAATAGATTTCACATAGGACGACACCTATGTAAAAACCCATGAAGTTCGACAAAATTGTTTGTCGCCCTCATAAGGGAATGCTTTATTTAAAATGATTAAAGTTGTGGATTTTCATGGATTTATGGGAAATTTTAAGATACAGAAATGCACATAGTACATATAGTGTAAGTATTCACTGTAATATGTAGTGGGCGAAACAAATTTTTGTATAGACATCATTTTTTTTATTACGTACAAAAATATAAATTTGCATAAAGCACCGGCTCCCTAGAAACAACAATCGAGATGAATAAGTTACTTCGAATATAGTGAAATTAATTAATCTAGGGAAAGTAATTCTCTCCATGAATACCTGAAAGTTTCGAAAACAGCGCCAAATACAGGCACGACGTACGAAAGTATTGAGTCAAGTAAGAACTATTGTTTCGTTTTTATCTTTGTTTCTTTCGAGGTAAAAAGGTTAGCGATAGTTTTATAAAAGGATCGCATGACCATAAACGCTACGGGTAGTGGGAAAAATAAATTTAATGCCATTTAAAGGCATGCTTTCTATGAAACCTTATAAAGTTTCCATTTACAAAATATTACTTAAAGTACAGCATCAAAATATCTTCAAGAGAAAAAATAAACTCCAACTCCTAACTCTATCCTAAAAGACATATAAATTAAATTTGGTTTAACTTCTAGGGGAAAAATTTGTATTACTTAACCTACACAATGTCATGTGTCAAGTTAATTTTTTATGTACATATAAAATTCCATTGTAGACTTAAAATATTTTTTCAACTCATTGTATAAATTAAAAATAATTAAAAGTAGTGATTAATATTCATTATTTCAATCTGCATAAAAATTTACGATTCGGTCCGATAAACACCGCATGCTTTGAACTTAATCGTAAAATTTAAATGACAATTGCGAATCCTCTATGTTTAGTGACTTTTTTCAACAGAATGATTTACGGTATTTGAAGAAAATACAGAATATTTGTAAAATGTTTTAGGCATTTGGCAAAGAATATCAGTCGTGTAACAGATGGAAATTGAAGATTGAGTAACCAATTTATCTCTTAAATAATTTCGAACACGTAATCTTATTAGTATCGACGCTGAGGGCAATTGCATCAGTGGAGAAGACAGTGCAGCGTGGCATGGAATTAAGGTTGAACGTTCGCACCTTGTTTCAATATTCGATATATGTATATATATTTCGGGTCATCGTTCTCTTTCTTTCTTTGTTTGGTCATGAGGAATCTAGATTGGACGACATAACCAGGACAAGGCTGTATTTATCGGTCATCCGTTATATGACACGTCAAGATTCTTTGATTCCGTCGTAGACGCAAATTACCGGCTATTAAGCCGGCATTATGTTCCACCTTTTTTTACAGTCGATGTCTCGCGAGCTCTTTTCACGGCTGAAGTCACGAAAAAATAGCGGAGAGCTGACTTGAAACAATAAAAGATATTACATTTGGTACCCATTGTATAATAATAAACTCAATTATTTATTACGAATTTAAATAACTCGTAATATGACGCTTACATTACGAAAAAGAGATTTAAAAAGAACTTTTGTGACACGAATATCATGTTTTTGGTATGTATACTATAATTTTGGTAAGACTTTAAGTATTGAACTTGTTCATATTAGGCAGGAAAAATGCAACTGGCCAGCAACAAGTCTCTATGTCAGCAATTAAAGATTAAGACAGATTCCTGACACCAACTTCGCCATGTTAAAAAAAGTAGATCATGACCGAGTTACTTCTGCCTTAATTTAATTACCACACCATAGATGTACTTGTATGTGACTAAGAAATAAAACCATGGAAGCTACATATATTGTAATTGTAAACCGTCTTAATAGTGCTTCTATAGATCGTACTCGCAACGTTACAAGATTAGCCCTGAGTAATTAGACGCCTGGCTATATGTGTTCACATCAGACAGCCGGTGAAAGTGATTTCTAATCATTGAGACGTGTAAAAGTCAGACGTGTAAAAACAGTCTACTTTACGACTGTAGCATTGGTACAATGAATGCTTTATGTGTCCAGCTGACCGCTCTAGTATGGACTCTGATAAACATAAAATCTCATTTATGCCAGACAATTGAATAATTGTTCCCTCGAGGACGATCAACCGATGAGCTTGATAATTACGGGATACCTTGATCGAATTTATCTATTTTCAAGCAGGTCGTAAACACAGAACCATGGAATCTCGGATAGGAGGAAAAGAAATATTAGAAAAGTTATTAGATACTTCAAATCTACTGTGAAAGCGGAATTATATAGAATAATAATGATTAATAGGATAATAAGAAATTATATAGGGAAAAATTTGGAAATGTAAGAAAAGCTGCTTAAAAACAGAATTATTAATTTTGCGAGTTACCTTGACTGAATTTATAAATTGATATTCAGTCACCATGAAATAGAGAAAAATTTGGAAATATTAGATAGGTTACTAAATATTCGAAACATAAGGTTGTTTTTGAAAACATAATTATCGAATTTTAATCCATGTTTCTATGGATGATGGCTTTTATCCTTCTAATTTTAGTCAGCTTTGAAAATGATAATGCCAGGGTTCTAATTTTCGAAAATTTGTTGGTAATTTTCTCAATAGAAGTCTATCGAGGCTCTTGGTTAGAGAAGGTCGCGAGAGGATCGTGCAAAAAAGATCGTGGCGTGGAACGAAGGTAGGCGAGTGCAGTTCTCTGGGCTTCCTCCCCTCCTCGACTCTCCTCCACGATTCCTGATCGAGTCTCGCTGAGTCTGGCCGAGTCTACCGACGTGCTGTCGGTACCAGGGCGCACCGCCTGGTACGAGCGGTGCACTGCTCCCCCTCCAGCCCGTCACCCCCTTGGCTATGCTTGTCTTAGTTCGATCCATTGCTCTTCTCCGTCACTCCTGTTACTGATACAGCACACCTCTGTTCATGATGTACGCCGACAGAGATGAGAAAATTCGCAACCTGCGCGAGAACACAGAAAAGCGGACTGTTGCCATCGCCTTTCAATCGACTTGTTAAAAGACATTTTATAGTGCATATTTAAAATAGTTAGATAGATACGAGTCTGTAATATAATTGAATTAAATTGGATTAGGTTTATGGCACTTGTGTTTTAGTTACGTCAAAGAATTTTTATTTTTATAATGTATGGCCATTTTTATAATATTGAAATAGAGATGAAATGGAGCATAAAGAATAGGATTTAAAAATACATTTCTTTTCTTTTGAAGTACCATAAATGTAGATTCACATTTGAGTAATGTTTACAAACGAAATAAATTGAATTTGGTATAAGTACAGTCGTGAATGTAGAGTAATTATGAAGTTTGAATAGGTCAGTAATACGATATGGTCATAAATCTCTGCATAGTAGGATCATGGATATATGAAAGTACACATTAATTGCATCAACGTATGAAAATAAAAAGTAAGATGAGATGATGTACATATCCCATGTCTTGTAAACTTGTTAGGGATTTAATTACTTCTATGTTTGTTTAACGACGTTTTATTCCATGTTTGGCATCATTTCTCGTGAATCGAAGGTTTTATTTGTCGAAACTACAAGCATTCGCTAGAAATTCCAGGAAAATTTACTTAATATTTATAAAAACACGATTGCTATATGAAACGTGTCGTTCTTAGTTCCGCAAAGTGTCGTATATTTTTCTGCCAAGAACACGTTCTTGCTGTTTTCGTGACCAGGAATAATAAAACTCTTCCGAATCAGATATGGCCGCGAAATGAAAACATTGATACTTTTTATCTCGTATTTGCATCTGCCGGTTTTAGATTTTCTATCGTGTGACTTCTAAATATCGCTTTTTAAAATTGATATTAATCTTATTGGACTCATTTCTCGGCCAATGACATTGTGTCGTAGCGTAGTCACTAAATCTTAACCTTAATTAGTACAGGAGTTCCAAAAAAATTTTCCTATATGGCGACGTGTCCTTGTAATTTTGTGGCAGTAAGAGCCAATATTATTGAGTATACGTCACCGAACGAGAAAGGCTAAGCATCCTGTTGATGTTATCCTTGAAAGGATGCACATATACGGCAGGTAGGTACGTGCTAGATAACCGATTCCAGCTAGATTCCGTTGAGATTCTATCTGTTCGGTGCCAGTCGGTACCGTTCTATCTCCCATCCATGGACGATACTCTTTCTGTTTCTTCGTGTTGCCTTTTTCGTTACCCCACGCCATAAAAATTCTTCGATTAATTAGTTCAATTGAAATTTAGCCCCGTAACGAATTCTTGATATATTCTATTTTGGACTAGTAATTTTTTTTTAGTTATTGTTGGTATTTTATTTGAAATATTTGAAATTACTGGTAACTTTTTATTTGTTATTAACGCGTTGTGTATTGAATAAAAAAATATTGCTTTTTATGAATATCAAAGAAGCTTAAAGTGAAGGATAAAAAGAAAGTAAGATACATGAATTAGATAACGTCGCAGCAGTTCGTCGTGAAAATATCTTATGTTAAAATTTTGTAATTTGCGCCCTCGTAATTGCACTCGTAATTATAATGGCGCTCACGCACGCAATATGCATTGGGAACGGGGCTTGTTCTCATGTGTTGAGAAGCCCGTCTCGTTTGTTCCACAAATTTCATAGAAAGTCAACCGTTTGAATGAAAAAAATTCGAAATCGTTGCGTTGCTCTATCCCCACTGCTCTTTAGCTTAAAGAAAAGTTAGTAGCAAGCGCTTAATTGGTGTTCTGACATACTCTACTGCGATTCATTTAAACAAAATCCCTCATCAGCGATATCTTAAACGATGTTAAATTAAGTTAATCACACCTGTCATCTCGCACATTAATATTTCACACAGTAAATCAACTTTCATCGCTTTAAGAACTTTTCTAGTGATATTCACTAGATTTGTACAGTAAAGTAGAAATTTTTCAAAAAAGGCATTAGATATCTACGCTGTTCAATTATATCTACCCTACATTCGTTTAATTTCGTATTTATACCAATTATATTTAATTCATAAAATTTTGAAATGTCTATTATGATTGTGTTTTACTATTTCAAATTAACGAGAATATTAGACAGTTTCATTGATAAAATTATATCTTCGCTGAGATATTTGAAACATTTGTGGCATGTAATGTTACGTTTACAAAATTTTTCAACTTCTTGGTTATGTTTTTGGTTATTTCTAGTTAAAGAGAGCATGTACTCTAATTTATAATATTATGCTAGATTACTTCCTTCACTTCGTGCGGAATACATTCATTACGAAGTATAATTACATAGTATCAAAGGCCTTTTATTTCGTTCAGAATCTAGATCCATAGATCATATCTTATCTATGAATCTATGGAAACAGGTTTATCCAGGAATCCAACGCTATAATTTTGATCATCCTGTTCTCGCGGGACGAAATGCGGAAAAAGAGAAGGAATTTTTCGATTCCTCGAAAGGGACTCGTTTCGTTCGCGCGGGAACTTCGATATATCTCGAGATGGAGCTGCCATCATCCATTGAACCTTTCACCCATCACGCTACTGATACATCATGTTATTAAGTCATGAGTATTCCTATTTTGCTATAATTCGTTACTTTTAGATTAGAAATAATTTGTATATTCCTAACGACCTCCCCGTTATAAATTAACCAATAATATATCAACACCCAAATTATTTATTACACCAATGAATTTTCCATTGAACGATAGCCTATAGAGGACTAGGGATTTTTTTTTTAGCGCCGAAAATTAAACTGAAGAGAACATTGGATAGATATTAGAAAAATGAAAATGAACAAATTCGAAATTAAGAAAAATCAGCAAACTGCATGATTACCTAGAACTATTTTTGTTTTCATTTGTCTTTAGGTTAATAATAATTGTTCTTTTCTTGTTTTCAATAGCTGATGGTAGCGGCTGTGGCATCAATAGCTTTAGATGCATGGACGGCACCTGCATACCAAGCACTTTAGTCTGCAATTATCAAAAAGATTGCGAAAGTGCAGAAGATGAATTTCAATCGTGCAGTAAGTATTTGCTACATCTACACAAAATTCGACAAAGCTGATTTCTTTTAATTATTTCCAGCATTTTTAAAACTAGTTTGGAAAGATTGAAATTGTTGCTTGTAAAATCCGCGTCCGGTTAAATTCAATGTAAAAATTGTAGTACTGGTACATCCGGTATTTTGACGCTTCCGGGAGGAAGATTCGAATCCTCTTTGGCGCATTTCCGGCGCTACTTGAAGAAAAAAGTACGTTCAATGAAAAATTGCTATTATATTCGATATTCTTATATAATTCATGATTCTGTTTTGTGCTTGGATTTTTAATCACTAGTTTGTTCATAGTAATCTAAGCGTTATATATAGGATTATATAATCTATAAATTGACGATTAGTTAATTTTATTGCTGCTAATATATACTGGTAGGCAAACAAATAGACTACTACTTCCTTTATATCAAATTTAATATAATTTAATTTATAATTATTTCTCAGAATGGAAATTTGCAAGTCGTCCGATATTTGTAGTGCTTCAAAGTATGAGAAACATATTTTCAAATTTTGTATGATAGAAAAGCAAAAAATAAAACTTTTCATAATAAGTGTCTCCTCATTAGAACTATCGCTACTAGATGTTTCAAGAAAGTGATTCTGCAATTTCTTTTCGTTCTTGAGACTCTGCTAATATTACCAATTCAACTAGCATGATGATACTTAACAATCAAGCTGCATATAATATATGGCATTCAGATAACAATACATTAGATCAGTTTTATCTTTGTGCCTTTTGCAGTGTGCAAATAACTGAAGAAGACATCAGCATGGCAATGATATAATTACTATTAATTAGCAAATTCATGAGAAACACTAGTCAAAAAGTTATTGATATATTCGAAAATGATGGATAATTGGAAAATGACTGATCGACGAATTTGTTTGCAGCACCACCAGACTGTGAAGCCGGACAGATCACATGTGGTCAATACATTTTCAACAAGACTTACTGTATACCTCCCCATCAAAGATGTGACATGACTGTTGACTGCGTTGATGGGACTGATGAAGCTGGTTGCAGTGAGTATTTGTTTACTTATAAAAATTATTCAATACAAAGATATAATATATATTACCAGCAAGAGTAACGAAAATAATGCATAATTAACTTTTAATTGTTTAAATTACATAATTTTGTTTTCCTCAAGGTAAAAGTAATAAAATTCTTATGTAGCACAAATAGAGTCATATAATAGAATCACATTTAATGATAGAAGATACATATCAGCACGTTACCACCACGTGCATGATAATGTAGCTTCATTTGATCGCTAGATTGCGCATAAAAATATGAGGGAAAGAAAAAATGAGAAAAAATATTCTAAAACTTGATCGTACTGTCATATAAATGATTAGAAAAATTGCTAAGTCAGATTACTAATTAGAAACGTTGAAAAGATTACAGGAAATGCCAACCGGATGACTTCCGGTGCGGTGGTTCGACACCAGAGCTTTGCATTCCAAAAGAGAAAAAATGTGACGGCTACCTAGACTGTCGAAACGGTCGGGATGAGGAGAAATGCGAGAACAATGCGAAGCCAGCCTGTAGGTTGGATCAGTTCAGGTGTAATTCCACGCAGCGTTGCATTGAACAATCAGCTAGATGTAATTACAAGGACGACTGTGGAGATAATAGTGACGAGGAGGGATGCAGTATGTTTCATTTTTCTATCTTACTTTAGACGTACAATTTTTCAAGCTGGGATTTCTTTTGTATTTAAGAATCTTTTAGATCTAGAGATTTTTTGTATATAAAAATTTGTGACTAATAACGTTTCTAGTTCAAAAGTTTTCTATTTTTAATGATTTTTCGTGTATAGAGAAAATGTTATGTTTAGAATCTTTTATGACTAGAAGTTTGGTGAAATTAGGGATTTATTATATTCCAAGGGAATCACCGCAGAATTATTAGAGTTTGGTACTTTCAGACTTCCAACCTTGTGCAATCAACCAGTTCCGTTGCGCGAATTCACTTTGCATACCAAGATCCTACGTCTGTGACGGTTACAAGGACTGCCACGATGGATCAGATGAAAAGTCATGTACCACGACCGCCTGTCCTCCAAACAAATTCGTATGTCCTAGGGGATCGCCTGACGGGAAACCACTTTGCATAGATCGGTCTCAAATTTGTGATGGGAAGTCTGATTGTGAAGATAAAGCAGACGAAGAAGCTACTTGTTGTAAGTGTTATATATCCTTTATAGAAGTCGTTGGTAATATTTATCAAATATTACGTGGAGCTTGTAAATGGAACACATGGTAACATAGGCAAGAAAAGTCTGGTTATTTCCAATATAATCAATGGAATCAATAAAAAGAATTTCACATGTGCTGTGTTATTCTGTGTAAAACTTATGAGTTACACTGTAATGAGTTTTTGGATAAAAATATCTATTTCCTTTTCTGTTTTAATTGGTACGCTAAAATATGGATCTTCAGATCAGGTACAACTCTACCTTTTCATTGGACTTTTTTCTCAACATACTAAAGATTTAATTGAAAATGGAAACTCCATAACTGTTTGCTTTCTTTGTTTACAGCATCAGTTATATGCACTTCATTATTGTGTCGATACAAATGTCGAGCATCTCCCACAGGAGGAGTGTGCTATTGTCCTCCAGGCTGGGTTCTCGCGAATGATTCAACGACTTGCATAGGTACATCAATATCTTTCTGTAAATGAACAAGAAAGTTAGACAAGCTTCTTATAGCCATTTCACTGTAGATCGTGACGAGTGTTCAGAATGGGGCTTCTGTGAGCAATTATGCCAGAACACAGAAGGTTCCTACACCTGCAGTTGTGCTCCAGGCTTCACGTTGCAGGCACGCAACAAGTGTCGAGCCCAGCAACATCCTGGTGTGAAACTGGAACTGTTAGTTGCTCAAGAAAGAGCAGTTTGGAGAATGTCTTCTAGTGCTGAAGATAGAACTATTGTCGTCAACACAACTGGAGCTAGCGGAGTGGATTACTTCTATTCCAGGGACTTACTCTTTTGGAGCGATGTGAAGACCAAGAAAGTGCATTCAGAACCCTTAAATGGGGAAGGTTCCAGCTCCAGAGTTGCTATATACTTGACGAGTTCATGGGGACCAGTCGCCATCGCGGTGGATTGGATAGGAGAGAAATTATACGTAGTAGATTCTGTAGTCCAAAAGATTGATGTTCTGGAGTTAGATGGAAGATTTCATGGAATCGCACTAAGTTCCAATCTGACTAATCCAGCGGATATTGGTCTGGACCCCACAGTAGGCTTGATGTTCATAGCCGATAACAAACAAGTTCTAAGGGCAAACATGGACGGAACCGCAGATTTCCCAATTGTCTTTGAGGCAGCGTACAAAGTATCCGGCATTGCCGTGGATGTAATTGCTCGAAGAATCTTCTGGTGTGATTCTCAACTTGATTATATCGAGACTGCCGATTATTTTGGCAGAAACAGAGTGATGGTACTTAGGGGGCAACAGACACCGTCTCCAACGAGACTGACTCTCTTTGAGAATAAAATTTACTGGACAGATGGCACGAAGCAAGCTATCATGAGCGTAGAAAAAACAGATAGTGATACTATTCACACCGTCTACAAAATGAGGGATGCAAAGGCTATAAAGGCTCTGCATCCTTTGACTCAGCCAACGGTTTCCAATCCTTGCGGGAATAACAATGGTGGCTGTCAACATATGTGTATAGTAACTGCGGCTAGCGATCAAGAAAACAGATTAGGCTATCGATGCGCTTGTGATATAGGCTGGAGATTATCCAGTGATCAGAGGAATTGTAATTTGGTCCAGGAGTTCTTAATGTACTCACAGCAAAGATTTATTAAAGGCAGAGTTTTAGATCCTGTAATGGAAGGATTCAGTGATGCTATTTCGCCTGTAGTTTCTAGGAGAGCCAGATTCGTTGGTCTCGATTATGACGCGCATGATCAGTACATCTATTACAGTGACGTTTTGCAAGATGTGATTTATCGAGTTCGCCAAAGTGGTACAGGCCGGGATGTTGTGTTAGCTAGTCAGAACGAAGGCGTGGAAGGTTTAGCAGTTGATTGGGCTGCCAAGAATCTGTACTATATCGATTCCAGAAAAGGAACACTGAATGTCTTGAGCACCAGGAACGTCACTTACCGCAGAACATTGCTAAAGAATTTGAAACGACCGAGGGCTATTGTTATTCATCCTAACCAGGGATATATCTTCTTCTCTGAGTGGGATAGACCTGCGAACATCAGTAGAGCTTATACCGATGGTTCCAACTTAGTGGTTTTCAAAAACTTAACCTTGGGCTGGCCCAATGGCTTGGCCATTGATTTCGCGAAAGACAGATTGTACTGGTGCGATGCTCTTCTAGATCACGTGCAACATTCCAATCTGAATGGTACTGATGTGCAAACAGTTAACTCTAGACTGATCAGACATCCCTTCTCTATGGCTATTCATGAACAGTGGATGTACATTACCGACTGGCGATTGGATGCCATTATTCGACTTCATAAGGAAACTGGGGAGCAAGAAACCATTCTCGTACGTCAACCTGAAACAAACAGGCTTTATGGAGTAAAAGTTTACAGTCGTGACATTCAGACTTCTCTACCGGATCACCCTTGTTCTGTCGATAATGGGGGATGTGAAAAATTGTGCTTCGCTATTCCCCAAAACAATACCAACAGATACGGAACTGCTAGGTTAACCAGAGTCTGTGGCTGCCCTTACGGTGAACGTATTCAAGCGAATGGCAAGACCTGTGCACCTGATCCGGAAGCTGAACCACCTCTAGAAGCCTGTCCTAATACTTGGGACTTCACCTGCGCTAACCAAAGGTGCGTGGCACACGCCTGGGTCTGTGATGGTGAGAACGACTGTCTGGACAACAGCGACGAGCGAAATTGCACCAAACCGACCTGTGCTCCTAACGAATTTCAATGCAAATCGGGTAAATGTGTTCCCATGAGCTTCCGTTGCGATGCTGAGAACGATTGTGGGGATTACAGTGATGAAGCTGATTGTCCAAATGTAACTTGCAGTGCTAATCAATTCGCCTGTGATAACAATAGATGCATACCCAATACCTGGAAGTGTGACTCTGAAAATGATTGCGGAGACAGTTCTGACGAGGGAGAATTCTGTGTGGCGAAGACTTGTTCCTACTTCCAGTTCACATGTCCAAGATCGGGACATTGCATTCCACGATCTTGGGTCTGTGATGGTGACAATGACTGTTTCGACCAGCAGGATGAGATGGATTGTCCACCAGTCACTTGTTTAAGTACTCAGTTCACGTGTGCTGACCAAAAGATGTGTGTTCTTGACTCTTACAAATGTGATGGCATATCGGATTGCAACGACGGTAGTGACGAAGTAGGTTGTCCATCCCTAGCACCGGATCAATGTAACACCGACAAACAATTCCAGTGTGTTAGCTCAGCGATTTGCATTCCAAGAAGCTGGTACTGTGACGGGACTGCAGATTGTCCAGATATATCTGACGAGCCGGCCTCTTGCGGCCAGGTTGGCTGTCAGCCAGGTTTTTTCAAGTGTCGTAACGAGAAATGTGTGTTCAAGGCGTATATCTGTGATGGCAAAGACGATTGTGGGGATGGATCTGACGAAGACACTGAATTGCATGCTTGCACTGCGCCTGAATTTAAATGCGACTCGCAGCAATGGAAATGTCCAAACGTGACTGACAGATGCGTGAATATAAGCAGCGTCTGTGATGGCAAGTTTGACTGCCCTAATGGCGCGGATGAGGGTCCAGCATGCGATTTCGAGGAGTGCAGAGGGGCTTACTGCAGCTACCATTGCATCCAGACACCTCTTGGAAAGCAATGCACGTGTCCTCCAGGACAAGAGCTTGGCAAGGATGGCTATGATTGTCAGGATGTAAACGAATGTGAGCCTCCAGGACGCTGCTCTCAAACCTGCGTTAACATCAAACGTGGCTACTATTGTGGCTGTGTTGACGGATATACTTTAGAGAAAGATAAGCATACTTGCAAGGCGTTCAATCGCAGTGCTGCATTCCTGATCATATCTAACAGGCATACTATTCTTGTGGCTGATCTACAAGAGCAAGCATTAGAAAGAGTGCCGATCAACGTGGAGAACGTTGTTGCAACTGCTAGTAATATGCACACAGGCACCATTTTCTGGTCAGACATGAAATTAAAGAAAATATCTAGATTGGACAGAAATAGCGATCCTGTGGATGTGATTTCAACCGGGTTGGATTTGGTGGAAGGTCTTGCATATGATTGGATAGGTCAAAACCTATATTGGTTGGATTCTAAATTGAACACCATTGAAGTAGTCAAGGAAACAGGTACAAATAGAATGATATTAGTAAAAGAAAACATTACTCAACCCAGAGGAATGTGCCTGGATCCTAGTCCTGGAGCAAGATGGCTCTTCTGGACAGACTGGGGAGAAAATCCTCGAATTGAAAGAATTGGTATGGATGGTACCAATAGATCAACCATTATTAATACCAAGATTTATTGGCCAAATGGTCTTGCTTTGGACATAGCAAACAAACGAATATATTTTGCTGACAGTAAGTTTGATTTCATCGACACTTGTCTTTATGATGGAACTAAAAGGATTCAAGTACTGGCTGGGTCCCATTATTTGTTGCATCCTCATTCTTTAACCTTATTCGAGGATACCATGTATTGGACAGATAGACAGTTGAACAGGGTATTATCAGCTCACAAGTTCTACGGTGTGAATCAAACAGTAGTATCTCACTTAATATCTCAGCCTTTGTCGATACATGTAAATCATCCCGCACTGCAGCCCATCACTCCGAATCCTTGCGCAAACGCCACCTGTGCTCACTTATGTCTGTTATCTCCAACCAACCCGCAAGGATACACGTGTAAATGCCAAGTTGGATTCAAGTTACAGTACAATGGACAATGTACGGAAGAGGAAATGCCTTATTTGATGGTCCTACGAGGTTCTCAAATTGTGGACGTCTCTCTGATACCAGGAAGTACTAAGACTGGTTACATAACTCCTGTTGTTGGAGTCGAAGGAGGTAAATTTATAGACTACGACAGAAAGGAAAGAATGATATATTGGTTACAAACTAAGGATGACGACGATGAGAATGGTACTATTTACACGACTCCTTATAATGGTGGCAACAGAACAGAGTTTCCCAATCCTACTGGCGAGAGTGGAATCGTTGGAGCGCCATCTGCGATGGCGTTCGATTGGTTAGGAAGAAATTTGTTCATCGGAAACAAATATGCTTCCAATATAGAGGCCATAAAAGTAGATGGTAAGATCAGGTATAGAACGATAGTACTGGTCAATGATGGCAATAAGACGTCTGTAGCGAAGCCAAAGGCTATGTGCGTTGACCCTCTTGAAGGACACATATTTTGGGTAGATGATGGTAGCTTTGGTATCCCGATGAAGATCGGAAGGGTAAACATGGACGGTACGAACCCTATCATCTTGGTGGATAATGTAGGAAGACCAGAGGCTATCACGATCGATATACCTAGCAAGACTATTTACTTCAGTTCACTATACCCAGCCAGAATTACGGCAATCTCAACGGATGGACGAAATCTGAGAACCATTGTGTCGGAGAACATAGCATTGCCGAAAGCACTTGCTGTTCACGACAATAAGCTATACCTTCTTGATCCTAGTTACGATAAAATAGAAAGAGTAGACCTACCTGGTGGAAGTAATCCTACTACAATAATCGACAACGACTCTGAGTTGAAAACTTTGACAATTTACAAGAAACGCGTCACTGGAGATCATCCATGTTTTATAAGGAATGGCGGTTGTGAACAAATCTGTCTTCCAGCTTCTGGAGGCACCAGGGTCTGTGCTTGTGGCATGGAATACCGTAAAGTTAACGACACTTCCTGTGAACCCTTCAAGAGCTTCGCAGTGGTTACCCAACTGGATGTTGCCAGAGGGTACAGCCTGAAAGACGCGAAGGAAGCAATGGTACCAATCGCCGGAGTGGGTCACCATATCCTCCATGTAGATGTCTACAGTGCTGGCAATTGGATTTACTGGGTAGAATTCAATCGTGGAATGTGGAATGGAATATTTCGCGTTAGACCAAATGGCACTGAGTTGCAACACGTTGTAAAACAAGGAATAGGTTCAAATGGCATTAGAGGTCTCGCTATTGACTGGGTAGCTGGTAATATGTATTTCACCAACGTGTTCCCTCATGACAATTATGTAGAGGTTTGCAAGCTAGATGGTAGCAACAGGAAAGTATTGGTAAAGAAGACCACAGATTCCCCTAGGGAATTAGCTGTGAATCCCATTAAAAAGTAT
Source organism: Bombus affinis (assembly GCF_024516045.1). Lineage (NCBI taxonomy): Eukaryota > Metazoa > Arthropoda > Insecta > Hymenoptera > Apidae > Bombus > Bombus affinis. The sequence goes on from NC_066359.1 coordinate 5,862,965, forward strand.
CTCTATTGGATAGACTATGGGCAGTACCCACGATTAGGCAAGGCTTATCTAGATGGAAGCAACTGGACACCTATAGTTACTTCTGGTATCAGTACTCCACGTGACATAACAATCGATCCTGATACACACGATGTCTATTGGGTAGACTCTAAACAAGACACCATTCAAAAAGTCTCTTACACCGGAGGAAGCCGTCAAATTATCAGGCGAAACTTACCCAATCCCATGGGTGTAGCCATTTATGGCGACTATGTCTATTGGGTGGATAGAAATCTAGCCACAGTGTTCAAGGCTAGTAAACAAAGTGACTTTAGTATGCCAACGATTGTGAGGTCAAATCTTCCCAAATTGAGAGATATTGTCATGTTCGATCAAAAAAGTCAACCACCAGATCCAATGAATCCCTGTTCGTCAGAGGGAAACGCAGACTGTGCGCAACTCTGCTTTGCTATGCCTAAAGAAAGTACAGTTCCTTTTAAGTGTGAATGTGCGGTTGGTAAGCTAGCGGCGGATGGTAAGAACTGCGAGAATATGGAGGAATATCTGGTGTTCGCCACGAGGACAGAAATTAGAGCCATTGGTCTGGACCCACAGAATACTAGCGTACCATTTAACTCGATTGGAAATCTGACCAACGTAGTAGGCGTGGACTTTGACTATCGGGATAAGAAGCTATTGTTTACCCAGATCAGGCCTTGGGCCAAGATAGCTTGGATGCAGGCAGATAATCCTTCCTCCTCTGAGATTCACACGTTGATCAGCAAAGGAATCAATCCTGAGGGCATTTCTTATGACTGGACGCAAAAAAAAGTTTACTGGACAGACTCCTCCAACAATAGTATATACGCAATGGATCTGGATGGGTCGAATCTTGTGATGATTGCCAGAGTGGATAGACCTAGAGCCATAGTAGTCGATCCTTGTAATGGATCTTTGTACTTTACTGACTGGGGTCGCTTTGGAACATCTGGGAAAATTTTCAGGACCACCATGGCAGGTTCTTTGAAGAAAGCTATCATAGATAAAGATCTTTCTCAACCCAGTGGCTTGGCAATCGATTATGAAGATCGTATGCTCTATTGGACGGATGCAGTTAGGGAGAAGATAGAACGCTCAGAGTTGGATGGAAACAATCGTCAGATCTTGGTCTCTGCTACGATATACCCATTTGCTATAACAGTCTTCGGAGAGTACATTTTCTGGACGGATCTTCAGCTAAGAGGCGTATATCGGGCTGAGAAACACACTGGTGCGAATAAGGTAGAATTGGTGAAACGTTTGGAGGATTCGCCTAGAGACTTGCATATCTACTCAGCAGCTAGGCAACAGTGCAAGGTAAATCCTTGTAATATTTCAAACGGTGGCTGTGATCAGTCTTGTCATCCAGGAATAAACGGCTCAGCAGAATGTAAGTGTGACGATAACAGTAGACTGGTGAACGAGGACAGAATGTGTGTTCCTAAGAACGTAACCTGTGACTCCAGTAAGTTTGCCTGTAGAAATGGCCGCTGCATTTCAAGAATGTGGGCGTGTGATGGTGATGACGACTGCGGTGATGGTTCTGACGAAGATACCAACTATTGTTCTTATCACTCGTGCAGTCCCAATGAGTTCAGGTGTAACAATGGCAGGTGCATCTTCAGAACCTGGAAATGTGACCACGAGAATGACTGTCGCGATGGTAGCGATGAAGAGGGCTGTGTGTATCCTCCTTGCGCTCCTGGAGAGTTCACTTGCGCCAACTATCGTTGTATCCCACAATCACAGGTCTGCAATGGCGTTAACGACTGTAAGGACAACGTCACTTCGGATGAGACCCATGAACGCTGTCCTAGGAATACCACGTGTCCTCCTAACCACCTGAAATGTGAGAAAACTAATATATGTGTGGAGCCGTATTGGCTTTGCGATGGGGATAACGATTGTGGGGATAATAGCGATGAAAATCCACTGCACTGTGCTCAGAGAACTTGTCCCCAAAGCTCCTTCAGGTGTCCCAACCATAGATGCATTCCAGCTACTTGGTACTGTGACGGAGACGATGACTGTCTGGATGGCAGTGATGAACCACCTGGTTATTGTCAATCAGAAGGCAGAACCTGCTTTGGAGATCTGTTCACTTGTGATAATGGCAATTGTATACCTAGAATCTACATCTGTGATGGGGATAATGATTGTTTAGATAGATCTGATGAGGATGAACGTCACCAATGCAATGAGAGAAAGTGTGACGAGGAGACCGAATTTACCTGTACTGCGAATAAGCTGTGGAACAGGGCACAGTGTATCCCAAAGAAGTGGCTGTGTGATGGGGACCCAGATTGTGTAGATGGAGCTGATGAAAATGTGACTTTGCACCACTGTCCCACTCCAACACCTTGTGCTGAGAATCAATTCACATGTGACAATGGTCGTTGCTTGAATAAGAATTGGTTGTGTGATCATGACAATGACTGTGGTGATGGTAGCGATGAAGGAAAGTTCTGTAACTCCAGATACAAGCCTTGCACTAGCCAAGAGTTCACTTGTCATAACTTTAAGTGTATCAGGAAGCAGTTTCATTGCGATGGTCAGGACGATTGTGGTGATCATTCCGACGAAGATGGATGTCGTAAGTGATATAATATTATCGTATAGTTCATAAAATAAGATTTCACTTTAAGAAATAAATTAACCTACAAAGATACTAATACGTTGACTTTATTTACAAAATGTTAAATATTAAATTATTTCTTCTTCCATTTATAGCACCAAAGACGAAGAGCATGACCTGTCCAAACCCAAAGGACTTCATGTGTGCAAATGGGAACTGTATCGACGCGCAATTAGTCTGCAATAAGGAACCCGATTGTGCAGACGAGAGTGACGAACCTGCTCACTGTAACATAGATGAATGTGCTGTTGTGGAAATGAATCAATGTGCTCACAAATGTATCGACACGCCAACGAGTTACTATTGTGAATGTAATCCAGGTTACAGACTCTTGGAAGACGGAAAAGCCTGTGAAGACATAGACGAATGTATGGAGACGCCACAAGTTTGTAGCCAGCAGTGTCAAAATACACCAGGGAGCTTTTACTGCAAGTGTAACCATTATTGGTATGAACGTGCTGCTGACGAGCATACTTGCAAGAGAAGAGACAACATCATACCTTGGATTGTCTTCACAAACAAGTATTATGTTAGAAATATGTCTATTGATGCTTCCAACTATAGCCTGATGCATCAAGATCTTATCAATGTTGTTGCTCTGGATGCTGATTACGCTGAACAAATGCTCTACTTCTGTGATGTTACTGCTAAAACAATTTTCAGGTAAATTCACGAAGCTATATTATTTAAAAAGTGATCAGAATAATTCTCTAATCTCTTTATGTGATATTTTTTTGCAGAGCACCTATTGCAGGAGGAGAGAAAGAAGCAATCATTAGACACGATAGTCTTGGTTTGGAAGGAATAGCAATTGACTGGGTAGGCAAGAAACTGTACTGGCTTGACCGCCATGCTAAACACTTGGATGTTGCTGAGCTTAATGGCACCAACAGGAAGACTCTGTTAACTGGCATAGCTGACCCACGTGCTATTGTTGTTCATCCTGGCACAGGATACCTGTACTTCACTTCATGGCACCTTCAGGTGATTTTCATTAATTTTAAATCAGTTTCAATTACAAAATATAAATGAAGCCTATGAAATATTACACTTAACAAAATAATTCCTCTAATTTTAAGGCTTACATAGGCAAAATGGGAATGGACGGCAGTAACTTCACAAGAATTCTCACTTGGGAGGATGATATAGCTTGGCCTAACGCTCTGACCATCGATTACTTCACCGATAGAATCTTTTATGCAGATGCTCATCTAGATTACATTGCATTTGCTGACTTGGAAGGTCATAATAGGCGGAAAGTTCTTTCCGGGTCTGCAGTACCTCATGTCTTTGCCATTACTGTATTCGATGACTTCATCTTCTGGACTGACTGGAACCTAAAGGCAATCAGCAGAGCAGACAAATTTTCCGGAGCTAATTTGCGAGTCCTTAGAAATACCACTCACAGACCATACGATATCCACGCGTACCACCCTCTGAGACAACTGCCTTATAACAATCCATGCATTGAGAATAATGGTGGTTGCTCTCACTTGTGTCTAATTTCACCACCCGCAAGTTCCTATCTATTAGAAGGATACGGTCAACCTGGTGTCACGTCATACAAATGCAATTGCCCGAATCAGTTTATCTTAAACAAAGATGGAAAGACATGTCGAGCTAATTGCACTGCTGGTCAGCACAGATGTGGTCCTCCGGATGAAAAATGCATTCCGTGGTATTGGATGTGAGTATGAAACAAATCTAGTAGTCTTATTTTTAAAAATTTTAATTACAACAATTAAAATTAAAATTAATTGTTAATTAACTATAGTTTCTGTTCCCAAGTAAAAAATACAAAAGAATGAAATAGATTTATAAAATTATTTTTCTATGTTTTTATGGCAAACATTTGGCAATTTAGACATATACTATTATATTTGGAAACATCATGCATTCATGAATTAATGACAAAGTTAATTATTTTAAAGGTGTGACGGTGAAAAGGATTGCAAAGATGGTTCGGATGAACCCACCAGTTGTGTAGCACGAGTGTGTCGACCTAGCGTTTTCCAGTGCGCGAATGGTAACTGTAGACCCAGTGTAGCTGTCTGTGACGGTGCTGACGACTGTGGAGATAAGAGTGATGAAGCCAACTGTAACTTAGAATGTGGCGAGTTGGAATTCAAGTGCAAATCCAATGGTCGTTGCATTCACGAGTCTTGGAAGTGCGATGGGGATGCTGATTGCAAGGATGGCAGTGACGAAGACCCCGCTATTTGTCGTAAGTCTTATTCTCCAAATGCTATTAGAACCAGTTATAACTAACTATATATATATATTACATGGAGGTCATCAAATAGTTAACACTTTTGTCTTACCATTGCAGACAATCGACCATGCGATCCAAGCACAGAATTCACTTGCAAGAATGGCAGATGTATTCAGAAAGTATGGATGTGCGATTCTGACAATGACTGTGGCGACGATAGCGACGAACCAGCCTACATGTGTCGTCAAAAAAATTGCACCACCGGTTGGCAGCGTTGTCCAGGTCATGCCAATTATCGTTGTATACCTAAATGGCTGTTCTGTGATGGCAAAGACGATTGTCGCGATGGTTCCGACGAGCTTCCCGAGAATTGTCCCAAGTGTGATCCTGAAATGGACTTCAAATGCACCAATAATAGGTGTGTGCCTAAACAATGGCTCTGCGATTTCGCTGACGATTGTGGGGATGGCAGTGATGAAGCTGAAGCCATGTGCAAGGATCGCTATAGAGAATGTTCAGAATCTGAGTTCAAATGTGACAATGGCAAGTGCATTGCCTCCAGGTGGAGATGCGATTCTGAAGACGATTGTGGCGATAACAGTGACGAGAATGGCTGTCAAGAATTCGTGTGCAAAGGAGATACATTCCAGTGTGCAAGTGGCCACTGCATCGCATCATATCTAAGATGTGATGGCACACGTGATTGTAGAGACATGAGCGACGAAATTGGCTGTCCGCCAAAGTATCCAGGAGGAAGATACTGTCCTCAAACAAGATTTCAGTGTGATAACAACCTTTGTGTCTATCTTACTGATATATGTGATGGAAGCGATGATTGTGGTGACGGTTCTGATGAAAATGCTAGCATGTGTGGTATGATTTTTATTTCCTTCGTCTTTTATATCTATGATATTTAAAGTACTCTACCTCTGAACTTCTAATAAACAATCAGGATGATATACCTTCCTAAACATAATCATAGAATTCAGTTTAATCATGTTACTTCATGTTTTACAGCAAACTTCAAATGCGATACAACTAGGAGATTCCAATGCGCCAATCATAAGTGCATCACTAAATATCAATTGTGTGATGGCATTGACAATTGTGGTGATGGTTCTGACGAGAACAATATGACCATGTGCGCATCCAGAATCCGTCCATGTGATGCCATAACAGAGTATACTTGTGCCAATAAGAAATGCATCGATCGGTCGAAGCTTTGTGACTTTGCCGACGACTGCGGAGATTCCTCTGACGAACTTGGTTGTCGTAAGTGTAAAAATTTCGTTAACATTATGTTTGTGTTATGTTATCTAAATGTTATTTTATGTTATGTTGTTTTATGTTATCTAAATTGCAAGTTTAAAAATGTTATTAATAGCAAATATTCATTTATTTCTCTCATAGATCACAATAAACCCTGTCTGGAAAGCAATAAAGGCGGCTGTTCTCATTATTGTCACAACATCACTGATGCAGGATACATCTGTGCCTGTTATCTCGGTTACATAATCGCGCAAGATGATCGGAAGCATTGTGAAGATATCGACGAATGTGCTACTGGCCAGCACCAGTGTTCTCAGCTCTGCACTAATCTAAATGGCACATATTCCTGCTCCTGCAGGCAAGGATTTGAACTGTCTGACAATCGCAGTGGCGTCTGTAAAGCTCTAGACACTGATATGATGATCCTATTTGCCAATGGTCCTGGAATTAGAGCCTACGATCCTCATAGCAAAGAGGAAATTGACGTTATTGCCAATGAAAAGAGAGTACAGGCTCTGGACTTCGATCCTAAGTCGGAGTATGTATTCTGGATCGATGGTTATGATAATTCCATTAAGAGGTCGTACATGGTGAACGCTAAAGGTGGACAGGTGAAGATTGGATACGCCCAGGATCTCAATATAAAGAGTAATTTCTTTGCTTATAATTTTACGCTGTTATATTAAGATATATTCCACTGTCAATACTTACACACTTTCAATACGTTATTTATTATTATATATATATATATATGGTACTATAGTGCTTATATTGGTATTGCGGTCATATAGATATACTATACAATCAATTTAAGATATATTATTATCTTTATTGAAGGCGAGTCAGGGCTGACAAGTTTGGCCGTAGACTGGATTTCCGGCAATCTCTACTGGACAGAAATCGATTCCTCAGGAGCAACATTATTTGGAAGAGTGATGGTCTCTAAGGCAGATGGTAGATACCGTCGAAGTTTGATAACAGTCGGTCTAGAAATACCAACCTCTATCGTAGTAGACCCAGAACTAGGTCGAGCCATTTGGGCAGACGTTGGGAGCCAGCCCAAGATCGAAATCGCTTGGATGGACGGTGATAGAAGGAAACAACTGGTTTATGATCGAATTGGACAACCTATTGCACTTACCATTGATTATTCTATGCAGCATGTTCTTTACTGGGCTGACAGCAAGCTTAACACCATTGAATCTATTGAACAGGTAGGTTCCAATTGATGCAATTTCTGTAAAGTTTTCTACTCCTTTGTATTTTTATATTTGGTCTTTGAAATATACTGAGCAAAAGAAAATCAGCAAGTCACTATTTTAAATAAAAGAAATGCAAGCTATTGTAAACATAATCATATGTAATATGGCAACGTAACGTAGTATAATACTTGCAATATTTATGTAGCATTGCAATTAAATACAGCAAAAAGTTTGGAAATTTTCAGGTGACTTAATAGTTAGGTCCGGAATATTCACTTCATTTTAAGAATTGCCACTTTTTTTCAGGATGGATCGAACAGAAAAGTTATCCTTAAAGGAGATAGCCTAAGACACCCAGTATCTTTGGATACATTTGAAAACAATCTGTATTGGGTAACCAGGAGGTCCGCTGAACTGTTCCGACAAGATAAATTTGGCAGAGGCGTACCAGAGCTCATAGTCAAGCCCCTGCCTAATTCAGGAGGAGTTAAGGTGTATCATCAACAGAAATACAACATTTCTTTAAGAAATCCCTGCCACGAGGACCAGTGTACCCATTTATGTGTCCCAATTCCTGGTGGATATCGCTGTCTGTGCTCAGACAGTATTGGTCCATTGCAACAAAGAGAGACGATGCGGTCCAACGAACGTCATTGTGACGCGACTAATGAAAGACCACTTCCTGCACCAAGAATCTGCCTTTGCAGAAACGGTGGAGTATGCCAGGAAGTCGAAGACAAGTTGCAGTGCGATTGTCCAAATCTCTTCCATGGAGAGTTCTGTGAAATTATGTTAGGGGCTAGGTCGAGCAATGCTACTGCAGCCATCGTTATACCCATTGTTGTTTCTGTCTTGCTCCTCCTTGGAGCTGCGGCTGTTATTATGGTGCTGAAGAAACGACCATTGTAAGTTCTTTTATTCCAAAGTTTCTATCTTTAAAGTCTCTTATTGTAATTCATAATCCATCCCATGCACAAATTATTCCAACATCATTGGTAATTTTTACAGCGGTAAACCTGGAGGTCTTGGCAGTTTAACTGGTGCTCAGAGTGTATCCTTCAGGCAAGGAAGCAATGTTGAATTTGGCGTACCTGCTCACGAAAGAATGGTAAATACAATTTTTCATATTGCACATATATTTCAAAAATGATATAACTCAAATAGATTTTGAAATTATTTGAAAACTGGAAACAATAGCCAAATCTTTTTGTAATAATTCTTAGCACTTAAAATCCCTCTTTGATAGCTTCGATGTTCTTCTGGCATAAGACTGAATTATTTTGGATTATGAAACTTTTGAAAATGTCTTTCACATCTCCATAATTATTGAGTAATTTGTCTTAATAAAAAATCTTATTTATTGGATAGGAACCTCTGGATGTGGAGTACAACCTTGGTGACGTAAGTAACAAGAACAGGGATTTTAGTAACCCCATGTACGACGCGGTGAACACAGAAACAGGCGCTACAAATGGTACCGGCGCTAGTAGTATGTACGAATTGCCAGCTGAGATGAAACCATCTAGCATCCAGCACAAGGATCCACCACAATTGCACCTGAAGAGGAGAGAGCTCGACCCAACACCCATCGACTCGGGGAAAGATACACAACAGTTGGTTGAGGAAGATAAATCCGAGTGTTAGATAGTTTAACTCTTTGGTGCAGTGACGTAGTTAGAAATTTCAGGTGATTTGGAAAGCAAACAGACTCATTTGAATAACGTAATGGGAAGATAGAATCGATCTAGAGATTTTTAGGAAATTTGACAAATGTTTGTATGATGTGGCGTATCGATCTATTCACAAATTTGTTGCAATTGTTATTTGTTAGATTTATATAAACACGTCATCGGTTTATTTTGAAGTTTAAGACTAGTAATAACTAATAATTCTTTTCAAAAATCTAAACAGAGTTCCGAACTGTATTATTGGTATAGGGTTTACTTTTTCAAACTATCTATTAATCTTCACCAGGTGCACATATCATATACATTTATCTTTAACGAAGGCAATTTCTAATGGAGCACAAGACTGAGTATGTACAACACGACTTTTTGCAATGTATATCACTGTAAAATTCTGGAACGGAATGCGATTAAATTACTTGTATCGAACTATAGGGTACTGAACTTATAGCTTATTTACAGTAAAGTTCAAAGAGAAAAAGAAGTGCATCTGACTACGCCACTGCTTCTATATAGGAATGCTCTCGTATCTGTGGCACTTCTGTCTCAAAAACTTTGTCTATCTATAAACGAAAATACATTAAAACAGATAAAAATAAAAAATAAGTTGCACGAATCTTCTATAACATAATGAAAAAAAAAAAGAATTATGTTTTAGCATTTTATGTATTGAGATTGAAGTGCAACGGGTAACGAGTTTGTGTCCTCTTAGGTGCGATTTGTAAGTCTTGTAAATACGATTATCGCAGAATATTAATATCACGTTGTCCATGTACCATAACGAAAGCAAAACATTCCATATTTTTTCTTCGAAGACAACTCGAGGTGAATTATAACGGGCGCTTAAGGGACTGTACGTTAAAAAAAGAAGACAGGCCTCGACGAGCGTGTCATTTCACAAAATATGCGTTTTCTTCGTAATGATAGGAGAGACGAATCTGTTATGAAAAAAAAGAGAGAAAAAGTTTTCTCTTTTTCAGCTTTCTCGGCCGCATGTAAGCGTTGTTATATGCGTTTGTACATTTTTCTAGACTATGCGCGGGGAACGTCAGTGTACAGTTTTTCTTCCGTAGCAACTGTGATCGTAAAAATTACAAATTAGGCCCGAGTATGCGAGGTGATCATTTAAATGTACAAAGCGTACCCGTTTTCTGTTGTGCGTCACCGAACATGAGTGAGAGAGAAATCTTGTATCATTTTGTTTCTTCCTTTTTTGAAAGATTTATTATTTGGTACAGTAGAATCTCGATTATAGAAAAAATCGAAAGTATTTTGTAAGATTTGTAATTTCAGAATCTCCAGTTTTGTTGTTGTATATTGCGTATCAAATTATAGAGACTGTTAAATCTACATCTTAGTCAGTGACTTTTTCTTCACCAACATTCATCTACCAATTAACAAAATTTTTTTGTTATCAACGTTAAGATTAGTTATGTTTTTTTTTTTGCAAATTATAACAGAACAGATTTTTCTTTCATAAATTTACCAGTTTATCATTAGTTTTAAATGAAGAAGTGAAAGTTAAATAATGCAAAATTAGTTGGTTAGGTTAGAAAGTTCTACGATCTGACTAGTTAATCAAGTTTCTACTGTACGATCATTATGTTTTTTTTCTCTCTTTTTTTAAAGTAATGTAAAACGAACGTTGTACATATGTTTTACAGATCAACGAAGAAAATGAGCGGCACTGACCTTCTTTACAGATTATACATAAAACTATATATAAATAAAGAAATCTATATATATAAATATAAATATTATATATATAAATATTATATATATAAATATATATGTATGTATATGTATGTATGTGCGTATGGGTAAATTAATGCGCATCATCATCAGAAATCGACTTTGTCTCCTGGGCGGGGCTCCAGAATGTTTTAATTATTATTTTTAACTGTATCAGTATTTTCTGTATTTTTGTATCGACCCGACGAAATACGATGATTGTTAATATATATATATATGTATGTATATATATATATTGTTCGAGCAATTAAACAGGTACCGTCCAAGAATAAACATTGAATTATACCACTGTGCATTCCTTTTATCTATAGGTAGGTTTCATTAAAACGATAAGATAGGGAGCAATAAAGAATAATGTTCTTTATAATGAAAACAATATAATATATTTCATGTTTCAGATAATTTAATAAAAGTACAAAAACTAATATTAATCTTAATCTAATTATGAAATTAATATATAATTAAGAAAAAGATAATAGTATCTTTGCTACAAAAGATACAATAATTAAAGTATACAAAAATATAAAATACTTTTAGTTTAAAAAATACAGTAATTTGTGAGCGTATCATTTATTTTTCTAAAGTAAAAAAGACATTAGTCACAATTTTGTATTTAATTGAAATGGAATCAATTTATGCGGCTCTGAAACGCAACATAAAAAGATCGAGTACATTATTTTCTATAATTATATTATGTATCAGTCTTTACTACCTAAAGTATAATTTATCCAATAAAAAATCACAATTAAAGAAATTTGTTCTGTTAATCGATATATGAGATATTTTTAAATGATTTCGCATTCATAATAAATATAATACATTCTTCTATATTCTCATATTTACATTGCATTTATAATCGTAAAAGTAATATTTGTAAGTGAATAATAGGTACGATTTTGGGGGAAGCAAAAATTCTTTGCATTTGTTGGATTTAATCTACGTTCACCACAGTACTCTGAAGGATGGATGACGTTCACTGCTCAGTAACTTTATCGACAGTATATAAATCCCTGTAGGTGGAGATTAAGAATTCACTTACAGCAACCCCTGTTTGTCGTAAAAGGTGACTAAAAGAAGAAGGGGGGAGGATTGTGCAAGGACGTTTAGTAGAAATCCGCACCCCACTATCATATAAATAAATCTCGATACTCATATATCAAAGCTTAAAGAAGACCGTCCGAAAATTGAGTCATGACTAGTTATAAAAAATCGACATGGACTGACAAGAAAGTTATCATTCTATCCATGCGTAACATGTTATGAATGTCTTAGACAGAGACAGAGACAATTTACTTATCTCTATCTATCTGCCTCGAATTTTGTTGCTTTCCTACAACTAGTCACGACTCAATTTTTGGACGGTTTTCCCTAGCGAGTGTCGAGACCTGTTTATATGATCATCATATCTCGCATTCCTTTTTCCTTCAGGAAGTAAAATTTTAATTCCAAACAAAAAAGTAACTAGGAAATGAAATTAAGTACTTTAATTATTACAAATCACAGTAAACAATCATAAAGAAATTTGAGGTTACTTCAAAATTTAGAAATTTTATGATCTGCGGTAATAAATGGAATGTTTTAATTACCAAGAATTCCATTAAGCAATTATCACGAATTTAAGGTTATTCCAAAATTCCAAAACCTATGCTCAAAATTTCATTAACAAAAATATAAAATAATGATTTACGCAAATTATTCCACCTTCGTTGCAGTCTGTTCATCATATTGGACCGAAGGTACCATGGGTGGCTTGAACCCGTATTCCATCTTGGACTGCCTGAAGTTTCCAGTGTTACCAATTTCCTGCCTCGTTCTTCTCAACGTTGTCTGAACATCCGGTGCTGAGTACAGAGACTTGGATTGTATTGTAGTGGCAGTTTTCCTTGGTACTGGACCTACGTATTCGTCCTTAACCTTGTCCTTCTCCGACGTCCTTCCATAAGCCACTAAATTACCATTAGTTACTGAATAAGTCATCGAATGAGGATGTTGAACGCTATATGACGCAAATTTTTTCGGCAATGAATGTATCAATGGTTGCCTAGCATGAGGACGATTCAAGGCCAAATACCCTTGTCCATAAAACTGATTTGTTGAATTATAGTAACTTTGCTCATTATCAGTTCCATAAATTGGCTCCACTGGTGTCTGGAAATTCTGCCTTACCGATTGCTGATAATTACCATCAGGCTGAATATTATAAATTGGGGCTGATTTTATATGTTTACTATTCTCCAAGGGATATGGTCTACCTTTCTCGATTTCTATCGAGTACGGTCTAGGTAGGAGCACAGGCTTCTCAACGACCTTCTCCACAGACACTGGTACTGGTACAGATTTCTCTACCACCTTCTCCACCGGAATTGAAACCGGTTGAGAAACCCTAAAGTGAATTGGTAAAGGTATGATGAACCTCTGGATGGCGAATGGTACTTTCTTCTCAATCACCTTCTCCACGTGGACAGGATATGGGATCCGTATCTGCTTCTCTACTACCCTGTCTATCGGTATGTGTACAGGGAACGGTTGGGGAATCGTTATCTGCTTCTCTATCACTTTCTCCACTGGGTATGGCACCTTTTTTTCAATCACATCCACCGTCTGAGGCACATGGATGTTTTTCTCCACGGAATACGGCTGTGACATCGACATCAAGAGCCTCAATTCAGTCGGTGGTTCGCTGGTAACTTTGCTCAGCAGAATCTGAGGCACTTCTTGAGTCACTTGCAGGTTCTCTAAATTAGTCAAACCTGAAAGACTCTCTATTCCCCTTGATGGTTGTGCAACAGCAGAGGCTGACCCCTTTGGCAACTCATAGTTACTCAATTTAATTTTTGCTTCAGGAATTCCTTGCACTCTAGAGTGTGTTACCTGATCATATTGAACGCTGTCTACTTGCCCCGTAACCCCGAAAATGGGTTTGACCTCTGCTGGACGAGGCAAAACCACGGTCTGATCAACCTGACCACTTCCTGCTGAATAAATAACGTCATTCTCATTCACATTATATTCATAACGACTATGTTCTTGGTTGTGAATACTTTCGTCCAAGATCTCGTTGCTCCTGTATATATTAATTTGACTTTGTCTCTGATCCTTCGATTGATTCCTTCCTGGCTTTCTATAGTCTTCCTGTGCATGCTGCTTTAATAATGGCAGCTGCTGGGAGCTAGGAATGAACTCCACAGGGTAGTGGATCTCCTGAATGGGGGCTGTATGGAATATTTCCACTGATTTTTGGATCTCAACTGACTGAACTGGCGAGTTTGTGGCTATCACCTCAGAAATTTGCTCTTGTTGCGATACCTGATCACTGTCGGAGCTCAAGTTCCTAGAAACTGGGGCGTCGCTTTGAACCAAGCTCTGAGTATCAATCTTGGTAACTTCTGGTGTCTCAGATTTGTCCTGAGGATATAGTTTTGTCAATGTGATTTGGTCATTGACTAAATTTATATCTTGCCCAGCGTTCATCAAGGCGACACCAACCTGCAGAGGATTTAGGATGACAGGCGGTGCCGCCAAATACCCATCTTCTGAAACTTTTGATTTTACTGATTCCGTTACAGTTGTGGTTAGCTTTGAAACCTCGTTTTTATCAGTATAATCAGGTGTGGTAGTGTAGGAGTATTTCTTCTGTCGTGGAAAGTCTGGAACTACTATTGGTCCAGAAAATTTGCCTAAAGAAACTGATGCTATGGGAGCAGAAGTTGATGAAGAAGCATCCTTAATTATGGATGAACTGTTAGCACGATCTCCGTCAGTTTCCTTCTGCTTCAAGGTTCTCTGAGACTCTGTGCTCTTCGTCGGAGAGGAAGGAAGTCGTTCCTTCGAGGACGTATTTAGATTACTGTTTGAAGTATTCAATTTTTTGGATACGTAAGGACGAGCACTCTTTCTATATTGTTTTCTTTGATCCTCGGAAAATGATAAAGCATCGAAAGGTTGTTTTATTCTGAATCGTCTGTGACTCTCGTTACTTCTTGGTCTGGATGAGGATGAGCTGCGTACTCGTTGTCCAAATTCGCCTATACTTTCAATATCTAGATTTTCTTCTGGAATAGATTGATCTATGTCACTGGTGTTACTTTCTTGAGAGAAATATTTGCTAGTTGTGTTTGATTCTTGTAGAACTATTTCTTGAGATGGAATGTATTCCACTGTGACTGTCTCGTTAAACGCATTTTGACTGGTCCTCCCTAATCTCGTATTGGTATCGAGCGATTCCTTTAATATGTCTTCTGAAGAGCTTTTTGCTTTCAAAGATAGCACATATGGTTGAACTAATTGTTTAGAAAATTGCTGTTGGGATTCGTTCTGGAAAGATGTATATTATTATATTATTAAATATGTACAAAGTATATTGAGAATATATACATATATAAATTAATATTATTATTTGAAATAATGAAACACTAGGGAATAAATGATCAATGTTAAAGTTGTTATCAATATTATTGATATCATCGAAATTAGAATTTCGATAAAAGTACAAATTTCAGTAAAATCACTAAACATTCAACTCTAAAACCAAGAATACCAAAATAATGAACAAAGGAAATTAAATAAAAAAAAAATTAATCATATCTAGTAGTAAATATAATTTTCCAATATTCAAGTAAGTGTTACAAATAAGTTAGATATTTTTACTGAAAGAACCGGCGTGCATTCACGTGGTGTATGATTGTTTACGCAAAAATAAACGCCAATGCACCTGGACAGCGTAATAATCGCTCCTGCAGACGTTTCCTTTTACGCTCGAGAGAAAGCGCATGTCAGAGGATTATTCGAGAATAGAAATGCGCGTGGA
This sequence comes from Bombus affinis, assembly GCF_024516045.1. Lineage (NCBI taxonomy): Eukaryota > Metazoa > Arthropoda > Insecta > Hymenoptera > Apidae > Bombus > Bombus affinis. Next base: position 5,878,545 of record NC_066359.1, read on the forward strand.
ACTTGCAATATATATGAATTCCTGATGTTATAAATTATCTATATAAAGAGATGACGGTAACCTCGACTAACGTAATTTTTCACACGTTTTTATTATTCGTCTACACGATTTCAATGACGCAAATATTCGATACGATTAGTCAGCGCTTCATGTAGCATCGAAGGCGAATTATATACTTTCCATCAATCAGGAAGGGAAAGCGAGGAAATCCTTCTATTCCTTTAGTTCGCTTAAAAACTAATCGATTAGTTATAAATATAGTCGTTTAAACCAGTTAGACTATTTTAACACATTAATAAATCAACAAAATTTACTATTTTCACTAACAAATGTGATTAATGCAAGCTTTTGCTTGTAAATAAAGATAAATATTTTTTTGTGTTTTGCTTAAAGTTTAAAATAATAATAGATTAGTCTTTCAAAAATAGTTTTGAAATATAATTCAGGTTTTTATAAATTTTTATATTTCTATGACCATAATTAAAAAGAAAATGAAATTTAAATAAAAATTTGCCCTATCTACCAGGTATTATAATAATGTATGGATATTTCATATATTTTTGAGAAAAATAAATTTTTAGTGTTACATCTAGCGTCAGGCGATAAAGTCTAATAATATTTCCAAAGTCAAATGATTTTCAGTCGTCCAATTTGTGTAGGATCTTGTATCCAAAAATAAATTAACGTGTACCTACCACTTGATGAATTTCCTCTTTCTCATTATGAAATTTCACAGTCAGCGTTTCTTCCTCTTCTTTAATAGCTTTGGCAATTTCAGAGGAATTGAAGATTCTCTCATGTTGATTTGTAAATTGTTGTTCGATATTTTCAGTTTCTTCTTGTTTCTGGCTATTGAGTAGATCTTGATCATAGGCATGTTCAAAGAGTTTCTATAAATAAAAAAAATGTTATTAATAAATCATCAACCATCAAATGATCTATTAATTGACATTCCAATAATTGATCCTATACTACTACAGTATTATAATTCATAAAGCTGGAAATCCATCGATAATAGAAATTTCTGTAAAATAACGTTTTTAACTGTGTTTAGTTTCTTCCAGTTGGTTTGTTTGATACCATTTTCAAATTCTCCATTGATCGATATTCGAATAATCAATTACTCCATTAATCAACGCTTTATTGTATTGTCATTCAGGATAAACACTTGAAGAAGATAATAAAGAACCTTTTGAAATAATGTTTCCAATAGCGTTCAGATTTTTATGGTTCGTTTTCCTGTTGTTAAAAAAAGAATCACAGAAGGTACCGGTGTTTCAATAAGAGAAGCAATGCTCCGCGTTGTATAGACAGGCTGTACCAGTCATCAAGGCACGAGCCAGTGGGCGAGGCCGAGCGTCTGACCCAATTTGTTCCAAGTAGAAGTAGAAAACAGATCATGAAGAAGCTCTAGAAATGAAACTCACGACTCCCCGAGTGGGCAAACGAGAGTAGAAAATCGTCAAGTGGATGATTTTGGTAAAAATAAATAATAATTGGTGAAACTCGGTCGACTAATTGATAATTAATTCATTTTACTGTTGGTTACTACTTTTTACTGCTAATAGAATGTGTCCAATGATTTCAAAATAAATACTTTCATCAATAAAATTGCTAAATTTGGATGCTTGTGAAATTGATAATTAATTATGATTTTTGGAGTCCTTCGAGTATATTATAAAGGATTCAGAAGAAATAAAAATAAGTTGTCTTTTACAGGCTATGTATCTATCTATAGGAATTCCCTGTAGAATCATTGATAGAAACAAGATTCTATTTTAATAAGCCCAATGTTTCTTTAGAAACTTTTATCAAAAGAACAGAAAGGTACTCAGAGAAAATTACGTAATTCTTTTGAAGAATTCATTTCTCTACTACAAACAGCTTTTTATGGATTGATAGAAAAGCAAAGAAAAAGAAGAAGAAATTTATGAAGAATATATTAAAATATAAAATAAACAAGAAATATTATAACTAAGAATCCTCTAAAGAATTCTTAGAAAACCAAAGGTTCCATTTTCAATAAATCTAATGTGTCTTTAAAACATCGACTCATAGGAAACTATAAGATTTTTTTGAAGAATTAGTGAAACTTTTTGTTTATATACTATGGACTGTCAAAGACAACCATAGGAGGTGCAGATCAGATTAATGGGGATATAAGATACAAATTTTGCTTAAGTAGAGTATCATCGAGCAAGAGGAGGTTGAAAATAACGCAGCTGGCCAGGCGAGATGAGAGAAAGGTGGACGTTACGGTACCAACTACCGGTCTCCCTTTCTCCAGTACCATTCGAGCGAGAAGAAAGGCGAAACAGGAAAAGATGCGCGCTGCATTCTTGCAGCTCGCGCAAAAGAAAAACCAGTGAGAGTCGCGCACCGGCTCTGAATCTTATTAAAAGCTAACTATTTTGGCTAGTCTCACATTAGAATGCACCTCCAATAAATTATAGGACCCAGCTTCCTTTTTGTCATCATATCTCCTTTCTGCACTCTATTACTCATTTATTATCGAATAATCTAAAATATAATATGTAATTGGTTAGTATAGTATTTTTACTTCACTCCTTGTTTAATAAAGTTTGGTAAAATTTTATAATGTTAAACGTTACGATATAGGATGCTCTATATACTATACCATATAAAATCGAGCTGGACAGATTTAATTGGCTTGAAATTGAAATTAATGGTTTTTACTCTTCAGATTATATTTTTTCAAATTTTTAAGGTTCTGGACAATGTAGTTAAGAAGTATAATTAGTAATTACAAATACAATAGTCTAAAGTATAATGCTTGTTAAATAGTAAAAGAATGTTCCCCTGTGATTCTTCCCTAATCACATTTAGAATAAATGTATGATCCACCAAAATTACTAGGATAACCCATATAATATAACAATATTTAACTTGTTCAGAATAGTTGGTATATTCTGATGAATTCTTTAGAGAACTCGTCCGATAATTGCTGGAAATAACCACTGGAGAAATTCGCGACATGGCTTGGGAACTGTTTGAGGTTTTTCCCTCTAAAAGGAGAATCCCCGAATGGAGTCGACAATATCTTCACTTGTTCTGGATCTTTCAGAATATTGGAAATAATCGGTGAACGATGTTTTACAAGATGAAATCAGCATCGGTAAAAGAGAAATCACTAGATAAGACAGTAAAGAAAGATTGTCTTCTTATTTGCATGTTTTGTGCTGACTAAAATCATTCTCTCCAGTGAAAAAAGAAAAATGTTTTACTATTCCAACTTATAACTCAGAGAAGATAAATAATAGATTCCCTTTCATTTGGGATTGAGGAATGAGAGGTAAGCATTTTTTAATTAGAGAGGCTGTTATTATGGTGCAGCAACATGTACAGAATTGTCCTGCACTCTGTAACATTCTTTCAAGACACACGACCGACAAAGGGCAGCACTTTCACATTCTATGGCTCGTTGAAAAAAATGCAGAACTGGTGGAATGGTCAATGTCTTTGTCAAGGTCTACGTAACTAGTGTATCGGCTTTAAGATCTTTAACTTCTTATGGAAGCTAGTTCTAGTAAAAATTAATCATTACATCGTTAATGAAATATTTCTCCAGGAATTGTATCGCTAGGCAAAGAATCATTCAGAATCAATTTATATCCTAGTAAAAAGTTTCTTATAGTTTTCGCTGCCCAGAGGATAATTTCTTTTTAAATTAGACGATTAATAAAAAATGTAATTATGGCGCTACCGATAGAACATTTCTTCAAGAATTAGATCATAGGGAAGAGTTACTTTCTGAGTCGAATGACGACGGAAAGATTACTTTGGACATTAAATCACCAGTGAACAAATTCCTGAAACAAAAAACGGAGTTGTTTAAATTGGAGCAGAGAAGGTGTAAACAAATTTGCAGAAAGATTTGTTACCTCGTGTGGGAGGAGGAGAAGAGAAAGAGAAAGGGAACGACCGGGATCGTTTACGTCGAATTTTTGACAGTAGGTGGGTCAACCCTGAACCAGCTTTCATCTGAAAGTGCGTGGAGAAAGTATTCGCAGTTTTTGTATGAGGAAATTCCTTCATGTGTGTGTATATCCTCCAGAATAACCACTATATCGTATTTCTTGTAAATAACTGCTTGTTTACCTTAGAGTCCTAAAATTTTGTAAAACCACTAATTTATATAAGTATCCATCGCGTTTATTAAATACTAACTATACTTTTTAAATTTTCAGAAGAAATAACGAAAATAAAATACTGATATAGAAAAGTGGAAGAGATTTTCTCCGAGATATTACTAAGAATATAGTTTGCATTTCGCTCCGACTGTAATCGATGCAACGATTAATTACGATTTCTAGTAATTAACTGAGTAACGTTCCTTTCCTTATGAATCGGGTTGCGAACCCTAATTACAGGAGATTGCGTTTCACGTCGGGCAGAAGCTACTGCAGGTGACCTACAGAAGAGAAAGTAGAATAACTATGAAATAATGCTGCCCTTATCTCGGAAATTCAGTATATGCCGATAATTCAAAGTATGTATATTCGTGAGTATGAGCGAAATAATCTCTAACAGAAATAGAAATTTCTAGAAAATCTAAATTACGATACGAAGATTAAATTCTGATAACTATATGAGTACTCTATAAACTATAAAAATTTGAAACGTGTAATATCAGAAAATTATAATAATAAAATGATTGTGATTCACAATGCGTGATTCACAGAATATCATTCATGGATTATGCAAATTAAGAATGGAAATTATAACATCGCACGGCATTTATAAATAAATAAATACCAGCAGGTCGCGATTGATTTATTACAATCTTGACATAAAAATCTGTACAAGCATAAAGGCATATACCTTCTTTAACAAAATTGAAAATAGACTCGACCACTTCATACTTGTTCCTGATAAGCGAACAAGAAACAAGCATTCTAGTCGTTTCTCGAAGCGTGTAATGACACGTTGGTCGCGGGTAAACGTTTCTGGGTAGAAGCACAGGGGGAAAGTGTAAGCTATACTTTGTTAGATGGACTTGTCGGAAGAGAATGAGACGCGAGTGAAATGACCTAGGCAGCATGCGAAGGTTAAGGACGACTTTCACCTAAAACTTGCGGATGAAGGTTAGCTGGAAGGCCATTCGACTGGACAACCAATAAGCAAACAAATAAAGACTATTTGAAATGTTGCTAAGATGAAATCTATAAGACTTGAATATTTCTATTTGTCCACAAGACTATTTTGTTCTTTCCATTAAAAATAGCAAATCATTATTTTGTATATACGATTTAGAATGCAATGGTACAAGCGAAACGTAGGTGAAATAATGGTTACGTGCAAATTATATTTAAAAAATAAAGTGAGGTTAGGTGATGTACCGCTACCCTTGTTTGACGATGTTTTATCTATAATTATCGAGTATTAGCTCGTGCTTGATCAACTCGTAATTCTGAAACTCTTTATGTATAGCAATTTGTTCAATTCTGCCTAGCGAATCAATCTAAATTTGGTTCCCGTCCCATTCGAAGTAATCCCCTCCTGCATCGATTGACTTACAAAATTCATTTGAGGTACAAGAAAGTTAACCTGATCGTTATATCATTGCAGTAAGGGATTATTTTGAAGGAGACAGAAACCAAATTTAGATTGGTTTATCGATAAATTTTTTATAAACTCAAAGATTAATTCTGTTCGATATAAATTTTGGAAAGATACATAAATGTACATATACACGATACATACGATACACACGATACAAATGATACATAATGTATAATAAGAAATATCGAGCGATTCTGTACATGAAAATTAATTGAAAAACCCATCAAGATACATAGTTGTAGAAGTATGTTCAAGGCGTCATCGAGACAGTACACGAAGTAGCACTCGAATGACGCCCGCAAGTAGATCGAGGTTAAAGATTTCTATGCCCGAAGGTTAAGGATGTCCCCGGATAGTGTCTATTGGTCCGCGGGGGTTACACGTGAAAGGTTCTTCTTCTGATTTACGTAAGGCAACGAAACTTGTTCTGTATTGTTTGTCCCGCGTCGAAAGTAACTTCCGCTCTGAGTTGGGTTCACTGTTGCATTCTCAAGGACAAGCGAATAGAGCTCCTCCGACTTGTGGTTAGATTAAGAACCTTAGGTTAGGTTATGGAAACAGTACTAAGTGATTGCGAGGATGATATATATATTAATAACGAACAATGCTAACTTCCTTTTGTAGCAACCATTGTGCTTTTCTTCTGTCTAATAGTTTCCTGAATTTATAGAATTTGAATTAGGTTATGGAAATATTAATAATAGATTCTCTGAAAGGTGTATTTATAGTCCTCTTCGTTGAAAGATATTACAGAGAGGCTAGTAGAAACACATATATTTTCTTTGCTTAACAGCTTCGTCAATTTATGGAACTTGATTTAGGTTAAGAAAACACTAATAGTGAATTTTTTAAAAGATACTTAATAATCTTTATTTTCTTCGATAAAAAATATAGAGAATTTAATATAAGATTAGTGTATCTTTCGTTTGCTTAAGTAAAGAATATATAGTGATAAAAAAAAATTGACTTTTTAAAAAATACCCAGAAAACCCTGAACCAATCTTTGCTATAATCCTCAAGATAATTAATATATCTAATGATCCTTTATCACCTTTCAACCAATTATTCTACTTGTGAATACCGATATTCATAAAATGAAATTGTTCGCAATTGTTTCCTTATGATCAATGTGATGTCATAAAATCGATCACTGGTTCATCAAAATACTATTAGAGGGAATGATATGCTATACATTAACGTCATAGCAAAGCGACAGGAAGTCAAAACTTTCTAATCAACGTGGAAAGACAAGGATTATTAAAGGGGGATGGAAAATAAGTGGTTTGGTGAATTCCTCGAAGCAGACGTGCTAATACGACCTCGACACACCGTTTCTCCGCTATACCGATTGAGATTTCTCTCTTGGATTGCATATAGCTGTTATCTAATCTGAACTTTTTTATTAGTCAGAAGAATCCCGCTTTCTTGTAACAAATACCATTAATTTAATGGAAATTCGCAATAAATAACGAAAAAGATTATTTAAAATGACTAAAAATTATATATACTATCATTATAGTAGAAATATTAAAAGGAAATTTATCTAATAATTTCCTTTTAGTTAATGTCCTTTGGTTTAAAAGTTAAAAGATATACATAGAAAAATTGTGTGGCAGATTTAGAAAAGAGAGAAATATAGAAATCTTCACCAACTAATTTGGAAGTTTAGAAGAGTGGAATGCAAATGGATCTGCAAACAGTAATCGGAGCTGGGAAAATGAAATCACTTGAGAAAAGATTTGCAAATCGTCGGCGTATTATGATACAGGAAAGTTCTTCGCGTTTACCTTTTCGTTGCTCCAGTTTCCATGGGAATCGGATTCCAATGTCGCTGTCACGGTTGTTATCCATATAACCGCAGCCACCTGTAAGAAGAAACAATTTGTTTCATCAATTTCTTCTTTCTCCTCTGCTACATTCACAATAAAAGAATACTACTACTATACTAAAACTAAAAAAGGATACAATAATATAAAAATAAATACTAATGAGTAGATTGGGGTTTTTTGTGGAAACTCGTATTTTTATAAACCTAATTAAACACATAGGGACTATTATGCCTATGGGATATAATACTTTGGATATTTTAAATTTCATCCGAATATATAAAACTCCGCAATCTACTAATAAGTAATGATAATACAAGAGGATCGGCAAGGTAATAAAAGTATGATAAACTTTATACTCTTAAATCATAGAGACTTATCCTTTTTTATCTTAATAAGGAAAAAAAAAGATAAAATACTAGAAATGGAGAATTTGCAAAGCATTAAATATATAGAATTTTGCAACCATTAAATTCTATTTCTCCCCATACTTCTATAAAATATAAGCAAAATTATAGTCAGCCAATTTCCTGTTTCCATTAAATTCATCGATTTCGCACTTAATGGCAAAGATTATCATAATCATCAGCGTTTTCTGGGCTTCCTGACGTCGAGCAATATTTTTACTAGACACAAAAATAATTAGTTTTTAATTATTTAATGAAGATGGCTTTGTCATTGGGAAGAATTGTGTCAGTCACAATGCATAACGTGAAGATAATATTACTTCTCTGGTAACAATGATAAAATTATTTATATGTATTCTATATATAACTTATTAACATAGTAAACACGTTAGTATCGTTATTTCAAGTTTACTTTCGATTCTTCATTGAAGATTTAATTACTTTCTAAGTGTTGCACATACATTAACTATAAATAGTTCTAGTTAACTATAAATAGTCGTAATGGGTTTAAAAATTTCATGAGCAGATATTAAATCAAATTTCTGAATAAATAAGAAAACATTTACTCGGAAACTTAACTAATTGTATTGTAAAAAGTCTTACTTTCATTTGTTTTTCAATAACAGAATTCAAGAAATTTACTTAAAATAATTTGCAATAAGTTACGAGGAAATGTTAAATTAAATTTGCGAATATAGAAACTTTTTAAATAAATAACATAAGTATATAAATATTAAATTTCTTAATTTTAATTTTCATTAACAAGTTCCGATTATACTGTACCATCTGTGTTCTTACAATTTTACTATAGTCCTTTCCCAAAATTCACTCAACAATTTTACTAAATAGCATTTTATCCTCAAACAAATTTTCAAAGTTGAAAATGTTAATTGAAACACACGTAGAGAGAATAGAAGTTCATAAATGCTCGATCTTTTAATTTTAACTTCCATTTAAAAATTCTCACTCTGTTATACTATTTGTATTTTCGCAATTTTTATGATTTCTTCGATATTCGTTCGGCATTCTTGCTAAAAATATATTCGCTATCTTTTACACAAGAGAAATCAAAAGAGTTAAATGAAAAAAGTGACACTTACGAAATAAAGGAGATTCATGTCTTTTGTGTGTCGATTAGCGAGTCGTTGAACAGTAGTTCCTGCGCGTACTGCCCTCCCTAGACTTCCAGGATGTTCTTCTCTATTCTCTTATACGGCTGCCAATCCTCTGGAACCTCGATCCGATGCACGCACTCCGGAAAGAAATAGTGTACTACTTCGCCCCGACGCGATACACTTGACTTAACTGGTAGCTCCAGTTATCCCCACGCATCAAAGGAGTTCGAAGAGAGCTACGGTCACCTTTAAAGATCTCTTGACCAGCATCGGATACACACACTGGTCGACATCGATATTCCGTTCTGTAGAACACGATTTAACCAGGAAATAAAATAAAAATGGTTATTACTGTTATTACTAAACTGCAGATTTTTATGCAAACTCATATTTTTATAAACATAACCGTAGGGAATGAAATTTAAATAGAAACTCGTTTCGTCTACCAGATATCATAATAAATTATTAAACTCCATTTTGGATATTTACATATTACATGCATTCCGTGCATTTTTACGCCCCTCAATTTCCCATAAGTGCATAAAGATCCACAGTTTAATTACTACGCTCTGCGACGAAATATTAGGACAATCTTGAATTTTTAAAGATGATGACGTGTACGAAGATCGTATGCATAGGTGTACAAAGAACGTCCTTCTTTTCGTAACTTGCGAAAAAGCGGCAACTGTTCAAGTTATCTTCTAGAAATGATATTTGTTTATGTGAAAAACAGGCAGGATAAAGTGGTAGGACATGCTTAATATATGGGACAAATGATTCACAAGAAAGCACAGGAACAAATTTAAACATTTGTAATCTACTTGTTAAATACGGTCAAATAAAATATGATTACATACCGTATAGTCACTTGAAATGTCGTTATTCGGACGATGGTATGCGACTGCTTTACAAGACTACCGTCAGAGGTAGAAATGTCTCATATGTAACTACATTTAATTTTGTTGGCGATTCGCGCGCGAAATGCTGTGGAGGGAGGAAAAATTATCGAATGAAAGGTCGAGAAAGTGACATTGATGGAACCAGCAAATTCCTCGTGATTCTGCGATTTTCCTTTCTTCTTGTTACCAGTTATGATTGCAATTAATAGCCGAGTTCTTGACCAAGCGTTAAAAACACACAGAAGAAACGGAAAGTTTGCCATTCTCTCGTTCCACTGAACTCACTACATTATTCGTGTGAAAATATTCTAAAAATAAAATAACAAATTATTAAATGAAAAAAATCTGGAAACTCTTTGAAAACATTTAAAATTCAAAGTATAGTAAGTGTATTTGTAAATTCTCTATCAATTATAGTAATATAAATTACATTATAACTACTAGTATATAATAGTTAGTAATTACACTAACTACTAAATTATATTAACTAGAAATGAAACATTTCGCAATACAAGTAGCTGAATTTACGAATAAAAGACCCTACCAACATATATTTTATATACATAACCTAGCAATGAAATTTTGTAACATTTTATTTCCATAAAAATAACCTTTCTATAGAATGTACTAATATATGTATAATTTGTATCTAATCCTAACTGAAAGCAAACATAATAGTCACATGAAATGATTGGACTAAATTAACGGAGCATATCTTGCAAGGGAACCGAGCTGGAATAAATTTTTTCTTTTTTTTTTTAACTGTTTCGCCCAACGACGTATGATACTTTTTTCTACAGTTTATCACTGAGTAGGCAATAAATAGTCTTGCCTTAGTTATTCGATTCCACTGCTTACTTTCGACTACCTTTCACCAGTTCGTGTGTATTCCTATTCGTCTCGTTAAAACAAACAGAAACTGCGTTCAGTAGCATTCATCGTCAATATACACTTTCAACATTTTTACGAAACCTATAATACAAAAGAGAATAGAGAGAATAGGATTCTGAGAGAGAGAATAGTAAAATGTTATAATTTGATCTTTCCCCGTTGATGTTTGAAAAATTACATAACGAATTTTTTGTATACCAGTTATAACAGTAAAATGTACTATTATGAGATAAGATTAACATAGAACTAGTTCTGACATTGTGTTGCATGTATATTAATTGGTACTCCTAAAACTAGAATCGATTTTCAAATTCGATCGGTACTCATCATTAACATATTTTATAAATCGAACTATAATTTTGTGATACATTACTTTTGTGATACTTATAGTACCATCAGTAAACTACAATCTACTTAACTACAATCGTTCGATTTTAGGTAATTAAAAATTGCAGATTTCCGAGTTTAAATTCGTGTTCACTAATTCATAGTTTTTAAAATTATGAAGTATCATCCTTAACGATCTAAATATACATCCTTTTTTTCCCCTTTTTCCCTCTTTATATTGCTGCTTAACGTATTCTGTATCTTACCTTATTGGTAATACAGACCCCTATAGAAATTACTATTCCTCTGAGCATTATTAGACTAATAAATTCTAATAAATCGCTAATAAAATAATGAAAGTAAATAACAAATTACTATTATTATCAATATAAAATATAATGAAATTTTTAATTCATAATCGACTGTTATCCTTATCGATTATTAACTTTATGGCAGTTAGATCTTAACCACCGAAATTTCAACATTACCGATAGTGTAGATCTCTTCAAAAAGAGAAAAATTATATCAAATTTATACTATTCTATTCCTTTTTCTAGCATCGTCCTTAAAAATATTATTCCAAATAAATTACATTGATAAAGAATTAAAATGAAACCGCAATATCGATCAATTGATGTTGCAGATTTCAAACTATCGAAAAACAAAATGTTAGATTATCTAGACTGTCAGTATAGTTACTGTCTCGAGCGAAGTTACTCGAATTGACTGAAATTGGTGGAGTAAACTGTTTCGAAAGGTGGAGAGATTGGTTTATGTATCGCTATCAATTTTGCTGCTGTTTTTTCTCTCTCCGAAAATAAAGTTTGGAAAAAAGGCCAACGGAATGTGATTTAACAAGGAAATCCACAGTTCGAGAGATCGTGTTACGCTGTTCCACGGGAATTCGAGTGGATCGAATCGTTATTACGTGTTTCAATGTATTTCGTCAATATGTTGCGAATGCGTAGGTAAGGTTATCTATCATTCATATCTTTTCTGGATTATTTTGAACAATATGAGAAACGGTTAAAGCCGAACAAAGCCCCGCAGAATAATCTTAGGTGCTTTCGTTCTTTTTTTCTTCCATTTTTTTTGCGATATTGATTACCCTTCTTCTCTCGTGATGTTGAGTGAACATAATGAGGAGTAAAATGCCACCATTTCGAAGGAAAAAGTCTGGAAAATCTTTCCCCGTTAAAGTCTGTACCCTGGACGCTGAACTCGAATTCAGTTTGGAGGTTAGTTTCTACTTAAATTACTTGGTTGCTTTGTTACTGTCAAATACCATGCAAACAACTACTTCAGACTATTTACATTACAGTGGAGATCAACGGGAAGAGATCTGTTCGATTTGGTCTGTCGTACGATAGGATTAAGAGAAACATGGTATTTTGGACTCCAGTATGAAGATGCTAAAGGATTTATATCTTGGTTAAAATTGGACAAAAAAGGTGAATTATTAAATCCATTGATCATAGACTGATTTGTTTCATAAATCATACTTTATTAATGCTTTGATGAACTTACATTTTAGTACAAGATCAGTGTATTTCTCAGCAACCTACAACACCTTTTATGTTTCTGGCAAAGTTCTATCCGGAGGATGTTGCTGAAGAATTGGTGCAAGAAGTAACACAACATTTGTTCTTCCTGCAAGTGAAACAGGCCATCCTTTCAATGGACATTTATTGTCCACCAGAGGCATCTGTTCTGTTAGCTTCTTATGCAGTTCAAGCGAAGGTGATTGTACCTTCAGTTATCTTTTTAAAATAAACATTCTTATTTGTACTAATCTGTAACCTTAAATGTTATAGTATGGAGACTATGATGAAGTATCATACCGTCCAGGAATGCTTGCTAGCGAGGATTTGTTGCCACAGAGAGTCATCGATCAGTATCAGATGACGCCTGAAATGTGGGAAGATAGAATAAAAATTTGGTATGCTGATCATCGTGGAATGTCAAGAGATGAAGCAGAAATGGAATATCTAAAAATTGCTCAAGATCTTGATATGTATGGCGTAAATTATTTCCCTATTAGTGTAAGTGCAATAACATTTTACAGATAAAATAAAATTTTTATTGTAAAAGTATTTTTATTCAGCGATATAAATTATTAGAATAAAAAAGAAACTGACCTTTGGTTGGGAGTCACGGCCTTGGGACTGAACATTTACGAGAAGGAGAACAAGCTGGCACCGAAAACAACATTCACGTGGTCGGAGATACGACACATCAGTTTTGATGACAAGAAGTTCGTAATAAAGCCGGTGGAGAAAACGTCGCCGAACTTCGTGTTCTTCTCGCAGAAAGTTCGGATGAATAAACTGGTAAAAAAACAGTCAGATGTTGGCAGCTGGGTGAAGGGTTTGATAGCTTTAGGATTCGACGAACAAAACAATGACAAAGCTGCTCACATATTATTTGTTAAGATCCTGGACCTCTGTATTGGCAACCACGATCTGTTTATGAGGAGACGCAAACCTGATTCCATGGAGGTGCAACAGATGAAAGCGCAGGCCAAAGAGGAGAAGTCAAGGTATATTTTCACACATATATATTTCTCGAAATGTTGCTTAAATTTTCATTGCTTTTTAATACAACTTCAATGCGATGTTAAATATATATGATATTCTTTCTATTATAAATTAAATTCTTATAATTTGGCTGCAGCTTGTGAACTCGAATGTTTTATTAACTAAAAATGAAAAAATAAGTTTAAAATATTTTTGTGATGAATTATAAAAGATGTATCTAATAATTGTATGCATGAAAAGTTTATGTATATTTCACTATAACATTATCCTAATTAACCTCTATTTCTCTTTTCTTTTTGTTGTTTTATATTATTTTATAGGAACTGAGAAATAATTAAATAGATGTTTAAAAAGGTTAGTATATTTATTTAAACACTTAAAAGTGGAACATCTTCAAAGGAATCATGTAAATACTTCCTAAAGGTATTTTTTAATGGATAAGTAATTACTACTATATTATATTACTATATTAACTTATTATTTTTTAAACAATGTATAACTTTTACTCTATAATAATATTGTTTTGTTAGGAGGCAAATCGAGAGAAATAAACTTGCACGAGAAAAACAACTCAGAGAAGCAGCAGAAAGGGAAAAGGCTGCTATGGAGCAACGTCTTCTGCAATATCAGGAAGAAATTCGTCTAGCAAACGAAGCACTTGTAAGACAACATAAATAACTTTGTATTACCGTAATAACTAAAAATTATCTTTAAAAAATTTCGTATTATTATAGAGAAGGTCTGAAGAAACTGCAGATCTACTAGCAGAGAAAAGTCGCGTGGCTGAAGAGGAGGCCATGCTATTAAGTCAGAAGGCTTCAGAGGCAGAACAGGAGATCACACGTATACGATTGAATAATATGAAGACAGAAGAGGAAAAGGTTCACCTCGAACGAAAGACCAGAGAAGCAGAGTTGCTGACAGAAAGGCTGGTACAAGAATCAGAGCGAAGAGCAGCTGAAGCAGAAAAATTAAAAGATGAACTGCTGCGTGCACGAATTGCTGAAAAGGAAGCAAAGGAAAAACTGTTGGAATTCCTCAGCAGAAACGCTTACACTGCTACTATAGCTGTATGCATCCAAATCATAGGAATAATTAATAGACTGTGGATTTTTATGCAAATTTATATATTTATGAATATAAGTTAAAAATTGAAACCTAGGTAGATAATTACTTTATTTACTAGATATTATAAAACGTACTGTATTTTGGACATTTTTATATATTTATATATTATGTTCATCCTGTGCATTTTTGTACCTCTTAAATTCTTCATAAATGCATAAAAATCAGCAGTCTAATAATTAAATATAATTTATAAAGTTAGAATGAAATATAGTTTCATTTCATTCATATAATTAAAATTAATATTTCTCTTAATATTTTCATAGCCTGTGCCAAATCTATTCCCATCGACACAAGTACTTCCGTCAGATTTGCAAGCGGATCTTCAGACACTGCAACTGGATACTGAACCTCTGCCAGCTGACCTAACTTCATATGATCTAATTGCCGATGGAGACGTCGATCAACTTTCCCTGGAGATAGAGAAAGAAAGAGTCGATTACTGGGAAAAGAGCAAACACTTGCAAGAGCAACTTAGAGAATTGCGTACAGAGATAGAAGTTATGAAGGTCGGAGAGAAACAGTGCGAGTTAGATCAATTACACGAAGAACAAGTGCGACTCGGTGAGAATAAGTATAGTACGTTAAAGAAAGTGAAGTCTGGGTCCACCAAGGCCAGAGTTGCATTCTTCGAAGAATTGTAGTTGATGTGTTCTTAAGAGGTTGAAAAATTGAACGGACGCTTTATGGAGAGGAGATGAAACGAATATGCGATTGGGTATGAAATTTTTGAATCTCAGACACGTACGTATGTATACGTTCTAGAATACTGAAACGTACGCTTTCTGTTGTAACAGTTTGATTTACCCTCTAATATTAACACTATCGATATAATTAGTAAATCATACTTAAAGTACAGTAAAATTGTCCCTCTTGCTTGAACTTATATTTGTTTCTATCCCCTATGTATCTTTACCTATTTTGTCGTGTTAACGTACAGTTTCTAATAATTTAGTAAGTCGATTAGTAGAATTTTGCATGAAGTACATACACAAAAATCAAAATTATTAGTAGAATTACTAGATATTAATGATTGTGTAGAAATAAGCAATTTTTGAAATCATATATTTCTTTTAAAGCTGCGATAATTTCAAAACACTGCTCCCTTTTTTAAACTTCAGCATTCAGAAAGCATGTATTTTTTAATATTTTGTTAAATTTTAATAGGATTGGAATGAATTTTAATTCAATTTTAATGCGTTTCAGTTATAAGCTAGTATTATCATAATACATGCTTAGGTACTATTATTGTTACTATGTTAATACTCTTTAACGTGAAGTGATCGAATGTGCCTATAAAAATTTGCATCGTGCATCGCATGATTGGTAAAGGAGCCTATCGAAGATAGAGAAAACTGTATTAAAGCTGCAGTCTAGTCAAACAACTTGAGAGAATGAACTAACTGGCGGCCAGATTCTTCATTGGTAAAGGTACAAAAAGAAACAATAGAAAATCTACTTAATTCAAACAGTTATAAAACGCAACTGCTGCGAACAAAAAATGTGATTCTTAATGAAATTACGAAAGTAAACGAAAAATTCCAATGGAATATTAATCATAATTTTAAAAGTCTGATAATGATACAAAAAAAAAATAACATGTATACTCATACATCAGTATAAGCTTATTTTAACAAAATGGAGAGGATATTCTTTATGTAATTTTTACATAAAAAAAGTAGAAGCTTTTTATAATTGCAAATACGTTAGGAATTGTTTATATCAACATAAAATCTTTCGAGATAATAATTTATAATTAAGGTTTTAAGATTTGTATATATAAAAAAGTTAACATAAAATTTGATCAATGTATGAGTATATATAGCGATATTCTCATCTTTTTTTTAGATAATCTATATGTAAGTGCAAATCATTGTTATTAATTTTTATGCCATGAAACGTAACTAACATAATTGCTATATGGTTAGTTTGATTAGACTAGAGCGTTAGAACTTCTATGCATTATTAATCGTGGCCTTCGAAAAAAAAAATGTTCCTATCAATGTAGTAAGAAAGTCAGTGTTCAAGTATTCTACTTAATTAAGTAGGGCTTTCCAAGCATTCTGAAATGTAACATATCCATCGATTATAACACAGAGACAAATGTATATAATACTTTCTGAACGAGAAAAGATTTTAATTTTTATATGAAGTAACGTATATATTGCATAATCCTATTTCCTCAACTCACAACTTCCTTTATTATTCCTTGTTATAAAGTATACATAGATTAAATTTTTATAAGCAGATATATAGAATTACAAAAATGAGAAATTTTTTAATGTTTTGTGAATATATACTTTAAATTAGTATTTCATCACTTTCATAAATTTCTCTACAAAGTGTGTGCCATAATTTTTCATAATTACTCCAAATTGTAAGTTGGTAATATTCAATAAGATGAAGTAAGAAAAATTTTTTGGATTAGAAAACTTTTAAATTGATATCCACAATCGTAAGGGTGCCTTATACATTATTAATAAGTGAACAATACTCGAACACTGATTACTTGGTAATATGGAAGTACAGGAAGGGTAAATACTTATTGTATTACCTCTTAGATAATATTCTTATATTTTGCGAATCATTTTTATTCTTAGATTCTATATAGAGTGTCGAATATTCAGTATTGAAATATATTACATTCTTTAAGATGTTTTACCAAAAGTCTGGTGCGAGTGTTCAATCGAAACCGATGACTGGAACTTCCGGCGCCGTTGTCTGTGATTCAAGTACGCGAGTGTATTGGATGCTAATTAAAACCTTCGGCTGAAATCAGTATTTTTTCTACAATATAGAGGAATGTACCTGTAAATGTTATTCACAATTGCAATTATTCAATTAGTTTATTCCACGCCAGGGAACTTTTATTTTCATGAAACTCTCGTTGACATTGAAAGTTATGTTACAATACAATGAATGTCTAAATATTTTCATTACGTTCGTATTGAAGGTGATTTTGTCCTATATAATAATGATAGTGAAAGGAATTTGAGAAATAACAATCTTTTATTTACATATACAATTTTCCTGATAAAATATGCACATTATTACTTAGCCTAAATACAAACGTATTAAGTCATCTTCTTTGGCAGGGTAGTTTGTCACTGGACACTTTCTGTCTGTGCGTATCACAGGAAGAATGCATTGATAACAGAATGCGTAACTGTGAAATGAAATATTTATGAATTACAATCTAAATTGGAACTTCTTACTTTTATAATGTTTACACGTACCCAGATACTGAAAGTACTGTATGTATTCTGAGTGCTTTACGACAGATTGGACATATGCCTTTGTATTGCTTTGCTATTTCTGGAATCTGAAATAAATAAAAAAAATATTTTACATATAATTGCAGATTACATAGAGAAAGAACTTTGGTACATAGTTACAATTATTAATTATTATATTCTTGCCTTAGGAGGTGGTGGAATGGGTAATGACAGTAAGCTAGTTGAATAATGTTCTTGAGTCCACCACGATACAAACTGAAGGAAAAATGCTCCAAATTCAAAAGATGTAGTCACCATTCTTTGAAATATATCTACCCCATCACTAAGGCCAAAGGAATTGTTTCTAATCTTTCTTAATAGATCAGAAATACTAATTATTGGTTCTGGTTCTGCATATGTTAAAGTAATAGATAACAGCTTCAAAAGCGGGGAAGTATATGCAGATTTTCCAGAAATATAAAGTATATAATTATACAGTACCATAAATTCATATATCATAAAAATTATCGCGTTTCCTTTAATAATGGAATTACGATACAATTTTTCCCATTTCTGCAATGGAAAGTAAGTTTAAGAATTATTTGAAAAAATAAATATAAATTAAAATTAAATATGTTAATAAATACCGATTTTGGAGCACATCCATCTAATTCTTCGAGTTTATACCTTTGACTTAACTGAGATAGTTTATTTTTTATATAAGGAAATATAACTGTTAATATCAAAGAAAGATGTTTTTGCTTGTTTGATAACTTGCTTTTAATTTTTGAATCTACTACAGTTATGCGTTTTAAACCATAAAATGTTTCAGAAAATGAAGCAGCTGCAATACATAGATCTTTTACAAATAAATATTTGTGAACTCTTCAAACTCGTATAGATATTAATAAAAATGAGTCACTTACAATATTTATTCAAGTAATACCATTGAAGAATTGTATTGAAAATTAAATAGCCTTCATCTGTCCATCTAAGAAGATGACTGTATCTTTCAATATTGAATGATATGAGAAACTAAAATTTTATAAAAGCATTTAAAAAATTAAGCTTTTATTGCGAGGAGGTAGATTATTATATATTAAATAATAATATATTATTCAATGAATTATTAAATAATTATATAATATATTTAATGAAATTAATTTTATTTTCAAATTTAAATTTCGGACTTCCGGTTTGGTAATTTAAAAAAACGCAAGAATGTTAACTATTAATGCAATCAGAACATGATAGTTTATTATCGATTCTAATTTCATAAAAATGTAGAGTACTTTTTATTAATAACATAAAAATGAAACAATTATAATTGAAATTATATTAAATTCTATTTTTGAAGATCAGTTAACCTAACCTACCGATAGAAATTTTTTAAAAGAGGGTTCGACAATGGATGATAATGATTCCTGTGCTATAATTTCAAAAATAGAAGGTTTTATAAATGTTGTTCCAGTTAAATGAGCTCCTTTCTCAGCCATTTTCGATTTTCCTTACTGAACACTACTCTCTACTTTTTTTCATTATTTATCTAACGACCTATTACCCATGACGAGTAATTCTTAAAAACATGGATAATAAATTTATTACAGATTAAAGCGAATATATTATCATGTTAAATGGCAATTATCATACAAATAATTTCGTAACATCATCAAGATTTAGGAATTTATATGTTGTTGTATTGATTATAGTCTATTTGATTATAGATTAGAATTTATTTTGGAAATACAAAAAATACGTCGTAAGTGTATAATATGATTTATGAAAATGTTGTAAATAGATATACGACATGTACAACGAGTTAAGTCAAGAAATGTAAATAAAACCACGTGATTACAATCTAAAGGAAACTACATATTAGAGAAAGCTATTTTTCCAGACATTAACCTCCTAAATGAAAAGATCTGATATATATTTATATTTATTTCTTTTTTTTTTGGTTAGATTAAACAAATATATCAGATTTAGCAGCTCAGTTTAAATATTTTTTACATTAATATCAAATTATCCTCGTAATTATACTACACTAGCGACTAGCCAATAACTGAAGGTGTTGCATATACTATTGACCAATTATACATATATTTCTCTCTATTTGACTTTATCGACTTGACTCATTGAACAAACTATACTTGCTATAAATTTTAAATAAATCTATTTATGTTGAAAATAGTATTGGAAAAATTGTATTAAAAACATGTTACACAACAGCTTAATAAATTTATTTAAATTCTATTAAATTCAAAATTAAGTAATTGATCATTAAATCAAATTAATTTCAACCAATCAAAATGAATTGACACTACTAAAGTACCATTAAAGTGGTGGGAATAACAATGGTCAGTTAACAAGGGAAAATTTCGGTTAGTTGACGCTGTATCATACACGCTTTAGGTACATGTAAATAGAACAGTTGAGATAGTGCTACTGTTTAATAGGGAAGGATCGTTTAGCGATTCGACTAACTATTTTCGTATCAGTTTCTTGAACATAAAACGAAAAATAAGAATATTTTCTTTAATAAATTTTCGAGGATAAGATTACTTATGAGTCTTATGAGTTACAATTAGATGACGTTGACTGCATATTTCATGCATTAGCCTACCAGCTGATCAGAGCGTTCATTGCGCGTACAACTTGTGGATGTTAACATAACCTAATAGCTTATGACACTTCAGAATTGTATGTGTATAACGATTGAAAATTGGAAAGTTAAACTGAAAGAAGATAAAATCTTTTATGTAGAGTACAAAAACGTCTACTATGTGTTGAACTGAAAATTCATTTGAATGAAGAAGGTTAGGCTTACAAGAAAGGTAGATAGAATTAGTCAACACAACAACCAAGCCTTATAAAGATGAGTATCTCCTAGTGAAATAATAGACGTAATCTTTCGAAGGCACCTGTGCAAAATTAAAATTGTAACCATGTCTGGAAAAGGAAAACAAAGTTCCAAAAAGGCGGTCGTCAAAGTGCGAGAAAGTGGGAAGACTGTACAGTCTTCTGCCCTTAACTCGGATACGACTTTGGAGAATACAGAGGTCACAAAGCCTTTATCTATTTTAAAAATTGCTGACAATAGCCGTCTTCTTCCAAGGTATAGTAGTATCCTGCAACGTAGTGTGGAAGAAGGTGTAGGAATGGAGGATCTTGATACGCTGCAGTTAGAACTAGAAATGCTTCTCTCCTCTGTAGTGGTGCGACATCGCATGCTTCAAGAGGAGATAACCAATTTGTCTTCAGTAGAGGAACGCAGAGACAAAAGGTCTAAGAGTGGGAAAGGTCTTTCTCTTCTGGATAAAAAGGTTAGAGAAGAAAAGTTCAAACCTAAAGAACTTAATGTTAAAACACAGTCTCCTTTACCTGCAAAACTGTTCAAGCAAAAAGCTGTTACCAGCTCAAACTCTCAAGTCATTCCAAATGTTCATGAAATTTCAAGAATTGAAGGTTCCAAATCTGAATCACCAAAGTTGCTCTTACCAAAAAATGATACTCCCAATAAATTCTGGGCATCTGTCGATCCATATTGCACAGACATTATGTCTGATGATATTAAATTACTAGAAGAATTAATTTGCACGCACAGTGACATTAGTGACTTTAAAAAAGTCCCTCCATTAGGTCGTCATTACAGTTTAATCTGGGCACATAATGATTTGTTGCAAGAAGAAGATGCAGGTAATCCAACTAGAGATAAAAAAAAAAATCGCTCGGATGTGTCTCTGTTAGTTGGAAAAAATGATAAAAAGGCACACAGTATAGCAGGACCTCTAACTCAGAGATTAGTCTCTGCCTTACTTGAAGAAAATGTATATGTTGCAAATAATAACACAGATAACAAACTCTTTAGGGATAGTGATCCTCCGGTTTTAAGAGATCTTACTATTCAGAACTCTATTAATTTAGAATTAAGGATGCACAAAGAACTTGTAGAGCAAGGAATTTTAGAACCAGATGCACAAAAGAAGAGTCAAGAGGACGACGAAATTTTGACTGAGATAAAACGGTGTCAGCAGGAGCTCACTGCTCTTTCCAATCATAATGTAACACAGTTAAAAAGACTGTTGAGTTTAGCTCAGGAGGAAAGCAAACGGCAAGCGTTGAAGAGGAAAATTAGTACGGCGGATAACGAAGTGATAGAACACTACAAGAAACTTATACTATCGAAACAAAGAAAAGTACCCTTAACAAAAAAAGAACAGGAGAAAGCGTGGTCGTGTCTTCGAGAGAGGGAAAACCTTTTGGACCAGTTGAACATGTTACCACATAACAACGTAGAACCTATAGGTTTCGGCACTACAAACTAAATGCAATTTTTTACTGTATTGTACAATATCGTGATAAAACTATGTATAAAAATTGAATAATATCAGTCTAATTTTTAAATAAAACGGTGTAACATTTATTTTAAAATATTTTCTTTGAATTATTTATTTTCTATTTCAATAATAGATTTGATTACTTAATTCTGCCAATATTAATCATTTTTATAGAATTAATCTACATTAATATTCATACTGCCAACCATTGCATAATTTAATAAAACTCTGATCTTCAGAATGAACTTCTACCAAAGAGAAAGTAATTGTCTCTTTAATTATAATTAGAATCTAAGGATGAGGTTTAAACAGAATCGTTCATAGATTCAATAATAATGTCACGACAAGTGTTTATTCAATATCACTGTACAGTTTTCTTCGTCCAGTTACCTTCAATAACGTGCGCACGCGATGGCACAACAATGATGAACAATTTTCGGGGTAACAAAAATGTACTATGCCTTAATATTTGATAACATTAAAAGTGATGGATATATGCGTATTATAATCTTGCAGGCAGGGCTGTCGTACTTTTTCTGTTTTTCACCTTTTAATAAACTTTTATGTAACGTTCTTAGTCGTTTCTCATTACACTGAAATATGTTATTGTAGTAATGTGAAGTTTTTACGCTACAATGATATTACAGTAGACCATGAAATGATTACAAATCAGTTCGAAAGGTTCCGAAGGGGTGGAGGACGGTCCGATCGATGATCCAAATATACGTATACAGCCGCCATTTTTTTTCAGTTCATTGTCGTACCGTCGCATACCCCGTCGAACCGGATAATCGAGCATCTCTAATGATTTCATGGCATCCCGTACACCAAATGCAACTACCGCTGCTTCCCTTGCAGGAATCAAAGGATGCTGCTTTGGCAGTGACGCACTAAAACTAGTAATATTGTGTTTTTATGCGATTTTGGTAACTTAGAACGCGAACAAGAGCAAGAAAGCCATCATAAGACAGAAGAGACCCATGGCCTCAGACAAGGCAAAGCCCAGGATGGCATATGAGAACAATTGCTGTTTAAGAGAGGGATTCCTGGCATAGCCAACGATTAAAGAACCAAACACTGAACCAATTCCTGCACCTGAAATCAATAATAGTACATTTAAGTCTTTGTTTTATGATTAGTCAAAGGAATGAAACTTGTAATATAACTTTACTACTGTGTGGAGGAATTGGGATCAAAAGGCAAATAATATAAGGAATGCTATCATCAAGCAAAAGAGACCCATTGCTTCTGATAAAGCAAAGCCAAGGATAGCATAATTGAAAACTTGCTGCTTTAGGGATGGATTTCGGGCATAACCGATTATGAGGGATCCAAAAATCAAACCAACACCAATTCCTGGAATAGAAATTTGGGACTTTTTCTAATGAGAAATGTGAATGTTAGATAAGGAATCATAATGGATTAGAATTTTTGTAATTGACGAAGATGAAGGATATACACACCTGATCCAGCGACTCCCACGGTGGCGGCACCAGCACCAATGAATTTCGCAGCAGAATCGATATCACGGCTGATTGCGGATGTCTGGAAACTACGCACAATCGTGGACTGCACCAGTGGAGACTATAAAATAATCATTCAAGTAATTAAAGAAAAAATTCTGTAAAATTAAAAAGAGAACAACATTTTAAGTATTTGAAAGTCTTGCAAGATCAAGAAAGTTTAAATTTAATTTAAAGAATGTCATGTCCAGCAATAATTTCTACTATAATGCTACATATATTACATAAAGTTGCTCTACTTTTACCTCTAAAATAACATGCCTTACATAATCTTTATGTTCATTGATTTTGCATGTGTAATCAATATTTTGATGTAATAAAGTAAATTTGGTTTATCATTTAGAATTAAAAAACATATTTTGTTTTCTTTAATACACAACACTCAATTTTGTTTTCAAGAAAACAATGAAAATATTACTATCTTATTCACAATTCCAGGTTATCAAATTTAATGCTATTGACAAAGAATATATCATTAAAATCATTTGTTGCTTCAAGTCTTTTCATGATATCAATTGAAACTAAAAAAAGAAAATTACTGAACTAATCCATAACTGAAAAGATTCATTTGCTAAAAGATAATTATTTCTAGTTATATCTTACATCCCTTAAATTCCTTATTTCTATCAATTAAAGAATTCTATTCACAATAAACCCCAATTTAATTCAACTTTATATTTTCCATGACATAACTTCAGATTGCAACAGTACAGTTGAATAATTCAACACAGTTCAAAGCCCCAGGTGATATATGTCAATGAATTACCAAAAATGAACAAATTTTTTTCACAAATCTTTTGTTTCTCTCTAAAAAGCAAAAAAGCTTGGAATTATGAAAATACAGCGGCTTATATAACCCGGTAACGGGAATAGGTTATGCAATGCACAATGAAAAATATTTACAGCACTGATTGGAGTCTGGATCTGGTTCTGTTGTATAGACTGGCTGTGATTCACTACGGCACTGCTCAGCGGCCGAATGTAGTTCTTACTTCCAGCAAACAACTGAAAATCCGGTATAAATTCTAAGATTGAAGATTATATAATAACGTATATGAAATCAAACTGAGGATGAAAAAATATACTCACGGCCGACCTGGTGACGATGGGTGCGATGAATTTGGTGCAAGCGTACATGATGACGTTTGAAGTGTGACTGCTTTAAAGAGTATCTGAAACAAGAAACGTTTCGAAAAATCGAAGACCACGAGTTGCCACCAAGGTGCTGTAATGTAACCCGGTGGATAACAGCGAATGACTGGCCATGAGATGGGACGTACGTAGCTTAGTATTACGTAACGTTCCTGATGGGATCGTTATGTGAGATTCAAGAGTCAAAATTAACTCTAGTATCACAACTCGAGTATCGCCTAATTTCTGTTATCAATAATAAAAGTAAAAACCACGAAGCAATTAATGGCTGACGACAAAATGGCCACTTCTCATACTTTGCCTTCCGTTCGCTCAATTAATTTCTTCTTTGCGATTATCTAAGAATTTGTAAATTATGATTCTTAATGATATTTTAGATTAAAATATGATATTGAAAAAATGATTAATGAGAAATCTTGAGAGTTTTTCTTTTATTTCAAGCGATTTTGAGTTAATAGGAGGTCAGACTTACCAGAGTATAGCAAGAAGAGGCGGTAAGAAGACCCGGCCTTTGGAATGTTCAATTGGTGAGAGACTAGTGAACGAGTCCCTTGTCGAACGAACAATCTCCACTGAACGACCGAACCGACTTCCGTGCAGTGACCTATTCACTACTTGCAACGCCTCGACTCTCGCCGAACACGATTATCGACCAACCGAATTTAGCCGAACGTTTCTGCGTCTGCAGTAACTAATAAATACATTTACTATTATGTATTTCCGGAAATCTTCCAACTCCCAAACCTTTAAATGTTTTGTATTAAAATTTGTATTATTTTTTATCATTGCTCTTTCTGATAAAATTTTCTAAATATTGTATTGAAACAGAAAGATGGATGATTTAAACATTTTTAAATATCGACTTGTGTAAATATTCGTTTGATTCATATTTATGCTAGGGATTTTTTAGAATATTTCTATGATGAAGATATGGTTGGTTGCTATGAAATTGGACTAGAGATTTAGATTATAAAGGTTATCTTTGTATAATATGTAAGTATGCATTTTAGTGATTTGACCTAATTTTAACTATTTGATTTTCTGTCCCTCTTTATGAAATAATGGAAAGTTTTAAAGATTTAATATTCTTTTACATTAATGCATTTAATGTTCAAAATTTACCATAAAGGTTAGATTAGGTTTTGAATCTTTACAGCGCCAATAATTTTTTAAATGGTAGAAATTTTTTCATCTATTCAAACATGTTTAAGTAAATTTGTTAAAACATAATTTAATCTCTTATGAAATGAGAACATTCTTTAATTTGGTGCTTTCTTTATAAAATGAAACTTGAAAAGAAAAAGTCTGAAGTCAAATAGTCAAAATTGGGAAAGTTACTAAATTGCATAATTACCTCTTCATAATTTAATAGTCTTCAATTCTTAGTTTATACATAGCTTACTTTTCCTGTCAAATATCTAAAATCTTGAATAAAGTTTTAAATAAAATTTATTCATTCTCTTTGAGTATAATATATTATGGTATAAAATATGACATGCACGTCATTCTACGCTTTTCCGTTTGTGTTTTAGAAGTTGTAAATCGTTCTCGTATTGAAGTATTTGGTTAGCATTGTATACTTGAAAGAATCGTTTCCCATGTTCAAATGTCGCAATCATAATCGCACAAGCTGGAGCTACTTTAATTACACGTGGAATTAGTCCTGTAAATAATCCACTCACTCCATTTTGCGTATAAATTTTTTGTATTACAATCCACGTTCCGCCAATACGTCCAGGTTTATCTGTAATTCATATTTTCGTTAAAGAAAGATACAGAAATGTGAAAGATATAGAGATATAAAAAGAAAGTAGAAAATGAAACTTATAATACCTGAATAAATCTCTTTCTCACCCATTTCTATTTGTCTATGTGTCTTCACAACGTCAAATGGAATAGTTAAAAATGCGGCTATCTATAAAATCAATATGTATATAGTATTTTTATATCTCTGTCGTTATCATTAAAGTTAGAATATAAACAAAACACCCACAGATCCAGCTATAGCACCTGCTATGAAGTTAAAAGTAAAAGTCTGTTGAGTCACTTGAAACTTTTGCTTTATAGTTTCGTAATTTAACCAGTAAATCGCACTAAAGGGTACATCACGTAGAAGAGTACTAGTTAATCCCATCCATAAGCCAGGAACCCCATTATATTTTATAACAGTTTTCAATGCTTGAAGAATTTCTAAAAAAGATAGATATAAATATTACATTATTATTGTGCATAATTTATGATGTGAAGAATAATAAGCACAAGAAATTACCTGCATAACTTAATCTCTGAGATTGCATCTTTGTTCTAATTAACTCTAATGGGCTCACTAAGGTTGCAGCCCAAATCCGTGCTGTAGCCCCAGCCAACATAGGAATCCAAAATGGCTGTTCCATGGTAACTCCATTAACTTTTCTGTAGTTGTTATTATATTTATCCTATGAACATATGAATAATATAAGAAAATGGAGAAAGACTTAAACGAAGTTGAAGGGAGGTTTATATACCTTAAGATATAATTTTAACTGTTCATATGAAACAAAATACACTATGGTTGCAGGTACAGCTAGAACAAGAGTAGGACTTAAACCACTCCATAGTGAAAGAATACCTTCATTCTTGCTAATCTTCATAAGGGCATCCTATAAATGAATTATTCTATATTATTTAATTACTAGTCTTTATTATGATTTAAATTTTAGCAAAAATTTGTATATGCGTCATACCACTGTGCCATTAAACTTTCCATTTCCTCTAGCCCATATTGGACCTTTTCCATTTAGACAAGGACATAAGTGATCCATTAAGCCATTACAATAAAGAAAACATTTGTTAGAGAGCATTGCTTTCTGCTGTGCTTGTAGTCTGATCTTAACTACATCCAAAGGAGTAACTACAAAAGAAGGTTTGTAATATTTTCTCTATAGAATTAATTTTTTTTGTAAAAATATATCGTATTAAAAACGAGTAAATCTTACCAAAAATTGACGTAATAAAAGCACCTGTACAAGAAGCAACAATTTGTTGATATGGTCTGATTCGAAACCTTGGATCATCCAGATCCAAGTTTGGAGGTATGCTGCTTAACTTATTCATTTCCAAATTTTATATCCCTTCCGCATTTAATAACATCTTTGTTTGTAAATCATTTTTTGATCATTCTAGAATTAAGAAGACAATGACATGTGTTTACTAACATGATGAAATAGTTGTTAATTTATCAATTTCATGAGATTTTGTTATTATCCGGACGTAAATAATTTAAAAGAGTAAAAACAATTATATGTATTAATTATTTATGTGTAATTTTGTTAGAATTTATTAAAAAATTCTTAAACTAAAATTAACAACGATGATAGTATGGTTAATCTAAGTATGCATTAAAATTAATGACTGTCTTTCAATGACTTACCTTTTATTTGGTTCCAGCACATGGTCCTAACTCATGCAACATTCGATTATATCATAAAATTACGACTTTGTATAGAAAACCATACTTGTAAATCGACCTGCAATTCACGAAAAAATAACATTGCACTGTATAGTCAACCATTCATTGGACGATTCTATGATTGGTAAGTCTAGGGTCATGTGACAAATTTAAAAAAAGTATCTATTAGATACTTGTACTTAGATTATTTTTAGCACTAATTACGTTTTAATTACTGAGATATAAAGTAAATTTATATTTATTTATTCAGAGAACAATATAATGAAAATGAGATTTTAATGAAGTTTATCAATTCATTCGTCTTATAAGAATCTCTATTGAGTTTGAGTTTTGAGTTTAATATTTTTTCTCATGATATAGATAAATTGCTGTTTCTCTTAAAATTCATGAAAATTTCTAAATATATATATATTAATTTTAAATTAAACAGAAAATTGCCAACAACAATTAAGACTAGTACTATATATTTAACTATTTAATGATTTGTTTTATCTTGGTTGGTGGTCACTTTTATTGAATATAGACAATAATTGTACTATTGGATTGAATACTAAATTCATTTACTTTTTACTAACATAGTACATTTCTAAGAGCGTTATAAAAATTGCTTAAAGCATGTGAAAGTATTTCAATTTCTTATGAAGGATATATATTTATATAGAAATAACATAAATAAGTTACTTCTTAGTTAAAATTATTTGTTTGTTGTTTCAATTATTTGTTGTTTATCACATTATAAGTTATTCCTTAATTCCTTGATGTGTTCTAAAAAAAATTGAATGGTCCTTTTGATCCTCTAGGGGCTTTGGTTTCTATTCTTAAATCCTCTTTTCTCTAATACATAGGTAGTAACACAATAATATTGTTACATTAAGACAAATAAGATATTGATATAAATACAACATATAAATTTAAAATCTAGTACTAAATTTATACTGTTATTACAAAATAATATAGATAATAATAGAGATATATATAAGTAGTATAATAGGTACTGATACAATAGATATGAATATAAATAACTAGTAATATAGTATATAAACATAGTATGTAAAACTTAATACCTAGAGCGTAGATGAGTTTAATTGCTTCTTAGTGAATGAATTTATTAGACAACCTAATAATATAAGGAAATTTAAATATCCCGCGCGATTTAAATAGTATCATCGCCAAATATAAAGTCAAATTCAAGTGGTATCGTGTATCAGATACTTTCTATTCCAACGCTAATCTATAATAAATTTAATTTGTGATCAAAATCCGCGCATGCGTACAATCTGTACACATTGCGCATGTGTAATTTATCGGGTTTGGAGGGGCGTAGAAAGGAGGCCATATTGTACAGTTAAATTGAAAGAACGAAAATAATTATATCATCGTATAGTCGTGCTTGTTTCGTTTCATATTTTTTCTACCGTACATATCCACCTAGGTGTTGTACGTACGCCGTGAGTAGATAAACAGTGCGCAAAGTCTATTTGGTTGCTTCGACAATTTCATTTTTGTAAATAACTACAAGTTGTAGTAGTGTGTTCCGATATCTAGGTATCGTCCGTCAGTCTACTAAAGGGGTTTATTGCTCCAGACGAGATGGGCACTCGGGATGACGAATATGATTATTTATTTAAAGGTAAATCTCGATTCGACTCGTCGACCTAACTTTACTATTCATTAGTGAAGTTTGGCGAAAATTTTTTCACGCATACATGCATACACATCCACATACACGTTCACAAAGTACACGTATACGTGTATATATATATATATATATATATATTCGTATGTGTATGTCCTGTGTATACGTGTGTGCTGCTGCTATTCATTATGTATACACGTATACACGTACGATTTTGTATACGTATATGTGTATTAATTTTTTTTTTATTATATAGTTTATTATTCTATAATTTGTATTATTTTATAATTGTTATTGTGTAATTATTTTATATACATATACATCGGTATGTTAGTTAAACATCACAGTTGTCATCGTTCAGTAACATAACAGGTTCCGAAATAACATCAAGTTTGAAACGATGATACGATTGACAGAAAGAGCGTAGAATATCGAGGCTTAAACGATGACATCAGAAATGAGGTTTTCACATGTGAAAACTTGTCAAATAATTTTTATCGGACGACGTGTTCGAAATTATCGAAGTTACAGTTAATCGAATGAGTCAACTATCTAAATCTATTTTTGTTTCGTGGCCAGTTACACCTTTGTGTATACCCTCGTTATCCGTGATTCGTGATTCATTTCTCTGAACAACTTGTATGATTAAAGGGTCCATAACAGAAGTGACCCTTGTGTTTATTATTTTCAGGGGAATAAAGAGATCTGGCAGTCTTAATCGTTGCTGAATAGATTTTTACTTTTTTTAGCAAAAATATTTACTATATTAGATATTGGGTGTTATTTGCAATTATTATACTGCAGAGTTTCATTCATTTATGGAAAATTTAAAGATCCAAAAATGTATAATATGCAAGAATACATAAAGTATACAAAGTAGAGTATTTCTTATAATTTTTCATAGTCAAAATGAATCTCTATCTCACTTGTACTTTTTTAATTATGTTTCATAAAAATATAAATTTGCATAAAAATCCATAGTCTAATAATTATACGACAGAAGAACTTTATTCAATCGATGTTGGCATTATACACTAAAGTAAGAATAGCAAAATGACAATTTGTAATTTTTCATGGAAATTTTGTAAATTTACAACAATTTCTGTTTTGGGGATGTTAATGATTTTTGGTAAAGTTTGATTTTTTTTCTTATATTGTATATCTTCCCTTCTTTTATATCTCCCTTTCTTTTTTAAGCATTTGGTACCTTATGCAAAGTTCATTTGTATAAATATCTATATTTTTATATAGACAAGAATGATATAACTAGAGGAGAATATAAATTAAATATTTGTGTAAATAGGAAGTATAACTAGAATAGGATGGAATATTTGTATAGACAAAGAGTACATAGAGTCTAACTTTGATTTCTTCATGTAGTATTATACAATTTTTATTTATATTTTAAATATTGGAAGTTTTGGTATTAAATTATAGTGTTATGTAAATTATAAAGTTGTAGATTCTAAATAAAATTATTTTTGAGGTAAGTTATTTCCAAATTAGGTAAAGATTAATATCTAAAGAAATTAATTTTATTACACTGTATGATGATACTATTCTGGTATAATTATTCATTGTTCCTTAAATTAATTAAAAGATTTTTTCTTTATAATTACATAAATGAATTAATAAAATACTAATTGTAGAAAACAAAATATGTAAATTTTTATTTTACCATTTTGATTTATTTAATAAAGTGTTTTTTTGTTATTTCAGTTGTTCTTATTGGTGATTCTGGTGTAGGAAAAAGTAATCTTTTGTCAAGATTTACAAGAAATGAATTCAACTTGGAATCAAAGTCGACTATAGGAGTTGAATTTGCTACGCGTAGTATACAAGTAGATGGGAAAACTATTAAAGCTCAGATTTGGGACACAGCAGGACAAGAGCGTTATCGCGCTATTACATCTGCGTAAGTTAAAGAAATAACAGTATTCTTTTCTAAATTATTAATGTATTTTAAATTTAAATCTTTCATGTTTTTTATCAATGTAATATATTTTATGAAATTTAAATGTTATCAAAATAATTATACTTCTTTTAATACAATAAATAGTAATTTTACCTGGATGAAAATTCCTAGGTACTATCGTGGTGCGGTTGGGGCTCTGCTGGTGTACGATATCGCGAAACATTTGACGTACGAAAATGTGGAGAGATGGTTGCGAGAATTGCGGGACCATGCTGATCAAAACATCGTTATTATGTTGGTGGGAAATAAATCAGACTTAAGGCATCTACGTGCGGTTCCAACCGACGAGGCGAAAGCGTTCGCGGAGAGAAACGGCCTCTCTTTTATTGAAACTTCTGCTTTAGATTCTACAAATGTTGAGACAGCGTTTCAAAATATATTAACAGGTAAACTTACTGCTAAACTTATTCCTAAAGTAAAAATTAAATGAGATATATAATATTATATTTATATATATAAAATATTCAGTTTAAGGCAAGAAAAATCGCGGGAAACATCATAATAATACCTTAAAAATAGTTAATAAACTTACAGATCCTTTAAAATATATTTCTGCTTCAATTTGTGATCATATTGCGTTTAGTAGAAATTGCAATTAATCAATGAGATTTCTTTTCTTTCCAAGGGACTTCTTTCTAACTCTATATAGTATTTGTTTCGGAAGTAATTGCTGCAGTATTTTTTGCTAAATGGAAGTAACATTGCAGCGATTTGATACGTGCGTTCTTAAAGATAGATGATGATAGAGTATTTGATTATTACAGAAATCTACAGAATCGTATCGCAGAAACAGATACGTGACCCACCCGAAGGTGATACAATCCGGCCACAAAACGTAGAACCCATCGACGTGAAGCCAACAATGAACTCAGAGGGAATGCGCAAGCAGTGCTGCCAGTGACTCACCTTGCTGCTTAAAATGTGTGTACACGCAAATACAGTATCAATATCACGAGAGTACACTCAAATAATACCAACTTTCTAAGAGAAAAAAATTTAGTCT
This sequence comes from Bombus affinis, assembly GCF_024516045.1. Lineage (NCBI taxonomy): Eukaryota > Metazoa > Arthropoda > Insecta > Hymenoptera > Apidae > Bombus > Bombus affinis. The sequence goes on from NC_066359.1 coordinate 5,911,544, forward strand.
ATGGTCCAGTAAAAAGAAACAAAAGTGAAAAAAAGAAATGAGAAAGTTTCAGGAATAATTCTTTGTACGATAGCATAGTTTTAATATAAGAAAACTATGATTAGTTAATTATAAATATTAAGTTGATTTGTAAATTGAGTTAATTTTAACATACATCAAAATTAAATACTACTAAAGACACTTTTATTATGTATTTTTTCTTCCATGATGATTGTTACTAATTGACTAGTTTTATTGTTGTATAGTTACACATTTTGATATATTCAAAGTTCTAAGATTTTATTGTTTACAGAATAAGAGTAACACTTCTCACTTTGTCATAAAGAAAATTATTAATTAGAGAAGAAAATAAACGTAGAACACATTCACGCTATACTTATCTAAAATTTATGTTTTATAGAAATATCTAACATAAGATATCCTAAGATTTATTCATGTTTCAATTACTCTAAAATTTATTTTTTTATATTTATGAAAGTGGAAAATGTTTTTTTATGAATACTTATCAATGTCAGAAGATCGACGAATAATAAAGCTTCACAACTGTAAGTTTCAAGGGTTTGTTTTGTATTAAATTTTACTTAACGTAACGGAAGCCGTTCATTTTCGTCAGTATTATTTTTTAAATGTTTTATTGCATGTACTCTGAATATATATACATATGTAACACGTGGTCTGTAAAAATGTTAATTTTTAAAAGATTCTTACGAACTGATAAGAGCTTTAAAATAGCATTTCAAGACATGGATTACGTGTAATCGAATGTGTGGGAGCTTATATGTGTATAAAAAAGCCATTTCATATCTTTTTTTTACGTGTAAACGAATGCTCAGACATAATGCATTTCTCTAGAGTAGTACTAGTGTGTAACTTTCAGATAAATAAATATTTCTTTTGATTATTGAGATGTACTTTTCAAATTTTTACAAAACATTTTTCTCGTGTACATTTGCCCACTATATAAAATATTTTTCACATAATAAATAAAACTATGAGTAGATTTATGTTTATTTAAATTCGATTATTTAATCTTTATTAAATTCATCCTTTATACAATTTTCTGCTTATTTCTATCGTATAATGAAAACTTGAAAATTCAACCTTAAAACAATAAACTATAATGAAAATTAGTCATTGAACCATTCATCAATTTATGTTTTTGAAATTCATCATTAGTGAGTGAAGACAAATAAAAAATTTCATGCCAATCATTATTGTTTGCTGTGACAATAATGAATTATATTAAGAATTTATAAATTATTATTTTTCTATTGTTTAAGCATACACTATTTAAAATCTAATTATATCCCTGTGATACCTAAAAGGTATTAAGTGCTAATAAAATAGTTTAGTAAAAGCTACTTATGTTGTTTAATGTATATTAATTTACAATCGTGTTAAAGAGAACAAAGTATATATTTTTTATTTATTTTTTATTGGCTACAGTTTAACTTGTTATTGAAATAAACACTAGTTCAATGAAATAAATCAAGATTTTTCATAGAAGAAGAGCATATCCCTAAAACTAAACACATCAAGATATTGAACATTTTCTAACATAATTCTCATCCTCTCTACTGGCATAAGAATTGCAATGTATCATTTACACATGGTGAAGACCACATTAATCTTTAATGTGATTGCATATAATAACTGCGATTATGTACCTTTATGTTTGCAGAAGGACATACAAAGAGGCAGAGGGAAAAAGAAAAGTGGTCGACGGTAAACGTAACAGGTGCAAACAGTACAAGAATCAAGACTATTTACGAATATAAGTATACACTGATTACTGGTTTCCCAAATAATCCGGCGTTCTGGATGCAAAATAGACTGTTCTTTGGCTCCGTTATTTTATGGAAGCAGATATTAATAGTAGTACTTAAAAGAAACATCAAAAGACATCTGTACAATTTTGCCCTCAACAGTCGCTTCAATTCAATTGAAACATATTACTATTACTGCTGTTATTAGTACTGCTACTACTAATATTAATACTATTACTACTATTACAACTACTACTACTACTATTACTATTACTACTATTATTACCACTACTAGTATCAACGTCGCTACCATCAGTATCATTAAATCAGCCTTTTTTGACCATGGAACAAACAAATTTTTGTTATTATTTCTATGCTTTAGTTGAAAATGTAATAGGAAAGATTAATATCATAGACTCCTCAAGTTCCTTCGGATTATTTGGGAAATGAATGATGAGAATCGGGGAAAATTTAGCGACACGTATATACAATAGCTGGATACGTTGGAGTAAAGAATACCATAGACACGATCATACAACCCAAAAATACATCATCAGAAATATTTACGAAGGACGAAGATATGCATATGCACTAATTCTGTCCCCGAAATTCATCCTGCCTCTCTCCCTTCCTCTCTAATCTCTCGCCACTATCTTTATCTCTGATATGTTACAATAAGTCAGTGTTGTATTACTGCTTCTTTATAATACATATGTTATTCTACTTGACACGTAGAAGCGAACGGTTTATAAACGTTACACAAAAAAATGTGTCTGAAATACTTGGTCGCATCTTGGAGGGATGTATACTTTGTGAGTCACAGGGATGAAAAGAGTGTACCATGGGTGTCGAAAGTGATGATCTTCATAAAGGAATTTCTAAAGTGTACTAAAAAGTGCAAGTGAATGTTCACAATTAATTATAGATTAACAATTATATATTCTTCCATAAGTGAGCTGAGTAAGAAATTGTACGAGCAAATTAGTCACCTGAAATTGTATCCATAGTGCATCAACTTGATGGCAAAGATTGGATCAAAAGATGCAAGCAATAATTATTTGTTAAGTAGCAAAGCATTAGTATAAATATCTTTTTGGTTTTTAATCTTACGACTGATGATGTATCATTGTTCCAAAATTTGGCCGAATGTTTCAGAGACAGTCTATATTATAACATAAGTGAAGTCTTGCAGTTTAAGTATACAGGTGCACGATTATAGAAGACAAATAAGAGAACAAGATAGAAGAAGCTTAACGAGAGCAACTGAGGAAGAAAACAAAAAACGAAAAAAAAAAAGAATTAAATCGGACTTGAAACACTTTTATTGTTGCTCACTCTCTGCTTTCGAATTTGCACCGTAGCGTTGACCTTGAAATACGATAAGCAGCTTATCCATTTTTTAAACAAACAAAAGAACACTTTCTCCGAAGGTATTCTTTTTTTCCAAGTGGAAAAAAGCTGAGAAGTAAAAGAACCGAAAGAACGAAGGAAGAATTGAAATTTTGACACAGGAATTAACGAATTCAAATTTTGACGCGTATCATAAAAGTGATAATACACGAAAGTACACTATTTGCGAGATTATATCGTACTTTCTAGGCGTCTAATAATTATCGCTTCGATGTGTGTAGCCGCAATGTAATCTGTTATCGTTACAAGTCCTCGTTGTATCTTGATGAATAAATAGAGAGTGAGTAAAACGTTGAAATATTGAAATGTCTACACCTCGCTGTATTATGCGAGGACATTGATGGTTCGTGCAATAGTAATCATACCAAGAAAACGAAAAAATGAGCACACAGAACCGTTTATAGGGAACTATAACATTATTCTTTTCTTTTCTTTTTAATTTGAAAAATATCATTAACACGTTGATTGCCACGGCGATCATCGGTGATGAACGTTACTAATCCTTTTCTTAAATAAGATAAATTTCATGAACTAATAAGTTGTCAACAATGTAAATGATTTGGATAATATTATCAGAAGAAAGTGTAAATACTATATAATATCTGCAAAAATTAAATTTTATGGTGTAGTATATTTCAATCAAGCTTCTAGACAAAATATCAAAAATGACGTGGCAGTCAACGTGTTAACAAATACAAGAAGTCTTGGAAATATAATTTATGCTTTTCTGAGAGCGCTATTTATTAGTAACATAATTATCTCTTTTATCGCAATTTACCTGGTAAATTGCAATAAGTAATAGAGATAACTACCAGTAGTGTTCCGGTAAAAGTGTGAATTTTATTGAAAATACTTCTCTTTAAATAAATAATCATTTTTATTTTTCAAAATAGCTTAATGAGCAATTAATAAGAGGAAAAAAAGAATGAATTTAGAAAGTCCGCAAGATTATGCGTGACCATACATAAGAAGTAAAATTCCTCTGGCTGACTAGTCAGCTTTTAAAATGTAAATTCATTTCGAAGCAATGATAGCCGAAAAATTCTAATTTCGTGTCAGAGCGTGCGATGAATTAACAGAACAATGGAAGAATCATACTTTTCCCTTCGGGTATACATACAACATGCCTTTTTAGTTTCCATTTTGTACCATTAGGTTATTAAATACGATACTTGATGGAACTTTTTCAAGTTCCATTTTTGCGAAGATTGAATTTGTACGAATGGAATATTTAGAACGATGAATTTTTAGACGTTATTGAGATCAGTTTATTCTCCGTTGATTCGATATATATATATATACATATATATATATATACTCACACCACACGAAATAAATAATATATATATATATATATATTAATATATATATTATTATATATATATATGAAAGAAGATATCGCCGAATCGGCGACATTTTATTAACCAATGCTTTGTACTTCATAATTTTATTAATAAAATCACTTTTGCTTTGAACATATATGTATACGTGTGTATTGTACAATTTTTCGTTTTGTTAGCCGAAAAATATTGATATTAATCGATATAGCTTTGTATAAATAGGTACATTATATATCGCTACTTTTATCATAATTTTAAGACTGTATATACAAAGAATCTCAAAACTCACGTGATACAATGCAGATGATATGCAATAATTCGATACTACACTTAACAATAAATTATGCGATTATTTACAGTTTCTCTTTTCTTTATAACATATTTTTTCGCTGTTATTTGTAGTTACATTTATTTTACAAATTAAAGGTTTCTTAAATGGAAGTCCTGAATTTAGAAATCATAAAAATAGAAAATAATACATTATTATAATGATACAGATATTGTTTAATTTTATCACTGGTTCTAGAAACTACATAGGCATGCTCGCGGAAGCTGGTTCAAGACGTACTGTGTTTCTTTGAGCTAGACCACCATGATTTTTTTGTCTCCATTCGAGCCACCGTAGTAAATCTGGGCTTTGTGAGGTATCATTAATATCTGTTCGAGCTTCTAATTGTTGATAATACGCTTCACGCAATAGACGAAACGTTTGCACATTTTTGTATGGTAGTTGAGTCATGGGATCTAAATATTTTGCTGGGAGCCTAAATATTTTTTCATATTTATAAATTTATCTTTATCTATTAAAAAATTATGAAAAGTATATTTTTGATGTTTTACCTAGTAATTGCACATAAAGGTTTCATCGGTGATCTTGGTGTGGAAGTTTTTTTGAAAGCTCCAGAAAACAGTTGTTCATTTTCGAAAGTAATGAAGGTTCTTTCGTAATATCCTTTTGTTTGTTCATAGTAATATTTGCCTTTGTTGGAATTTTTGGAAGATTCCTTTTTGGAAATGTCCAGCATGCCATTTTCTGTCTTTATAGTCACAGCACTGAAATGAATAGAATTGTTACAATATTATCAATTTAATCGAAAAGAAAGTTATATTTTACCTTTCACCTGTTGTCCCATCTGGATGCTTGTCTTCCAAATTTGCACTTTTTTCGTCATCTCCTTCAACATTAATTTTATCTTCTTCTTTATCATAATTCACCTCAGAAAGTATCATAACAGGCATTGCTAAAGACTGATACCTAATCATAGGTCCAGTTTGCGATTTTCTTACTGTTCTAGTATTTTTTTTTTCATTTTCTAGTTTCTGATACTTTTCTGCAATTGATAAAATTGAATTAACAAAAATAATAAAAAAATTAAAATTATCAATAGCATATTAGGCAATCTAATGATCATCATATCAAACCTAATGATTTCATATTGATCTGTTCAGTTTGCAATGCTTCTTCTAATAATTCTTCTTGAGTAGGCTTCCATGTATCATGTCTTATAACTCTAGTTTTCCTTTTTTGATGCTCATTTCTTTCAGTAAGTCTTCTTTGTGTTGCAGCCGATTTTGCAGCAGTAGATCGACGTATAGATTTTCTTTCTATAAAGGATTACAATTTGTTGTTTGTCCATATAATTCAGCATTTATTTTACACACATTCACCTGTGCTCTCGATAAAGGTTCTTTGCCTCGGCTGTCTTACTCTCTTTTCTTTGGGTGACAATTGATTAGACTGAACTTTAGGTTCTTTATAAGCTTTTGTTACTAGCCTACGTTTTTTCTTAGGTCCCTCCTGTTCGGTATCAGAAATGGGCTCATCATTTTCATCTATGCTAAAGTCTGAATCTACTTCATCTTCCGCTTCATCTTCTTCCCTAAATTAAGACAAATTGCTCATGATTAATTCTTATTACCATAATGTTGACAAATTGGTGAATAAATAAAGTGACATTAACATGTAATCATGATCCTGTTCTACTTCGTCAAAACCTCCATAAGTTGTTTTATAGAAATCATCTTCTTCTTCTTCATTGAGTAATTTTGCCATCTTACTTCCGGCGTTTGAACGCCGATCTCTATTTAGTGCCATTTTTATAGTTATGTAAATTACTTTTGCTTTAATTAATTTCTAATTTTTCAATACTATTCGCTTTTCGCAGTTATTAAAACTATTAAGTTTACAGGTTAACTTAACCTAGAAACAGAAGATAAAATGTCCACATATTTATTCACTTGTATGAATTATCTGATGTTTTGAAAGTAGACGTCTTTTAATACAGCAAGAATGATCTGTTTTTTAACTTTTCACATTTTACTCTTATTTGTGTATATACATCATATACTAACAATAGGTCTTAGGTACTAACAACAATTCATAATCGATATCACTTTCGATAATTATCGATGTTATCGTTATCGTTTTTATCGGTAGTGATATATTCGAAAACAATCGATAATCGCGTTCAAATTTAAAAAGCAGAAATAATTTATTACCATATTTACTTCTTAATTGATTATTATCATATATCATTATTATCATTACTTTTTAAAATTTATGTATTTTTGTTATGTAAAATTATATTTTCATAGGTTCACTGGTAACAATCTAAACTTAAATAAAAAAAGACATATAAAAACGAGATACAACTTTAATTAACGAACTTTATTGCAGTAATAGTAATAGAAAAATATTTTTTGTTGCGTAATAATCTGTGTAATATATTCTGTTTGAGCAAAAACAAGCGATACATTTATTTTGATAATATTTCAATACGAAGCATTTAAATTTATTGTTTCACGATATCGTGGATTATAAACAACGAGAGAGAGAGAAAGAGAGAGAATAAACCTCCAGATAACCTGACTGCACCCTATCAGTAACATTTAACATGCACGATTACTTGAAAAAAATACTGCATTTTGTTAACTTTAATGGAAAATTTTTGGCTCGTTTATAAAATTTTTCATTTTCTTATTTTACAGATACAGGAACATCTCGTTGAAAATGGAAGTCTAAAGATTGGAACAAGTAACAATATAATTATTTTTAGAAATATTTTCTACGAAAGTTCTATGTTTTATACAGATCATGAAATTATTAAGTTATGGGTTTTATGTAATGACTACATTTTTTATTCGAAATAAATAGGAGCTATATCAATATTTAAACAAAATTAAAAATAAGAACAAAAATTACTAAAATTTGTTAAAAAATAACTAAAAATAATATATCTTGAGTCTTCAATTTTCAGTGTTTATTTTCAAAATAGAAATTATATGATAGAAAATAAAACGTATCTATAAATAAATGATCTACATTGATTCTTTACTAATAATTATAAATAAATAAATACCTATCAACAAAACTGAAAATGATTAATTATTAATTATTATTATAGAGATTAGCCCCTGGAAAAAAAATGTTATATTTAATCACACACAGTAATACGAAATCAATGAAAACAGTAAGGTCATCTGTTTCTTTTGACCAGGTACGATAGAGTTTTGAAAAAATTTATGGTTGGTATGATAATTAATTAAGCTAGTCGAAAAGCATTCACTGATAAAGATTAACGAGTATGTTAACACATGTTTGCACATGTCATCGATATATATCACGCGTTAACTCTTCGTCCTCTCACAATCGTCTGGAGTCAGTGACGGAGTGTGGTCACAAGCAGAATCGAGTAGCAACGACGTTTGAGAATTTCTCACAGCAGAATGAGTAATTCAAAGTTCGATCAAACTCTCGAAGAGATTTTGGAAACAAATCTACCAGAGAAGGAGCTGGCTGAAGTTAAGCGCCTTTTATATGGCCGCGAGTTGCAGTAAGATTTATTCCTATTTATATACTTAACACATTAATTGCCACGATGGTCATCGGTAACCACTATTACTAAATTTTGTAGGATTATTAAAATAAAATAAATTTTATGAACTAAAGAATATTTAACAACGTGAATGACTTACATAACACTATCAGAGGAAAAGTGGGCAGATATAACATTTTGCAAAAATTCAATATTATAGTGTAGTGTGTTTCGATCTATTGCGCTTTCACGGCAAGATATAGAAACTGCGCGTGACAGTCAACCTATCAATCTTCAATTTGTTCTTTTTTCTTAACAGATGTTTTTGGACTGAATTTTAATATACGAAAATAGCTTTTAATACTCTCCGAACGTTTTGAGTACGTTGTACCCGATGTCAATGTATCTTAGAGTAATTTGGTGTGAAATATTTTTAGATTTCACGAAATTTTGCGCGAATAAAGAATCGACGTTTTGCGCATAGATGTTTCATGTACTGGACGAATTTTGGCGCTGGCTAGATTTGGTGGAAAATTGAACTGTACACAGGATATCTCGCCAGAAATATTTTCGTCATTTCTTATCGTTATATTTATTTTAGATTTATAATGTTTGATCAGTGTGACTTCTGAATGACTCATACTCTTATTCTACATTATGCATCCTAGTAACGCCCCGAGATGAATTTCAAACACTTATTTCAATCTTCACAAATTTATATATTATGAATAAAATATATATTATGAACTTTCGAACTTAAGAAAATGATAAAATTAATATTTTTAATAAGAAAGATTATATACCTATATATTTATAATTATATTGAAAATAGGAATATATAATTATATTATTCTATATTCTTGACATTTTTGTACGTAGAAGCATCTAATTATTAGTGCATCCTGTATATGATTCCTTTTATATTTAGATTACAGTTACAGTTTACCATAGCATCATGTTATTAGTAACTAATTTTCTTTCTAATGTATTGAAGGTCGCTAAATCTTCCTCAATGGAACGGAAGTGGAGATCTCGATATCCAAGGATACATCATGGGCGGCAGTGTGACGGAACAACTGCGTCCTCCACGTCCCGTCCGAGTTGGTTTGATTCAGCATTCCATAGTGCTACCAACGACAGAACCTTTGCAGAAACAAAGAAACGCTCTGCATATGAAAATTCAAAAATATGTCGACTACGCTGCAGCCTGCGGTGTCAACATACTCTGTCTCCAAGAGGCTTGGGGTATGTCTGAAAATCTACATGGTGCTTAAAAAAATACATATCAATGGAATTCATGTATATTAAAAAATCATGTACTACTTGCCTGAGAAGTTACAAACTTGAAATTTCGAGGACTGAGAGTGTTATCATTCTAGCTATTCAAATATTTGCTTGTTTTGATGATAATCTTGCATACATTTCTATATTTCCAAATAAGATTATATAATATCAATCTTAATGTAATTCTACAAGATTAGATAAGAATAGGAAAACCTTCATCAAAGAAATTTCATTCTTTCCAATAAAAATTGCAATTTATAATCATCTTGTTCGAAATAATTGCCCATTCTTTTCATTATTTATTTTAGAAACCGTTTATCTAAAACAGAAACCTATTAATTTATGTTACAGCTATGCCATTTGCCTTCTGCACCAGAGAGAAATATCCCTGGTGTGAACTGGCTGAAGATGCTGAGAATGGATCAACCATAATACTCATGAGTGAACTTGCTCAACGGCATGGAATGGTTATCATTTCTCCAATTCTTGAGAGAGACTCTGCAAATGGCGACACTCTGTGGAACACTTCTGTAATAATTAATAACGATGGAAAAGTGATTGGAAAGGTGAGGAAGAATCATATCCCTCGCGTAGGAGATTTCAACGAGTCTACTTATTACATGGAAGGAAATACAGGACATCCTGTCTTCGAAACATGTTTTGGACGTATAGCTGTTAACATTTGTTATGGTAGACATCATCCCCAGAATTGGATGATGTACGGATTGCATGGTGCTGAGGTAAAATTTATCTTCATTCATGTATTTTTTACAAATATCATAAATCATTTATACTGATAAAATTTCTAAAAATTTATTATAAAATATCTGTTCCTAGATTGTATTCAACCCATCAGCAACAACCAGTCATACATCTGAACCATTATGGTCCATCGAAGCAAGATGTGCAGCCATAGCAAACAGTTACTATACCTGTGCTATTAATCGCGTTGGAACTGAAATGTTCCCCAATGAATTTACGTCTGGCGATGGAGCTCCTGCGCACCGTGATTTTGGCCACTTTTATGGATCCAGCTACATCACTGCTCCTGATGGAACTAGAACACCGGGTTTAAGTCGTTGTAAAGATGGTCTTCTCGTCTCTGAACTAGATCTAAACTTGTGTCGTCAGATGAAAGATTTTTGGTGTTTGAGAGTAAGCTAAAACCTTAGATATTCGTGACCTTCTGTTTTTCTTTTTCTCTTACTTTTCCTATGTTTTTTTTCTTTCTAGATGACACAAAGATTGGACTTGTACGCCAAAGAACTGAACGAATATGTGGAAAAAAACTGTAAACCACAACAGAAAAATGTGAAACAGCAGGAAAAAGACAGCAAAAATTAATAAGTCAAACACGAAATGCTGCAAGTCACAGATGTTTATTTTTACAAATTTCTTATTTTTATTGATTATATGTATAAATCAAAAAGATGGTTATAAAAAAATATATATGTATCTAGACAAATATTCAATCAGACAAGATTTTATACAAACAATATTTCTTTTTATTTCATCTCAGTCATTATTTAAAAATATAAATAGAATTCTGGAAAAAGTGTGACTTAAGATAAGTTACCATAAGTTACATGTGTACGTCAAAATTCTTTTTACATACTTACAAATTCTTAGAAAGAACTACCCTATAGTTATAAATAATATCTTATCAGAATTCACGAGATTAACTGACCGAACCGGGATTCAACGTTGTGTTGTGCGTTTGTTTACGGTAATGGAGCGCCTCTTGATACGCTTTCTTCACGGCTTTTCTGTCCGCAGGTTTTCGAGACTCGATTAATTTTGCTTCATCTAGTTCTTGAGATACTCCGAGCTTCTCCAACTTTTCCCCCGGTAACCATTGCCTGCAATAATTATATATAATTACATATATATACAAAATAACCAAATCAATAGAACAACAGAAAAACAAAGAATATAATTGCACTCTATAGAGAAATAAAATTACCATGTTCTTTTGGTATCAAAGAAGAGAACGAGAAATACTGGTTCTTTGTAATTGACGGCGAGTGCTAATACATCATCAGGCGGTGCTGGTATTGGTACACCTTTATGCACGGTGCCTCTGGGTGTATTAGGATCTATTATAAGAGCCGGATACCAGGGATATCCGCGACACTTAGCCCATACAAGTTGGAGAGCCTCCAGACCATTGCTCGCTGCGCCTTGCTTGCTTTCCAGCTCTTTTTTTGCTTCGTTCGCTTCTTGCTGCCTCTGTTTTTCTTCTTCTAAATCAGGAGTAGTGGACCTGCTCGTTGAACAACTGCTGCAACTCGAAGATTGACTTTCACCTTCTCCCACGTCGCTGTCCATTGTTCTACTTCTGCAAACATTAATTTCATATTGTACATCGATATTGTACTCAATATTTTATTGAAATACAAACGTATAATGTTTAATTCTATTTTTTTCTTTACTTTTTCACGCTTTTATTTCTTCAGATGCCCTTTTTTTCAGGATATCTTATGCATCAAATGTGTGGAATACACAAGAGGTAATAATATTATATTAAATACGAGAACATAGAACCAAATATTCAAAAGCAATCTATATTTGATTAATATTTACTGAAATATAATGCCCATTTCATATGGATCCAAGAATAGTAAAGTTAAAAGGGAACAATGTGCACCTGTACTCTTTAAAACTGTCACTCTGTTTCTTCTTATCATCCTCCAAGACGAACATTTGATTACTTCTACTGGCTCTCGCTCTTGCTTTGCGAGTAAAGAGAACTGCTGTTCTTCTATTAACTCCTCCTCCTCCTATTTCTTTCTCTCCGGATTGTAACTCAGTTTCTCCACGACTTCTGCCAGCACGGTCTCTTTTTCTAGATTTGGATGCTGTCTGCTCGTTTTCATTTACAGGGTCCAATTCAGGATAGTCTTTGCGAGCTTGATCTATGAGAGCGCCGCCTTGTTCCTTCATTTTTATTCCAGCTCGATAAAACATGGTATCTTTACGATTGTAGGCCAAGCAGTTACTGACCACCAGGTTGAAATCTGCTTCAAAAGCTCCAATTGTGTCGTATTCTTGTCTTTCTATTTTGATCTAGTAAAATAAAGATTATAATTGTAGATGTTTGTGTGTGAAGAGGACGGAGATCGTGAGGATTAATGACGAGACGCTTGTTGTCGTAAGCGACGAATGTATTTGAGACAGTAAGTTAAAGTATAAACGTAGATGTTAGTTGTTAATGCGAAGTATAAATCGCAATATAAAATAGCGGAATAAATACTCGCAAGTGCTTATCATGTACTTGATAGACGCTCGCTAGATATTCAAAGTCACTCCGGATGCCGCTAAATACTTGCTATGGACTCTCTACGTACTCGATAAAAACTATCGCTCGCAATCGCGTCGGTTTATTTATACTAGTCGGGGGGGAATCAGAGAATTCGAATTTTTCTTCCTACGTCAGTTGCTGGTAACAGTGACGTTGTTTTTACATTACTTGTAGTCTAGCGGTCGTGATACTTCGAGGAAAACAACTACATGATTTGCTTTGTTCTATGACTCATGTGCCGCTACATAATTTGTATATGTAACATGTGTTTTTTTTTTAAATAATTTGAAATAAGATGAATTACCTGCATGGTAGAAAAATCCATAGGATGAGATACAATTTCCAAATAATCTGGGACTTCTTTAATGTTTACTGGTTGTCCAAACACGTCGTTTACATCTTTCATTTTGATTGCTTCTAGTAAGGAGCATAGAATACTTTCCAGTGGACGTAATTCGAACCACAAACATTTTTCTTTTCTACAGAATAAAATGAAATGTTTGAATATTTATTATATAGCTCTTGATAATTGGGTTTCTTTTCCGTGAAATCTTACACTTTGAATAGTTCTTTCTTCAACTTCTCACGTTTGCGTACTAATTCACAAAGTAATCGGGCTCGCTCAAGATCCTGACGTAAACATTGCCAATACTTTAATTGACGATACAATTCACCACGTAATTCACTATCTGGTGGGGGTGAAGAATTCTCTCCAAGTGGCGGTGGTCTGGATTGAGGATGTGAACTCTGAAGTCTCCTAAGAAGAGGAACGCCATTTCTGTATTGGCGTTTCAGAGTCCAGTATGCTATAAGACGCTGTATCAGTTGGCTTCGTTTAGGCAACCCCTCAGCTAAGCTAATTAACATCATAAATCATTAATAAAATTCTTTATATACTTTGGCATATGTATTAAAACAATTTTATGTTTTTTACCTAGCAATTTCCTTAATACGTTCTGGTGGTATGGTTGGAATAGAAATAACTGGAGCAGAAGAACTCTTCTTATTCGCAATTGCCCTTCTTCTGGCATCAGCAGGATTGGTGGAAGGTTGATAATCAGATGGTGTATGAGCTTCACAATAAGCTGTTTTTTGAACTAACATTGGTTCCCCATTTGCAGGTTGCACTGTCCTCATACGCATACATAGACCAGCTTGTTGCGCACATGTTACATGAAATGCAGCATAACAGTTACTTTTGTGGCACTGAATACAAGCACCAGATCCTCTACGTTTGCACACACAGCATGTAAGTCTCCAACGTGCAGCAGGTATACTTTCTATACTATCAATAGGCTCCAGAAACACTGTGTTAGCGAATCTTACTTCCGGTATCCACAAAGCACATACAACATGAGCCCACGTAGCTGGGCGGTCAGTTTGTTTAAAAGCACCACCCCTATTTGGGCACAAAACACAATCAACTGCTCGTGAAGGACTTTGCAAACATCTTCTGCACAACCACTGTCCTTCAGGAATATATGGTACACCATAACAATCCTGATGAACAGCTAGATTGCACATGTCACAAAATAGTATGGCATTACTGTTCTGACATTCTCCATCCATGCAAATACAGCAGACTGCATCTTCATCAGCTGCAATTCCTCCACCACCATTACTTTGTTGTTGAAAGTATGATTCTTTCTCCAATCTGTCCATCAATAATTCAAATGTATCAGGCTCCAAAGGTGGACTGAGTCCCGAAGCTAATCGCCTTTCATTTACTGTAGACAACCACGCAGTATCTTCTTCATCTAAATCATACTCTACTTCTCCTGCAAAAGGGGAACAAATTTAAGTGAATTGTCACTTGAAAAGTATAAGTATATTTGAAATAAATTACCATCAAGTTCTTCCCCACTGCGTTCCATAAATCTGATATATGAATTTGGAAGTGGTTCTGCTTCACCTAGCTGTTGTTCATACCCATCAATCTCTTTCACCATAGCTACAGGTAAATTGCTAAGAATATTCTTCTCTTCCTTGTCTTTGTCTAACGGTATAGCATGACCTTTCTGAATCGTATTTTTCTCATCAGAACTATTCCCTTCCAAGGAAATAATAGGTACTGAATCAGTGATTCCAATTTTGAATGTTTTATTTGTATCTTCACCAATAGGATTCACCTTAAAAGTAAATAATGTTACAAAAGTATTTAATTCCCAGTGAAAACAATATTTATAAATTAATTTTAGTTTAGTATACAATCTATTACAAAATAAATATACAGCAATAAGTAACATAAATAAAAATATATTTTAATGCAATACAAATGAAAAGAAATACTATTTTACAGTTTATATGTACTTTTAAAAGTTTCTACAATATTAATTAACAGACTACGGATGTTTATGTAATTTTATATTTTTATGAACGTGGCTAAAGAAATTTACTTTAGATATTTTATATGCTTTTATACGTTATTTGCATTATGTACATTTTTGGAATCTCAAATTTCTCAAAAATGGATGAATATGTACAGTCTATGAATTCATTACTTTCACGCAATTCTTTCGCATTCACCGGAATAATTTCCATACCAAAACAAATTTCGATGTTTCTTGGGTGCTGAGCGTTTCGTTGTTCGCGGGGCTAGTACTATCGTTGCTAACACCGATTCTACTTCTGCCTTTTTTTTTGTTCGACTGTGGAGTGTTCATCTTCTTTCACGATCTCGCGCAGTGTATTGTAAACGATAATTAACGTGGTTATATTATCCGCACTTTCGGTTTAAAAACCTTCTCTTACATATGTTTTCTGTTTTTCAGAGCATTTCTGCTATGAATTCGCTCCGGTATTGTATACTAAAACTACATGGACTAATGTATCCTTCATTTTCACGCAAATAGGTCCGAGATATAGTTATTGCATTAATTTGCATTTGGGGGGAAAAAGAAACGCTCGCAAACGTTTGAACAGGTAATCTAACCAATTTGAGCGGCAAACGTAATGTGCACTGACATGTTAATGCAATGAAAGTACTTTGCATCGCGTGCCAATCATAAAGCACCTTTTTCAAAAATATAGATGATTAAACTCGTAGATTTTCTTTTCTTCTTATAAAATATAGATTTATTTCCATACATATATATTTCAATTAATTAATTAAATTAGGCTTAAACTTGGTAATTTACAGTAGATTTAATGTCCGTGATCTATGACACTGCTGACAGTAATGAAAACTCACCATTATAAACAAATAATTCGAGCATGCAACATAACCTCGCAACTAAGAAATAGAAAATTATTTTCCTTCACTAATTTCTATTGTAAAAGAATGATCATAATTTATGAAACTTTTTATGTTGTTCTTTTAACACGGACAAATGTAATAACTTTATTTAAACAGGGTATATGACAAAGTATAAATTTAATTTGATATGAATCTCGTGTTATATGGGACCCAAAACGCAAGTTTTCTTTAATATAGCAGAAAAATATAATTTTTTTGATGGACGAGCAAAAGAGTATAAGTCAGAATTATAAACTTTGTAGAGAAGCGTTTATAATAGATAGATAGATAGATAAATAGATAGATTTTTTATTTCTTCGTTTATGGAATTATAAGCCGTTTACTATATATTACATCTTACCATATTCTATCTCTTAGAGAAGTATGCAATTTATGTATTATATGTATAATACAATAAGATACAAAATATATAATAATAATATATAATATACAATATATACAATATTATACAATACAAAACTACATATAGTGCAATATGATGAATACAAGAGCGTTTTAGTACAATAAATTATACAAAATAAGATATATACGGGTGCGTGTAGAGATGTACTTATAATATTCGTAGAGTATATAAGCGTATTTATCCTCTTTTGACGAAAATTTGAGTTAAATTTTTTTCCCCGCCCACCAGATATGTAATGTAAAGACGGCTTCCAATGCGCGACGCGCGAATGAGGCCGCCTGGCGGCAAAAGAAGCATTTATAAAACTGAACTCAACTCGTCCGACGATTTGAGTTTGTCGACTCTGGTTCTGACTACTTAGTGTACGGATTGGGGGAGGGTAAGAGATCTAACTTTACACCAGTCATTGGCAGTATTTGTTCCTGTGCCCGCAGCTTTGGTTCGTCTATCGTCGCAATCGAAAGTTTGGTGTAAGGACTAGTTTACTAGATAACCGATATTTGTGTTTTGTGAGAGTGAGGCCGCGCTGCGTATCAATTTGGGGACTAACTGGATTCGTAACCGAGGGGACCTAATGCTCCGCTGAGAATTATGTCGGATACTGATGCGGGATTACGATCGGTCACACGTCAAGTCAGCTGACATATTGCGCCCTGCTACACCGCAACAGCTCTTGGTAAGTGTCGCAATCGCGCTACTTGGTCATCAACGCCGACTATTTTTATCAAATCCCCTTGAAATACGTCCATATAACCATACGTTTCATTTAACGCTAACGTTCCTTCCTCTTTTTTTTTCATAATAACCAGTTGGTGAGATCTAGCCTGATTTTGGTTTGTCCCATTCCCTCTCGCTTTTGTACCCTTCTCTTGATCCCCCTGTCTCTCTGGCGTTTCTCTTAATAAAAAGATGTCTGGCGCGATGTGGAATACGTGTATTACATGGGACAAAGGAAACGACGCAATTGCTTACTAAGTGCGTACTTCTCAAGGATAGGAGCCATGTCTCTAATGTCCGCTCCGTTTCTTCGTGCTCTTTGACTGCGTGCTTGCGTGCGTACATGCATGCGTGTGGCCGTGTGTCCGCACGACGGCAGCGCCGATACGATTCAAGCGCAAATCCACACTTATGCATTTATTCTCCTTCTGTTCTCCTCCTCTGGATGTTCATACCCCCTTTCGTGCACCCACATCCGCACTGGTCTTAAATCCCCTCCCTTTAGCCCTTCATGCGTTCCTTGGAAACTAGTGATCCTCGTTCTATTCTATTCTTTCTTAGTTAATTTAGTTACACAATATTCTAGGGATCAGTACAAATGTCCTACAAATCGAAGTTTCAAATAGGTTTTTTAATAACTTTAAGCCCGATATTTATTCTTAGACAATCTTGTATAGGTTATAAGTTCAGACATTGTTTTGAGGTTATGACCCCCTTCTCCTGTATGAAACGCCTGAAATTCGTTAGAATAATGTGATTGAGTTTTTTGTAGTTCTTATCCGTCAATGGTAGTCGAAATTATCCGAAGACTTTCATCATGCGTGTTCGTTATATGAAGTTTAGGCTTATTTCCATAACTTGTCGCTATCTCAAGGAATTGTTGAGCAACCTTAGCTATGTTCTTTAGATGTATCGCGTATTTGCAATAGTTTGATATGATATATACAATATCTTGGTACGCAGAATAGTGATTGTAGTCATAAATCGTAATTCTCGTGTAAGAGAGAATCTGTAGATAGCATTGACGAGGTTATAAAATCGAGCGCCCACGACAGGCAATGGCAGCGATGAGGAGTGAGGACAAAAAGTTTATGATTTCATCGGTTGCTAATTCTCTTCGAATTTTCAAGCTATGGCGACCGCATTATTCGTTAACGATCTGAAATTAACGTACTGTAATTCTGAGTCCTTTTGTACGATAATTTACCAACTAATCATGTTAGTGAATTGACATGTTTACAAATTGTAGGTTATTTCTATAAATTTTATTTATACAATTTTACGTGGAATTAGATAATGAAAAACCCTTTTCACAATAATTTATCAAGTTTTAGCTTTGAAACTTTATTTTTTCAAGTTTATAATTTTCTCAGACAAATGGGTAATCAGGTGACATGTGAGTCTCATAATTTCCTTTTATTATAAAAAATTGTATTATCAATTTTGTTGTAGATTAGAATTTTCATTTTTATAGTTTTACGTGGAATAGTATAATGAAGGTTCTTTTTCACAATGAATTAGCAATATGTGACAAGTTTTAGGTTAGAATCTTTATTTTCACAATTTTATAATTTTATCAATCAAAGAATTTAATCAGATGACTCGTGGGTTTAAAAATTTTCCTTTATTGTAAAAAATTATCGATTTCACTATAGGATAGAAACTTACAATTCTAAAGATAATATAAGGTAAAATAAGTAAATTAATTTTATTTTGCTACTATCATGCAAGAGAATTTGACAGTGACTTATAAAATTTTACCAACAATATTGGTTGAATGATGCAAGAAGTTTCTGACCTCAATAAAACCAAGTTTTGTTAGGTATATCGAGTAGTACGATTGAAGTGATTAGCAGGTTGATGCTGTATGTTGGTGTAGATTAACCTCACCCGAGCCACACCTCGCTTTCTTCCGCTACATGACTGATACCGTAAAATGGCTGCATGTAGATTTACAAGCAGAATAATATCGCGTGTGATAATGCCTTCGAGGAATTTCACTGTCGATTGTCGGTAAGCGTGCGCGTAAGCGCGCGCGCCAATCAGATCTTCATGGATCCATCAACTACTAGAAATTTTTTTCCTCAATGAATTTTCATGTCTAATGACTTACAAAGATGTTCTTTTTTCGTAAAACTCCGTTTTCAACGGAAGATGAGTCAGTCATTTATCGTTCTCAACTTCAACGGATGCGATTTAAAATCATCGTCGACCATATACATACGTCGTACTTTGGAAGATATTCATACCACGTGTCATTGGACTGTACAGTCGAATTTCGTAAGAACAATGAGAGAAGAGTATAGGCAACTGACAACCAAAATAAAGTTGCAAGCACAATTTTAGATCGTCTTTATTCATCTCCTCCCTTTGTTGTATATTGCAAGATTAGAATTTTTGCGCATATTTTTTAGCGCTATTCAAATGACATTTTGATAAAACAATTTTTTGTAATCTTTTGCATTAGATTTTTTGAAAATGCTATATTCGACAAATAAAGAAACTTACATATGAGAAATCAACGCAAATTACAACAGATTGATATATATTTGTATTTGTCTTATAGTTATTTATAATAATTAGAGTATACATGTATAAAATTAAAAATACTACTTTACTATATTTATTACTTAAATATCACTAGAAAAGAAACTATACATATACATATATTTTCCTTTTTGGTTAATATTTGTTAAATTTAAGTTCCGTTTCAAATTTTCTAGTTTCTGTTTCATTATCAATTCCAATCGTTTTCTCAAGACAAAAGTCAAGATCAGATACAAAATTCATCCCTCATATAAAACTTTATATCAATGGAAATCAATGAGAAATTACTCAATTCGTCTTATTTTTTTTAATATGCAAAACCCAATTAAATTTAATACAATATTTTATTCAAAGTCGGTATAATTATAATCGATTGTAATTCTTGATACATAAAATTGTGCAACTTCGTATCAAAAAAATTTTCTATGAATATATTATGTAAATATATTTATTCAATTAGAATTGTTAAACAACTGTGCCAATGCAAACGAATGGAAACTAAATCTTTGTGTAAATCAGCGATTTGTTTTTGAACGACTCATGATTAGTAATTTTCATTGTATTAGCTTTTGAGTGACGCAAACGTGTTTGTGCCAAACAAAAGTAAACCCTAGATAAGTAAAGCGGAAAACAGGAACACGTCATTATCAAGAAATGTGTCAGACATGTGTCAGACCACAGTAGTCACTTCCCCATTAAAAAATTGTGTAAATTTTTTTCTTACATATTTCTAAATCTTTGTTTCAGATCTCTAAATTTTGTTTTTTGGAAATTTATAGTGGAAAAGGGCACAACGGAACTACGAGTAAAGATAATAGAAATTTATTTTTGAAATTAAGGCTCCATTATTCTAACACTATTTTCACCTCAACATTTCAGGTTTTGAAGTACTAAAAATCCAAGAGTTGTTCATTAATGTAAATTGCATAATTAATTGTAATTGCAGATTACAATTTGGTATGACGCTATGTCACAAAGAGTAGTCAAGTTTTACTTTTTTTCTTGCTTTTTTTCATGAGGATTTATACTCTTTGCTCTGTTGTGAATTTTCCCATTATAAATTCCAAAAGAAAAAGAGGAAAAGAACTAGAAATCTGAAACAAAAAGGTAAAAATATATAATAAAAAAATGTTATACAACTTTTAAACGAGAAACTGACTTATGGATCACGCTATATATTTCTAGAAAATTTAAATGATTTGTTGTGAAGCGTATAGAAAGAGATATTATATTGTTTTTCTATTGTATATTTTTTCGTATACATCATTTTTTGAACAAAATTGTATATTTTAGTCATCTACACCTCTAATTTTTAAATCAGAGACGAGTGTAATTTTTGGGGCAGATCGCCATGTAAAATTCGCGCGCGTTTCTCCGTAACGAACTAGTTACTTTCCGTTCGAAAGTGTTTCTATTCCAATTGGTCGTGTAAGCTATAAACGAAACTTTCATTAAAGACGGTGTCTTTAATTGGCTGTACTGAGTGTTACTGTCATTGTCGGCGCAATAAATGTCATGTCGAAATTCTAGACCGAAAATAGTGCTTTATGTCGATGACGATATAAATAACGATCGAACAAATTTTGTAGCTTAAGGCAAATTACATACATGAAATAATTATGCAAATTTGTTGTTTTTTAAAAAACGATCGTCATAATAACTTTAGAAAATGTTAATTTTTCTAGTAATCATTAGTCATATAAATGTATAAATCAATTTTGAAAAATTAGGGATATTATACTAAAAGCATATTCAAGCATATCTTAGGTCATTTTTTATCATATCGCATACTAAATATTTCGTTTATATTTAAAAAAATAATAGTTAATGATCCTAACTCAATGTTATACATATTATTGCACTTACTGATTAAAGATGTCATGACATATTGCAAATGTAATTTTTGTCTTCTTTATCTGCTCAGTTTTCCGTAGTATTGAAATAGTTTGGAAATCATTCGTATTGATAATATCGCCAGAGAAAATTAGAAATATTGGAATTAGAATACTCCGGCATATTTTTATATCATTTTTATCATGTTACATACGGAAATGAAATGTTTCGTTTACATTTGTCATAGATATGTATTCGACTTAGTTGTAAGAAAAATAATAGTTGATAACCCTAACTTAATGTCATACATGTCACTGCACTTGTTAATTAAAAATGTCATGACATATTACAAATAATTTTTGTCTTTTTTATCTGTTCATTTTTCCGTTCAGTTTTTAACGATTCTTAACATAGATTTCAATTTATATACTTATCGAGTGTAAGTTACCGACTGTCGGTAAATTTTGAAATATTCAAATAATTTCGAACGTAAAGAAGTTAATTATCTGAAATAAAGCAAAGTCATGTATTGAGGTTATCATATGCAATGAGACGCGAAAATAAAATTCATTAACGTCCAAAGATAGAATAGGAAATTCTTTCTTATTCATATTTTCTTCTCCGTGACACTTCCTAACACGTGTTTTACGTTTGATTTGGCTTTCAATTACTGCACTGACGTCATTGATTCCGAAAAACTAACGGATTCAAAACCCGTTCATTGCCTTAATCCTTTCACGATGATAAATTTTCATTAAAAGACGGATAAATTATACCAATTATTGATTACTGCATGTTTTTCATTAGTAATAAGCTTTCAATTACTGTGGTGATGTCATGATGTCCGAAGAAGTAACATATTCAAATACCGTTCATTTCTTGTTTCAACTCCTTCACTATGGTGGATTTTCGTCCAGATACAGACGACTTACATTAATTATTAGTTATCAAATATTTTTTATTCGAAATATACGTGATATTTCTAGATTCTGTTTTAAAGCTGGTTGAGCAACAGGTCGAATACTTTGTGTCAAAATATATGACATCGACATCTTTTCTTCGATTATTAATTTGATTGATATTTTAATTTTATAATTAAAATATATAATGTTGAAGTAAATTTCTGTTGCTTTTATAATATACAAAAGAAAGCTTTTCTATGTAGTGAAAGTGAAAACGCCAGAGATATATGTACATATAATTATTTTAAAGGAATTTACTAAAGCTATCAGAATGGTCAAACTAATTCATAATTTTTCATAAAAATTTATAGATTTATAAAATAGTATAATTTTTTACATAGTTTTTATATTATGCATTTCTTCGCGTGTATATCTTTCATTTGGATTTCTTTACTGCAAATCTTATATCTTAGTTACAGTTTAATTACATCTTAGTTATAATTTTAATATTAAATTTATTGAATAATAATTGTTTATCACAGTACTTTATTAAGCTGTAGAAATAATGAAAAAATAAATTTAAACAAATTTTTACGAATCAAAGGTGAAGTATCTTTGAAGTTATACGAACTAAGAGAACGGAAAAAAATTCTATCCTAGCCTTTCATTTCGCATCTGTCGGCATACATCAGACAATATATATGTAGTTTTGATTTTATTGTATTACATAGGTATCATCGAGAGATCATGCCGCGACATCTACAAATTCATTTGAGAAATACAGTACAACACATCACCATACATCTCGTAATCAAGAATACTATCGCAATATTTCCCAAAAATTACATGTTAATTATCTATCTACGAGAAATCACGATCATTGTTAAGTTTGATTCGATGGAAAGAAAAACTTACAAAAGGTTAGAAAACCTATCGTAGAAAGAACGATCGCGTGAGTGCGCATGCGCAAAGCAAGGAAAAAGACCGACTGAGTCGTGTGATATGTATTCGAGAAAGAAAGAGAGAAAGAGCGACGAAAATAAGTGGCGGAAATTCAAGTATTCTCTAACTAAAGAGTCTAGTAAATCAAACATACTGTTTATGTTATTTCTTATACGTATACGCAGTATAAAAGAAGGGCAAGAAAAAATTCAATGGAACATTCCTCTTTTTATGATGGTAGGTAAAAGCATAAACGTAAGAAATGTAGAGGATGCCTAATGAAGAAAAGATATTTGTTTCTAATAGATAAAAAAGGAAGGAAAGACCTCGTTATTTATCTGTAGATATCTTTATGCATTTATGAAAAATTCGAAGATACAAAAATGCACACATTGCACATAGATAATCAAAATAAAGCATTTATGATATTTAATAAATGAAACACATTTCTATTTAAATTTCATTCTTTTAGATGAAGATATAAAGATGAATATAAAAATTTACAGTCTATTTATTTACATTTATTTTTCAAAAAAACCCATTTTCTCAACACGGCATTCGCAATTCATATTTCTTCCAAACTACATATGTTGAAAGAAAGACCCATTCTACTTTTAGAGATAAATAATTTATTTACAGAGGTAAATGACAATCTATGCTGTACAATTTACGTTGTATGAGAACCGTTACGTTTATCCTAAATAAACCCGCTACAAAACCGTAATAAACGAGACCTGAGTAAATTACGCTTTACCTATCTTCTATACTAATATTACAAAGAGAAAAGTACGTAGGTATGTGTGTGTCCCGAGGTAATTTCAGAAACTATTTGGACCGACTATTTAACTAAAACTATTTAACAACCGATTTGGATAATTCTTTCACCGTTAAAATTCACCGTTAAAAAATACATTTTCTCCAAATGAATACAGGCTATATTTTATTACGCTTACTCCTCAGGGAACCGAACAATGAGCATAAATACGACTCAAGCTGCAGTTTCATTTCCACTACAGTGTTGTGCATTGCTCGATCGACAGTTGACAGTTACTTCCTATAAATATTTCTCGACTGCTATTTACTATATTGATTTCTATTGCAAATAACAGTGAATCTAGAATTGTGAAACTAAATTCATATCAGTTCTTTCCAGTTTTATGCAGACAAAGTCGCAGGTAATAACTAGTAACATCTAACCTTATCGTGGGCAAGTGTGCGCAGCCTGTCGTTGGTTGTACGTCCGCCCAGAGGCCGTACGTCCAAACGATCGCCATCATGAAAACATTCGGCTCGTCGTTATCGTTGTTTCTCCTCCGTCCTTGCAGGTTCCTCGGATTGAAGTAATATCGAGCGCGAAGTTGCACGCACAAAGAGCGAGAAAGAGAGACGGAGAAAAGGAAAGAAAGGAAGCGAGACAGAGCTATTTGGTAATATTTCGTTTTAGCTTTGGCTGTGAGAGAGAAAGAGCTATTTGGTAATATTTCGTTTTAACTTTGGCGATGAGAGAGAAAAAGAAAGGAAGCGAGATAGAGCTATTTGGTAATATTTCGTTTTAGCTTTGGCGGAGAGAGAGGCCTCCTAAGAGACAAAGCCAACGCGCGCATCGCGAGAGAGTGGCCAAAGCGAGAATTGCGCCGCCGAGATTTATCAAGCAGAGGCTCAGAAGGGAAGAGAGCCTTCTCGACCGACGGTCGACCCAATCGGTCGTGGTAAACTGCTACACGTCGTCTAACGTGTCTCTTAAACACACGACAAGGATAGACAAGGGGAGCCCACTTAAATGCCTCGAACGAATTCTTACTCCATGTTGTGCGTTGGTTGCGACACGACTGCGTGTTGGAAAGTGAGTAATATCACGTTTCCCCCCGATCACGCCTTTATACGATTTTATTGCGTTGAACACGAAAAATCGGATAAAAGGGGTTATGACAAATTTGAAAATTTCCCAACCCCTTTGTAATTATTGTGTTCTTCTTGCTTTTAACTTCCGTTTTTTCTTCGCTTTTCCTCGTCATCGACAATTGTTTGCTTCTCGCTGTCCGATTTCTTGGTTTTATTTGCCCTTGGAGGAATTACATACACATTCTCTCTCCCTCTCTCTTTCTTTCGTGAGCACTGAAACTGTTCTACACGAGGGAACGGCCCTTGTCTCAAGATATCGTTACTGTTGCTGCTGCTGACGACTTCTCTCTATTCTATGTATAGACTCCTCGTTGTGTACGCGCGTGTGTGCAAGTGAAAATTCGACATGAAAAATCAAGCGTCTGGTTTCTTTGAGACAGTACGGATGTAGTCGACGGTATTTCCTATATAATGTGTCTATTATGGTGCAATGATTGCTCCGTTTTCTCGTCCTTTTAAACCTGAATTGGGACCCATCGCGTTCGACACTTTTTTTTAATTAAATAATTTCTAGTGATTTGTATTCCATTTGAGGACAGGTTACCTGTACAAAAGTTTCCTAAAATTAAATGTTTGTGCTTTGTCATTGACAAATAAAGGTTGCAGTGATAATTATTTTATACACTTGTATTGTACTCTTTGTCTTATTTCATATTCATACATATTCTGTGTAACAGATTTATTCTTTTAAAGTTTATTGTTTAGTTTTAGAGTTCTTTCTTTTTTACTGATTTTAAACTATAGATTGTATCGTGACAAACAAAGAGATGTTAAAGAAAGCTGCATTTTGGTAGGTGAATGTATGGTGACACGCGGTCGTGAAGGAGCAACTGGAGAGCGAGCTGTGGCAAAAGAAGCTTAATTATCTCCCATTTAGTTGACTGCAACTTGCTCGATATTGTTTCGAGTGATTGCATATAGGATAAAACTAAGGACTTTGTTTAATCATTGAGGTTTTATTGGGATAAACAAAGAAAATGGAACGAGAATCTAATCCCATGCAAGCTCTGTGCCGCAGCGGCTGTGGATTTTATGGCTCCCCAGCCACAGATGGCCTTTGTTCTCTTTGTTACAAAGAAAACCTAAAAAAGAAGCAGCAACCTCCTGTGTCAGCTGCTACTGTTCCAACATCACAGACCGTCTCTGGTAACGCTGGCACGTTGCAAGGCGGTTTTGGTAGTCCTGCAGCTACAGGAACTACAGCCCAACCTACCATTCCTACCATACCTCAATCAACGACAGATCTGCCCAGCTCCAAAGAAGTAAGTTTTATTCAAATTATATTTATGTGTATTTAAACTATCATAAAACTAGTTTATTATCTTTAATTAGAACAATGAAGATTAGAAAAGGAGAATTAAGGTTTATTACCTAATTTTAATTGTCATAAATAGACTGTGCATATTTATTTATTTATAAGTATGCAGAAAGGTGCAAAGATGTGCACAAAAATTATATAAAATATCGAAATTGAAATACATATTATTACATTTATTAAAACATTCTTAAAATAAAACATTCTTCTATTCGTTCAATTTTTTATTTGTTTCTATAAAAGTATAAACTTGCATAAAGATCCCCAGTCTATTTATAAAATTCTATGGAAAAATGATGGAAGGAAATTATTCAGCAGTTGTAAATTAATAACTCTTTATTTCTATTATGCTTTAGATAAATAGGGAAGATCAAGAAAATGAAGTAGGTGTAAGCAGCGGAGCAGTAGGAGAAGGATCTGTAAGTAGTGGGGACGCAGACGATTGCTTCGATGGCAAAGAGACTGACAAAGAATCTAAGAAGAAGAAAAATCGTTGCGTCGTGTGTCGCAAAAAAGTTGGTTTGACGGGTAAGTTAACGATAATTAGAAGACATTCTTGATCCATTTTGGACAATTTACGATCCGATTTGTCTCCCTTAACAGGATTCGAATGCCGTTGTGGAGGACTGTTCTGCTCTGTGCATCGATACAGTGACAAGCACGATTGCAAGTTCGATTACAGAGAAATGGGCGCTCAAGAAATTCGGCGCAACAATCCAGTTGTTGTTGGTGAAAAAGTGCAAAAAATTTGAACTATTTAGTGCGTAGATCGTTGGGAAAATGGTTATATAACTATATAAACAAAGCAGAATATAAAACAAAAAAACGGAGAAAAAATGAGATAAATTATCTGGCAGCTGATTGCACGTCGAGGGGCGAGACGGGTGAATGCGAGGATCGTGAACGAAAGGTAGCAGGGAATTAGTATGAAAGAGTGAGAATGAGGGAGAGAAAGAAAATTGTAGTAAATGTGTTAGAACGAGTAAGAGTGAAAGTTGCGAGCTTATTGTACCGGTAGAGAGGAAGAAAAATATGAGAGAGAATGGAAAATTTAAAAGGAATACAAAAATTGGTTTGTACACAATATGCAAATATAATATATAGAAACGCCGATAAAAGATATATAGACGAAATTTTCCGAAGGAAGAATGAAAAAAACACAAATAAGAAAGACTAACGCGAAAAGTAAAAAGGAGAAACAAACAAAGAAACAAATTAGAGTGCGTGCCACGTGTACGAGTGCTTCGAGAAAATTTTTGGATGCTAGTGCCATGTCAGATTGTCATCTTAAGCCAGAGTTCTAATCGAAAATATTTTTGGTTCTAACTGCTGCGCGCTGTCAGCTTATTACTACTATTTACCTCTATTATTATCTACGGCTTATTATTATTTTATCTTATGTTTATTAATTTACTTAAAAAAAAAAGAAAATGCAAAATTGGCGTACGGAAGTGTTTGTTTTTTTCTTTTTTTTTCTTTTTTCTTTTTTAGATATT
This sequence comes from Bombus affinis, assembly GCF_024516045.1. Classification (NCBI taxonomy): domain Eukaryota; kingdom Metazoa; phylum Arthropoda; class Insecta; order Hymenoptera; family Apidae; genus Bombus; species Bombus affinis. The sequence goes on from NC_066359.1 coordinate 5,939,773, forward strand.
AAACTTTAGAGAGAAAAAAGAACACGAATTCTTGGTGCGTTCTTGGTCGGTTTTGTTCCGAGACGTCTCATCGGGGATCCGGGTTTTTGAATTGTGAACGAGAGAGGGAAAGGGAGAGCGAGCGAGCGAGTGAGCAAGAAAGAGTGAACAAAAAGGAAATTTTATATGTATATAATCTATATTTCTGTTTCGTTCGTAATATTCAAAAAATAAAAAAAAGGGAATGTTGCTTAGGTAGTGGCTGACGTTGATGGGTGATCACAATCCTAGGTTAACAATTAGTCTAATAATTATTAAGTATATTAGTCTATTGATTCATAAATAATGCAATGAAGTATAAGTAGTACTGTGTGTTTATGTCCAATTTCACGTGAATATAACCAAGCATTATTCCTTATTAAATATGTTTCAAACTATATTGCAAATCAATTATTTACGCCATGCGTTAATAAATATCTTCGCTGAAAAGAGAAGAAGAAAAAAGAACAAAATGGCGAGCTCTGTAATGATTCTTCGTCTGATTCCCCGAATGATAATATTTCGAGATTAGGAAAAAAATTAGGTTGTGTCACGTGACTCGTCCAGTCGGTTTTCTCGTTTCTCTTTGTGTCTTCTAAATAAGATTTCTAGTATGTATATTGGTGCTAAAATACACTTTGTACGATGAAACGTTTAAAGGCCAGCCAGACATAAATAAAAAAAAAAGGAAAAATAATAATGAACGAGAGGCCCCTCGACGAAGGGACGACTATCGGCCCTGTTGTACTCGATCGATGAAAGAAACAAAAATTTCTCCGTCTGTCTTTAACCATTTTCTTCCGTGTTGCAATACTTTTTAACGAAATGAAGAAGAAATCTTAAAAAAATGGAAGAAAAAACACGAAAGAAACGTACGTTTCAGTTCTTTTGTTCAGCGTGTCTCTTGATTCTTAGACTAGGTTGTAGCTGAGAAAGAGAGAAAAGAAGAAGTTGCTGTAGGTGTTGAGTTTTATGTCGCTTCTACAAACAAAAAAAACTGAAAAACAAAAACTGTTGCACGAAGCAATTTGTTGTAAAAAAGAATAAAAATAAAAAAAAAGAAAAGGAACAAGGAGAAGAAAAATTTGTCCTTGTTGCTTCGTGAGTTTTCCAAAAACAGAAAGAGTTGCTTTTCCCGCGTATCGTTGTCTTCTTTCGAGCGTGCGAAAAAAGATTCGATAGTCGTCACACTGGGTCTTTTGCGATTTTAAAGACAACTAAATTGGGAGAAAGGAAGAAATTGAGTGAGAGCGAGAGCGAGAGTGAGAATGTAAAGGGAGAGCAAGAGAGTAAAACGAAAAAACACCACACTGTGTATCGTACCATCATGTTTTTTTTTTGCTCTGTCTTTAAGAATAATTGCGTTTCGTTGTTTTTCTTTTTTTTTCTTTCTAATAGATTGTTGATCCTTCGTTCTTTTTAAGGTTTTGCGTGATAGCCAATCTAGCGATAAAAAAAAGCTATTGAAACGAAAAAGTCGTCTTTATGAGAATACAAAGAAAGAAGAAAAGTCCTTGTATTGATACGTTAAATAGAATAAAGTGAATCGTTCTTAATTTCAGTGCCACGTTATGGATGATCCTTATTTTATAATATAGTCGATACAATTCTGTATGTACTTCTTGCAAAACGAGAGGAAGCTAAGAGAGAAAGCGATTTCTATAGAAACTTTGCATATATTCCATATTTGCCGTGATTTCACACGTACAGATACACGTACATACACATACATAACACACGATGAACATAATGTCTATGGACAATATATTATTATGTGTACAGAGTGAGACTTTCTCGGTCGTCACAATTTTCCAATTTTTGTAATCGTCGTATGAAAAACAAAAACAAAAAAATGTTATAAATAAAAATCGTATTGTTTCAATATGAACTACTAACTAAAAAAAATCTCACATTAGCCGAGGTTTCACAACAAATCGTCTTTTATTTTATTTTCACAAATGTCAGAATATTTCAATTCAAATTTTTTTTATCTTCGGTCGTTTGTCGGTTGGCAACATTGATAAATTGTTTTAACGTCATGATTCATTTAAAAGAAAGATAAAATTTAACCTACAAAACAAACATTAAATATTGTTTTTTATGTAATGCATCATAAAGAAATCATACGATTATTATTTAACATTTTGCATGATGGGAAAATCTTAATGACTGTTGGAGGGAAAATTTAAAATAGTCCTTGCAAATTGTTTTCTTCAGATTGGTTGCGCAGTGATACATTTTCGTTCTGACGCGCACCTTAGAGGAAAAGAGAGGGAATAATGTGTCAACTAGATTGAAGCGACGTGTAAAAGAGAAGGTACGCACACCGATTATCAATAATATCGACGGAATGGTTGCCTTCAGGCCTTCATCCTATTTTAGGCATAGCATATTTTTCTAAGATTGTAACACGATATCGGGGAGTAGAATCTTGCCTATAACGAATGAATGACACTTGCGTAGACACACACAGAGAAAGAGAGGGAGAGAAAGAATAAATATGTGAGAGTATGAATGGTTGAGTGAATGTTTGGAAGAAAATTAATTTCGAGATTGGTAAAAAAAAGTACGTATATGGAACTGGGAAAATGACGTGGATAAAAACAGAGCGACGTGTTCGTATTCGGCTGACTATACATATTAAGGACGTAAACGATGCTTGTAATTATTACATGATTGATATTAGTATAATTAAGCGATTAAAAGGAAAGAAGTGAGACGTCGACTTTAATATATTATGTATCAATTTAACGATTTTACCATCCTTTTGACAAGAACACATTTAGATACAATATCTTAGGTTCTTTCGTAGATGGGAAAGAAAAAATTATCTCTCTTGGTGTATTATTCGTTTCTACGCCTATGATCCATAACGAAATTCCTCCTCTAATTCTTTCGTTTTCACGTAACTCCTTCTTACTGCAATAAATCTGTCTTTTGATCGTCAGTATCGATCTTTATCCCGATGGTTCTTCACCATTTATAATTATATAGTTGATTATATTTATGTATATTTAACAAACAAAAATATATATAAATTTAACACCCTGGCGAAAGATAAGGCAGATGAAGTTATTTGGCATTCGACCAAACTTCCTCAAATTGATATCGCATGTAATTTTGAACACGAGGTCTGCCATTTTTTTTCACCAATTCGATGTAATCTATAGGTCGAACGAATTAGTGATCATTTTCTTAAAGCGAATTTTAGCGATTAAATAAAAAAAGTGATGCAATTTTAGGACAATAAGACACATATAGAAGACACGAAATAAGTTTCTGTGTTTAGCCAAATCAAGTAATGTAAAGTTACATGAATTTTGCGAGAACCTAGTTTGACGATTATTCCACATTGTTTTATCATAAAGTTGGTAGCACTTCGATAAGTTAATGACCAATAAATATATGATTATTTAAAAATGGAAAATAGAGAGCTGTTGCGATCTTCTTTTTCTATGAAGAACAAAAATTACACATTAGTGCGAAAGTATTTAGACGAATTAATTGGTTTCTTCTATTACTTCAAATCATCCTCTGTGCTTCTAATTTCTATTTTTAATAAGTATTTAATCATGAAGTAAGAATTGTGTTCTGCTCGCGCCTCCCGTTTGTAATTGTATTCAATGCGCATGCGCGAGAGAAACTCCATCTATGATGGTCGAATTAAAGCAAGCGATTAGTATAAACGCTTGCACCTAGAGGAGAGGTTATAGTGTGCATTTATAATTTCCTTATTTCTTTCAACATTTCTGACTATTTTGAATCAATTAAGTAATATTTTGTGCTTGTTATTGGAATTATAAAAAGTTCGCCAAAATGTCGATCGGAGTACCGATAAAAGTACTCCACGAAGCGGAAGGCCATACCATAACCTGTGAAACAAATACTGGCGAAGTATATCGCGGCAAATTGATAGAAGCTGAGGATAATATGAACTGTCAGATGCAAAATATCACTGTAACTTATAGAGACGGCCGTGAGGCGCAGTTAGAGAATGTTTATATTAGAGGCTCAAAAATTAGATTTCTTATTTTACCAGACATGTTGAAGAACGCACCAATGTTTAAGAGACCGGGAGGCAAAGGTTCGGGAACTGCAGGCAGAGGCAAATCAGCTATTTTACGTGCCCAAGGTTAACTCATGATATATTTTAGTTTTAAGATATTTCTGTTTGAATATATGTGAATAGTTGGGTTGATAACGTTTACCTCGTATTACATTAATAGACTGCGGGTATTTATATATCTATGGAAATGTAAATATTCTACAATCTATAGAATGTACACAATATTTGGAAATATGTAAAATATTCAAATTGGTAATCATTTCTTTAGTTACGCTCATACAAATATGAATTTGCATGAACATCCCTAGCGTATTCATTTTTGTATGGTATTTTATGAGATATACATAACTGCTCATAAAAGTATTAGAACATACATATACGTACTGTACAGCAAAGATAGCCATTTAAAACATTTAATAAGTGTTAAAGATGATACCATTGAATATTTAGGTTTATTAATATAGTGAATAATTGAAAACTATTTAAATGCTTTGTAATCTCTTTAAAATCTATAATTGCACTAATTTGTAGTTTCCATGTACATGTTTAAATTTGTTTCAAATTTCGTTAACGTTCATTCAATTAAGATATTCAAGTTTCATTATAGGTCAAATGAAACTTGAATATGTTGTATATGAAAGACATGTGATATATATATAAAAGTTTTCTGTGCCTTTATGAGCCACTATATATATTCAATCATTCTGTTTGTTTATTGAGTTGACAATTTGTTTTAGCTCGTGGAAGAGGTAGAGGTCAAAATCAAAGAGGTAGAGGCACAGGTTCTGCCCCTTGGCTAAATCAACAAAATCAGCCCGGAGGATCTCAAGCAGGAAGAGGGCGAGGTTAAATTATAAAATGATAAAGGACATTACATTAAGAAAAAGATAAATAAACCCAATTTAAGACCAACTTTTTATATTGTTCATAACAAATGTTTTCTCAATTTCCACTTGATTAGAAACAGAGATATTTAAATAAACGAATGAAGTACTTTTCTATAAAAATTTCCAAACCATGTTCTCAGTCATTGTATTTTTATACAATATTTCCCGAAATAAAGAAACAAATAGCAATAATGTATACAATCTTAAGATCTATTTAATATTATAATTTTAATGATTATAAGTGTTTAAATAGATTCATTCATGTTTGTTATTCTATGTATGTTGGACATATTGTGTGATCATTTCGTATACCCAATAACTCCAGAGCACACTGCGATCGATGCATCAGTTTTAAATAGTATTAATGCGGTCTTTTATATAGTAGTAAGGAATTTGCGTACATGAGCTTTATGGTTGCAACATTATGCTTGAATGAATCTTTTCTTTCCCTTTCTTTATTTCAATCTATCAGTTGAGTGTTAGCTGTGGCTGGTAGCCTTAGCTAGCCTGACAATTTGTCATGGAGTAATAAGTAATTAACGGCTGTCAGTAACAATAAAATAATATTAATATATTTAGAAAAAAGAACCATGTGAATGAATTTTTCAAATTCGCAAGTTTTTTATATTGATCAATCAGAACGTCGTCGAATATTGGTGTACGGAGTTGGCCGGACGCATGCGCTTAGTAGCGATTCGAAAACAAGCGGCAGAACGCTACGCTGTACCACGAGAATTTATAACTAGACTGCAAATCTTTATACATTTATGAGTTTAAGGGTGGTAAAATACATAGAATGTACATAATACACAAAAATATGTGAAATATTTAAAATATAGCATTCATTGTGTTTATGAAAATATGAATTTGCATAAATATTCATAGTTTATTTATAAATTTTCGATCTTCATTCGCGCAAGAAGAATTATTTTAACTCCATCGATCGAGCAACAAAATCAAATTAACATAAAATTACACGATTACACAAATTGTTATATAGAAAATGATGAACACAATGTAAAATTGTACATTTGTTGTAAACTTGCAAATTGAATTGAATAAAACAATCTTATTTTGTAAATAAACAAAGCGTTTAATCATTTAAAGTCCTTTCAACATCCACAATCCTCTAATTTTCTCCAATTCCCATTGCTTTGAGGGATAGGTTAATGATGAAAAAATTCGAGAAAATTGGTGAATATTGATAAGTATTAAAAGAATAAAATAGTATAAGAAGTATATGAAACATTTTAAATTTCCTGAAAATGATGTAATTTTCTGAGAAAATCTGAGAGCAAAAAACTTGTCGTTCGATCGAGAAATTTATCGACCAAAATAGTGATTTTCTATTAGTTAATTAGGATTCTAGTTAATTATTAAGGATTAGTTAATTAGGATCTCTGTCTAAAATTATTATATTTTCTTAATGAAGAGGATATATCTTCAAGAAAAAGTTATCCTGATAATTATTAAAAAATGATGCTCATAGAGAAGCTGACACATTTTATTATAATTGCAAGATATTCTATAAAATTTATTTTGTAATGTTTTTTTTATTGAAATATTACAATATAAATTTCATTATAATGTAAGTTATTAAATGTAGAAATAAATTAAATAATCATGATTAGAGTGCATTTTCATGCAAATTTATATATTGACATATAAAATTACGAAAGTAGAATCTTGATAGAAAATTGTTTTATCTACCAATTATTATAAAAGACATTGTACTTTGAATATTTTATTTATTTTTTCATCCCATTAAGAGTATCGAAGGAGAATATATGCATAGTTCTATCGTTGACCGTTAGAGACCCTTATTCTTGGTGTGCACTTTTGGCTGACTTTTTTAACGTTGTATCTGTGATCTTCCTACTCATCTACTGATTTAAGATTTTACCGGGGATGGTGAGAGTAATTAAACATTAATCTGTTAAAACGGATTCCAATAATTCTTTTTCACACGCAAATCTTTAGTTAATATTCAAACCTCGTATTTTTATGTTAATCAATTGATAAAACTAATTCCAAAAAAATTGTTCGGGGGCGAAAATATATCGCAATCGAAAAAATAAAGTAATAAAGCACAGTATGGAAAGGAATACGGGACAAAGATACGAGGATGAAATAACTGAGCAACCAGTAGATTATAGCAAAAAGTACAGTGAAAGGAAAACGGAGAATTCCTCTCGAAGTGATCGATCTTGTAAGAAAGAATTCGGGGAACGTGACTCCAAAGTCGATTTATTTGGAGATTATGCTGAAACCGATCTTGATCAGCCAACAGATTATAGTTTACGATACGCAGAGGATGACACTGATGACGATGAGAAACAGAGTCCTGAATATTTTCCTGGAAGCGTTCAGGAGGATACTGTAAAGACTTATTGTACAGAAGGAACTCCATATGAAACACCTTTCAATTTTTCTACTGCGACTTCTATGTCCGATTTACGTTTGGAGAATGCAAAAGAATCTGTTGATTCCCAGAAGAAACACAGCAAAAAGAATGTTGAACTTAGTCGCAAGGAAGATTTGAATTATGAGCATCCAATGACAATTAATTGCAATGAAGACCGTTCACTTCTTGTTGAGAAAGAATTAGAATCTTCTAAAACTTCCGAGACATGTAAACCTAACTGTCTTTCTAATGAAAAGTTAATTAATTATTATCAAGCAGGAACATCTGATGGTTTTTCTCGTGCTAATTCTCTCAGCTCTCTTGGTAGTGCGATAACACAAAGGAATAATGTTAATGGAATTATTTCCAAAGAACCTTCCACAGATTCTTCTGACAAAGCTGATAATGTGTCAGAGAGAGCAGACCGTACTGCAGCTAGCACTAACATCAACATATTACGTATTCCTGATGAAACTGATAGTTCTACAGAAGGAAAAAATAGTTCCAGAGTTGTAGACAAAGAAGGTTTGCTATGTTTAATGTTTTAATGTACTGTATAAGCTTTTATCAAGTGTTATGGAAAATTGTGGCTTTATTTGTTACATTGATTGTTATAGGCAAAATGGTTACATTCAGTAGACAAGACTACTATGCAGAACAAACTCCTTTAATGTTTTCATGTTGTAGTTCTCTAGGTTCATTGAGTGGATTTGAACAGCATTCTATACATGATGATCGTAGCTCCATTATCAGTGATTTCAGGTAATTTTTAGAAATCTCATAAAGAGCACAGGGAGAAACATGATAAGTCATAATTTTTATTTCTTAGATTGGAATAATTTTAAAATCCAAGTGAAAAGAATCCTGGCCAAACAATCACATATTACCAAAACTGCCTTTTCATTAATTATGGGTTTCGATATGTCCAATTCTTTTGAAGAATAATGATTTTAAAAACATTATAAAATAAACTTCATAGATTTGTCATTTACTGCTACAGTACATATATCTTTAGACCAAGCAGGTTGTTCTTGTTTTTAATTATGTTATATTATATAGTACGTCAGTTTTAATTATTAAATAACATCAAAATCAGAAAGTCAACAAAATTGTACGTTCATATCATATTTTTCCCCCTGTAATTCTCAAATCACAGCAAAATAATAATGGTTGTAACAAAATTTATAATTTACACTAAAATTGATGTTTAATAGTCGCAGGACCAGTGGTGTTGTGTCTCCAAGTGAATTACCAGATTCACCAACACAAACTATCCCTCCAAGTCCTCGTAATCATAAAAATCAGTGTACAGATTTTATAAGCAAAATACCAGAAGAAGCAGTAAGACAACCTGTTCGACATTTATGTATGCAATGCTATTGATCGTTAGTGAAAGATTAAGCACAAGAATTTTTATTTATACAATAGTAAGAATGTCCTTAATACCTTACTAGTCTTTTTAACAGATATTATTTTTCAGCATATTCAAAGTGTCATGCTCTGAGAACCAGTGTCTTCGAGGATGACATTGCCACATTTAAGGAGGAATCAACACCCATTGAATTTTCCACAGCTACTAGTCTCAGTTCTTTAACCATCGACGATGAAATGAAAATTCCCAATATATCTAAACCTCAAAATGAACTGAAAGAACCATCTAATGAGCTGGATAAAGATATTAAAGAAAATTCTTTGGAAGAAAAAGTTAGTAACGTAGAAGCTGAGAAGGATCAGGAACAAGTGAGTGATGGTGATGAAGATAATGAAGACATGTTGGCTGCATGTATCAGCATGGGAATACAAAATAATAGGTATTTTAATAGTTTGCAATATACTAGTCACTAATCATTCATATTTATTCATTCGTGTATATACATGTTGCACGTATATGTTTATAGATGACACACAGAACTGAATTATTTTCAGTTATGATATAATATTTTTTCAATAAATATGCGATATCATTATCAACTAATATCACTTGATTACAGATATAGACAATCTTTCAAAACGTCTACTGTCCAGAAACCCATACAAGCAGAGTCATCAAACATGTTGGTACGTTGCCAGAGAACACCAGTTTTAAACAGACTGGAACCTTCAGTTCCTGTTGCTGTCACTTCCGCGGATGCTACAGTGACAGCTTCAAAACCTAGCAAGTCCGCAATAGAAGTTGTTGCTGCTCCAGATACCGTACATGTGTATTGTACAGAAGATACACCTGCTGATATTTCACCAGTGGGCTCACAATCGAATCTTTCTGCCTTGTCTATGCCGAGCGTACAGGAAGATGTAGAAAGGATCGAAGAAGCTAAATCTTCGGGCGAAGTCGAGTGCCATAGAAACGATCTGTCGGATGAAAGTTCTAATCTCTCTGGTGAAGATGAGAAAATTCTTGATGAGTGCATTCAGTCAGGAATATCGAAAGTACGTGTAACTGTAGAGAAGTTTTTTAAGTAATCTTCGATATTAACACTTAAACACCCAGTTACACAGTTACATGTGTAAGTACATTTTGCAAAGTTCCCTTGCATATGGGCTCTTGTTATGAAGATTATCATAACAAAAAGAACTATTAATTTAATTGACTAATTCTTTCCATTTCTTAATCCATATAACATGAAATAAAATATATTTATACTATATTATTACTACAATAAACAATATTGTGTATACTTTTTAAATTGATTTCTTTTCAGCAAATCAAAAAATAATTAGGCGTATATATATCCCCAATTGTCGGGTGCTTAAATGTTAACTATCTTATGTTTGTTTTAGGTTAGACAAATAACTCCGCCACCAACGAGTTGCATTCCCTTTGTACAGAAAACAGAAGTGCTAACACAGAGATTCAATATATGTGGAACACCATCATCGTCCCCTGTAGAAAGTGCCAACAAGAACCCTGCTCTTCGAAAATCCATGTGTCATACAACATTGGATCACGAAAATGATCCTTTTGGCGACAGCCCTAATCATTCGGACGATGAAGCCATTCTCAGTGAATGTATAAGAGCGGCCATGCCTAAGGTTTCTTCCTTTATTCCGTTTTTGACTAATCCTGATTATATCAATATTTTTTATGAACCATTGTGTATTAATTCTAGGTTAAATTGAATATTTCAACACTTATAGGACAAGCATTGCCGCAAACCGCGGAGAAATCGAAGGTGACGGCTTCAAGAAAACCATCGTCATCGTCTACGTCGTACCGTCAGCCAGGGTATATTGAGGATAATAAACATCAGTCGAAGAAGTCTGCACCATTCGAGGATAATTTAGGCCTCTCAGAGGAAGAGGAAGACATCATGCTGGCGCAATGTATTAAATCTGGTATGCCAAAGGTAAAAATATACAGTTTTATTTTCTTATTCTACATATCAAATTTTAGATGGATTAGACTTTATGGGTCTTTTATCATTCGTAGGCGTTGAATGTTTCATCAAATTCGTCCTTAGTGTCCGTAAAGAAGCAACCAGAATACTCAAAAACGAGAAATATTTCCAGTACTTCATATTATTATGTGAATAAACCCTATCTGTTCGGAAACACGGTGGTGCAGACCCAACCATCACATAAACCCATAGAGAATGATCTTTCTCTGCACAGAGGAACTTCTTGCACCTTCCATTCTACGAAGGTTCAGGAAAATAGGAGACATATTGTTAAAAATGGTGGAATTAATACATATGAAAGAACAAACCGTATGCCATTGTGCGCCAGGAAGTTTTCTCAGTCAGAGCACGAAAATAACAACACGAACGAAAACATTCTAAGCACTTCACGTTCCGAAATTCCTAATTGTAGGTCCCCAATTTTAAATGGTGAAAATGATGACGATGAATTACGTAAGACTACAACGAAGTCGAATGTAGTACCTTCAAGGCATAGTTCTGTGAGTTCTCTTAGTGGAGAAAGTTCTCTTGGATCCATTGAGGACTGGGCTTTCCTGGAATTGTGCATTAGTTCTGGGATGCCGAAGAACAAGTATCGTCTGAAGGGAATGAAAAACACAGAGGGGAATGTCAACGAAGACAGTTGTTCGATATGTAGTTATAATTCGTACGTTTGTAAAACCTAAATGAAAAACAAAAACTAAAAGTCTCACCCATAGAAAGATTGAATACTTTTTCATGATAATCCATAAAAGGATGACGATCAAGGGTGCATATTTGGTGGGATAATCAAGTGAGATTATTATAGTTCTGTGATTGACAGAAATTTGCAATAACTCTGTCCAACTCCTAGCATACGGAATACTTCAAAACTACATGTTAATTAAGTAAAGTGTAATAGGATTATGATAAAAACTTGATTAAGAAAATTTTTCGTTCAAGGAATACGTTTCATTTCGCTTTATTTGTTTGTAATAAGAAGATTGCGGATGTTTATGTAAATTCACATTTTTATGAATACAATTAAAGAAGTGAAATCTAAATCTTTTATAGGTAGATATTTGTTTATAGACAGATGTCTTTTTTATAAGTAAATATTTATTTTATCTTAAATATTTAATATACATTTGCATACTTTGTGTATTGCATGCACATTGCACTTTCAAATTTTCTATAATAGCATAAATTTCCGCAGTCTAATGATGAGATTAGGAAGATGTAAGTTTTAAGCGACTACTGATTAACTACATATATCAGATTTTTTTATGGGGATTTGGTATATATTAAGTTGCTTATGGATTGGATTAGAATTTGTAAAAAAGTGAAGTGGGAAATATGTTAATTAAATAAAACATATATATTTTTTTCATTACTATTTACTATCACTTACTTCGCTAAATCATAGTTTTGAAACTCTATATTGTGCATTGAAGAAGCATATATGATTATCCTATATAATTTCTTGTTTATTTTTTATATGAGGTCAGAAGATATTTCTTGTTTCTTCTCATTCTCGTTTATTATTATTCTCAAGGAACGAATGTTTACAGGTTATCGATGACTTTTCAGGGGAAAAATTATAGAATAAGGAATAAAATGAGATTCGTGGTTCATGTGTAATGTATATACTTGCCGAAAAACTATTGTGAGGTTTCTTTTTTAGCTTGGTGTAATCTATTATATATTTTTTACAATTTATTTTTTCTAACGAATTCAGTGCTGCAGTATGTGATATTTTGTTTTCATGAAGTAAGAAACAAAATCTAGCTAGAAATAAAGAAATTTTATGGTTTGGTCCAGCTTAGGTGCTTTCTTTATTGTAGGTATGAAGTTAATGACTAAAAAATATATTTATAATAGATTAATAATTTCAATTGTTATATTATTATATCTTAATAAAATTTGCAACTTTATTGTTAAAGCATTTATTTTATACGATTCTCTTTTAATACAAAATTTTTTTTTCATAACTTCTCCATTTCCTCACTTTGCCATAATATTTAATAGAAAATTTACCGTAAACTTACTAATCTATGGTATGAAAGACGTCGAGTACTGTAATTTCTCGAGGAATATAAATTTATAGTTAGCAATTTTCGTATCGAAGCATTAATTTCCGGACTGGAAAAGTAACATACATCAGAAGAAGCACCGTTTGAGAAGAAAAGAAAATTGCAGCCATAGTGTTTCTTGCAGTCTTATAATAATGTAAAGTAAAGTATTCTTGCATGACATTAACATAAGCTTCCATCTAAATAAAACAAATGAAATTTTACAAGTAACATTCATAAATTGTCAATAATCTGATTGTTTTATTTGATAAAAGATTATGAAATTATACAAAAATGTAATCTATACCCTGCAATTTGTACTTTGTTAGTTTACTAATATTATTAGTTGGTACCTTATTATACAAGGAGGTTTAGATATTTTTTAAATATTACCTCACAGTTAGCATATTCTAGATGTCATATAATTTAATTTTTCTTGCTTTTTAATTCCTTTTATCTCAATAGAATACAGTACTCATAATGTCTCATTAAATCACGTAATAAAATAATCTGACTAAAAGAAAAAAATTATATTTAGAAATATTAATATTTATGCTGTATACATATTTACGCTATACTTCTTTAAATTTTGTTCTTATTAATGTAGTAAGTATCTTATTGCCAACTTAAATAATTTCATTCTTTTAGATCTCGTGATTGAATATATTATAATAATCTTTTTGTTTTTATTGTAAGCATGTTATAAACACTGTAAAAAGTTTTGTGTTTTTATGTATTATTTATATTCAATTATCAGAATGTCACTGATCAGTTGAAAGAGCAATTCAGGGTCTGAGTCATGCAACTCTATAAGAGTTTATTGATAATTACAGACCAAGGTTGCTGGAGCATAAAAGGTGCCGCCTTTTAACCGTTGCCTTGTTGCCCTTCGATGAATCGCAATGACCACCTGGCCGGTGTCCTAGCCTATTTCCTGCATGTATAAATCTTCATATAGCTACGATCGAACGTTTACATTGTATCGCGACCGATTTGGAGAACATTATCTCCAGTGGTGTGCTCGTGTTTCGAGGTAAAGTTCATTTTGTTCAGTGAATGAAGAACATTGGATTGCAAGGGTAGCTGGAACTTTAATGATCGTTATTTACTTGTAAAAAGTTGCGAATATTAAGGAAGGAAGAAATTTTGGAATTTTTACTTTTTCACACCTTGAAGAATGATTTTTTTAGAATATAGTAGTGTTGGTATAGTATATTGCAAGGTTTGGTTTTAATTATTGAACAAGTCTTATATAGCAAATTAATTCAAATAGAATATACATAAATTTAAGAAAATTTACTAAATATTTTTTCATATATGCAAAATATTATTTTGTAAATTTTACTTTTTATCAAATGATTTTAATAGCATTAAATAAATGCTATGTTTAAAATTAATTAGTCTAATTCAAGATCAACAAATAAACTCATAAGCAATTTTAATATTATAATTTAAAGCATAATAGACTGTAGATGTTTATGCATTTTTGGGACATTTAATATTAAAAAAATTTATAGAATGCATTTAATATGCAAAAATATATGAAATATTCAAAATAGACCATTTATCACGATATGTAGTAGATGAAACAAATATCTACTTAAATTCCATTTCTTTAATTACGTGTATATAAACATAAAATTGCATGAACATCTACAGCCTAATAATAAAAAAGGAAAAAAGTAGAAAATTCAAAACAGGTATAAATTACCTATTCAAAACATTTGTTTTTATCACGCCTATAACTTGCACGTGCGATAACACAAAGTATCGTATCCGGAGCGTACCCTCGAATCTTAAGTTTTATCGGTCTGCGAGTTGTTACGACCGGCTATTAAAGTTGGCGACTATTCCCCTGAATGCAGATGCACCCGCGTGCATTCTACGTGTTCATACTTGTCATCCTTGTGACCGATGGCGCTAGTTGCGACGACAATACGAAGTGGTACACAGGCCTACGTACCGTGCTTCAGAATTGTCCATTGGAATCCTGGAACAATTCAGGGCAAGATGAGTTTTTAGAGAAGTTTCGAAAATGCGTGCAGGAACATGCACTGGCTGCTTTGGATGCACTTCTAGTTGATGATATTATACCAGTTTTCGAGGGGCTGGATTTAGTAAGGTTTCACGAGGACAAGAATTTTACGGACAATTATAGAGAAAGGTAAACAAGAACAAAGAATTAATGTGTTCATTGCTATATGAATTGTTCATAGGTCAAAGAGGTTAACTCCACTTTTAGAAATTTTTGAAATGCTAATGCAAAAATACTCGGTTGATTATAAGTTACATGTAAGTTCAGAAATTTTCTTATGTAATCTTTTTATGCAATTAGCCGATTTGACAAATAAGAGGCTATTTATTTTTTGACAACCGAACATTAATCATGTACCTGGATAATAAAATTCTGAAACTTATAAAAGGTGGAGTTTTGGCCTTTCAGACGAATTGGATATTTTAGAATTAGATGTTCTCTAACTATAAATGATAATGTTTTAACTTTACTATCTTTGACATGACCTGAAATAAAAATTATATTTCTTTCTAAGGTTTATAAAAAGTACGATATTTTGTAAAATTTACATCTGCTAAAAAAGGTGAAATATAATTCCCAGAATACCCTAAAGAAAATATTAAATTCATAAAATAAACAATATCCTCTCGAAAGTAAAAATCTACACGATTTTAAAAATTCACTTCAGAATATTTTTACTCAAAATGAAAACTGGAAGATCCATGATATGAGAGTGATGCAGAGATAGAAATGTATAAAAAAAAGTAAAGAAATCGTAGATTTCAATGGATTGATTTTAAATATTTGAGGATCTAGAGAAAAATACAACCGACATCCGTTGCAGAAGTTTCGTGGAAGTTCGACTTCGGTTCCGAAAAGTTTTAGGGCGTGATAGTCGCCGTGGAAGCCCTGCGTTCCACTTCGGAACTTCTCAGCTTGCGAAATCGCATGAAAGTTAACTCCCTATTGATCATTTTATGAGATATCGCTCTTTTCTCTCCAAGTGTCGTTCTAATTATTATTCCCTTCATTTATAATTTAATCAAACGTCTTCTTTATAGAAACATTAGTAGTACAGAAACATTAATAGTATATAGAAATAATAATAAATAATATTTAGGCAAATATTAATTTTCTTATTAAAAGTAATAATTTTTAAACTACATAAATAATAATTTAAAAAGTTGTTGAAATTATTATTTTTATTCTTGGGAACTGTAGAAAATTCTTTTCTATTAAAAATAATTTTTTTACATTGCACAAATAGTAATTTAAAAAATTATAGATAAAGGATATTAATTTCTAACGTAAAAAATATTAGATAGATGTCTATTTTAAATAATTTAGTCAGAATTAAAATGAATAATATCAAAGTGAAACAACTGTAAAATATAAAAGATTATATTTGTGAAAATAAAACATTATTTTGTTAATTAAATTTATCAATAACTCAAATAATGTTCTCAAAATTGAATCAAGTACATTCTTGTCATTTATGAAATTACAATGTACTTGATCATGATTAAATAAAGAAATAAAATACAATTTTTCGAATTGTATCACTTCTATAGTAAGTAAAGTGTAGATATGGTAATCTAAGAGCAGTTATATCCAAAGCTTATCTTATTAAAAAATATTAAAAGTTTTTTGATACAATGTAAAGACCCGTTCTGTTGAGAAGTGTAGTTCATCTTTGATTTCCTTTATCCAATAGCTCGGTCAATATTAGAATAAGCGTCTAAAAGATTGCAGACCTCCAATCCCATAGAATTTCTGCAAATTTCTCTGTAAACTTGACGAACCTTATATCTGAAAATATAAATGTTTATGAACCTATGCAATTTTCGAAATGGAGAATTATATTCATTTACAATATAAGTTATAAGAGTGAGAATTATTTAAATTAATTTTATAGTTGATTTGAAAATTTTAAAAATTACTTCCAGGCTAAATAAAAAAGAGATTAAAAAAGAATGATATAAAATTAACGAAGAAAATAGTCAACATTATAAAAAGTCTATTTAAGACTATTAAATAAAATACTATTTAGATAAAAGATTATTTAAAATAGTCAACATTTTCCTATACGTTTCTTTTTATCAATTTTTATAAATTATATTTTGTATTGTAGAAAATATTAGTTGTTTATTTGTTTAAAATTTGTATAATATTCCTGTTGGTTATTATCGTTGTTCCGCTGACCTACGATGGTTTCCAACGGCTGTACACTGACACAAAGTAGTTACGATTTCGCCTCGCCCTATTTCTTGCGAACAGGAAAAATATCAGACCTTTAATGGAGCGCCGAAGTATTTTCCGCGGACAAATTTCAAGTCACGCAATCTCACGTGACAAGTAATCCGCGTTTAAGGGATTTCTTACTCAGCACGAGATTAACTTAATGACCTATTATCTAGCGTGTATTGAAATTGAAACTGATCCCGTTTGTTTTATAAAATCTTTTTAAGTGAACGATTTATTATAAAATTAGT
The DNA here is from genome assembly GCF_024516045.1 of Bombus affinis. Classification (NCBI taxonomy): domain Eukaryota; kingdom Metazoa; phylum Arthropoda; class Insecta; order Hymenoptera; family Apidae; genus Bombus; species Bombus affinis. The sequence goes on from NC_066359.1 coordinate 5,957,100, forward strand.
TCATCCGTAAATCTGTAACGACAATAAATTAGTTGACATATTCAATAACGATTCAACTTCATATTTTTACAAAATTAATAAAAAAGAAAAATGTAAATATATAATACTTAAAATTATCTTTTTCTGTATATTTCAGTGAGATAGGGGATGATACCAATTGGACAGCCGTTATCGTGAAGCGATTATTACGAGTTTTACGCACTCATGTGTTCAAAGTCGACGTGGATTATCTGACCAATAAAATTATTTCTCTCCTTAATAATGAAGCAACCGATGTAGATAACTACAAATTCGAAGGTTTGTCCGTGTCCATTTAACTGAATCGGTAACTTCTGATTAATAAAATATCTTGCTGTAAAAGTAATCATTATCATGCAACAATCTGTAGCCGAGTAAACGCTCGGTACAAAATAAACAATCTAAATTTTCTACTGAAATTGAAAGTTTATTTAAAAAAAGTACAGCAAGATGTTCAACCAAAATATTCATCGTTGCATCCTATAGCTTTAAATCATCTATCGGACAAGTGATGGACTCCATCATGGAAAAAAATACTGCCTCTTTAAACAAGATCCGATTGCCAAGTTATTTTTGTATCTCAGTCACTAATTGGAAGTGATTATCGGATAAGGCGTGTTGCATCGATCGGAACAGCTAGTAATCCGAAGAACTAATGTCTAGTGATTAAACTGACTGCTGCAAGATGTCGCAAACAAGGCTCATTATGACGTTTTTTTGTCGTAGAAGCAGTGTGTGGCCTAACGTTGACACGTGGGAATTTCATAGAACATTCACTACTGTTAGTGCCATGACGATTGAATCGTGTCTAAAGCATTTTTACCGTGTTGTAATTCGTCATTTGTCCAATAGATGGCTTAAAGTTACAGAAAGCAATGACAAATACTTTGACTGAACAACTTGCGATAGCTTCTCATACATAGGCTCTGAATTTTACTGAAAAAATTGAACTATTCATTCGTACGCCTAATATTTCTTTTACGGTTTATAACTATATATGTACTTTTCTAATTATAGTACATTCAATTAATTGAAAAATTATAAAAGTATACTTAAGGGGGGATTTTCGTGTAAGAACAATACAAGTAAGTGACTACTATAAATTTTTTTCAGACTAACTACTGATTATATGTAATTGGACCTTTTTAGGGTTAAATAGATAGTTTTGACGTACGAATGTAACTTCTTTTATTTCTTCTTATTGCTTATTGTATATTATACAGGTCTTGCGATCGTCTTTGACGATGTAACCATTGCTGGTGTGTAGTATAGCATTTGTCACAGTCATCAGAATGCAAAAGTTAAGAAATTTTCTGAAAGTTAGATAATTTACGCTGAAATTGAAGCTACGTTTGAAAGAAAAACATAGAAGATCTGAAAGTTTTAGCTTTTATAAGAAAAATTTACTTTCATCGCCAGATAAATTAAGTTTATATTGTATATATTTCAGGACTGTATTCAGATCTTAAAAGGATTTAATCTCATATAACTAGCAGTTAGTATAAAAAAAAATCATGAAAATCACTTTGCTTTTATTGTTGTTGCACGAAAATCCTTCTTTAATTTGAGAGTGGACATTAACAAGCCACTTGTTGTCTCAAGTATCTCATTAATGATGCTCGTTTCGTTATCAGGCCGCAGGCATCGCCACCGTCGTAGACATAACCACATGGTGCCGCTGATGATGATGGGCTTCCTGCTGATGGGCTCGATCTTGATACCCATGGGTTTCCAGTTCCTCGCGGTTCTCGGTGGCAAGGCGTTGCTCTTGGCCAAAATGGCCTTGATACTGTCTAGTATCCAAGGTCTCAAAAAAATAGCAACAAATGGCGTTAATTATGGACTGTATCACGCTCACCCTGTGGCAGGGGGTTGGCACGATAGAAGCCATATAGAGCCTCCACATTTAGACTTACCTTTTCCACCGCCGCTTCATCCCTAATTAGATCATACATTTTCATCATTGTTTGGATTTTTCATCGATTGTTTGAATGGTTCCTCTTATATATGGGGTAAATTGTATGGAGCTTGGTAGACAATCTCTGGAATGGTATCTAAAAGACGTGACCATTCCTATTTGTCATTGCATTTATTGTCGTGGTTATTGTTATAGTGTTGAGGTTAACAATAAGCGATCTTGAAAGCACTTTTGATCACGAGGTTTTGGATTGTATGTAGTTTGTTGAGAATTACCTAGGTAGCTACTCAAGGTCACTGAAGAAGACTATCCCCGCCAATTATATTCTTACGGTTGTTGAATAAACTTGAACTTAATTTTGATTATTAAAATTTTTTAAAAATCTTTTAATTATTATATGATAATACAAAATAATTTATAAAACTAGTATAAATTGTTTACTCATTCATCTTAATTATTCATCTAACATTATTCACGTATAATTAATAACATTAGTGAATCGACAAGTAACTAGTTATAGAGCAATTTTGAATAAATAATATAGCAAATGATAGGGCACAAAATAGTACAATCGAATGATTTTCAAGTTTGTAAAATTTTTTTTGTTTACTACCAATCTTTTGCCTATTATATATGTATACTTATTGTAATTGTTTTTAATAATTTGTATCTTGTGATTTGTAAACTTTCATTAATAATATTAGTTCACTAAATTAGGCTTAGATAATTAATCTAAAAAATTATACTGTACTCTACAAAAAAAATGTTTTAAAAGATTATTTAAAATTCATTTTTATAAAGTCACCAAAATTTGCACTTATTAAATATGTTGTAACAGTGACAAATTTTTTAAAATATTTTCACAAACATTTCAAAGGGAGATAAACGCGTAAGTCAGCGCCGAAATCACTTGGTGGAATTAAGAGAACAAAAAGGGCTCTCTGTGGTATATTAAACAGCATTGTTATTACTGCAACCAAGTTAATATTTATTGAAATTGTAAACGAGTCCTTTTTTTCCTTTCTCTATGGATTGCATTCTGTTGCAAGTATTTGTTTAATCCTAAAAATAAGTGTAATTATTATAAGTGTAAGAATTAGATTCGAGGAATATCCACGCCTTATAAAGTAATTATTATGACAAAATAATTTAAATAAAACATGTTATACGATGATGTTCTATAAATTTCTTTTGCCTTAAAATTTTATACATGTATATATAAAATGATACGAGATTAGAATTATTTGAAAATGAGAGTTTACAATATAATAAGAGAATACGATAAAATATAATATAATAGATGTCAAATTTTATTAATTTATTAATACAATACATTTTTATAATTTTCAGTAATTCTTATTAATAAAATTTAGTGTCTATGTAAAATTTTGTTATATTAATAAATATATTACTTATGTCTTACTTTAAAGATTAATCATCTAATCAAAACTTTATAAGATAGCTTTACTTAACTATAAAAGGTAAAATTTGATAAATTTTATACCTGATTATAAAAATTTATTATATGTATCCTATCACCAGTAATATTTGCAGAAGTTAAACTTTGTCAGAAATACAGCCCTATTCCTACATTGTGTAACTCATGCATGCCAGAATTGCCAGAGGAACGTCAGTAGATTGTTCTACCCATGGGTAGACAGCCGTCACATTACATTATGGTTCAAGTAGTAGAAGTAGGTCTGACCATCGGCTATTGGAATTCTCAATCGCTCGAAGATCGAAGTTACAGAGCATTTTGTTTTCAATAATACATTCTCCAATTTCTCAAGATAATGATCTTGTTCTACAGATTTAATTATTTTTAAGAAATTTTAAAACTGTTACTAAAAAATTATCTTCGTTTCTTTTTTAGCCCAACTGAATTATTTTAAAATATAGTAATTTCTTCCTTCTTTCTGTGAAAAAATGTTTTTCTTCTTTTTAAATAGAAATTTTCACAGACACGTAAATAAATTCCTTTTAATCAGAATTAAACAAAATTAATTATAACATTTATTTAGAGATATGGAAATTACTTAAATTTTCTTTTTATAATAAATTCTTAGAGAAAGAAGATAGTACCATGAATTTCACCTCAGAATCAATTTTATGCGATTACACACTAATGACGTAAATTGATAGCCACAAGGAAAAGAAAGTGAAATTCAATTACGACATTTTGCCTGATAAGATAAATGTTTCACGATTTTTATTTTTACGTCTTCTTTTCATACCATTGAAATATAACGAAACTACCCAAAAATCACGTTTATCATTAAAAAAAATATATCAGTAATTATTATATAATTACATATAAATATAATAAACAATAAATATAAAAACTATCAAATGTCTATTATCTAAAAGTATTAAATAATTAAACTTTTTCCTCTTTAAAATTCAGAGTGATTATCAATTCTTCATAAAAAAATCAAAAACAATTATCATATTCACGTTTCTTAAAATTATCAAAGAGTTATTGATTTCTATTAGCAACAAGACCTATTACCAAACCTATGCATAAGTGACAAGTAATTAATATTTCGTTGATCTGTTAAATGGACAGCTTATGGTCGTTCGTGTCAGTATTAGCGACATTAAAGGCAGGCAAACAGAACAGAAAACTAAGAAACGTTTTACGTGATCAAACAATCGTGCTTTCCTAAGGGAGCCGGGCTCGTAAATCTCGCGGACGTGATTTAATAAAATTCAGATTCAGAAGCGTCTCAGTGAATAATTCAGTTTCCCATTGAACGCCGTTGAATCTATTCTTGTAGGACGACTAGGACATTTCGTATAATCGATACTTTCGTAAATACGTTGATTTAACGTTCTTATTCATGATCGATTAAAATATTTATTGCCACGTCTCACTTGCCATTTCAGACGACGTACATAGGATGCTTCTTTTCTTGATTTTGTCAGAATCCATTTGACGAGTTTTTAGTATAGTTTCTAACCTAAAATATAATTAGTACCGTATAATGATGAATATCTCATAAGTTCAGAGCACAATATGAAAGTTTGCAGGCAGTTTGAACATTAAGAGGTTATGTAGAATTTTATGTAAGATACGCGATTGGGTCACAGAATATGATATAGAAAAATAATGGAATGTATCAAAACATAGAATATAGAATATAGAATATATAGGGTGTCTCACCTAACTCTGTCACTTTTAGTTACTCTCTTATTTTTCACGATACGAAGAAATGTTTCAGACAAAAGTTGTATGGTAAGACTATTGCGTTGTAGGGGAACATACTATGCTTTTACATATATCACCTTGAGCTAACCGTAACACGTCCAGTAAAGGTAACATTAAAATTTCTAAATGGATGTTTCCATTTTCATTACATTTCAAAACACTACAAACTTGTGTCTTTTGACATTGAAATTCGACAGACCGATACAAGGAATTATCTAAAAATAACAGTGTTTTGGACACATTAGAAAACTGCAAGCTTATGCTTCGGCTATATCGATAATGGCATTATTAAAAACATCTTTATGTGTGTTCATGGTGAACATCGGATATAGTGAATTTTAAAGTTCATATCTCGATCACGGATAGTATAAAAGGCGGGAGTTAATAGTGTTTTGAAAATTTTTAAATATTAGCTACAAGAATAAGTAATGAAATATGGCGGCATCTATTTAATACAAGATAAAATCTCCAAAATTTTCAAGAAAGAAATTCCACAGAACAGGAATATAAATATACTAGAGAAGTCAAAGCATTTAAAAATCTAAAAGGAATAATGAAATGTAAAAGGTACAACAAATATTCAAAATAGAGAGGTAAACGTAATTAGTTAGGGAGGTCTGGTATTTTTTTCAAAAATATAGGCAAGCCGCAATCATTGGTAGAGTTTATGGCAATTACTAGCTCAGATAAACATCACGGCCAGTGGTCTTAATTAATCTTGGTCCCAAGGGGGATGAAACGTATAAACTACCATATTGTACATTCGGCATATATTCATCTTTCTCGCAGTTGGCGATACTAAAAGATCGTTGTTTTTCTCCTGCAGGAGGCCAATATCCATTGCACTTTACTTATTAAGCGTTAAACAATTTTCTTTCTTCTTCGGGGAAGTAGAAGGACATTGGGTTAATTCTTTTATTGTATTCTGTAGGACAGTATCATAAGTGCACACGCCTAGAAGGAGAGAAGTTTATTATGAATATAAATTACTTAATGTTAAATTTAATATTAATCATAAATATAAGTTACTGGGTTCTATTGCATAATTGAACTAATATTATTATTATTAGAGATCAGAAGTTACAAATTAATGTAATTTCATATTTTCATGTTTGATCTCAGTTTAATCGGTGATAATAGAGCTTTAAAGAAGAAAGGTTTGGGTGCCTGCCGTCGAGCAACCATTCATACATTGCTTGCGATATGTATTACGATGCGTAATAATAAATGAAGCACATTTGCCGAAAAAATTAAGATTATCACCGTTAAAAATACAAGTAAAACAGGATCTAGAGTCCAAATATGATAAATATAAATGAAAGTAATTAGTAGGATAAGTAGAGCTTTTTCAAAGAGCTCCATAAATTAATATATTAATGTAAACATTCAGGATTCATTTTACTCCATTATTAATAAAAGCACTCACATTCCACTTTTAATAAAAGAAATTCAAAGTTCTAAACATAACATTAAATAGTAATTTTATGCACTATGTGAAAATGGAGAGTCAACTCCACTTACTATGTTCGTCCTTTAAATTCTATAGCTTGTGCAAATGTGGCATACATAATATAATCAGTAATACGAGTGTCCTTCTGTTTTAAACTGCAGCCACAACATTATACTTTTCCCTTGTTATCTTCTAGACTCTAGACACTCGTTTGAGTTGCATTCATGTCTTTCTCAAAGATAAAATCATTAATTTAACCCACACACAGTAACTGAGAAGAACTTCATTAAGTTCAGTCAAAGAATCCTATTTATGTTTCAGTTCCATAAGTGTTATTTTTTTTTTTTTTTTTTGACAATGTAATTAAGCATCTTAGTAAACCAAAGCAATATTTTTTGTTATTAAAAAGCTGAAAAAACATTTAAATAATTTCTTGAAAGTAGAAGATATAAAATGGATTTTCTTTTTGCATGAGAGCTTTTTTCTTCAGATATTATTTCCTTAGGGACATCATTACAGAACGAAAGTCTTTCTTTGATTTACATACCTGAGAGTTAGTGAGCTTGAATTTTTCATGCTAGTTTTCTCTAATCAATGGTATTGCAGCAACTTCCATAATTATTTATTCCTATAAATAGATAAAAGCGACAATTTATTCAAAAAGACATTGTCCATGATTTATAATACACGGTTCCTAAAACAGTAGTCCCGTTGACAATATAAATTTCTATAAATATACCTTTCCAATATTAATTCTAGTTCTTCTTTTTAAGCTCTTAATTTTGTTTCTCAGTAACGATAGAAAAATTGATTTACTCTACTAGCGGACCGTGATACATGGGCTTTGAGGTCGGTAACTCCTAGATAATCTTAAACTATTTTTAATTGGTAGACTACGGATTTTTATGCATTTATGGGACATTTGAAAATACAAAAATACACAGAATTACATGTAAAAATGTATAACATTTTTAAAATAAGATTTGTTTATAATTTAAAGTTTTTTTCATATTTATAAAATTATAGATTTGCATAAATATATTTGCACAAATCTGCTGCAATATTGGCTTATTATAATTTATATTACTTTCTATATCTATACGTCTATCTTTAAATAGTTTTATGCATTGCGCATCTCTATTTTCTTAATTTTGTTTTATGTTCTTTTTGTTGGAAAGTAAAGCTCAATAACCAGATATACCACGTTTTTTTAGTGTACACTTATAATGGAGATACAGTTTATTGCGTTCACTGAACTCGCCCTAACGAAGTAATGAAAGAGAAAGAGCGAGAAATTTAGATCTTGATCATTGGCTCAATAAAACTAACAAGTCAAAGAATTAATCAACTTAAACCGTTTATTAAGCCCTCAAGTTCTTAAAAACGTTATCTCGCAATTACAATAATCAAGTGGACATTTTAAATAAATTTATTCCGTCCTATTTAAACAAAATCATTTATCGAGAAGGTTTCTTGTTATACAAAATTTTGCAAAAATATCTTGTAAAAATTCAAATACTCTACCACTTAATTATCAACAATTTTTCTCTCGCTTTCAATTCTCCAATCAATTAATCTCCACCGCCGATTTCAAGAAATTCTCGAGAACAACATCCCATATACATATAAATATAACAATTACATATTTCCTCCCTATCTTTGGAGATAACCATTTTTAATTTAATCAATCGATCTAAATTTCATTTATATTCTTATCCTATTATATTTCAATTTCCAAAATTCTACTTCCCAAATAACATTTCTTGCAACTTTCTCTCTCCTATCAATCTCGAAAATTCCATCTTCCAAATATCCTTATTCAAAATACTTTCCTCTCTTCTAATTATATAGCCTTTATCATTCTGTTTCATAATCCAGCTTCCTCTAACGAACACAGAAGGTCTTCGACTCACCGGAGAAAGGTGTGCAGGCGAACGTAGGCTGTTTTATCAGCGTTATCGTCGGCAGTTGCAAGCGTTTGGGGATGCGCAGCGTGGACGAATCGCGGGCTGGACTAGCGGCTATAAGAGGGACGCCGCGCGTCGCGACGCCACACAATCTCCAGTTTGTCCTGACGCCAGCTCCACGAGTTTTCCCCCCGTACGTTACAACAATACGAATCAGTGACAAAAGACACGACTTTTCAAAACGTCAACGAATCATCTTCAAACCATACCATTCTTCTTTCAACAACACTTACTTCCGGTTTCTTCGCATTCAACCGGGGGAATCATGTTTCTGAATGGGCCAGTATATTGTTTGGCGAGGCTGCTGCTCTTCGTTGCAGTTTTCAACGCTGCTTCAGCTGTAATCAAAGGAAACGCCGATTATCAACGCTATCAGCAACAGGTAAAGAGATTTATGTTGTTTGAAGATGTTGTGATGGTTTGAATAACGAGCATTGGACGTTTGGAAAATTGTATGCAGCTCGATATATCATATTTTATTTTATTGAGTAACGTTTATGAGATCACAGGAGATAAAACGTGGAAAGTTGATTTTTCTGATTTTAATGTCGCTTGATATTTAAATGAAGATATGATAAGTCTATATTTGCCGCTTTTTTTTATGTTTATCGCATTAAATATCATTTGGTAGATCTAATTATTTAGAAAGAGAATAACTTGTTAGGTTCAAAGACGTAAGTCTTGTAAAAACAAACGTTTGCAAACTTTTGTCTTCTAATTTAATGTATGAACGAAGCAAAAAATGTTCTTTGTACTTGGAATTGTATTTTAAACACAATTTAAATGCAGATAAAATCGTTTCATTATTTTAAAATTGCTCGCTTATAAAGAAAGAGAACGAAAGCATGACTTATATATCACTTTCCTGCTGTAATCTTTATAAAATATATTTCATGAAAATTTATCATAAAATAATACCACCTAACGTCTAATATGTACGCATAAATTTGATGTGAAATATAGAAGCTTTGAAATAATTGATGTCTGAAAGAAGTAAAAGTATCTAAACATACTGTTTCTATTTCCGTTGTATTCCAGAAATAGAGTATACAGCAGACGAGTTTTATCCTTATATAAATATAACCATTATAAAATAACAATTAATTCGCCCTAACATTTTTGCAGTATCTAAGCAATCAATTTGTTTCTATGTACTTGTATACATATTATATTTCTTTCATCATTCAGAAAATAAGGTAATCATATTCAAATGATTTTAATTTGGTTTTCCATCGTTCTTGCACGCGTTACTCAAAAGAATGTCAATAATGGAGTTTTGATCGATCATTACTCGGGTCGACGATGGGATACATTTCCCTCCCTTTGTCATGGCAATTACTTGCACGAGTAGTACAAAGTAAACACCACATGTAAGGCCTCGGTAACCCTTTCTCTCCGCTTTCGTCGGAGCTTTCGATATGGTTTTCCAGCAGTTTAATTAAAACTAAAGGTGAATCTTTCCATTCCAAAATGGCAGTGATCGTTCATCTTTCATATCAATGCTCTGCGCCCATATTCTTTCTGAAAGAAAAAGAATGCAGTTAAAAATAAAAACTTAAATACAATGTAGAATTATCATATTATTAATTATTTATTGGTAATAAGTAGAATAAAGAGATACATTGAATAAATTTGTAAATTGTCCCACCAATAGGATCACAATAGTTCCATCATAGATTCAATGAACAATGCCACAAACTAATCAATTAGTAATGACAAGCAATTAACATTATTAACACATCATTTACTCGATATCCTAGTTTGTACATATATTGTACATGTATACATATTCATAATTCGTATATTCAATGTATATTCATTTCGTTTATCGTACGTATATTCGTAATTATTCAAGTATACAATTGTGTACTTGTTATTATAGCGTTAATCATTATTTGGATTGTGTTTGTTACATTATATGCTATAAACAAATATATAATACCGGATATATAAAAATGAATATACATATATAATAATGTACAATAAACGAATACCAAGAATTTTTTCATGACTGGTACAATCTTCTAATATAATGTTTACTGAAAATGCAATATTTGTCATCTAACAAAGAAAAACTGTAAATGTTCCAAAAAAATTTTATTGCCCATATTCGATTTATTTACTATTTATTTTATGCTCGAATAATGTTATTTATATAATATGTTCTTATTGATATGATCTTTTTGTTGATTTACAAAAAAAAAAACTAATGGCACGTATTAATCTTTGCTTTTTGTTTATTTATTAAATAAAGAAACTTTTCATTTTTCATTGGACAATAACGAGCAGACACCCTCCACGTGGGTCTATTCTACAGAATTCCCACAGGGACTAGTAAACTACATTTAAGTCGAAAGCTTAACAATAAGATAGGAAATGTTAAATGTTCAAGAGGATTCCAATTAAAGTTTGTTCGTCGGCTCTTACGACCTTCTTTCCATTCAAGATCCGTTTCAGAATACAAAAAGCTCATGTTCCATAGCGTCGAGGTGTCTCCAAAGACCATAGAACCGAGGTGTTACACATTGATCTTCAAAGACAATTCCATTTGACTTCGTTCCGCACCGTGAAGCAAACCAGAGACCGGTAATCTGATTAACGAAGAAGGATGTCGTTGTTAAATCTCTCGGATTTAATGAAACTTCATGACGAATCACCTTCAAATATCAAGTGCTTTCCCTTTATATCGTAGCACATTTCGTAACCAAACGAAACGGAACTTGTATGTTACTCACTTCCGGAAACACCTGAAATGTAACAATGATAAGAATTAGGGTTTTCCTGATTTTTGGAGAATTATTTGTATATTTGGAGATTCGAGTTTCTTGATATATGATTAATAGATTGAATATAAATTCGTATTTTTATAAATAATATTAAAAAAGAAGAATCTAACTAGAGGTTCGTTTCACTCGCTAAATATTATCACGAGTATTTCGAGTATTACATTTGGAATATTTATGCTACTTTAGAATAGCATAGTTTTATTAAATTTTCCTGCATCTGTGAAAAATTTAGACGCAAAAATACACATTAATACGTAATCTCTAAAATCATCATATAAGCAATAAATTTCTATTTAAATTCCAATTCTCTAATTACGGTTACGATATCAACATTCAATTCTTTAATTACTATTACAATACTAACGTCCAACTCTTCATTAATTATAACCACTAATATAAAATATGGATTTCTATAAACATCCACGATCTAGTGATTAATTTTCGTCGTTATTAACTTCATCTTAATTCATTCAGGTTTTCATTTCCTTTGTCCCAATGAGGATTTCAATGCGGATGTGTTCTGTGATCTTTTCTGCGTTTCGGTGGCTTATCAGGCAACTCTGGCGACCTGCAAAGTGCAATTGCTTGTTGTCAGTGCAAACGCAATTTAACATGAGCATGTAACTTGCAAAAATCAAGTGGCAACGTACTTACGCACAATGCAAACTAACGAGGTTATAAAGTGTTGAATTTCTATTGTAATCCTCGAAAAACAAAAAGACGAAATAAACGTAGAAATATTGCAATTGTTCTCCTTTTAATTGCACGGCTGCTAATGAAACGGAAATGTAGAAAAATATAAAAATACGTGAAAACAGGAGAAATGGATAAAATGGTAAAAACCTTGTTAATCCAAATAAATTGTGGTTCGAGGACAATTCGGTTTTGCCATTTGTATAAAAAGACAAAGAAATATACTGAAATAAATGTCGTGAAAATGCTTGTTTTCGTACTAGTTCAATTTTTAAATCGAAATGGTTCTTTATGTGATTAACCTAGTAATGCCTAGTAACATATTTAATATCTTTTTCATTCTGTATTTCGATTACAATTAATATATGCATTTACGTAAGATTTAGTGATATTTACATTTAGTCAAAGAATAAAAATGTTGACAGAGTATAAAAATGTATACTTTTGTGATTAATTAGTTTTGTACTTGACTAATCTGGCAACTTCCTGTACGATTCTCACCATTTTATTTGATCTATGAATTTATACTTTTATTGATTGATGTTGGCTACATGTAAAAATGTTTACTATTTCTAGTATGTATATTTACATAACCTATCGTTAGTTCGCGAATTAGTATTCATTTACTAAACAATGCACATATCTGCTACAATGCATCAATAAACTTCAGCTAATAAAAGTCTAAATTCTATGTGTATACATTGGCTATTAAGCGTGTACATTTATTGAACTTCATTTATTATTTATCTAAAAATACATCATTCTTAGTCCAAAATATTTTTTAGATTTCTTTACCACTTGCATCTATACTAATATAACCTAATTATCTGCCAGAAACAATATAGTGACCTAGAAATAGATTGATATAAAATATAAAAAAAGAAAAGTAAAATATAATAGCGTAAGTAGAATACACTACATATACTATGCACATACTATAGTAATGTAGAGTAGTGTAAGTAGAATTAAACTATAGATTTTAATGCATTCATTTGAAAGAACAAGAATGCATACACAGCATATAATATACAAAAATATAACAAATATCCAAAATAGAATACTTACTATAATATTTGGTGGATACAATTTTCATTAAAATTCCATACTTTTAATCATGTTTATAGAGATATATCATATGTATATACATAAAAATCACCAATCTAATAATTACCATCCATTTGTGTATAAAAAAAAGAAAGAGAATGGAAGAATTAGTTTCGATTGAATTTCGTACAATTTACATGAAAGAAGTTGGTTCATGGTATAATATTCGTCGCAAAAGGTAAATCCGTGTCATCGCAAATATTTACCGCGGCTGTTCCGTTGTTTGTATCACGATTATGTACTTCTCGATCGTAAATCGCTAGCAACGCGACTGGTTCACGTGTAACAATGGTAATCGAGTCATGTTTCGTGATTTGAAAAACGATTCTGACGTACAACACCTGGTAAAAAGGATATCTATCAAATGGCACGTCATCGACTAAAATCATTCACATTTTCGAAATACAAAATGTTATTATATATAATGATGAATATAAATCTACTCGTATTTTATAGATTTGTATAAACTTGGAAAATACACATTTGAAAAATATCGATTTTATCGCAAATCGATCACAGATTTTACGAATTGGTATAAATTTTTAAAAAACGGTTCTCTACTTAATCTCTTTGTAAAATACAACTTTTGAATTTAAAGTTTAAATATGGATATTAGAAGCAACAGTTGGAAATATCGATTGATATCGAATAATACCGACCTTAATGTTTAAAATGTTTCATTATATAGCTCATATATGAATTTTATCTTAATTAAATTTTATGTTTCAATGGAAGCAATCCATTATGTATTTTGTATCATTTATTTTTATTGCATAGATGCTTAACAGTAATGATCTATGATGTACCATTTCACCATTTCAGGAATAAAAGTCATATTTTACAAAAGACATTAATAAAAAAGATTGCAGTTTATAGATTATAACTTTCTTAGATGATAGACTAAAGATTATAAGACTTACATAAAATTTCACCTTTATTTTCCGAAAAATTTGGTCTGTGCTAATAATTTTGTATATCTTTATTATTTATATTAAAAATCTTCTATACTATATACATTCTCTTTCACCGAAGATCATCTTCGATATAAGAAATGAACACATTAGGATAGACATATATTTACATTAAGTTCGATATCTCGCGCAGGTCAATAAAGAGCTTTATATTTTATTGTAGCAATCTCAAAAAGTTCCGAATATCGCAACGTATCCCGTATATCGGTAGTCAATTTTTAAGCATGAAATATCTTTTCCCCTTATATAAAGAACAGTATAAAGCAGAAGAAGCAGCTTAAGGTTATGTCATCGAGTGATTTAGGTTACGTATGCATGCACGAGTATCGAAAATCGAAAGGATCAGTGACGCGTTATATTTTAAATGACTCCCTCGATTGAACTTGTGTATCGTTGTGTTTCGAGGATCGAGAATAATGGTTCTGGAAAGACTATTAACTTCAAGAGTATGATGGAAAAATCAGAACTGTCGTTCAATTTTGTAAATAATTTGGTAATCCGTGAACATTTTCTTATAAACCATTTAATTTCGAATTATAATCGTTACTTACACATTCTGTTACGAACAACTTGGTAATACATGAAAATTTGTTATGGACCAGTTGATTTTGAAATACAATTATTACTTATGCAAGTATGTATCAGTTATAAGTTTATATATACAGTACTTAACTTCTAGTAACTTACTTATACGTATTGTATATAAATGTGCAAGTAGTTTATATCTAGTAGTAATTGTATATAAGTACAAACTACAGTGCGGTACATAAAATAATATGTAAAATGTATACTGTATACAAGAGTAAATAATTTGTTATATGAAAATATGAACAATTTATATTATAATTCGCGTTATAATTATTATACGTTGTGATTCGTTGAAGTTTGGTTATGAACAATTTGGTTCCGAATTATAATTGTTAGCTACATATATAAGCAATTTAGTGTATTTATAAATGATGAAATATGATATGATGAAAAAGATGAATGTTCGCATGTTTTCATGAACATTACAATTAATTTTCTACGCTTCCAATTTCTTCGAGTGTATGGTGTGTTCTACCAAAGCTCGACCTCTACTACCTACTACGATACATTCAGGCAGTGATCTCTCTCAGAATACCGGAAGTTGAATAGAACACCATCTTATCCTGTAGAATCAGTCAACTATCACTAATGCTGACTTTCCACAAAACCGTTAGTAGTAACTTTATTTGACTTCGGAAGTTCCTAATGTTCATGCCCCTCTGTTACTTTACTAGTTCTATAGACAGTGTTCATTCCGGACCAATGGCATTAGAATAGGAAGTAATCCATCACTCCAGGATTTCGCCTTTGGTGATGTCTTTCCGAAACATGATTTACTGCGGATAAAACTCGAACTGGAAAAAATTTCTATATCGACGGAAAAAAAAGAGCGAATCCCTATCTTAACTTCCTAAGAAATTAAGAATTTCCGGTAGTGTAAAGAGATTATTATGGTAAGGAGAAATTATGATAATTAAAAAGATAAACAGACACAAAATTTATAATTAAGTTAAACAGTATTCGTAAAAGGAATTTCAGAGTCTAAAATTGCAATAATAAGAAATTATGGT
Source organism: Bombus affinis (assembly GCF_024516045.1). Lineage (NCBI taxonomy): Eukaryota > Metazoa > Arthropoda > Insecta > Hymenoptera > Apidae > Bombus > Bombus affinis. The sequence continues at coordinate 5,972,813 of NC_066359.1, forward strand.
CTAGTGGAATTATAGTAATTAAAGAAAGAAGTAAATAAAAAGGAACTTTGTAATTAAACACCAAAGTAAGTTCAATGTAGAACTCTGAAAAAATATATAAGAAAGAATTTTAAGAGTTCTAAAGTTTTACCGATCAAAGAATTATGTTAAGTAAGAAATATGGAAATTAGAAAACATAAATAGAAAAGGAATTGTGTAATTAAATCAGAAACAAATAAATGCATTTCAGGGTCTAACAAATTGGAACATCAAAGCATGTTGTAGTAATGAGAAAAAATTAATATTGAGAGTATTGAAAGAGCAAATATTTCAATAAAAAAGGAGCATTCAAATGAAGTATTAATGAAAGTAAGAAGGAATATCGATTTGGAGAATCAGAAAATCAGTGTTGAATGGATAAGTTCCAGCAAATCCATTGGGGAATCCCCTCGTAGACGAAAATCTGTAAGTTATCAGGGATTGGAAATAAAAAGGAAATTGGCGTGTCGACTCTTTGAAAGAGTCGCGTGGTCAAATACTGCCGTTTACCAGGTTTATCGTGGCTCCTGGAATGTAATGGATATCGTAAGGTCCATTTATTCTCGTGACCCCTAACTCTTAAATATTTGGCCGTTAACATTACACGAATCATTCGGCGTAACCTTTACCGCCACTATTTTTAAATGTAAAATGTAATAGTAAGTGGAATGCGAAATACGCAGTTCCATAACTTTTTTTATCGTAAAAATATTCCGCTTGAAAATGAAGGCAGATATTTGAAAGAAAACTGGCAAAAGGGTTAACATTTAACATGATTCTAATATGAATATAAATGTGAATTTGTATAAAACGCAGTAAAATAATCAGTCTAGCATTTAGGGATACATTAAAGATTCGTAGCATTCTGACGTTAATCAATCATCAGTCATAAATTGTATCGTCCTTCTTTTATTACTTGTGACGTTGATATTCATATTATAGTATTAAATCTTCAGAAAGCATATTGAGTAAATCTAAATAGATTGCACAACTGTCGATTACGTTTCCGGTATATCCAACTCCATCTTTTCCTTTAATGATTCGATGTGAAATTCGATATTTCCCTTACATAATCCATTAAAAATTTCTTCTGAAATAAAAGAGATTATACAATCTACATTTTGCAAGATAAATTTAATATTATAAGACATTATATAGAATAATTGATATTAGAATTACAATGTTATAATAATCTTTGATTCCTTATATTAAGGAATATAGTATTTCTTTTCTTATGATAAAAATATGTATTATGATATAACATTTATATTATAATAGTTTTATATAATAATTGATATCAATATCATAATTTTCTATTTTTTAATTCAATATATTAAAAAATATAATATTCATTTTTCTATAATACAAATATTATAACATTTGTATTACAAGTTATGTTATAATATGTTTCAACAATACAGATACTTGCGTCACTAATATTGGAAACTCTTTTCAGTACACTGAGATGTTTTATACAAAGGGAGATTAAGATTACAAAAAGTTTGTTCGAAGGCCACCAGCTCCTTTGTTATTGGCTGCCAGCCAGTCAATTCACTGAATTTTATCCAGCTACACCACGGCGAAGTAATCGTGAAACAGTCCCTCAGGGAATATAATTCCCTCTATCCATTAATGCTTCCTTTAGTCGAGACTTCATTCCTTGCAATTCATCGGAGATCGACAAATTGTCACTGAGGAAAAGCAATTTCGCTTTTCCTCCTATGCCCTCCACCAATCAATCTCTATTTTTCCAGTTATGAAAATATCTTCATATATCCTTCTCTTCTTGTCACGAACTTTTTTTATGAAACCTTGAAAAGTTAATTAAAAATACTTGTACAATTATCTACTAAAATTTAAAGAAAGGCAGAGTACAATCTTCCAAATATTTCTTCAAAAGATGTTATTATCTTACATAAGAAATTGTTAACTAAATTTTAAGAGAAGTTAGACTATGTCTTCTTAAGAAGAAATGAATTTTCGAAATATTTGTTGGTATCGATGAATATTATAAAATAATGGTACAATTATTTGTTAGAATTTAAAGGAATAGAACATTGTTCTTAACATATATATTTTTAGATTTTAGGGAAGATTGCATTATGCTTTAATGAATTAAATTTTTTTAAATACTTTTGTAATATTTTTTAACATCGATGAATGTTTTATACTCGATCATAGCTTCTAACAAGTTTCCTACATTTCTGAGGAATGTCGATGGCTGGTAACAATAGTAATTGTCATCACCGATGACAATCATGCTGTAATATCCGCCTGTCGATAAAGATATTTTCAGAGGCAACCACGTGATGGGATAGATTTTCTCCTGGTCTACTTCAAATATCAGTTATTCATCGATTGGTCGTAAATATTCTTTTCTATGTTATTATATGTGGATTTTAACGTCAGCAACGTAACTTACAAAAGAAATCCTGTTGAGAGGAGATTCTGAATAGCATTTCGTTCGTTAGGGAACAAAGACTCATTTGTTTTAACAGAAAATGTATTTCTCTGTGTGAGATTCTTCTTTATATTTCTCTGCTTTTATGGTAGCTTAGGGTGTAATTGGAGGCTTGTTTATTCAAACTCATATATGTATATGTATTACTGAAGTTTTTATTTTTGAAATATTATTTTTCACCTCTATCTAAATTGGAAAATATGAAAATCTATTTATAAATTAAAAATTAAAAGACGAAGGTTGAACATTTAACTTCTTTCAGTTACTTTTTCCAGATTGAAACAAAAATTGCATTGTTGATTGTTTTTGATTCCCACGTTCGATAAAATCAATTTCAGCGGCTATTGAATTTTTAGATTTCTGATGGAGCGGCAGACAACTAGATAAAAATACAGTTGGAGAAATTGACAAAGGGAAGACTTATGGGATCTCTACTGCTTCGAATTTTTTAAACAAATAAATAAATCCTATCTGAAACTTTTCAAATAGATAAACATTTTTTTAAATAATGAATCCAATCTTTTAGGAAGAATTTTTCTAAAATGAATAATTTTTTTTCCAGGTTGCTGGAGAACATTTCTCAAAGGATTTTTATCGACAGGATTTGAAGAATGGTTTAATAAGTTCTTATACGCGTTTTAAACCTGTCACAGGTACATAATATTTTTTTCATTTATCAAATGAATTAACGAATGGACAAGATTATGAATATTTTATGAATCTATCAATTATATAAACCCTGTTTTAGTTTCTTGCCATTAATTTGAATAAAGAAGTTTGTTTTATATTTATTTCAATCTTTTTTTCCAAATCAAAGGTTATTTTATCCTTTTACAGACTGTATGTTTATCACGGCAGAGCCGGGATCTTTCATATATACCTCAAAAACTGACGACGACGAAGTTTGTGGAATTTTCTTCCTAGCTGGACCGGATCAAAAAGTAGAAATTAACTTTCTCACCTTTGACATACCTTGTGAACACCGTGGATTGATTTCGGTGAGGAAATACAACATAATGTTAATAATTTATGACCTAAAGATGCATATGGGATGGTTAAATATTATATGATAAAATTAAAAGAATAGAATAAATTTAGAAAACAAAACCAAGGTATAAGATATTACATAATGTAGTGTTATATGTTTCATACTAATAATACGATCTAGTATATTTATATACTAAATATATAATATCTATATGTACTAGATATATATATTAGATATAATAATTAGTTATGTATAACATTTCAGAAGAACACAATTATGGTTATCGCATGAATAAAGAAATACTTGCGCACCTCCAAATGCTATAAATATAGACAAATTTTACAACTTTTTATTTTAAATAACAATTACAAACTATAATATCAGTATATATATTTATATGTATGTATATTCACAACTGTACGTATAATAATCTGTGCTCCTTTGCTTAGGCTGCCCTACATATGATCTTGCAAAGAAGTCTGCCGCGCGTCAGGGGCATTGTGTTCGATCTTTAAGTGCTAATAACTAACAAGAGAAACCTCAAACCTAATTTTGTCATTCTACATTCTCAATCTATTTCGGCTCATAGAGACACTTATTAACTATGCCTGCAAAGTTGAACACTTTATATAGTGCAATCATCAGGAGCATTTTGGTCAATCTTTCAATGTCCATAGCTACGAAATAAAGCTTGAAAAACGTAATCCTTTAATTCTCCATTTTCGAATATATTTATTACTGAGCATTTTATATAGTGGAGGCTATTGTATAGTACTAGAGTTTCAGTTTCTCTCCGATAATCCTCGCCTACTTTTTTGAATACAGAAACGTGTATTTTACTTGTATGTATTCATTCCAGTAGATACGTTTTTCCAATGCATCACTGTGCCGTGACAACAGTCCATTCAGAATGTATTTTTATATCGTGCAGGTCGTCGATGGCTGGGAATTAAACGGTGAAGTGTTCCCTAGCGAAATGGACCATCGATTGCCGCTGAAACAGAGAAGCAGCGAATTCTGTGGTAAAAATATCGGCGCGAAGAGGAGCTTCACAAGTTCACAAAACGCAGCGGTTATCCGATACAGAATACCAAAGCCTGGGAAAGGGTTCACGCTCTTCGCCAAATTTTTGAAAAATCCTAGACGTGAGTCGAACGTCGACTTTTATTTTCATATAAAGTCAGAAATTTGAAGTTGAAAGTAGTTGAATATTTTTTTTTTTATTTCTTGCAGATATTTTGTTCTGTGACAGTCAATGACTTTGAAATTTGAATGAATTTAAAACTGAAAATTTTAGAAGATTTACATTTCAATTTTAGGTTTTGAAATATAAATTTATAGAAATTGCTAATAATTTCGTAAATTCGCCAGAATTAAATCTTGTAATATTTAGAGACCTTCTTCATATGCAATGGAAAATTTGAGAATTGCATTTTCTACTTTACATTAAAATAGGTATTGCTTGTAATTATTATATAAAGGTGCAATACAATTCTCAATATACTAACTTATTTTTAGTATCAATATTGTATTTCACAATATACCGAAATTTTAAGTATTTGAAAGAGGACATTTTGAATGAGTTACCTTTGCCTAAGTATTATTATATTCAATATATTTTAGTATTTACTATATCTGGTATCTAAATTACAAAAGTTAGAAATTGTCACATAAAAATTTACCGTAATTTTCAATAATAGTTTCCTATTAACACAGTGTAAGGAAGAATATTTTTTGATCATTTTTCAGCTTGCAATGTTTTGGCAGCGAACGTAGGCGAACCGTACACGCTGCGCAATTATGGACGGCGTATTAACTGCACCTACGTCGCACTTTATCCAGGCACTGTACATGTGATCGCACTTGGCGTTGGGGTTTCGAATTTCCTCGGAGCCACTCGTACCACTGAAACCGGAACTCTACGAAAAGTTCGTAACATTTCGACCACCCTTCTTCACTAGTAGTTTTCTATATCTTATAGATACTTCAAATAAATATAAAAAACATACTAGCGATGCTTGACATAGCAGATTTTAAGATTTAGTAGATATCGTGAACATAATTATCGCGGAAGACACAAAATTCTAACAAGAATAGTATAGACGATATAGTTGCATAGTATTATTAGGTTGTCCCAAAAATTTATTTCGTTTTATTAGGAAATAATAGATGCACAATATTTGTTGTTTTATATTATTTTATTGAATTATGTATTTCATTTTGTATTACATATCGTGTTGTAATGAAATAATATAAAATAAAAGCTATTGTGCAACTATTATTTCCTTATAAGAAAGGATTATTATATATTATAAGGATATTATAAGAAACTTATAGGACAACCTAGTATAATGTATAATGTAGTAAACATTTCCAGACTTATACTTTATCTACGTTTTCTTAAATTTGCTGGTCTTTTAGTTTATGTAATTGTTTATATGTTATATATGCGTATATGTTATAATTGGAAAATACTAATTAAATACTGATTTCTAGTGCGATGAAACCAGTCCGCACGATCAAGTGATAATTGGAGGCAGCGACGGCCTGGACACGTCCAAAGTTCAGATAGTTGATTCTATTTGCGGGATAGATTCTAAACCAGGTAATACGATTAATAACTCGTAGCACTAATATCGATCTCAATCAGAAGCTTTATGTCGACCCACGCACGAGCTAACTATAAACCTATTTATTGTTGAACGTCTCTTAGCATGTTGATAACAGTCGTCTATATTATATTTATTGGCAATTGAATTGTGTTTCTCAATTATAACATTCTTATAACTTCTTATTCTTTAAACTTCTCTTTACTCTCCACTGTATACATCAATTTTAAATCAAGTAATTAATTGTTCAGTTTACTGAATTTTCCCAATTTTAGCTGTTTGACTACCATCCTCGTTTTGGATCCTTTATTTTATCACTAAAACAAGGAATCTGAATCAGGAGAACTCAAGAACACTATGAAATGTACTTTTTATTAGTTTATTTAAGAAAAGATTGGAGTCAAATAGTCAAAACTGGGAAAATTTTCGAAGAAACATAGACGGCATAATTACCCTATTAATTGTTTTTCAGATTATCGGGAGCTGGTGGAGTACGGCGTAACTTCTGTTCGATTGGTATCCAGTGGCTTCTACGAGAATTCAGTGACAGTGCAAGTTCAGCCTCTCAAGAACGAATTACTCGACGCGAATCTTAGCATCTAACCGCGTTAGCTCGTAAACCTTATTATGTTCGATGCTTGAAACGATTGGAAACTCTACCGTGAATGTGTTTATTATCGAATCCATCAAAATCCTATGCGTCTTTCAGAAATTTTTGCAAACTCAATTCGCCAGGTCTATTGATTATTCATTAATATTCCACTTGCGTAGTCTTTATAAAGATACTTGGAATCTTGTTTCCTATTATATTTATATCATTTAGTTAGATTAGGTATGAGGGATGTGTTTTATTGAGAGGTATCGCTTTTCGTTAAGAATCCTGATGATCTGCATTAATAAGGGAAGTTATCTAGGTTTAAATTTAATAGAAACTTTGATTTAAATACTGGTTAATTTTAAAAGCGCAAAACAATTAAATTTTATGACATCCTACATATGTATCTTTCAAAATTCAACATAGACGAGAAAAGTGGGGTGAAAGTTGGGGTATTGGTGCTTGAAAAATACCAGAAGATATAAGTGGTTTTTCTTCTGCAATTTTTATGTTCTTTTAAGTTCTTTTAAATAACATAAATGAAGTGGCTAAGATAAAAGAAAATATAGATTTTGATTTTTCATTATTTTTATATTTTAATAAATTAATAGTTAGGTAACTTTCCTTGTTATTGTAATACAAAGGAGAAGAAAAAGCATGTTTTGTTCATAGACAATATATTCTGAATTCTTAAATAATTGATGATTTGATATGTCGTGAGATTTGTGATAAATGGATTTAAATACTTGTTGAATGTGTAGATCAATCTTAGCGGCTTAGAAGTAATGAGAGAAAGGCCTCGAGTTTTTATTCTTGTGGGACTGCGAAGAAATTGGTTGGAACGTGCCAATTGCTTTTAACGAATCAACTGAATAAACTTTACTCACTCATCGGGCTCTATTTATTTATTATCGATAGATTTATAGAAATAGTACGACTTCTTATTATTATAAATGACGTGCTCGTTTGTTTAAATAAATTATTTCATTTGAAACCAATCTAAAAATTAACTTAGTGAGACGGAATTACAATTTTGATATTTCATTTTCTAAAAATTATTTAATAATAGAAATAGACAATTTATTAGTTACATTATATATTGTATGAATAAATTCAAGTACATGCGTAGATTCAATGGAGATTGCAAATCATTTGAAACATTCAACCTAAGAATTTATTTAATTATACAGAATTATAATTTTGTCAGTTAATTTTCACAAAATTATTCAACATTTGAGAATAGATTCTCCTTCCTCGTTAATCATACATGTATACTCTTCTGAATAAACTAACGTAAATTCAATAAGAATTATATGTTGGTAACTTTTAACGTACCTTATCAATTTTCCTGGCTTCTAGACAAGCCTCAAAGGTTGTTGTCGCTAGGCAACTTGAACGTATACAAAACGTCTCATGCGGTATTGCGTCTCAGAAACTCACGTTTATATCGCTCGAAATGAACCAACGTGACTGCGAAGGCGTACAAACAGAAACAATTTTCTCGAGAATTCTCTGCAATCAATCGATGTTAAAAGCGATAAGGAATAACCATGTTGCTCAAATATTTGGGCAATGTTACGCCACCGTATGTAAGTACATATACTTTGAATTAGTTAATGATTTTAATGACGTTCTGAATAATGCTTGTAATTGATCTAAATACGAAAGTAAACATTACTAAGATTAATGTGGAAAAATAATATAACATGATAACGAGTTAATAGTAAGCTAAACTAGAATAATAATATAATAAAAGATTAGAAAATAAAATCTGTTTAGAGAGATATTAAACTAAACTAAAGTAATAATGAGATACAAAGTAAGAAAATAACATTTTTTAAATAATGCAAAATTAATGGCAAACTGAATTAGGGTAATATTAAAACAAAAAATTACAAAATAAAATCTATTTGAAGAAATAATAAAATAAAGGATAGATGAAAAACATTAACTCGTACTAAGGTAATAATTAAATATAAAATAGGGAAAAATATTTTAGATAAGTTTCTGAAAAATTATTTTATAAAACAGGAGTACGAGAATAGAGTGGTGGGTATAAGCTGGTCACCAAACAGTCTAAAACTGGCTGTCGCTTCCTCTGATCGTTCCATATTCCTTTTTGACGAGAACTGCGTGAAACGTGACAAATTTTCCACGAAACCTGTCGATTCGAAGGTACGAAGGTATTCAAAAAGATATTATGAAAAACAATAATTGAAATATTATAAAAAGATTCTTCAAATTCAAACGATGTGTGTACCTTTATGAAAAATTACCCATCTTTTCTAGTTTGGTAAAAAGAGTTACGTGGTCAAGGGTATCGCCTTTTCTCCAGACTCGACGAAAATAGCAGTGGGCCAGACTGACTGTATAGTTTACGTTTACAAGATTGGAGAACAATGGTAAATGATAGGAAAAATTAGTTTAAAAAATTGTCGAAATTCCTTTTAAAGCATATTCTTCTCATATAGGGGAGAGAAGAAAGTGATTTGCAACAAGTTTCGTCAAAGTTCTCCTGTCACTTGCCTAATTTGGCTGACCGAGGGACCAATTATTATTGGTTTGGTAGATGGCAAAGTTCGCATTGCATTGGTGAAGACTCAGAAAGCTCAGACACTTTACACAGCTGATTCCACCACAATTGCCTTGACTTCCAAGTAATCTATCTTCGCAATATTTTATTTTCTCATTAGTTCCTCCGTATTGAAACAAATGAAGTGGTATGTCGTGATAGGTGTAGAAGGAATGCTCAGATGTTTCAACAAAAAAACGTCTATTAACTTAACAACTGACGTCCAATAACAACAAGCAACAAACACAATTAACACAAGTAACAATTAACAATTAACAGTTAGTGCGCTTGGTAACGATCAGTGCTTAACGCAGGTTATAGGAAGTAGAACGCTCGTATCACGTAATCCTTCGCACTTCGCAGCTCGGGGCAGACTGAATCTCTTTGATTCAAAAGCCACGCTGATTCATTTCTTTGTTAGCCATCGATATCGCGCGCGTTTGTTTAGAAGTCCGCGACGACTGCCACGTGTGCGGTCTCCCGAAAGTTCGACGAAGGAGCCCTAGGGATATCGATGACACCTAAGGCTCGTCGGCATAGCGCTTTTAAGATAAAGCGCCTCGTGCCGCGAAACCGTTGGAAATTTCCGAGGTCGAGTGTCGCCACACAAACATTGCATATCTTATTGTCCTTGTTGTTTGCTGCATTGAATAGGGTCAGTCAAAAACTGAAGCAAGATCATGTATCTATTAAACAAAAAATAATTGTCAACCTCTACTATCACTTCTTGCTTGCTTGGTACATCATTCTAAAACATCTGGTAATTATTCAAATGAGAGACTACCTCACTAATTTCAATAATTTTCAAATGTTGTAAAGTCAATATTCTGGACAATTTTTTTACTATACATATAATGGCTACTCGGCTTGTTTTCAGGATATTCATAAAAATACTTCTGCTACATTGTATCTTGGTATTTTATTTTGGTATAAGTTAGGTCATGATCCTGACAATCGATAAGGTGGATCCTCATTTAAATAATTAATAAACGTCTCATATACTTTTAGAAATTTCTTTGTAATATATCTAATTTAAATAAAATCATCATCTTATCTTTAATTTCAGTATACGAGGAACCGGTTTCTTATCAAGTCACGCTGACGGTAGCATAATAAAGTATCATTTAACCGCCGATGGAAATCACGAGCCTTCTGGACGTATCTGTACTCATACAGTACCAGCATACGCATTAGCTTGGACACAATCGCATATTCTGGCTGCAGGATGCGACAGACGAGTGTCATTTTACGATTCGCGTGGAAAGTTAGTGAAAAATTTCGACTACAGTCGCGAGAATGAAAAAGAAATCGCTGTGGCCTGCTGTAGTCCCAGTGGACAGAGCGTTGCTATCGGTTCTTGGGACAAAATACGAATTTTGGATTGGAGTCCTCGACGTTCCATTTGGGAAGAGGCAAATACACGATCTTTGCCTAATTTCTATACGGTCACTGCGATATCCTGGCGCCGTGATGGTTCCAGGTCAGCCTATATAAAATGTTCCATGCAATTAGACCAAATTATGACCCTGAAATGATAGACGATATGAGGGAATTTAGAAAATAAAAAATAAAGAAGAAAAAATTCAGAAAAATATTTGAGAATAAAAAGCAAAGAATATATATGTATATACAGAATAAAAGAGATAAAAATGATATATTATTAACTTTCCAGATTGCTTGTAGGCAGCCTCTGCGGCGCAGTAGAGCAATTCGAAACAGTCCTGAAGAGAACAGTGATCAGAGGAAGTCACGAAGTGGCCTACGTTGGACCCAGCCAAGTAGTGATTCGTCCATTACAAGAGGGCAATCGGCCAGTAATTATTAGATCCCAAACAGGCTATGAGATAGAGGATGTCAAAGTCCTAGGACGAGCTGACAATAATGTGATAGCTCGCACAGCTAACACTCTACTTCTAGCTGACATTGAACTAAATCTTATCAGTGAAATTTCCTGGGAAGACAAAAGCAACAGTGAAAAATTCTTTTTTGAATATCCAAGAGTGTGTCTAATCTTCTGTTCAGGAGAGCTAACCATAGTTGAGTATGGGAACAATGAGGCATTAGGCTCAGTAAGAACAGAAGCAGTAAATCCTCATGTAGTTAGTGTGAGGATCAATGAGAGACAGGCTGCTGAAGCACCGGATAATAAAAGGCTCGCTTATTTGTTGGATCCAAGAACCGTTCGCATCATGGACCTGGTAACTGGGCTTACTGTTACAATGGTTTCTCATGATGTCCGTGTAGATTGGCTGGAACTTAGCGAAACGGGCCACAGGTTACTATCCAGAGACAAGAGAGCCAGGTAATGAAGTATCTCGCTCATTTACATGAGATTTTTTTAGTCGTTCAGTATGCAGTATTTTAGTATTCTTGTATTCTCATAGTTGAAGTATTGTAGCCCTCCTAAATGCAGAAATGTCCTTAGTGTTTTACGGAAAGATTTAAAAAAATTATTGGGAGAAACATACAGAGTTTTTGGCTACAGGTGTAAAAAAACTTGTACGAGATAACCTGCTGTCCATGTAGGGTTCAATTTGAGGATCCTGTACACCTTGCTGCTTAGGCTGATCCACTTTCGTTCGTGTAAGGAGGTTTACTCGCTCACAGGGATATTTCGGTTAATGTTTAATTGTCAATAATTAAGAAAGAAAGTCGAAAACGCAATTTTTTTATTCTTGATTTTTATATTATTTTAATTTTAAGAATGGCCCCTTAAATTTTTTCACATCTATAGCCGAACTGGTTATCCATTGTTGACACGCAACAGTCGATAACGTAAACTTCTGTCGATTAATATGGAATCTATATTACTAAAAAAATCTACCTCTGAAGTTTCTCTTTCATCCAACATTTATCAATTTTATCGAGATTTCAATATATTCTTAATTCTCGCTATTTATCTAGACTATGGCTAAGTGACGAGCTAGGTGGAAGAATTTTATTACTGACTGGAGCCAGTTTTGCTTCTTGGGTACTAGGCAGTGATGTAGTAGTAGCTCAAACCGGACAAACCTTGACAGTCTGGTACAATGTCGATGATCCCGAAGTGGCAACATTAATTCCAGTTCATGGTGACGCCATCGACATTACTAGAGAAGATGGAAGAACTACTGTCACGGTGGAGGAGGCTGGAGGCAAGGTGGCCTATCTGCTTGATGAACCATTGATAGAATTTGGCACAGCGCTACATGACAATGATTTTGGTAGAGCTTTATTATTCCTGGAGGATTTGGCAGATAGGCCTCAAGCGGAGGCCATGTGGGAAAATGTGGCTAGGAATGCAATGGCTGCTAGACAGTTACTGGTAGCTGCCAGGTGCTACGCAGCTCTCGGGGATGTAGCTTGTTCCAGGTTTATATCTGTTTCTTCATTGTTCCTGTCTGTCCTTGCCAATTACAGTGACTTACAAAAATATTTGAATAGTTACCATAAAAAGCTTTTCATTGCTCTTGCAGATTCTTAAAAAATATAATAGAAATCGGCGAAAAGTACCGTGCAGAGACTGGACACGATCCACTTTCGAACCCTGACTGTTGGGCAAAATTAGCCATTTTAAATGGCGAATTAAAAACTGCAGAAGCCATTTATTTGGAACAAAATGAACTAGGCCAGGCTCTGGACATGTATCAAAAATATTGGCACTGGGAAGATGCGTTGATTTTAGCACAAAACAGAGGCTGGCCAGGTCTCCAGGAGCTCAGAGATAGACATTTGACTTGGCTACTCGAAAGTGGTCAGACAGCTAGAGCCGCTGCCATTTTGGAACCCACTAATCCTCGACGTGCAGTCAAGTTATACCTAGATGCTCATCGACCTGGTCGAGCAGCTAGACTTGTTCTGGCCAATCCAGATCTATTGGAGGACAGATCCATTGTTAATGAAATCGTGAGAGTCTTGAAAGCGACGGACTTAATGGAATTAGCTGGAGAACTGTTCGAAAAGACATCAGAGCCTCTGGAAGCTATCAAATGCTACTCTCAAGCTGGAGTATTCGCAAGAGCATTGGAATTAGCTAGAAAAGTGGATCCTACTTCGGTAGTTGACCTTGAACGAGAATGGGGCAAGCACTTGGCCTCTGCTGGACACTATGATGCAGCTATTAATCATTTTATAGAGGCAGGAGAAACTGCTCTGGCTCTGGATGCTGCTATCAATGCACGACAGTGGAGAAAAGGGCTACAGATCATACAGGTAAAGATTTCTTCACATTTGCCTATTTTTCTATAATTAACAGATTGCGGAAGATCTAAATATGCGGAAATATCCAATATACATGCAATATTCAAAATAAAGTACTCGCTAATACTAGTATTTTCAAAAGGTGATCGAGGATGATGATCCCACAATAAGGAAACAGTGCGAGAAACTGGCCGAATATTTCGCCTCCATACACGAGAAGAACTTGGCGGAAAGGCTTTTCATTCGATCTGGAGATGCCAGACGTGCAGTTGATGTTCACGTACAAAATGGCAACTGGAGTCGTGCTCATGAAGTAGCTCAAGAGTATATGACTCCTGATGAAGCGAACGAAGTCCTGTTAAAACATGCTACAATCCTCTGTGAAACAGGAGATCTGAAACACGCAGAGGAACTATATCTTGCCATTGGCAAATATGATTCAGCTATAGCGATGTACAGAAAGGCTAGTCGGCGTGCAGATATGATTAGATTAGTAGCAAAATATAGACCAGATCTTTTAGAGACCACTCACGCGCACTTAGCCAGAGAATTGAATGAGTCTAGCAAGCCTCGTGAGGCTGAGGAGCATTATCTTGCAGCTGGTGATTGGAGAGGAGCGGTGACTGCTTATAGGACAGCCAACATGTGGGAGGATGCTCTTCGTGTAGCGAAACAGCATGCTGGAGATAACGCAGCCCAACAGGTCTCGATTACTAGACACTTATCTTTAAATTGTGAATGTTCATACATTTATAGAAAATTAAAAAATACAAAAGTGTATAAAATGCATATTATATACATATATAATTAAAAAATTCCGATTTCTATATAGGTAGCTTTAATATGGGCACGTACATTGGCACCAGAACTAGCAGCCAGGCTGCTTATGCGGCTGAACTATTTAGATGGCTGTCTGCAGCTAGCTTGTGAAGCTGACTTGTTCGATTGGGCTTTGGAAATTGTCAAATATGGGAGTACTGATCAGATGAAAGAAGTTCACTATAGACACGCCATGGCACTGGAAGATGCAGGTCATTTCTCTGAAGCAGAGAAAGAATTTATTAAAGCTGGAAGAACCATGGAGGCTGTTCAGATGTATATTCATACTCGAGATTGGGAGGCTGCTGAAGATGTAGCTCAATCAATTAACCAAGATGCAGTTGCTCAAGTCCTCATTGCCAGGGCTAGTGAAGCAGTTGAAGCACAGGACTATTCCTTAGCTGAAACTTTGCTACTGAGAGCCCATAAACCTGAAATGATTATTGAACACTATAAGGTGATTATTTAATAATGCATAATGTGTATATTGATTCATTTCTTAAATGCTTTTTGAATATTACAGAAAGCAGGAATGTGGTCTGAGGCGCTACGCGTTTGCAGAGAATACCTACCGAGTCAACAAGCAAATCTCAGGCGTGAACTTGGTCAAATAAGCGCCTCTCTTGCTGGTGCAAACGCTTTTGAAGAAGCCAGAAAGTGGTTAGAAGTCGGTGAAGTGCGAGCTGCTCTCGATATCTTAATTCTAGATCCTCAAGCGCCCAGGTCGTCTCTTATCAAGGCTGCTGATATTCTACTTCATCAAGCTGATTCAGAAACTGTTGCTCAAGTCGGTGGAGACCTTGGCTCACGTTTGTTTGCTATTGGAGAATATGCTGTTGCTGCTCAGGTTGCCATCTTACCATTGAATATCCTACAAATAAAAGATTGATTTAATTTCACAAATTTAACTTCTTTCTTATTTCCTTTAGGTATTCTTACAAGCAGACAAATTGAAAGATGCTATTGATTCATTGGCTTCAATTGGAGAGTGGGAAAAGGCCAAGAGAATTGTGAATGAATTGGCACCAGATATAGAACCTTATCTGGAAGAGAAGTATAAGGAAGCAATGCTGAGGGATGGACAAATAGATAGACTTGTGGAAATAGATGCAGATGCAGGACTTGAGATACTGGCTAATAAAGGTCAATGGAACCAAGTATTCGAGACTGCAAGCACTCAAGGAACTCAGGTTTTGCACAAATATGTGGCACAAAGAGCGGTTCAACTATTGAAAGGGAATGCTCCACTAGATGCTTTGCAATTATATGTTAAGTATGGTACTCCTCCCATCCAGCAAAATTTTAATCTCTACTTACAGTTGTCTGAGAGCATTTTGAATTCAGAGGTAAGAATAGCATACTGATAAACTTGGTAAAAAAGAAATAGTCAACTGGAAGCTGTTTTGTTTCAGGCATATTATGAATACAGATACTTAAGTCACTTGAGAACTGTACTCTTGGATCTCTGGAAGAATCTAAAACCATTAGAATCAAGTCAAAAATCGAAATTTGAGAGAGTACTCGAAGCTACTCATTATTCAGCAGTGAAATGTGGTTGTCGTGATTATCCTGTACTTTCTGGGCTGGTCTTAAAAGCTTCCATTACTTTACTGAGGTACACTGACCTTCTTCTTGCTGATAGAGCTTACTATGAAGCAGGGATAGAAGCACGTACAGCTGGAAAGAATAGTGAAGCCTTTGTTTTTCTAAACCATTTCCTGGATTTAGAGGAGTGCATAGAAGAAGGTGATAGTACCGTGTTGGATGTTGAAGATTTAGCTGTAACAGACTTCCCTGTGGAGGTTCCTCTGCCAGAGACATTGAGTTTAACAGAAGAACAGAGAGAAGAAGTCCGTGAATGGGTTCTTGCTGTATCTATGGATCAAAAAGTGGAGCAGATTCTCCCCACAGATCACAGAGGAGTCTATGTAGGTTCATTGACTGCTCACTCTGTTGATTGTGGAAGTCTTCAAGCTTGCATCTTGACTGGGTATCCCATTCGAGGTTCAATCATTAAATTTGCAGAGGTATTTTATAAATTCTGTCAGTGAATGTTATTTTTTTTTTAATCTTTTTCAAAGTATATTGATGAATTACTATCTGTAAAGGTTCAGCATGTGGTAGACCGTGATGACTGGACAAAGTTGATTAATACTGCACGCCAAGCTCCTCAGGATTCAAATCTTAATGATATTCTAGCTTTCATTCAAGAATGGTTTGGAGCAATTCCCAACTATTCTTTTTAAAGGCACATGGTGTTACTTATTGTTATAGTCTCCAAAATAGAAAAGCATAAGTTTCTATGTAAATATAAGTGTATTAATGTAAGTATAAACAAGATTAAATTATTAATAAAATGAATATAAATGAAATATATTTAAAAACTAGCAGTGACCTTCTAATGACAAGGTAACACAGAAAGAAAACGACCTCATTTCTCTAGAATTTATTTAAATAAGGCTGCATTATGTAAATAATTACTCTAACTTAAGCATAAATAGTTTCTATGCAATGTGAATATACATGCAACGTGTGTCCACGGGATTTCTCATGTTTTATTGTTAAAGTGACTCTATGTATAACGATCGACCCTAACGAGTTATCAAGATAACTATCACTCGTTGTCTGAACACCTATCCGCGATGGATGTTTATATATATACGACTACTGAGTGATGACTATGGGCGCATTGCATTTTTATACAGAGATTATATGTATATCTCGAAAATAGTAGTACAGGCTAGAAATGATAAACTAAATAACGCACAATACTCTTTTTCGAGTTCCTCTTTACATTACATTCCTTTTATCCAACCGCCTTTGATCGTTTTTAATACCTTATTATTCACACCTATTTTAAGTGTAACTTAATGAGGCTTGTGAAAATAAAGAGGCATCATCGAACAGAGAGAATGCATTTGATTTAGTTTTTATTAAGTATCTGCCATTTCTTGCTTATACCATCATTTCCTAAATATTTTGTGTAAATATACAAGAAGTGCCTTAAAAGATTTACTGTAAATAAGATTTCCAAGTGAAAAACAAGATATTAAGGATTCTACTTGGCTACCTGGTCATAGAATTTTTAAATTATTTAAAAGTTACAAAGTTACTAATCAATTCTATAAAAATATCAGAAATCATCTGATTTTTCACTCAAAGATCTATTTCTTCCTATGATACAGTATACTTCAGGAGACACTTTGTATGCAGTTTATAATAACTGAATATACAAAACATTTGATAAATAGCGCATTTCCTGGTAATAAAGAAATTTTTTCCTTATCTATTTCATACCAAGTATGCAGAGAAATTCCCCATTTGTAATAACACTGTGTTAAGCCTATAATTTTCACCTCCTACCCTGTTCAATTAAATAATCACAATTAATTTACAATTTGGAATGTTTTATATCATTTTCAATTATAATAAAATAATTCAGATTTAAGAAAATTATATCGAAATGGCGCATAAGATAATTAAATGTGAATTTAAATATAAACAATTTACTTAAACATAAATCTACTATTATCAGTACCGTCTTTTCAAAGATACACATTATGTTATATCCAGAAAATACTCTATTTATTAAATACTCTGCACACATATTGTATCAGGACTATAAAACTCCTCACTCGAAGTTTCCTCTTTCTTATAAAAATGAAGAATATGTTAAATACAAAGGAGGTTCTGAACATATACAATACATACATATTATGCTTTGCCTTTAGGATTTTACTAAAACGTATTTTACTTTATCGTCCTGCCTTAAATATCGAACAGTTCCCGTATTTAATAATTCTTCTTTTATTTCTTGAGAGAAAATATTTCAATTAAACTATTTCATTTCAATTCGCATTACAATATATGTAGGAGAAATTCTTGCAAGAAGTACAAGTCATAGCTACTTGCAAATTAAAGATAAAAGAAGATACCACATAAAGTATTCAAATGTAAATTCTTATAGTAGCATAGAAACTTGTATGATACTGTTCATCTCCTATCCTAATAATCTAAAAAAAGCAATTTAGACTTAACTCCATGGAATTCTCCATGTTTACGAACTACGACCAATTCAAATTGCAAGAATTTCTTCTATAATCTTTAAAATGAACCAAAAAATTGTATAATCTCACTCTTTACAAAGACTCGTTACTACTGCTGCGTGATCCTGAATACCGGACCAATTCTCAGGAAGAATCTCCGCAACACGGACCTTAATTCCGGTTTGAGATCAAAGCACATAACCTCACAAAGTAATGGGTAACAGCTAGATGCGTGGACTGCAAACCGATTGTCGCTCATCTTTAGGATCCTCGTGAGAAGCAACAACAGTATCGGAGTCCAAGCATCTCGGTGAGCTTCGTTGGAAAGTGCCAAGAAATATTCCAGTGCTTCACAAGCCACTTCAACAAGCCTGGTTTCCACTTTGCTCCAGTCAGCTCTGTGAGCTTCATCACTATACATCTTAAAGAGGATTCTCAATGCACAGGCTAATGACTGTGTTTCTTGTTTAAGCAAATTTGGTTTCACGTTGCCCCGGAAACCAGCTTTCCACAGAGCATTCCGTTGTTCATGGTTGGAATTGAAACTCTTCGCGAATCTATGGGATTTCAACAAACATTCGACTAACTGTAATAGATGCGTAGTAGTCAGAGCACAGTACATGCCCTGTTCCTCCTTCTGTTGATCTGCACCAGCTCTTACACCCAATTCAGAGGATTTCCCATTAAACATGTCCGCCTGTGCCAATGCTAGATTCTCTTGGTCCTCCTTTCTGGATGTAGCTGGGTAGAACACAATGTTGTCTATTGTTTGAATTAGCTCCAACTGCACCACACATTTAATTAATAATGCGGAGAAAATTTTGTTTTTCGCGGTCTCGCCGTTTGTTAAACTTTGAGAGCTGTTGCTTCTTTTGAGGATCCCCATATGGCTGTCTGCATCTCCTGTGATTACATCTAGGTCAGATTCCTTATTAGGCGACTGAGGTTTCCAACTGAGTAAGGCGGATGGCAGGGTGCTCTCGAAGATATCGAGGACACAACTACAGGTCTTCTCCCAAGTTTGCTCGTCGAACTTGATACCATTGCTGATCACCAAGTTCTCTAGGCAGTTGGTTCCCGAACGTGCCAACTGCTCGTTGTCCTGTTGCACACACCATAGCAGTTGAGAGTACAGCTGCTCTAGTAGAAGAGGCCCCAAAATGTCGTAGAATTGTGAAAACACATCGACGATTGCGTACAGAGCATGGTTACACGTTGTTGTCATCCATTCTGCTTTCTGAAATATTAGCATGAGTGCTCATATGTTCACTATAAAAATTATTCTACATTATTTGGAGTGCATCACTGCCAAAGGTAATTTATATATCATGCAGACCAAAAAAAAGCAGCAGTGTTAAAAAATAAATTTTTTCATGCACCTCTGTATGTTGTTCAGGAAGTTTCATGTTGTCAAAGATTCTGAACAGGACTTGGAAGAGATCTTTCCACCAATGGGGTTTAAAAGAAGCTCCATGTGTTTTCACAACGTCGAAAAGAACGGTCAACGCTCGTGTTCGAACGTCCAACTTACACCTACTCACTATACACGATAACTCGAACAACAGCGGGAACCATCCTCTAACCTATATAAATAAAATCTTCCAGTAGTAAATTTTTTATAATAAAAAGTTTACCGAATGTACCTAGTGGACAAATTGGAAGAATTTGAAAAAATTGGGGATATATAAAAAAAATATGAGATCTTTACCCAAGCTCTATCTTCTTCAGACACCATTCCACTATCATCCATCATGCCCTCCGCGAAGAGATTTGGATTGGCGTCGATATATGACGCGCAAGAACGTATCAATCTTATGGCCTCCATACTCGTCTCGGGGAAGGAGGCGTTGCAAGCAAATTCACTGAGGCACTTTACGGCATCTTGAAAGGAATCTACCATGATACTGAAATCTTCGGCATACAATTCATCTGAAAATATATACCAAATATAACATAAACCAATTAAAATTATCACATCAAGTATATCACCACATCTCCAAACACTCACTTATAATCTTCCCAGTCATAGAAAATGCTAGCTCAACAACAGCTTCATCTCTGTCACTAGCTGCATGGTGGAACACGCTGAATATATTTTTCCATCCTGATCGAATATTAGGGGCCTGTGAGTGTACAATTTGCGCGACACAACGGACCACCATGTCCCTAATCACTGGTGATCGATTCTTTTTCATGATATGCTCAAACGGTCTGAGGAAATCCTTTTGAAACCGGAAATTAGCGAATTCTCCCTTCTCTATGAACTTGGTCGCAAGTTGTCTCAAAGAATCGACTGCAAAGAAAGCGATATCCTGGCGAGGACTGCAACCAACTCTGTCAAAGTGATCTCCTATCACTTGCCAAATCCTGGACCACTGAAGTCTGATACGTCCCATGTTATAATAAGAAATTTCTACGATCTTGGTTAAAGAGAACATCCGGGGCTGCGTTGGGTGTGATAATTCTTCCAGAGACACTTGACAGAGAGCTTTCACGAATTCTACAATGGCGTCACCGTCTAGTCTAGTGGAACCGGTGAATATTCGATCGACAGCTACCACCACGCTTTGAGAGCTTGTCTCTCCTATCGATTCCTTTACGCTTGCTAAAAAACATACAAAAAAACGAAGCATGTAAATAGATAGAAAATAAACAGAAGTTAAAGAATACAATTTTTTTTGACTAGGATTTCATCTTCAATATGCGTGCGTAATAGCGTATTTTTTACCATTACAGTATCATGAAAAATTTATGGGATGTCAATGATATACTTACGGTCCAACGAGCTGAGATTCAAATTACTGTTCTGATGCAAGTTGTTATGTGTTAAGTTGAAGTTTACTAATGGTGAAGGGAAATGCGGCTTCGAAGGTGGACCCAACAGCTGAGGTCTGACTCCAGTTCCAATTAATTGAGCAAGCTCAAGTTGAGAGATACATTTAACAACATCCAACCAAGAGCTGCCAAGATAATTACCATCAGTGTGAGCTACAGTAATTAGAGTTTTGATCGTATCGATGTTCTTCGCCTTCATTTCAGTGATGGGTGAATTTGCAGTCAATAAAGTGAACCGTGCTAAGGCTTGCACATACGCGTCCCGTTCTAACTATAATTAAAATAGAAAAATAGAATTTACAACAAAGATCTTGAGTGATTTGAAGCTTACGATGTATCTTATATATTCTACAGTTCATACAGCTTCGGATGTAAAAGTAACCAACTGAATAAAACTAGCCGAAACAAGACTATCATAGTAGTTTAAAATTTCGCTGATATCGCAGAAACGCTTACCGTCATATGAAATATGCAAGCAATGCGTATTGCACATCTAATACCATCTAGACAAAGAGAAGCAATTTCTGGATCATCGCAGTCTTGAAGACCGACACTGAATGCGGCTAAAAATGGTGTCCACGCCATTTTAAACATAGGTCGAACGTGTTCCAGGTGTTTAGCCGTGGTGAACGGTGCTTGAACGTGACTGACAGATTCCATTAGATTTTTCGCTGCTGTCGAGATTACTTCCATTTCCATGTTCCATAAAAGCCGTCGTTTCTTTTCGCTAGATATCACTGTAACACCAAGCATATTTAAAATTATTAATTATATAACAATCTACTTAATTAGTTCAATTTCTATTTACCTTGTTTGCCAGGTCGATTAGGATTGGATTTCATCTTAATTTCGTTACCGGCAATCTCATCATAAATTTTCGATAAGTACTCTTCAGGGAGATCCTCATTATCACTAATGCGTCGGTTTAGCTTGATATATTGCTCTTTGGTCATTTTATTTTTCACTTGAGGCGAGTGTAGATCAGTAGTCAACATAATGATCGAAAAGCCCAATACATATGCGGTATCCGCACTTGTGAATAAGCCATTACTGGTAATGTAAAAGATGAATTAATTTATGAAAAAAAATGTTAAAATTATATAATATTATGTACAAGAAGATAACACGAAAGAAATATGAAAAAATATGATAATATGATATCATATAATACTGAAATTTAAAGGATACTTACTTTGGATTACATTCACAATATCGACTAGCAAACTTCTCCATTAATCGATCAATTTTCTGCGCCTCCCCAGGCAACCGAAAGCCCTCGAGAAAATATCTAAGGGCTGTAACTAAATCGCGGTCGGCAAAATTCATTTGATCAATATAGCTGTACATCACCTGATTGTGATTATGGTCGCCGAGAAAATCGCCGATTGCGGTCTTATCGAGTCGCTCATCCATATGAAGCCAACGGGCAACATCTTCGGACGAATTACCTAGAAGACTTTGTTCTTGAAGATATTGTACTCCCTTGCTTGGCTTTCGATTAAAACTAGAGGTAAAAATACCAATTTAATTAATAAAATACATGTTTCTTTGCGACTCTGCCATTTCCTAAGTGTCATTACAATGATTTAAAATACCAGGCAGTCCTATTATCCTTCTGCAGTTTAACTTACATTCAACATTTTATGACCGATTTGTACCTAGTTAAATTAAAAGGCTGTTCATAACTTGGCCATAATTATAAATTTTCGTAATATGTCTATTTTAACACATCTCCATATAATTCCATATAATTCCATATAATAAACGTAAAAGGAATTATACGATACAATAACATACGAGTCAACTATTTGACACAAATCAATTGTTCAAGTGAAAGAAGTAAAAGAATTTTGTTTTGAGACAACCTGATGCTTTAAATATCAGAACAAAACGAAGAAACTAAAAAACGAATTGTAATCCATACATATCGATGCCAGTCTCCCACACTTCTTTTTGTTGTTTCTGGACCTCATATTGTTCGGGAGAATCCGGGATCTCCTTGTTTCCTACTAAACTAGAGTTCGCTGAGGATAGACTACCAGCACTTCCATAACGAGGCAGGGGAGGTTCCACTGGAGGATCAGGAGGTTCAGATGGGAGTTGCTGATCAGCTGGAACACTAGGGTTCACATACAGATCTCTGCTCCATTCAACCATACACTTCAAGATGGATACTAAACATTCAAGACCTCTGATCCTCATTGATTTCTCTTGATTGGGTGATGCACCTAATTCTAGTGCTTGTCTACCTTGTGCTATCTTTGATAAGTCATTCACAAGCCTGTAAAAATATAGAATATAACTAATTTAATCTCTCTATAAGAATATAATAATACGAAATATAAAATATTCATTCGTTTTATAAATTTATGGGTAATTGTTGTTTTCCAACCTTTCAAACAGATTCGCAGCTGATAAGTCACAGTCGTAGTTCACATAGATATCCACGACACTCTGTGCATCCGCACAAATACGAGTCAAAGCGTGAATCACCATCCATTTGTGTTCGAAAGAACTGCTAGAAGTCTCAAGGATATTCATAAAAATCTCCTTGAAGAAAACCTCTATCTGCATCTTTAAGTGCACTTTGAAGCGAGCCAGCAGTGCAAGAAACAATGCTAGAGATAATTCAAACACCTCGGGAACGGAAGAGACACCGTTTTTCGAGAGTGCTACACAGAGGTACTGTTTTATGGCTATGACAAACATTTCATTGGAACGCAATACTGGTCCAGCATTTTGCAGGATACCCAGAAGCAATTGTAAGGAAAGGATCTTCGACCTGAGCTGGTGGGACCTAAAGAGAGTATACCACAAAAATTTCATAAGATGCCAAACCTTCAGATACCAACTTGATTATTAGAAAAGTGACATACTCTTTCTCTATTTGTGAAATTGTGATACATGAAATAACAAATATTCCAATATCACAACTTTAAATGGTTAAGTCAAAAAAACTAATTAGATTTTACTTGATTTATATGAGATACAAAAATGTCAAAAAATATCTCAAAAAGACTTGAGTCAACTTAAAAATAATTGTCTGCATTAAAACATTTTCTTAATAAAAAGACTCTTTACACATACTTGGGATCTGGAGTGCCATCAGGAAGTGGTTTCATGGAAAGCTTACAAAGTGCTCTGAAAACCAAGAAAGCGTCCTTCTGTAGCACATGAGTGAACTTCGCCCTGACCATATTATCGCTCTCTGCAACAGCCTCGTCGGAATTCTCATCTATAGGCACTTGATCTAAGCTAGCCTCCTCTGACGTTACAGTAATTATATTCGTTGAATCTTCAGGAATAATAGAATTTACTACATCCTCTAAAATCCCTCTCACTATTAACTGTGATTCTTGACTGTTCTCCACTGATGATTCTTCATGGTTTACTGTTTCGGTTTCAAGCTCTCCAGAAGTGCAGTTAGTGGAGTTTACATTGGTGGTTTCGGCATGATCTACCTCATTCCGGACGGTCTCTTCTTCCTAGGAAAGCAAAAAATATTCCTTAATATTCTTTTATGTAAATTTCAGTAATGCAATTTTATGTCAATTGGTTAGTAAACTTACTGCCTGCGTTTCCATACGTGCAAAAATAACATTAATCATCTGGGTGAGCGTAGCTCGAGCTGTAGTTTGATTAACCAGATTCCTTGAGGCCAGATAAACACTGTATACCGTGCGTATGGTGAGCAACACAGTACCTTCATGAACTTCCACATGTTGACTGGTCATAACTGTGAGAAGGGCTTTTATAATCTGCAATTGTACTCCTTCGTCCGTCTGTGGACCCATGAAACATCCACATATTGTTTCAACAATGCGTACAATGAGCAGCTTATTTGGCTCTGTAGAATCAGGTACATTTCCCGTAAGGTGTCCATAGGCAATTAACTTTTGCAGACAATCCAGAGCAGTGACCACGATTCTTGGTGACTTGCTTTGACAGGCCAATTCAAAGGGCAGAAAATACTTTTCTGCAGAGATAACATATGAATCACTGCGAGGCTGTGGCAAAGCGGTTGACACTTGAGTGCCTGAGCCTTCTTTGATTTCATTTCTCAAGTTATCTGAAAAACAATATATATTTAAAATTATAAACTGATTTTAATATTTCTTTGAAAATATAATGCAAAATTATTCTTAGTCTGTATTTCTCAAAAGTTTGAAGAAAATCAAGCAACTTTGTATGGTAACAACTAATTAAAAATAGACAGGAATATAACAGACAATACATATACATATTGATTCCTATTTTCATATGGACATATGTATATATTTAATATTACAACACATATATATATATGTCAACACACAACACATATATGTCAAAGTCCAAGAACTGAATAACATACAATATAATTATGTTACTTAATATCTATATATTACTGAATAAAAAGAAAAATTGAAGCTGATGCAATATATTAAATCATCAAATTAATCTAATTAGATCTTTCTATGAAGACCAAGAAATGCAATTTTACTAGTCAATTTTAAAACCCTAAAGAATTTAATGTGCTATTCTGAAGAAGAATCTTTCATCAATCTCTATGTAACCAAGATCTTATTAGAACATTTAGAGAATAATGGATTAAAATATTAAACTAATTCCAATTATAAATCACACAATATAATCATTTATAATACTTTACAGTAGAGTATCACAATTTTAAACATTTGCTATAATAGGAATAGTTTTGTGTTGTATGCATAACTCTTAAGGAACTTCTTCGATTACATATATTAGTGTTATCACACAGGATAAGTTGACAATTAATGAATTTACCAAGTGCAGTCTCGCAGGATTTTCTGAGCTGAGAGAGGTGCGACCGTTTGACATCCCGGTCAGCCAGGATCTTTTCCAAAGCTCTGATAATGAACATCTCTTTGGAGTTATCTCGCATCGTCGCCGGGCCGCGCTGATTCCTCTGCTACGCTGGCACGGGAGCACACGCGACTCGATCGAAGTCTCGCATCTTTACCACCGTGATTTGCATACTGGTTCCTCGTACATCGTTTTGCACCACCTTCTGGAGGCAGAAGTCATCCGCGGAAACCTCTGCGACACTGTCGATGAAACGCGTATCGATTAGGAGCTTTACCAACGACAAATAGATGGAACAACGATATTTCAAATGAGTTTCGTCTTGAGATTACGTTTCAATCCATTTTTCACGAAATCATGTGAAACGATGACGAAACTCCGAAAAATGACAGCAAACTTTCGAAACAGCGGAGAAACCACACAAGAGACAGGCTGAAACGACGAAGGAGGCTCAAGTGGCGCCCTCCACACACATACACACGCATGCATACACCTACTAGTTACTTATGAGTAATCTAGGAATCCCTATATAAATACCGTACATACTGGGCTTAAAATTTTAGTATATATTATTATTTATATTATTATTATATTTATTTATATTATTATACGTTATATATATTATTATTTTGTATATATATTATTTACTATTTATTAAAATACAAAAGTTTTAATATATGAATTGTTTAAATTTTGCTTTAAATTTTATTAGACTTCCCTTACACTTTTTTGCTCATGCAAATAAAGAAATTTTAATATATAAGTCGTTCATTAAAAGTATGTATTATTATAGTAGTAATTGTATATTATAATAGTAATTATTTGTTCTAAATGATTTTCTATATCACGGGAATTTAAAAAATGATAAAGGCTTGTGAATATTGCCTGCTATAGACGATATTGTGTTAACCAGTGGCGGAAAAATTTAATGACTGTATTGAATTTTGCAAGTTTCGTAATTCTATCTTTGTTACTGATGTCAATTAAGATACAGATTTTTTCTTTGTAATAAAAGATATATTACTTTAAGTTCAGTTGCACTATTTTTTAAAGTTTAAATTTGTGACTGACTAAAGGAAATATTTTATTCTATCACAGATACGTCAAATGTACAACTCCCTGCAGTTTGCCTACAGAAGACAACTAATAAATTAAACAAAATTTATTTATCATAAAATAAATTAATTAATAAATCATGTAAGTACATTTATAGTATATATAAATGCATGTAGTATTCGGGAATTCTTTATTTTTGTTTTATAACTATGATTTCTTAATTCTAACACATATTTCGTATAACTTAATCAAAGCAACAGCGAAAACAGCTATCCAAATAAATAACTAAAAATATTTAATGATTCTTAAATAACTTAAAAATCAAATAATTAATTTTTTATATGGAGCTATTTAAAAACTTCACTTCAATAATAAAAACGAAAATTTTTATATTATCTAAGCAGCCATTATGATTACCACCTTAATTATATTTAATTCTCGTGCGAAAGATAAAAAGGAAAATTTTTGATTCAATATGAAAATTTCTTAATTCTAATATTACACACTTCGTAATTCCTCCAATTACTTATACTAATTACGTATAATTCGCTATTGTGGCATGTTGGAAGAAAAACAAGTAAATCAATTTTACAGTCGCAAGAAAACGCGATACACGTTAGTCATGCAATTCGAAATGAGTATCAAATTAAAACGAATACAATGAAATGACGTCACTAAGAATCAACCAATAGAACTTCGTATTCTAATCGAAAAATAAAAGTGAAATCTTAAGTGGTTCTCCCGGGCGAAAATAGTAATGCACTATTTGTTTTGGAACCGCGTCAGATCTTAGGCTAATACAGGTGCTAGCTGTCAGAAAAAAATTGTATCGATGATAATTATCTAATTACGCCAATTTATTGTGCAAATTGCTCATAAAAGCCATTAGTTCGATTATTAAACGATGGAAAAGCAACCGCTGACTACAGGGAACGATAAACCTCCGTCTTACGCAGCAGCCACTGCGCCAATAAGTGAGCAACAAAATTGAAATTTTACTGTTTTGTATTATTTTGTTGTCTAAAAATAATGTGAACTGCTATTAAGTCTAATTATTACATTTAAAGCTTGAATTATTAAGCTATTAATTTTATATTAATAATTTTTATATTTCGCATCATACGAAGATTATTACGAAGTTTTAAAAAGTAAATAATTTAAGTTTGTTCATTTATGATTATCATTATTGAAATTTGAAGAAATAGTTTGAAAAAATATATATATTATTAATGTTATAATGTTATTAATATTGCGAGATATTTTTATACAAAAATGGAAGAGGTAATTTCTGATGTCATTACTCTCTGATAATACTCTGACTATACTGTCATACTGTAATTCATATTCCAGGCTAATAATCTAAATTGATTGAATAGTAATGGAAAAGAATAAATTAATTTTCAATATCTTGTTGTATTAAATAATTGTTTCTTGTTTGATACAAAAAATGTTATATTTAGAAGTAATAACAGAAATTGACATGGGATGTGTCTTATGTAGTTAATTTTTCATGACAACCACCAGATCCAGGTTACAATGCAACACAATACGCAGGGTCTACTTCATGGCCTCCACCTGCAGGATATTATCCTAGCGCAAGTGGAACTAATAATCACAATTATGTACCTTCCTATGGTTCTACACAATCAACCACTATACTTATGCCAGAAATAATTTTAGTTGGAGGGTGTCCTGCATGCAGAGTAAGTAATTTTTAATAAACAAATCTTAATTTCCTTCCCATATGTTTGATATTCAATTATTTGAGATGAAAAGTAGGAACTAAGGTCAGATTTTACAACATAGGTGGGTGTAATGGAAGATGATTTTACATGTCTTGGACTACTATGTGCAATCCTGTTCTTCCCATTAGGGATAATATGCTGCTTACTATTAAAGACTCGACGTTGTTCTAATTGTGGTGCCTATTTTGGATAATGTGTTACATATTACAGTCTTAATTCTTATGCAATCATTGTGTAGATATGGTGATATACGAGCAAACCATGGAATTAGTGGTTAATTAATTAACCAAAAAATTAATTTTTTACTAGTATTGTGCATTCACGTAATTATATATTTAAACTAACATTATAAGAGGAAGTAGTGTTCCAATGATCAGGGATGTGTACAATAATTGGTAACTTAGTTAATTGTGGGAAATACAAGTTTGCAAAATATTGACATACAATTAAGGGGTTCTTCTACACATTTAAGACTTTGTTGATTTAACACAATTTAAGTGGACCTTGTGCTATTTTGTAAACTTTATGCAGAGGGTTCTGATTAATGTCATTGCATTTTATTATAACATATATTACTTTATTACTATAATGAATAAGGAAAGAGTTTATATCTGTATCTATTTATATAATTGCATATTTCAAAATGTAGATATACCGTAGTTTCTAGGTATGTATATTCTTATGAGGCGATAAAAGAAACAACGGATACTGTGAAATAGTTCTGTACCATGTACTTAGAATATGTTTCTAATGACAAAGAAGCTATCTCAAACAGATTTCATTGAAATTCTTCTACACCTAGTATCTACATAGAATTAACACACAAAGTATTTTAAAATACCTTTTAAAATAACTTATCAAAGCTTATATATTTTATGAAAAATAAATTCAATGAAGTTTGTGCCTTATGTCGCTGTAAAACAGTCTCCTGATGCAAAATTATACGTAATATGTTTTTAAAAATACGTTTGAATCTCAAAGGAAATGTCAGCAAGTCTTTTTCTTAAATGCAATCAATTTTATAAAAGATGTGTAAGTGTATAATGAAACTTATTAATCACTCGCATTACAATTTATATTTTTAAAAATAAAACAGTATTTAATTGTATTGGAACCATTTTAAGCTATTATAAATATCATTTCTACTTGTTAGATTGGCCCAGATCTGACTTTCAAAGGAAGTTTTTCCTAATATTATGCTGATTAGATTCAAACGAAAAGAATAATATGCTCTGTTATGCGAACCGATGTACTAGAACATTAAATATGTACCTGAAAATATGAAATATTTTTCTAATATTGAAAGCTATTAATGATTCATCTGTAAACAAAAAAACATGTTTGGCTTGTCTAAAAACATATTTGTATAAAAAATGAAGTTGTTATTAAAATTATCATTGTTATTAATTTTTAAAATGAATTATTAGATCACCAAAAATATTTGATACTAGGAATTAGCGATATTTAAAGGTTGTAGGCAGTGGAAAATCTACACTCATAGAAAGTTTTTTCAAATTTAAAATCTATTGTGTAAACATTGTGTAACTCACAAAAACATACATATCTTCATAGATAAGTGTCAAGTATTATTCGTTAAACAGTACAGTCAATGCTCGATTATAAATAAATTATTTTTAGAAATTTATTTTTTTCATCAAACACAAAAACCAATGTGTTTTACTGTTACAAATTATGAATAGTGTTGTTGATAATTTATAAGGAATGTTTTTGTGACTGAAGTTTGGTACTGATTGGTGGTTGTAATTTAAGAAAGTCTCATCCTAATGATACTTGACACCATACACGTGATACGTAAATGATACATTCGCAATCTCCGGCATGCATATTCATTTATGCATATACAACCCAAGTATTTTGTTTTTGTCACATTATTTGAGTCTATATAATCATTATCGATCACTGTATGATCTATATGTATCTTGAAGCAAACGTAATCTCGTAAAAATACTACATGCAATAATTTTTAATTTTTGTTCATTTTCATTACATAATCAGTAATAAGCAATTTTGATTGAGTAGCATTAAAGAATATTTACAACTGGTTTTAAGCATCCAGTTTCTTCTCAGAATATTTGTAGTGCGTCAAAGTTTCTAGAAGAGATTGAATATCAGTCAATTACGTATTAAGGATAAAAATTATTGGTGGCTGCATTTCCATATATGTAACTTATTATTGGACGTAATAAAATTATGTAATAGAATTCAGCTTGAATAACGCATAGCTCCACCAAAATTACCAGCTATTACCATTATCGGTAACGAGCATCAACAACTCGAAACAATCTCGATCTTTCTCATCACCCTTAAAACGAAAGAGAAAAAAACACGTTAAAATAAGAAATATTAAAAATAAATAGTTCTATTTCTGTATAAGTCATTAGCGAAGTCATTAAAAAAGATTGTTATAGTATCTGATTTAAATATTTATCTTTCTTGTTCTTTCCTTCTTGAATTAATCCAAGAATGCTTTCAAGGACGAATCATCTATGAATATTAATATTACTATAATTTTCTAATTAATTGAAATGAGTGCACAAGAAGAATGCTTACGGATTTGACGCAAAAATTTATCGCAAGAAAAAAGAATAATAATCGATAATTGGAGAAAGTTAAACGCAACTAAACAGCTGGATTGAGATCTCGAGTTACATTCAAATGTATCTCATCGCATTGTCGATGATATATTTGAATGTAAATTTTCCCTTTAACTCGACGCTCTATTTACTTGATTAGTCGAAACAGCAATATAGAACAAAGGATAGTTTCCCAATTCATCAAGGCCCTGGTCGCGATATTCATCAGAAAAAGAGGCAGGAAAGGAGAACCAGTCCCGCGAATCTCGGTGAAGCAAATACAGCCGAAGGTAGTTAACGCGCAACGATCTTGTCCTTGGTCAGTAGACATTAGTATAAAGGAAACTGTAGGAGCACCACGCTGAACAGATTGAGAAAAACTTCGATACGTAACTATGCCGGCTAACGAAGGAACTGTGAGCGTGTCTCCGCCCCAAATAGGAGATAATTTCTTGAGAAAAGTCTGTGACAACAGTTTACA
Source organism: Bombus affinis (assembly GCF_024516045.1). Classification (NCBI taxonomy): domain Eukaryota; kingdom Metazoa; phylum Arthropoda; class Insecta; order Hymenoptera; family Apidae; genus Bombus; species Bombus affinis. The sequence continues at coordinate 6,004,635 of NC_066359.1, forward strand.
GAGTGATCTTGCTCGTCTATCTTCTGCTGATGATGAAGAGGATTATCAAAACGGTTGTCCAAATTCTATTGTCAACGGAGAATCCACAGAAGATTGTAACTACAGGAGTCTTCCGGTGAGAGAGGTCCATGAGAAGTTTATGAGAAGTTTCATCGATCTGCTCCTGGAAGAAGCAGTTTTTCAGGTAAATTCATTGTTAAAATCTATTGTTAGAAGAATATGGATATATATTGACAGTTATTGTAGCAAACAAATAGGCTTTTAGAGTGAACAGATAGTTATGATAAAGAGATAATTATGCAATATAGTGAATTAAAATGTACATTTAAGAACACCATAACGACTTTATATTTTATTTTAATTAATCTCTAAATTGAATATTTGAAGGATTTTCTTTCCATTTGTATCGAAGAAGCAATTTCTTTCCACAATAATACTAACATATGTATATTGATATACATATATATTCTCATGAATCTGGAAATAGGAAAAGTATGGCGCAAGAAACGACCAGGTAAACTACAAGGAAAATTGCGTTCGTGACGCACAAATTGCATTGACATTTCGACTGAAGTTTATTGACTTGAGATAAACTGGAATATACGTTATATTTTCCTTATGAGACAGAACAATTTCTTATACTTTCCCTGGGTAATAACTTTTAGTCATTTTACATGAATTCAATCTAAATTACAAACAATTGCATATTTGTACATTATATATAGAAATATTATATTTTTTAAGGTATAAAAATTCAAATATATTGTTATAATTAATTCTTCTTTTAGTGCTAATATGAATTCTAAATTATAATTTAGACAATTCCCTTGATGTTTTTGGATAAATTGAAAAGTTGAAATAAGAATTTTATTTCCTGTCAATTGAAATAATTTAAAGAAGTATAGTATTAAACATAAAATATCTTTAAAGAAGATTTATAGTCATTCGCCGAAGTAAAACTAAGCAAAAAGCGTGGTTCTCAGTGACTCGGTATAATAATTTATGTTACACACGAACGCTTCCAATCACTTCTTATTCTTTCAAAGCCATTCACTTTGAAGTATCCAATTATCTTTACGCTTCAAGTACATTACCGTTATTAAAAATTTCTTTGCTTCATTTTGATCCCTATCTCAATAGACTGTTCTCACATTTTCTAAACCATAATCTTCCTCTTTCCATTTATTACATTCTTAATTCTTGAAATTGAATCAAACGTATGTTCGTTATTGTCATAATTCTTTTTACATAATTTGAATACAGTGAAATGAAGATAATCATTTTCCCCAAGTATATTTAAATCTCTGTCCAATGTATGTAACTTAAAACTCAATATTCAAATGCATCCATGAGCAACGACTGTCACTGATTTATTATAAAACTAATCTTTCCTGGTTGTGAAAACGTGAGTCAAACGTTATTTATGCGACTTTTTTTCTTCGTTTGTTAATGATGTGCTCTGTCAATTCATGGACGAAGAATTGTGCCGCAAATTGCGTTCATGTTACTCTACTTCCAAGTTAAATTATAAAATATAAGGAAAAAAAAAAAGAAAAAACTGCGTCGCAAAAAAAGAAAAGCTAGTTCCCATACTAATTAAATTAAAGTTCTCTATCCTATTGACTTACATAATATAAGTTTCCAATTACCTTTCAGGGAACTTCAAGAAAAAACAAAGTAGTGGAATGGATGAAACCAGCAGCTCTTCAATCAGCCATTGACTTAAAGCTGTCTGACCAAGGATCCTCCCATGAGAAGCTTTTCACCCTCGCCCGCAACGTGATCAAGTACAGCGTAAAAACAGGTCATCCTCGATTCATAAACCAACTATATTCCAGCGTAGATCCGTATGGCCTTCTTGGACAATGGTTAACAGACGCCTTGAACCCTTCAGTTTACACCTATGAAGTTTCTCCAGTGTTCTCTTTAATGGAAGAGGAGATATTGCGTGAAATGAGGAAGATAGTTGGCTGGAAGGATGGTAAAGGTGAAGGAATATTCTGTCCTGGTGGTTCTATTGCCAATGGTTATGCAATTAATCTGGCACGTCACTACAAGTACTTCTTATTTCTTTGTAATTTGATTAATCTATTGGAATCCCTGAAATTCCTACGTTTTTATGTATCGTCATTCACAGGTTTCCTCAATTGAAGGAGTTAGGCTTATCCAGTGCTGGCAGGTTAATAATCTTCACTTCCAGAGATTCCCATTATTCTGTCAAAAAGCTTAGTGCTTTCCTAGGATTAGGCACTAGCAATGTGTATGAAGTGAAAACTAACAGCAGAGGAAAGATGTGCATAACGAATTTGGAAGCACAGATCAAGAAAGCTCTTGACGAAGGTGCAGTACCCTTGATGGTATCTGCTACAGCAGGAACTACAGTCCTAGGTGCATTCGATCCCTTAAGAGAGATTGCTATCATTTGTAAGAAGTACAATCTGTGGTTTCACGTGGATGCAGCGTGGGGAGGAGGAGCCTTGATGTCCACAAAGCACAGATACCTCCTGGATGGTGTCGAACTGGCAGATTCTGTTACTTGGAACCCACACAAATTGTTGGCTGCTCCGCAACAATGTTCAACATTGTTACTGCGCCATGAGGATCTCCTGCAAGCAGCACATAGCTCAAAAGCTAGTTATCTCTTCCAACCAGACAAATTTTATGACTCTTCTTTCGACAGTGGGGACAAGCACATTCAGTGCGGTCGTAGGGCAGACGTGATGAAATTCTGGTTTATGTGGAAAGCAAAAGGCACTCATGGCTTGGAGAAACATGTAGATCGAGTGTTCGAATTGGCGCGGTACTTCACAGATTATATAAGACACAGAGAAGGCTTTAAACTGATGCTTGAGCCCGAGTGCACCAACGTCTGCTTCTGGTACGTGCCGCCCTCCAAACGCCACTTGCAAGACGGAGAACTGTTGAAAGCCCTTGAGAAAATCGGACCGGATGTGAAGGAGCGAATGGTGAAGAAGGGCTCAATGCTGATCACGTACCAGCCTCTACGCGAGCTACCTAACTTTTTCAGGCTCGTTTTACAGAATTCTGGACTCACTAAGGCTGATATGAGATTTTTCGCAGAAGAAATTGAGAGGCTCGCCATTGATCTGTAGAACTTGTACTCTTTATTAACTTTAAGCTTCAGTTATGTAACGTCCAATTTCGTAGAGATTTGTCAATTTGTTAATGGCAAAAGCTCTCAATAAAGTATTTCTTTTAATAATAATCAGTCGATTATTCTATATAGAGTACAATGATAGCTTTACTTCTTAGTTCTTTCCGTTTCCTCTTCGAAAAACTGATTTTTCCGATAAGTTTCATTGTTCAAAATCTCCTTTGGATTACATTAAACTTTCGTTCCGACGTACGAATTGTTTGGGCAGCAAGTACACTCGGTAAAAAGAGCATACAATCAGTTATACCATATCTTCGTTTATAGAATATATGAGTGATCACCTGATGATTCTAGTCTCATTTAGAATTTTAATATTAAGTAGCTTTTCATCCGATCAAGATCTTCGATGCGATCCTTGAAGTCATTTTTATTTATTACGCACGAGTTAGACAACTCCAGTGTTTTGCTTACGTGTTTATTGTACTAATGGTGTTCAAAAGTGTGTTGCTATCAATTCATAATAGATTGCGCTTATACGCTGAAAGTAGTGATCATGGTTATTAAATGTTTTTCACGTTTTAATTGAAGTGCATGTGATTTTTTATTAACATCGAGGGTCTTGTACAAATGTGAACACATAAGTCTTTTTTGGTGGGTGAATTTCATTGAATGCACGTGATTTGTACATGGTATAGTATCCCCTTTCCGCTTGTACCACCAGTTACCAACCACCCTGTATATTTGTATATCCTGCCTAACAGTTTATTTCTTCAGACAAATCGATAATTATAATTTATTCGCATATAAATTGCAATGTAACCTGATAATATCGTCATGAATATTATAAAAAACAATGTTAGTTATCTGCGAATTATTGTGATGTACACGTACAAACACCCACCATACGTTCCAATGATTCTGATAAAAGAAACCCATCGATTGGTATGTCATACAATCTCTTAAACGTAATGATAAATTCACTATATTTACAAGTATTCGATGAATTGTGAAATCCATACATATGATATTACATTTACATAAAACCATATATGTAATCCCTTTTGTGCCAGGTCGATAGCGGATCTAATATAATTTCAAAAATACCCTTTATAATATTTTCTCACTTCAAAATGCAAATTAATGTACATTTGACCATTCTTTCGAATAAATTCGTGAAAATTTCATGGAAATGTAATACTGATCTCTATATCATAACCCTGACACTTCCAGGATGAAATAAAATGCACGAAAATCCCATAGTATCATTATTTGTACTCTTCGAGGAACCTAATATGGAACTGTTTCAGATTCTCGAGCATTGTAGTTATTTTCTCCTTTTGCGGCAAGATTGTCGTCCTGAAATGATATGTTCCAGGTCGCTGTCCAAAACCGGAACCTGGTATCACGCATATTCCGGTGGACTCCAAGAGTTTGAAGGCATAAAAGACATCAGGCTGTTGACCTTCCTTTTCTGCTGCTTTTATGGCTCCTTTTGGCAAATCGATTCGCGGAAATACATACATTGCACCCATAGCTGGATTAACCTGTAAAAGATTGGAATCTAATTAATGATTGAGTGCTAATAAATGATGTCTAACACATATACAGCTCTTATAATAAATTTTTAGAAAGTACCTTAAAACCTGGAATACTATTCAATGTATCAACCACTAATTGAGATCTTTCTGCTAAAGAGCGTAAGGTTTCCTTCTTTTCCTTTTGAAACAATTTGTAAGATGGTTCATTTAGTTTTGGAGGATTCACCACAACATCCAATACTACCTGACCAAGAACAGTAGGACACAACATTGCTGAGATCGACTTTAACAGTATCGCCATTACTTTGGGATCCATGTTAATAATTTCCCCGTACCCGCCGCGGATTCCACATTCTCCCATATAACCTGCAACATACATAAAAGAATTAGTATCTACTCCTATAACATAGGCGCTCCCAAATAATATTCGATAGTTTAATAAGATCAACTCTTAAGAGAGTCTTAGATACTACTTCCCAATTTAATTTTTATTTAAATTTGAAGTACTATACTTGTTAAATATATTAAACATTCCATTTGGAAAGTGATAAATACTTATAACTAACTATTGAAGTAGAACATAAACTTGATCTCAAATTAGAATATACCTTTAGACACAGACATGAAGGAAGCGAGCTCCATTTTACAGTAAGGTTCTCCCATCTCCGTCATTACCTTCTTGAACGAGTGGAAAGCACTGTCCTTATCATAAACATTATCCTGATAAACTTCATCAGCCAATAGGAATAAACGGTTTTTATACGCAAATCTGATGATGTCCTCGATATTAGTTCGTGTAAGGACTTGTCCGGTTGGATTACCAGGATTTATTACGACTAGCACACGAGGATTACATAACCTTCTTGACTCATTTAATGCTCTATCTAATTCAGAAATATCCAATCCCCACTTGTTCTCCTCGTTCAGATAATAACCAATTTGAGTCAAGCCAAATTCAGCCAAAGTGGCAGAGTATAAAGGGTACTGTGGGATTGGGATCATCACTCCAGATGGTTTACCATCTAGTTTCTCATTGAACAGTTTCAAGAAAGACTGTAACATAAATGCAACAATAACATGGATTATTCATATATCAAGCTGAAAATCACAGAATAATCAGGACTTTTAGTTTGAATATTTGTTAATGAATTCTGAATGTTTCTTCAAAACTTGTTGTTATGAAATGTAGATATTGTATTGAATTAGAATATGTGATCTTTAATCATTTGGAATAATAGTAATGTTTCAGAACTATAAAATCATTAAACGGAATGCAATTTTTTCATTCAAGTCTGCTTTTTTGTTCAGCAATAAGGTTTTAAAAATATGTGATATATTACTCATTTACAAATGTTCAAAATTAGCTTGTCTAAATATCTGTTATCATCATTACAACTTGCTAATCTGGCTCATAATTTTATTATTATAAGGTAATAAAATCATTGTTATTGCTTAACGTTTTACTTTACGACCTTGTTATATCGCTTCTATAGTGCTTAACGATATAATACAAGAGAAATAATCTGCACACTTTGATTCCATCCGAGGCGCCGTTCGAAAGGATGATGTTATGGTAATCAGAGGGAATTCCATCACGATCTTGAATGTATTGAGCAACATGTTTCCGGATGATCTCGATTCCTGCCGATTCAGAATACGAGCCAACGCTGCCTCCTTTACACTGGCACAATATGGTCTTGGCTCGTTCCTTCACATCCTCTGGATAGCTAGGATCATCGAGAAGGTTCGGCGACACCGTCAAGGTCAGTACTTGTCTCAAGAAGGTGATGGGCTGTTGCCCCATGGCGTGTGCATCCCCCACGTTCGCTTTTATCACCTCCTTAAACGGTTTCTTGGCTCCCTGAAAAAAATAGCGTATTGATATATTTAATTTTTCTATATCTTTATATTTAGTAATATAGAGTATATCTTTAATGATTATAGCTTTATTACAGATATTTCATAATCATATTTTTTGTATATGAATATTTGTGTATAAACTTGGATATAATTAAAATAGTGCTTATGTAACTAATGTAACATATTTACATTAAATACTTTTAAATTATATTATAGAATTCTGTTTTTTTTTTTTAAATATTATATTAGACATTAACTAATAACATATTTGTGTTACACAATGTGAGCATCAGGTTTCGATCTTTTTATAATATTAATATCTTTAAATCACTATAATTCTTTTATTTGGGATTTTACTAAAATCATATTCTTTAAATATGGTGCCTCTCTTCTCTGTTTATAGAGTTTACGATATATTAGTAATAACAATTATAACGTATGTAAAATTGAAGTAAGTTTGCGATATATATCTCATTGTTTTTATTATAAATTATATTTAGTCTGTCGATCTAGCATGGTGAATACTTATCATGAGCGCGAATATCGGATTTTCCGAGATACTTCCAGCTTTTATTAGATCATAAATGAACCATTCTTTCGCTTCATGCGAAGGATATATTTTTTTTTAATTTTTTTGCTTTATCCACATATTGCTTAGCTTTAAAGTAATTCAGCTCAATCAAATAAGCAAACAATTATGCAATATAGCGTGATTCATAATACACATACAGAACAATAACCACATGTGTATGTGTACACAATCAAGTATACACGATGGTACTGAATCTAAGACAAGTAAAATTCTAATTCTAATAATGTTCAATTGCAGTTTAATCAGTATTTAATACAATTTATAGATTTAATCTTTTTATAAATTTTACTCGTAAATTTTCAAATAGTAAAATTTTCCCTCAAAAATAAAAATTTCGTAATTTCGTTATTTTAAAAAATTCTTTTGTTAAGTTTTTTATGATCCGATAATAGCCTTGGGGAAATTGGGCAATCGTTTCACTTGCAACTATAATCTAAACTATGACGTACATTAAACACTTTCGTTGGCACTACTCCCTCTTCGTGACTCATAGCAATTCCACAAATCCAAGGTAGCTTTGCAGATTATTTATCACAAGTCACGTATTGCATTTTTCAAAACGAATTCAATACCGTGAAAGATTATGTTTTTCCATAGAGACATATACATTATTCATAAACAAAGCATACATGTACGATATAATGCATAGACCATTCATAAATATTAGTCATTAGTCATTCATAATCACTTGAACTTGAATATTAAAAACATTTGAACGTTTAAGATTCATAGAACATTTAAAATTTTAATTTTTTTATTGAAATGTTATTATATAAATTTTCATGTCTATTGTTGTACAATATATAACATTTTTTGTATAATAAGAATGTACTAGAAATTTGGAATAATATTGTAAGTTTCCATATAAGGTCACATGTAACAGAACACATGTAATACAAGCTATGGTAGCTAGACGAAGGCTGTTACATGCGTACAATATGTTTTATCTTTTTTCACAGTTTATGGTATCAAATTGCATGGTCAAACAACAGGCTACTTTAACGGCTCCTGTTACTAAGCTCGTTTTGGATACAGCCACTTGTCCGTAACATCTGTCCTATTCAATGCATCAACGAAATTGTTTTCAGTGATCATTTTTTATCATAATAAATTGAAAAATTCATAGTCTTAAGCGACTTGAAGTGTGGGAATCGTAAATATAATATTTAATAATTGTATACTATGCACAATAAATGCATACAGTATTTCTATATTTATTATTTTGCTATAAATATTGAATAAAATATACCTTATATTTTATATGTATGTTTATAGTATACGCTATTCCTACACTCATAGTTTTAATTGTTGGTTTATAATGTAAATTATGTTCGTTTTTCCTGTGTTATAAATGTAGTATATATCGGTTTGCTTTGATAGCGGCGCAATTAAAAAAAATCCAAATTTGGTTTTATTGAATAGGATGTCTGTATTCTATTTTTATTCTTATCATGTAAAACGTTATATTTATAATTCCATCAGTTTTGCGATAGATGGCACAATTATTACTTATGCCACTATCAAGATGGGTTCATCTTCAATTGTTTTGTGACGCTACAAGTAGAAAGTTACAGTGCTTTTACGAATAATGGCACATCTTGTGTTAAATCAGCTTTACAATGTTGTTGAAATGGCTTACGAAGATACCTTTGTAAAATTTTTAAGTGTCACTCCTTCGATGTTTACATTTTTTGAGTTAAGCCGTTATTAAAGCAAAGCTACAATATGTAAATATGCAATGTTATAATGTTGGAAACAATTCGACTTCATGGAACTTTATTTCGAAGTTATTGAAGAATTTTGTCGTGCAAGTAACAATACTTGTCATTTCAGGATATGTTTATACAGTTTATGCTAATCGACGCCAATTGAAACACTATTTTTAGTTGCTTTTCCTTTGAATTAATCCTCAGCGACAGGTGGTTCCAACATCATTCAGAATCAATAAAACTTATACATTTTTATTTAATTTCCATTATTTAAAAACAAAATTTCTACATATATTTTGATGTAGTTCTCTAGTTTTAGTAAATTTTTTAAATGGATAAAAGCATTGCATTTAGTGAAAAATATCAAAAAGTTTATGTATCAATAAATTTATATTTAAAAAGATAGTAACAGCAGTATATTTCCTGAAAAACCATGTCAAGATATACAAAATTAACTTCTTTAAATTGAGCTTAATCACAATTTATTTTCGTTCATATATTATCTGATATTATCTAACGTTCTCTTATCGTTATCAACCTAAGAAAAAAGAAACGCGAAACTTCCAAATGATATACACCATATGTTACGAATATACATATATACTATATATATCTTATAATGTTTAAAAATCGAAACATAACCTCCATATATAACCACCAAGAAATATTTATCACTACCTCAGTACATATTCTATTCTCAAAATGTTTTCCTTATTTAATCACGCCATGTCCAGGCGCAGAAAAATAAAAGAACCCACCGAATCACAAATACTATTCTGTTTACTAGTATACAACAGCATGTAACGCGAAGTAACTCTGAAATGGCACACTAATAGTTTTGGAGCATATCACATTGGGATTGTTTAGATTTGGTATGATTTTCGCACAATTTAAACATGTAAAAAAATCCTGCAAAATTTCAGCTGAGATGATAAAAAACTATAACACTTTAAGATTACAAGGTTGAAATGTTCCAAAAGATTAAAGAACCGTTTCATGTAGAATTATTTTATGATATCTGTAATCAGGGATCTAAAATCAGTATCCTGTTGAGGTATGAACCATGGAAACTGGCTACCGAAAATGGTTAGCTACCCCACGTCGCACTTCTATACCTTACCTTCTGCAGTTCTTTCTCAATCTCGAGGGCACGTATAAGGAGAGGGCCGCGCACCGCATATTCCATTTTCCGGAGGTTGATGAAGACATTGTCCTCGGTGAGAACTTTACTACCGGGTGGACCGGTCGCCATGCTGCGACGCAATGTTCTGTCAGAAGCCGGCCGGTGGACTACCGACTCAACAGCCGTCAGATGTGTGAATATTCTACCTCCTGACGTCCCTGGCCCCGCAGAGGTAGTCAGTCGCTCCCACGTCCTAGGCCGACTGCTCGCGATAACAGCGTTCCACCAGCGTGCTTGCGGCATCATGTCACCGGTTGGTCCTCTCTCTTTACCTCGCAACCAGTTCTATCAGTTGCCGGATTGTTTCCGGTAATTCGCTCAGTGATCGTAGGAGGGAGAATCCGCGCATGCGTGAGATACTACAAGCAAACGTAAAACGGGTGGAGCTGTAAAGTTGCTGGAAGACTTAATTAACGTTTATCTACTGAAATTTATATGTCACAGCTATCGTTGTACAATTATTGTAATGTTATCGCTAATATTGTAATAATTTTCTATTATAACCATTTATACTGTAACTCTTTATACTGTATTATGTATTAAATTTAGATTTTCTGTAATTTTGCTAAATCTTCAGAAGTAATATATATAATGCATTATTCTTATAGAATTAACGTAATTAAAACAAGAAGATACTGGGGGTAAAAACGATCAGCAACTAAAGTTAACATTATTGTTGATATTATTTGAAATTTAGGTATTGATTTCTAATATATTTTACTGATTCAATTGTTGCGTTTTAACCCTTATATATCTCAATGTCCTCAATTATATTATCCTTATATTTTTTCATAATTTGATCTTAAATATTTCAAGATTAAGATTTCTATATGTTAACGTATAAATATTTTTTAAAATCGCATACTAATATTTAACATGGAAGATTAATTTTTACCACTACAATTATAATTGAACAAATAGTAGCAAGAGACAAGCTACTTAATTTACAAACAAGCTAGTAAAAAATTTTCATGGAAAATTGTAAACAATAGAGTTTTAACGAGAGACTTTTATAGTCTAAGGCTTAAGGTTCACAGGGCCTCCACGTTGATGCATACAACCCTTAACGCTTCAATTTATAAACTCACTACATATGTATATTAATTCCGCTAACTCTACAATGGATCGTAAAAGTATTCACACTTCGTCTATTCTTTATTATGAACGATTAACACAATTGCTACTTCTATAAGCGAATGACAGACTTTTAATAAGATATATATTACATTGGTTAGGTCTTTTAGCGTAATAAATTTTGTTAAGCGATACTGATTAACTGTAACAAAAGTATTTTAACGAACCTTATCATGGAATTGCGTTACACTCAAAAGGGCATGGACATTTTTAGAATTCACTGTATATAAATAATGGAAGAACTTCTAACAAATTTGAAATAGATGTGAATATATCTGCACACATATACATGTGTATATATATATATATTTGGCTATAATAATGGCGTTACGTAATCAGTATTTTTTCTAACATAACTTGGAATTATACGATGGTGTGTTACTAGTTTTTTGTGTACATATATGCATAGTTACAGTAGGTCGTCAATAGGGAAACGTTATGCAACTTACGGGAGCCTTTTAACTAAGCGAACACCTGTTAATCGAATTTTCAGATCGAACTACGCCAAATCTCGGTGAAATTACTGCACACGCGCGCTAGATGAAATGAAATTGTAATATTGGAATCAGGGACGTGCGAATTGAACAATGAAAAATATTTCGCTCCCATCTTACATTGACATAATGCACATTTCATTAATAAATTAAATAAAACAATATTTTCCTCATAAATAATATTATCAATTATGGAACAAATTTTCCTATCGGTTTTGGTGGCGTGTTAGGGGATTATTTAGTGAAGAATGTAATCGACGCGACATCTGACGTTCTACCGTATCAAAGAAATCGACGGAATGTCGGATATTTGCATTCTCAATGGATAATTCTATTGTTGAATGATTCAAGTTACCAATAAATTACATATAATTAAAAGATCAAGCTAGTAGTATACAATATAACAAATCTTTATCTATTTAAATAGCTTAACATTTGAATATTCAATATTATTACAAAACATAAATAATTTATGCGCAGAATATTTAAATTTTGCAATTCAATTAATGTTATTTTAAAAGAAAGAATTCTCTCTCATTGAAATTTTCATACTAGGTAAAATAAATATCGTAAAAGTATTAGGAGTGTGATTTTAATTTTAGTTGAAGATAATTGCTATATAATCCAATCATTTAAGATATATACCACTTTCAATTTCTTCACTAACGAGAAAAAATGAATGACGCAGCAAAAAGATATTCCTTATCATTCTCGTTATCTCCTGTACGATTGCATTTAATAGAAAGTACGTCAGTATCTTTCCTTGTTTACGTCGCTAAGTGGGTGGCACTAGAACTAGAGATAAAAATACTACTTTTATCGATCGAAGTGGTCAATATGTCTCTCTCAATACAAAAAGCAATGTTTCTCTTTTCTAACTTCTTTATCGAGTTTCTACCTCTGTATTAATTAACTCTAGCTATATCTACATACATGAACTTTTTCTATTTTATTAACTAATAAATTTTGTTTAAAAATAAGTAATAAATGAAATAATTTAAAAAATTTTTAATGAATTACTCTGATTCGTGAAACTCGATAGAAATTTTGCAATGGAAGACTATTGCAATTACTTATGGATACCAATCGACTGACCTTGAGTAAAATCTTTATTTTCGCCGTAACGTTAATCGATAAGCTCAAACTCTTTCAATTAATCCTTTCCAAATCATATTCCCTATTTACAGAAATACAATCTAGATCTAGATGGTTAATCATATTGATATTAAGTCAACCTTTTTTCTTTAAATCAAGATTTAAAGTTCGTTTTCCTCATAAGTAAACTGAAAATTGGCGCATTACGTCATTTTCAAAGAACTACGGCCCCTTATTGCAAGGACAAATAGAAAGCAAAGTAAATAGGTCGTCACTCAACGAAAGCAAGAACTGATATGACAACACGGTTAAAATATTTTTTACTTATGTTCAATCGTCTCAGTTCTACTCAAATAAAAAACCAAGTTACTAAATTTAACTCTCAATATGTATTTCCACGGGCAAAAAAAAAAGGAAATATGAGAGAAATAATCGATTAATTACACATACACGATGAGTCTTTTTCACCTGATCCTACAGTCGTGTGGCGTACTTTCACGCAAGCAAAATCGTCGTATTAATTAACGCTATTTTACGTGTCTTCTATCGTATAAACGCTTCGACTTTCTCCGAAATATGTTTGATTACAGTTATTTGGTGTTCCAGCGTGATAAATATCAGCCACTCAAAGCAACCAGATTCATTATACTCCTCATAGGAAGAGGATCATACAAAATGTACTCTATCACATCTGATAAAACATTTCGTAATTAACCACAAGAATAACAAAAAATAATAGAAATAATAAATTTAAAAAAACGCAATAACTTAAAGAGTAAAACTTCTCTATACATATAGGGTTCTTTGTCCAAAATAAAAATTCTAAACAATTCTTACCTAATTAGAAGTTGGAACAGCCAACAGTGTCCTGATCGGAACTACCAGGCCAACACACTTGGTGGAACGGTTACTAGCCTCCTAACACAAGTATGCTTTGGTTCTAATGTTCCAACCCAGTCAACTCACGTTGGACCACCGCCTTCGAGACGATATCACGAGTCTAGCTTTTAAGTTTCATGCTTTATCGCGGATAGTGGATTAAACAGGAGAATCTCGGGACCCTCTAGAAAGCTTTCCTTACGCATTCCTCGCCCGACATGCGTTGCACCGTTCTCTCACCTTAAAACCTCATTCGGTCAGCCGGAATGAATGCGTTTATCAGTTTTGCGGAGGGCCCAGACGCGACCGCCGTTAACTTCCACGAATTCGCCAGTGTTCCTCGCCGGTGGTGATACTCCAACACGTTCCTCTCTGCGTGCTCTCGCTGCGGAACGGAGCGTGCGCAAGATGCGACGCCCGAGATGAGCGCAAACTTTTTCCCTTTGGCGCAAATCGGAACATAGGTTATGTTATTTGTCGTTGCAGAGAGGTCGTGATCTTCGTACTATGAACTTTCGTCGTTATGCGCCATCCCGCTCTTCACTTCCATTCAGCAGATGAGATTCACTATAGGTGAAAGGACATATATTAGAGGGAGATCATAAAGCGAGTTGAGATAATAGGGAGAGTGTAGATGCTTATGCATTCGTAGTGCATGAACATCCGTCTAATGTTTAAAGATAAACACGCTAAGTCCGATTTTGTTAATTTTCTTACCCCCAATTCATAGATAAACATGATTGATGACATATTGAAAGTTAAAAATTAATTTGATCAGATGAACAAAATTGAAAGTTCATTTGAAAATTAACATAATATAAAGATTGCTTTTTATAATATTTAGTAGATAAAACAATTTTCTGCTGAGATTCTGCTTTATAATCGCATTCTCAATAATATGAATTTGCATAAAAATTCGCTGTTTATTTATGAGAGTCAAACTGCGTTATCTCGCGCAAGGTCGCTCAAGGTTGTAGAGCGTTAAAATTTGACATTAAGAAATAATTCGTATCTTGGATACAAGTAACCTTGGATAGTGTAATTCACGATTAAACTATCAAAAATAGCTTACATCCTATAAGATAAAAAGTATAACGTTCTACTTAAAAAGCTAAATGGAGCTAAAATCCTTAACACAATTTACGAATTAACGTTTTCCGCCTAATAATTATTTTTTAATTAAGTACGCTGTTATTTATGCTTAAATTATTTATAAAACAAATTCCCGCTTAGGTTCTTCATAAAAATATAAATTTGCATAAATATCCGCAGCCTATGTATGATGAATTAAATTTTTTATTGTGAAAGTTCTTCCATCTTATTTTAAATCCTCATAATCTCTTATGGTATATAAAAGGATCTTGGCATCTGGATACATATAGTATAGTGTCTTTTTGCATTATTTATGACAATGACGAATGAGGCACGCGTATAGTATGATAATGAGGAAAGGAAATTTCTTTTTCACCCGGAGTTACATAGAACTTGTTTGTTCGGTTAGAACGTACAACAATATGTTAATTTCTATGTCCTTTATAAATATATATAGAATATATATATATATATATATATATATATATAGAAATGACTACATTAGACAGGTGTTTAGAAATCAGGCATAAGTTTGTAAAAATTATTAAATAAACAAATTACATGTATTTATAGTACTGATACTTGGAAGTGAAAATAAATAAATTAACACGCGGCTAAAAAACATGGACATAGAATTCGGGATTATGTTCTCGTATTATAATTTGTTAACGATCTGTAAACTACTGATTTATCAAATTTATGTTTTTACTGGAACACGGATACACATAAAATTATTTTATATATTAAATATTCCAAGAAGTATTGCATTTTGAATATTTTATGTATATTTCCAATAATGTATAAATATTCGCATTCTAATAATACTACGATTGAACAAGTAAGTAATTATAATCAGTAAATCTGACAAGTAAATTACACTAAAACAATAGGGTGATTATTTTTGCTTTCTGAGACAAAATCAGATTTAAAAAATGACTTGCGGGGCTGTTTTAGTTATACTGAATATCAACAGATAGCGTACAAATCGACATAAAATTATAAATTAAGTATGACAGCTTGGATTAATAAAGTTAAATTATTATAATCTGGGATCATCCTGCGATAAGATCAGATTACAATTGATGTAACATGATTATATATCATAACATTTTGATCATATATTATAATTATGCCTACCATGTTTATATTCTACGAAAATACGAGCAATATGTTAAAATCTATGTAATATCTAAATAAAATAAAACATACGGGACTGTACGAGGTCTAACAAGTTCTACATTAATAAATTTGCAATAATCTAATGTTACACACATTTAAAAACTTTAGACGTTCAATTCATTTACCTTTCCAAAATCATCCGTTCGTCAAATTGCATCTAACCTCCATGATCTTCGTATTATTCAATAATACTCGCGTTAATTATAATTTTTTCTTTTCGAATGGTTTCCCCTTTGAATTGAAATATAATTTGGTATAACAAACTTGGAACGGGAAGGTTGTTCATCATTGAACTTCCGCGCCACGATGACGCACTTACTATGCGTTTTGCAAGTTGACCAGAG
The DNA here is from genome assembly GCF_024516045.1 of Bombus affinis. Taxonomy (NCBI): domain Eukaryota; kingdom Metazoa; phylum Arthropoda; class Insecta; order Hymenoptera; family Apidae; genus Bombus; species Bombus affinis. Next base: position 6,020,849 of record NC_066359.1, read on the forward strand.
GTTAGGTCCACTGTAACATCCAGCCATAACATAAATAAATTCTAATGATGTATCGTTGACTGTTACAAGTGACAAGGGGGGAACGGGGCAAGAATGTTGTCATTTTTACGAAAAATTTCACTGGGGGGAAAGATAAGAGATGGTGTGCCGACGAGCGACGAAATGGAGGCTGTTGAAGGATATCTGGATGCGAAAAACCAAAGTTTGATCTCGCAGTCTGACACTGAGCTAAAGGAGTCCGTTTATGGCAAGTTCATATTATAAATCGAATATAAATGAACCGATTAGAATTCTCATTGAACCAACTTATTATATTGCTTATTAATAACAGTTTCTATAGAAGCCTTTGTTTAACCAATAGTTGTAAACAAGTTAGTAACAATACACCTATTTAATGACTAAAAATTTTGCTAAAAATTAAGCATCATTGACATTACATATTTTGTATTTGCAGTTGCATAAATTTCACTTATAAAGTTATTTGTTGTTTTTTTTTAATTAATCAGAAGATGGGTAACATATTTTAATGCAAAAGGATTCACTAGTAATCCATTTATTTTATCAAAACTTACGGAACTTAAAATCACAGATTTGTTAAGGACAATCAAGGATCCAGAGAAGCCACAAACGTTGGAGCAATTGGACGTTGTTTATGAAGACTGTGTTGAGATTTTGAGGCAAACTCCCAAAGGAGTTTCTGTAATTCGTATTGAATTCAATCCAACAGTGCCCCATTGTTCTCTGGCAACATTGATTGGCTTATGCATTAGAGTGAAACTAGAACGTCATTTAGTAACCCTTTTTAAACTAGATATATATATTAGGAAAGGTGCACACTCTACAGAACAAGAAAGTAAGTACAATCAATCATTCCATATATAATAATTACCAATTTATCTTAATGTCTATTAAATGCTTTATATTTCAGTAAATAAACAAATAAACGATAAGGAAAGAATTGCAGCTGCCATGGAAAATCCTAACTTGAGAGAATTGGTGGAGAAATGTATTCAAGAAGAAGAGTGAAAGCCTAGCTTTTTTGTGGTGCATGGGTTTCATTAGGTTCAATACTGCTCATCTATAGTGGATTATCTTCATACAATATTAGTATATATAATGAGGAAGACATAAACACAACCTTTACTTTAGTGCAAGAGAATGTACTAAAGGAATACATTTACTGAGGATTCTAGTGAATACAAATACAATTTTATATTTAATTGTACAAAGTTAATGATGCTATAAATATATGTATAGCACGGTTCTGTAGTTATTCTAAATGTGACATTTTATACACGTATTTCAAATCTTGAATAGAGATCAATTACTATAAGTTCAATTGTACATATACTTGATATAAAAACGTTTTTTATTCAACAACCAATTTCCATTGGTAATACGATATTATAATACCAATACTAAAAATGATTCAAATTGTTGTAAATTCTGTAGTAAATATACTTTGTATAAGAATTCCTTCCACTTCATTCAACAATTGATTCCCGTTATCTTCTATTACTAAAAATAATCAAAATAGTTCAAACGTTATAAAAATTCCTATAAATTCAATAGTAAATATACTTCTTTCATTTAAAAACAAATTCGCAATATATTCTAATACTAAAAATAATCCAAATATCCTGCTCATTGTAAATATATTTGAAAATATTCTTCCTCTATTCAAAAATCAACTCCTAGAATTGGAAACAATTCAATTCAATCATAAAGATAATCCAAATGTGACAAGAATTCCTATAAATTGCAAACATCCTTGGTTCATCATTCTTTCTTCATTAAAAAATCATATTAATACTAAAAGTAATCCAAATAGCAATAGATACGTTCATCAATGAAACCTAACGAGTCTGAGCAAAGCTAAACAGCGGAAGGACAATTCCTTAAGGAGAATCCAATTACCAGCTACGGATTGCAACGCGAGAAAAACGAATTCTAGCTCCGAAAGAGTTCGAGGAAGCTCGCACGAGTAACGGGCAGGAGGGAAGCGACCGGTGAGAGGTGCCGGGACAAGATGGGAATTATCCAGGGCCCCTTTCAGGCCCCCGGAGATGCTCCCCAGACACACTCGAGTGGGAAGAATCTGGGTTACTCGAGCCAGAAGGGAATGTGGGCCGGCTATATACCGGTTGCCTGCTCGTACATCGCAGTTCATTCTTCTTTCTCGTCGCGATCGACAAGTCGTAGACGAGCTTAAGTACGTTCCCCATTGGCCTAAGCGAAACCAAACTAATATCAATCTATATATACGGAGCCCACGAAAGAAGTTCTAGTTATACTCTTTCGTATCTTAGTATCTTTATTGACAATTTACTCCTGTCATTGACTTTTTGGGTAGAAGATCGTCAAGGGTGAACAAAGGTCAACAAAGTGTCCAGAGGAAGATTCCCTTTAGGTAAGTGCATCTGGAGAAATCGAAAGCGACTTCGTGAATCGAACGGTCGCGTTGCTTGACCCGCGCTATGACTCTCCGAGCTTTCTCTTCGATGGTCCTATCTTCTAACTGATTTTCGCGCGTTTCATCGCGCGCATTATGCCCGCAGTGATGGTACGTGACGGTTCATTGCGAGTTCAACTATCATCAATTCTCATTGCTTTCACCTTTTAATAAAAATCTTGGTGAATGTATCGTCCCATGTATTTAGAATGTTATTGAATTGTAAAATAAAGTCAATAAAATTCTAAAATTTTGAACGTATATAAATTGAAAATAGTATTGTAGAATTTATGCAATATAGCAAATAAGTAGCATAGTAGAAATACAATAAAATAATTGTAGTAAAATTATAGTTTGATAAATTCATTTTAATTGATTACCAAATAATCATTTAGTATGTGATTGTTTAGAATTTAGAATTTTCGAGATTCTAATAATGACACTTCAAAATTTAAATTTTTCATTTAAAAGATTTCCAATGTTATGATAATAAAAATATAAATTTTATCTCTAAGTAATGACATAATAAATGATTATTTAATAAAAAAAATAAAAATTATTTTTTGTCATAACATAAAATTTTGGAAAGAGAAGTTGGACAAATTTGGCGCGCTATTGTTCGAACCTCGAAATATGTTAGGTTAACTAAAATAAGATATTGTTTACCAAAATTGTCGTGGAAAATTTTTGTATGATATTACGTAATGAAATTAGCAAAGCCTAATTTGCGATGCAGTTCTTTGTTTCTATATCAAATTAAAACCTCCATTTTAGCAAACAAAAGCGTACATAATTGATACCTTCTTAATTAACGACGCACTCTCAATTACCTTTACTTAATGATTTATGCTCAATTAGCTATTTCACAGTTTTCCATGCGTGCCTCATAATATTGTTCTCGAACCTTTTAACCAAATTCACACTATGTATGAGATTCCGCTCATTAATTCTCACGCTTTCCATACATGTATGCATAGTTTAAGAACAAGAAATTTAGCTAATAAATACCAATTATATCTTCTTTGTTCTTTGAATTCAAACGTAGAAATTATTAACAAAGAATTTTACTGTTCATTTTTTATTCTCTAAGAAGAAAAATTTCTGCATTATCTTTCGCTATCGTTACTTGCCTCATCTGAGATTTTAGGTAAACACGTTTGTTTTGAAGATCACTCACTTTCTCTCTGATTCGTGAGAGGCGATGGGGTTTATCTTTGCGAAGGTATATACTTTCCTTGCGTAAGATTTCCACAAGTCTACGCAACGATGCAACTTGTGGAACACGTGAAGTATTACTTCGGCCGGGAATTCATTACGATATCCTCCGTAAAAGGAGAAAAAAGAAGCAAACCAGCTTTTACGCTCGCGATTTCCATCACGAAGCCACTTGTCCGATTGAATCGAAGAGAAATTCTCTTCCTCATTGAACACGCTAAGCAAAAGTTTCTGAATTAAAGATCAATTTTTTTCCTAAACTAATACTTCCTTATTGAACCATCCAAATATGATAGCTTACATAAATGTTTTCATAAATGATGTTTTCAAAAATTATTTTTCAAATGTTTAAAAATGCCTTATATAATAATAATGCTTATATTAATAATAGAAGAATATTGTTAAATTACATTAGAAATGAATGTTTACATTTTTACTATTTCCATTCTTTAATGTAATTGAGAATAATTAAAAAATGGCAATTATTCCATCAGAAACTTGAAAAAATATTATAAGACTACTTAAAAATTGTTTGATGCATTAACCGCTCATTGTAAATCATTCTAAATTACGTTAAAAAATTAATGTTCCAATTACAGCTTTATTTCTTTCTTAATGTAATAATTTTAACGTAATTTGAAATAATTGGGAATTTACAATTAATGCACGAACAAATTTAAATCATTGCAAAAAATAAAGATGTAAATGGAACAGGTGTCACCGGTGACCCACATGTCATTAGAACGCATTTGCATAAGCATGGTTTTAACACACAAGTGAGAATACCTCCGCATATGTTGACGTTGAGTATATGGGCACCCGTCGATGAATCCATAATTTCGTTCGACATACAGTATACATATACTGCCAAAAATTCATGCACAAACGAAACATGTCACAAAGAAATAGAACACGGATGAAGTAACGATCCTCGATCGATTTGGATCGGGCGAAAGTCGAAATTGAAGCGGCACCGATTTTCTTTATCCTCTTTCTTTATTACTCTCCGTCGAACGCATTGGCACGCTCCTGTCTCGTTTTTGTATCGTTGTACTCGTCCCGAATACGCGTATGCAGCGGGCTTACAGACAGACGAGGAGCCGTTAAGAAAGACGTAGAGCACACAGACGACCACGTAAACCGGACGATATAAAGCCGGCCAGATAACGGTTTCACGAGCACATACGCGGATACAAAATAAAGCCACGATCTCTCCCTCTTTCTCTTTCTCTATTGCCAACGTACTTCTCACCCTTTAACTAGGGATTAACTTACACCCAACCCATAAAATACATAAAAATATTAGACAATAATGCGAAAAATGTAACTATAAAAATCTCAATGAAGTTCTTAAAAATATTATCTTGTATTATTAAATATAGAAGTTGCAAAAAATATTGGCATTGGTATTTATGTACTAAGTACAAACTAGATCCAACTATATATTATATTATTTGAAATGTAGAAGTTGATTAAAAACATTCTTTATTAATGGTATGTATTTTTTGCCACATTTGTTTGTGATTAGATAGATCAGTGTGATAGGAATTGAAAAATGAAAAATGCACATGATATTTAATGTAATATCAAATATCAAATATGTGTATGGTACTCTGAAATAAATCTCTGCTTAGATTTCATTTCTATGCACAGAATGCATACATGAAATATTCAAAGTAAAATAAATATTCTAATAGGTAAAACAAATCGCTGCAAAGGTTTCATTTTTTTTTATTGTGTTCATAAAGATATGGATTTCCATGAACATCCTCATAATTAGTAGATTCGTAGAATTAATTTGTAAAATTTCTTAATCTCTTCGTAACAGGATAGCAATAAAATTCTTGAGCAATAGATAAAAAAACATTCTGTCGAAAGTCTCATCCGGTATGTCGAGCCCGTTTAACACCTTGCTTCCGGAGAATCCTCAACGAAACCGTAGGATCGTTTAATCGTAAGCCGCAATCGATAAAATGATTCATGCATCGGTCACAACTCGTTTCTTCATCTCAAAACTCTAATTAGCGCAGTTCGTAACTTTCACATATAATTATTTTGCTGCTTAGTATTAAAACAGGAGGATTCAAATCTTATCAAGATAATTAAATCTGTATAAATTCATGAGGAGATGACTGGAATGCCGTATTGAGTCAAATAATCATTGAAATGACTCTTACAATTCAGTTAATCAAATATTACCTCTAACTGAGTATTATGCAAATTTGCAAGACTAGTGACCTTTTATAAACATATATATTAAATGCATTACATGAAACACAGGTTTAAAACAAATCTGAATATGTACATAGAAACTACAAAATACTTAGAGCAAGTATATATTTCATAGAAATTATAAAAGTATTTAAACAAGCGATTATTTATTATATGTATTAATAAGACTAAATACATGGGATCATCTTTAACACTTATTATATTTAAAATGATTACACTAATCATTTACCAAATATATCTTTCCAATATGTACCTTGAAATTTCATACATCTTCAGATTGATTTCCAATTTTGCCAATACGATCATGGCAATCGTGCCTCATTACAGTCCTAATGAAATTTCAAAATGTAATGTCAATTATGTAATACGTACAATATATACATACATGTGTTCTATGGTAAAAATTGAAAAACTTTTGTGAGCGATTGTACATTAAAATTTCCTCTTCTGAAGTCGAAGATCGTTTTGTACACGAAGTTTCTTAGTTATATAGTTTATAATTGAATTATCTCTTCCGGGATAGCATTAACATTCCTTCAATCCAGGTGAATGACCGCTGACACTAATTTTTAGCGAAAGCCACGCCATTAAGTGCGGAGCTTCATTAAGTCCCCAGCGGCGTGGAATTCTAAATAAGAATCATTGTTATTCAATATGATAATCGAACACGAACTGCTTAACGCAATGGCGGTACATTAACTACTTCAATTATATGAATTATGAAATGGAAAGTACACTGATTGCAAAAGTAAATGCAATTATATTTTAACATGAAAATGAGCAACTTCCTTCTCATTAAATCATAAACTTCCATCATAAGGAGTTAATCTTCTCCGAATGGTCGCTTTCCAGTAGATTTTTTGCTGATGAAAAGATTATAAAACGTAGAAACTATTTAATTTTTGTGTATGTGTTTTAATCAAAATACCAAATAGCTAATATATCGGTATTATGCAAGATAGAGATCACATCTGCTACATTCTCAAATTTCTAAACAGATCATATTTCTGCTTACTATACAGGATAAATATTCTATCAGTAACTAATTAATTGAAAGGAAATGTCGTCAATTACAACGTGATATTAGAGCTGCCATTAGAAACTAATAGTGCCTCTGTATTAAAACAGAAATGGCTACATGTATATGTATATGTACAAAATGAAAACAGGAGACTGTAATAGAGATGATTAACGGCATTGCGTTTGAATCACCTGTGCAATTTAAATCACATTATTTGAATGTAGCGCGACTTTTGAATTCTTTCGAAACCATCCAAAGTAACGTGGCAATTATCAAATTAACTTTGATTCTGTAGAAGTTAGATTTAATTCTAGCTAATGTATTTTATGTGTGTAAAACAGAAATCAACCCAATTCCCAGTAGTTTCCATAAAGTGTCGCCAATCTGCATACTTAGAAACTATCATATTAAGCACAAGGAGTTTAAAGTTCTCATATCTTCTAGTTGTTTGTCAAGTTGTCAGTACAGATAACGATCTCACGATCTTCGTGAAATTATGTTTCTTCGTACTATCTACATTCTAAGAAATATCATCTCTTACGTTACAGAACGTTATTGAGATAATTGCTTCATATTCAGATAGCCAGTGCAGCTATTAATTGCGGATCGTCCGACGTTTTGTTTTGTCGCGAGGACGATTTAGAAAGTTGCAACAAGGCAATAAAGGCCTCGAGGAAAGTCAGCGGTACGCCACAAAAAAATAAAGACCTGTTGCAAAATCCTCCAGCATTTTTCTCCATCGTCGTCGTGAGAGATCCTTTCCTCCTTCGTAGCTCATAATTCACCGTTGAAAAGTCTCCTTTCACCCTCGACAAAGATTCGTTCCCAAGAAACTTTTACTCGCTAGACATCCGACGCTAGAAACCATGTTTTCCTGGAACATTCGCTATCTGTTATTTTTCCATTAAACGAGGTCGCCTCGGATATTGAACTTCTTGAATATATAATCTTTTCTTTAATTGGATGTTAGGCGCTTCTCAAGTAAAAAATTATTTGGATTATTATATCAAGTATAGAGATCTGATTGTTTTTTCTCCTTTTGTCCAGGAGCAACAAATATGAGGGCGATATGGTTGATGTTGGTTCTCGTCGCCGTTGTGGCGAATGCTCAACGCCGACTGGCCCTGCCTGATCCACGAAGCTGTGCTAACCGTACGTGTTCATTAACCAAATACATCTTATTTTAATATTTTTACTGTAACATAATAAATGATTATTTAAATATTATTTCAGGAGTACGACATGCTACTTATAGGGACGCTAGAGGTGTTGCACATTCATACTTCTTCAGTTGGGAGCACCAACCGACTAGAAGCCTTGAAGTAGACTGGCTAGATTCACGTAATATCTGTCGCAGACACTGTATGGATGCAGTTTCTCTTGAAACGCCACAAGAAAATGAGTTTATCAAACAGCGAGTAGCAAGAGGTTAATTATAGAAGAGAATGTTATTCTCATTATGTTTACACTTTAAAGTTTTCTTCATTTCTATCTTTATGTAGGAAATGTAAGGTACATTTGGACATCTGGACGTAAATGCAACTTCAATGGCTGTGATAGGCCAGATCTCCAACCGCAAAATATTAATGGATGGTTCTGGTCAGGTTCTGGAGCTAAGATTGGTCCCACTACACAGCGTAACTCTGGAGATTGGAGTCACACTGGTGGATATGGCCAAGCACAACCTGATAATCGTGAAGCTGCTCAGGTAATTTATTTTTGTATTTTCTTTTTTTCAATTTTTTCTTTTGTTCTGCGTTTTTGATAGTTTTATGATACATGGGATTATGTTACAGGGTAACGACGAGTCTTGTTTGTCGATCCTGAATAACTTCTACAATGACGGTATCAAATGGCACGACGTAGCCTGCCATCATAGGAAACCATTTGTCTGCGAAGACAGCGACGAACTTTTGAATTTCGTGCTTTCCAGAAACCCTGGCATTCGCCTTTAAAAGCTTCTTTTTATAGCTTCTGTGAATTCTTGAATGTTCAGTACCTAAGATCTCTTGATCAACCAAGAATAGCAAGGAACTTTTCTATTTCTTGGCTTTTAATTTATATGTCATTATGTATCCATTATAATTAAAAATTAAATTAAATCTCTTCATTAATTTACAATTGTTTTCTAATGAGTTTATATCCTTAAAATCAATTGAATTAAAATTTTATCGATTAGATATTAAACAATCAAGAATTACATTAGATTTAGATTAACTAGAAGCTGCATATATCTAAGTTTAACTTTTGTACCCTTTTTCTATACAAAATAAAAAGCATTTGCCAATAAGTTTAAAATTGTCCCTTTTTGTCTTTAAATCTTTAAAAGTAACACAGTTTTCAATTTTTAAAAAACCTTTATTTTATCCTGTAGTACCTCGCAATTTACACCTTTAAAGCATATTTCCTTGGAGGGAAAGCAAATTGTTTACGGATTTCTTTCAAAGTCTTTCTGTTAGCTTGGTAAGGCGTCAAAGCTCTCCTAAGAGCTCTAGTTTTCTTTGGCCTCAGATCCAAAGGCTTGTACTTGTGATTTTTGTACAATAAACGCAAATTCTCCTTCTGTTTCTGATGCATAATAATGTATACCCTAGCTATTGCCTTCCTCACTACTCGGCTGAAATACAGACAAAACAAAAATAAAAATATTAACTCATTCAAATAATTTTTTAATCGTTTAAAACACTGAATACTACTTTTAAATATATTAATTGAAGATATGAATAAAAACTTTTATTTTTTGTAAAATTGAGTTGAATTATATATATATACCGAATATAGAAGCTATATTAAATACCTACGTTGACTTTATAGTAATTAAATTTTTAATTAAAATTAAATTTTGGGATAAAGTAATAAGGGTTTTGTATAAAATATATACATACATTTTCGAAAGTTTAGAAGCAGCACCACCAGTAACTTTTGCCACGCGAAGATTTGTCAACTCAGTTTTGAGCTCTTCCAGCTGCTTGAGCAACTCATTTTTGTCTTTTGTCCTCAGATCAGTACACTTAACCTTACCCTGAAACGACAACACAACACTGCTCTTTAAATTGCACTTTTACACATTTCGATAATTTCAGCATTCGACACATGTTTCATTTGATGCTACTGCAAATGAAAACATAAATTTATAATACCTCTCCAATATTGATTGTAAATTGAAACAAAGCAACATTCAATTTAATTAATTAACATGTTCAAAACATAACTAACATACATAAAAACGAGTGATTAAGCAAAAAATTTTTATTTAAAAATAAAATGTTAAATATCTTGTTAAAGGATTGAGAGGTTATGCGCACGCTTGTCATCAAACGCGATTCCGCTAACAAAAATGTTAAGATATCTTTGCAAGAATCGCAATGGAAAATACTACAATCAAATAACTAAATAACAGTTATGAAGGATGTTTTAAACAAAAAGAGATTTCCACCAATTCACTAACCATCTTGCGATTATTCCTCTTCAACGGAAAAAGGAAACAAGGAAGAAGATCATGAACCAATAAGAGACATTACCACGTGTCTCTAGTAAATAAGTATCTTACTGCGATCTTAGCGTCCTCTGTATTTCCTATATTTTACTATATTTGAATATATTTATACTTCTGTTAAATAAAATAATAATTTTTCTTACTTTTCTTTAAAAAAAATAATAAAATTAAGATAAATTTAAGTTATATCGTACACTTAGATTATTACAAAAATTAATATTATATAGTGTAATAACTTTTATACTATCGCTCATACGGTAACATCTTTCACAGTGTTGCAACGATTTTTCAGATTTGAATAGGATTTTCTAGGTTATGTTTGAAGAATTAAACAATTTAAAAGAATATTTTCGATAAAAATTATGGCAATATAAACTGAGATTAAAATGTGATTATATTAAATGTTTTAGATAACTGGACAGAATATTTTATGTAGACTATGGATTTAAAATTATTGCAAAATATTAGTACTGATATTAATATACTTGTTTTCGTATATGTAATATCAGAGTTGATAATACAAAAATGAATAGCATTATCTTTTGTTTACTGTCAGTAGAGATTTTTAATCATATTTTCTCGTCTTTGAGAAATATTGTTATTTAACCTTTTTAATCTAATGATGAGTTTTGAGGACGATACGCAGAAAGTTCGACGTTTACTTTTGGATGAAGCTCTTGCAAAGGTAGATTCTTAAATAAAAATGAAGAAACAAAAGAATTCATTAAACAATTAACTCTTTATTTAACTTGTTCTATCACAAATTTAAAATTAATTATCTTGATAAAATATTTCACAATATAATTCTGTAAATTGTAAATTAATATATATTAAAAAAATGTGCAATATTTTTTAAGGGAATCCAACAAAACGAGGAACAGTGCAAAATATGGACAACTTACAAGAAGGGTCATCAAAAAGTTGCAGAAACGTTGCAAACTTTCCAGAAGGATTTATATGTAAACTGTATGGTGCCAATTGGAAAACGAGCACTAATGAAAGGCAAATTGATTCACACAAATGAAATACTTGCCTCCCTGGGTGATGGATACTTCGCAAAGTATAGTGCTTCAGGTGCAGCTGCCCTTTGTGAAAGAAGAATACAAAGTATGATTAATACATTGTAAAATAGAAATAATCTACTAATAATTAGAATTTAATGAACAATATTTGTAAAATTTTCTTCTAGAAGCTGAAGAAATGCTAGAGAACTTAAACAAGGAAAGAGATTTGTATGAAACTAGGATGATGATGATAGAAAGCAATCTTTTTGAAGATTATGCTGGTGGAGAAATTGTGGAACATTGGAATGAAGATCAAATTACAGAATGGAAGAGTAATTATTCTCATCTCTTCTTTATGAATAGATTTATATATGTATCTAAATATCCTTTAATTCTTACAGAAAAACACAGAGAAAGGGAAAGAGAGTATCATCAGAAATTAGCCAAACTTAGACAGGAAGACAGGAAAAAGATAGAGACAGAAGATGATTTATTTAATAGGCTTGATCAGCTTGAAATTGAAGAAGAATTAGCAGATGAATTAAATAGGTACATTTATAAACACTCTACTTTCTCTAATTCCTGAAATTTCGAATTTTCTTTAATGTTATTTTCATTAATAGATTAGGAGATGAAGCATATGAACTTTTTGGAGTAGAAGAATTGAAAGAAGGGGAATGTTATTATGAATCTGAAAGTTCCTCTAATAGTGAAGAAGAAGAAAAAGAAGATGATTCTAAGGAAGATAACAAACAAGTTCCTGATTCCAATACATATCAACATAAAGTCGAAACTTGTAAAGTTAAGAAATTGGTTTCATTCGCAGAACCAGAAGATCTTTCAAGAAAAGAAAAAGAAAATTTGATGAAAGAAAAGGAGAAAGGATGTGAAGACATAGTAGATTTTGAAGAAGATATTCTTCGGATAAAATTCACTCACTCTAAGAATAAATCGGTTACAAAATCGAATGGAGATTCGATAGAAACACCTGCAGATATTTATAGATTACTCGTTAAACCTAAGTCTATCTTGAAAAGATCACCAAATGATTTGCCTCCTGAACAGTCTACTCCACCAGAATATAGCACAGAAGACGAGAGTGAAGAAGATGAGGACACTGTTAAACCTTCAGTTTATGAAACTGTAATTTATAAAAAATATATACAATCTTATAATATACAAATCTGCTTTATAATAGTAATATGAAATGATGGAAATATTTTTATAATTTTTAGGTAGTGAAAGATATCAAAGAGAAGAACACGTTAGAAGTTACAAAGGGAGCTTTAGAAAAGATGGAAAAGAGTACCAATCCTAAGCCTGTTAGTAAATTCAAACGAGAGCGTCAACGAAGACAGTGACATATATAGCATTAAATAATTGTTTTGATATTTGTTTTTCAATAACAATATTGAAAATATTAAAATACTTTTAATAAAGTATTAATTTTTTATTAGGAATATATAATTATTCAAGAGCATATAATAGTTATTCAATCTGAGGAACATAAAAAGTGTAACTTGAGAATGGATTAATGATGAAATTATTTTTCATTTTTAACCTTGAGATCTATCTTGTTCTATTATAAATACTCATTTACGATAGGAAATTGCGACATTTTTGTTAGGATACCAATTAATATGATGATACACTTGGAGAGGCAAATATATATTATCAACTTTCTGTAGTCCAGGGTCTAGATAGAATATTGATAGGATCTAATTCAAATTTGGCGCTGTTTGCTTCTATTGTGGTTAGCTAATGATGAATTTCGTAACATAAGTACGTAGTTAGTAATGATCACGTTCTCTTGTTAGGTAAGGTTACTTCTATAATTTCGTATAATCTTTCTAAACTTTAATAACCTTAAATAGTGAAAGTGCAGAATAAAACTTTGCATGAAAAGGATTATATAACGTTGTGATTTGAACACTCCCTGAAAGAGAAGAATAGAAAATAATTTACATTTGCATTAATTAAATATTACAAGTGACTATGTATGAAACAATTGATCTTTTATTGGAAACGGTCAATAAAATGTTAATACATTTGGTTGAAATTGCTTACTTTATTAAGATTTATAAATTCGACAATGTAAAAGCTTAAAAATACAGAAATGAAAAATTTTAGAGCTTCCGTTCCACAATCCCACAATATCAAAACAAGTTATATCACATAATTTCATACTGGTAGATGGTATCCTAATTTGGCACGAATTAGAAGATTAATCTCGAGCCATAGTCGACTTGATATTGACATTATCTAGCATTGTTTTTTTCACGCTATTCACGTCCTTCATTATACGTTATTCGCGCCTCCGTAATTGCCACGACATATTGACATTCCTTGGAAGAAGAAGCTCGAGAACAATCTCGAGTACAAATTTCGTAAACATTACAAAAGATATCATACATCAGATACTATTACTAGTATAAACTTATAGTAGAAACTTTGATTATCTCAAAAAAAGTTCTAAAAATTTTTTGTAATATATTCCTGACAAAAAAAACATTAGAAAATTTTTATATTGCATTTTTAATTAATTCTTAGAATTAAAAAATCTCACATTAATTTTATCCTATATTATTTATATATTATTATTTTTAAAGTTAAATAGGATATACATGTGTGAATAAAAAAAGAATAGAATAAGTGAAAATTTTACAAAAAGTGAGAAGTTGATACATTCGGCTTCTGAGAAGCTCGCGATTCCTTTCGATTCATCTTTACGTAAAACTGACTTGAAAGTGCTTAAGTACTTTTATATGCATCCTTGATTTACTTTCGATCTCGATGTCAGATCGAAGGGGTCGCGTGACGCCAACTATGATGAAATAATGGACTTTTTGTTAGGCGCCCACTGGGATGATGCCTTTTCTTCGTCCAGTTAATTCATTATTCACATCACGCTGTTTCACAACGAGATATGGTAACATCAAACCATATACATATAGAGGAGAGAAAGAGGAGATCGGTCAAATTGTGCTGAAGGATGCGTTGCGTAAAATTGAAATGAATTTAGAGCATCCTTTGAGCGCATAATGACCTTGTCTATCATGCTTCAGAGAGAAAAAGATTATCTAAATAGATCGTCTGCAGAATCCTTTTTAATCGTCTGGAGAAAGTAGGAAGATTCTATAGCATTTGTATCATGCTTTATCTTCTTATTATCTACGTATAAATTCTACTATGATATCTGAAGAATTCTGAAAATGGAGAAATATGATTAACGTAAAAAGCTGAATTATAATTTTACTAAATTAAAAATGTTAATCTTATTTAATAGGAAAAAATTGTAAATCTTTTATATTCCATTTTTGTAAATAATTAATTTCCTATCATTCATTACATATATGCTACGAGGGATCATAATAACAAAGATATATAATATCAAATAGTATAAGTTATTAACCATAAATTAGAATAAAATATAAATTATAATAATACCAGAAGGTAATGTTTCTTTTTATAGAATTTATTAACAAAGATAATGCAAATTTGTATGTTACGTAATAAGGGTGGGACCAAACAATTTTTCAGTGAAACAATGAAGTGGCAACTTTTCGGTAACTAGAGCACGAATTACCCCGAAATCTTCTAAGAATTGTTAATTAAGCAAATAGTCCCTAGAGGGAGCATGTGTTTATCGCAACGCAATTGTTTCCGTTCACGTAACGGCGAACAATCAGGGAAAGGTTACGAAAGGAATCGAAAGTGAGAATTCGCACACTAAATAAACAATAAACCGGTCTTGATTAGGTTTATTTGACTCATTGATCCGAGAGATTAGATCGTAAGCTCATGATTACGCCTATTGTCCTAAACAAGATTAACGATTATTATTAATTTCGTTGCGTTTGCCTAACTTCAAAGAGGTCCTAGGACATGAAAAACTGTACTCAGTTGTTTGACTGGTGAATGACTTAATTAATTACCACGTCTCGATGTTATTCTATAATTTAGAAAAAAATTGCCAATATTTATCTATTCATACTCACATGTCAAGTAAAATTTCACGCCTTAGAAATTATAACTATAACTAGTAGAATGTAAAACTATTATGATTGTGGATTTATTACTTCGTTGGACCAACCATTTATAGAACTGCATTGTCCGACCCTTCAATTAGGTTAATAATGTGCACTTTCAGAATATACCACCATGGGAGGCATCCCATAAATCACTCAAATTAGTACCATCATATTTAGTACTAATAAATTATTAGATTTTCTTTCTGGTAACCTCGATAAACTGAAACAAGACTATAAATATTGCTTGAATGAACCAGATAAATAAAATATCATCATTCACCGGTTGAGAAGGAGCAGGATTCAACGGAGATGAATTACGAAACGTGATTATTCACAGTAATGTAATAACATAGTCGCATAGGTGAAATGACCAGTTCGAAAGATGATTTTAACGCCATTCAAATACGCAGGATACTTTCTAAATAGGACCGCGTGCCGATCTTGTCCCATCCAGCGTTCGTTTGCGTTACACATTTGCGTTAAACACAAGCTCGTGCCATTCCTTGACACGCGTCGTTGCGTGTATAATATTATTGACCAAGATTATGGACACTCGCAGAGATGCGTTGCGGTCTGTCAACGATGAAATAAATAAATCTCCTTCTGTACTCTAACGCAACTTCGATTGTCTTCACGGAGTAGCAAACACTCTATCAAAATATTTGTTTTTGGCGTGTTAGGTATATAAGATGGAGATATAAAGCATTTCATTAGTATTCATACATAGTTATTGATACTGATATTAATATTTAATAGTAATACTAATTTTAAAGTACAGTAGAGACTAGTTCTAGTATTGGTAATCTTTAATCTGATGAATATCAAATTTAAAAAGATGCAACGGGTGAAACGAGATTACGGCCACATAAATGTTAACTATCAGTACATACTTTGTACATTCATTTATCTATTTATGCAATTCAGCTATTCGTTTCTTCTATCTTTAAATTTTTCAAATATTGATAAGTACTGGATTTTTCTATAAACATAACTGAAGCTAAATTTTATTAATTCATGACTTGTAAATAACGCTCGAAAATAGCTGATCGTATTAGTATGGTACCGCTTATTATACTGACATTTGGTACCTCTTTTAAATATCAGTAATTACCTTAATTAGCTTAGGTTACCTTGGGTTATTTCATAACCAACTGATCATCAGCATCATATATTCCAATCTAATCCTCGACCATCAGTCACTCCTAATTTTTCTCTTTCTAATCCATTTCATAAATCAACTCGATAGAAGAAACCGGTACAGATCAGATCAAGTTCGCGACGTCAACCTCGACCCCGACTTTTTCCTGATGCGTGCACATACTTCTTTAAAATTCCAGATGCTCGACACTACAATACCTTCAATTTACCAAAGATAGAATACGAATGAAATCATTTCACCGCTTCTTCTTGTATTAAACCTACATAACCTAAAATTGTGCATCATTCCTTAGTATGGTATGAGGATATGGGAAGAAAATTTAGAGAAGTGTTACGCCACAAGATTAAGAGGATGGACAATGGTCCTGTGTCTTAATTAAGGCCCGATTGGCTAATTAGTCCTGATGTTAGATCCGCTGGAAGGCTGTGTCCCACGCTGTGAAGTAATCAGCTTTCTCCGCTCTGGAAGACGCGTTCCTCTCATACAGCAGCGCCGCCCCAAAATCGCGCATGCCAGACACCTGAAACAATGGGAAATAAAGCGCGGGCTTTCCACACGGTTGGCGTTCCTATGTGAACTGGAGTACAAGGAGAGACCCCCAGTTTTATACACGGGGGGATATCCACGCGGATCATCCTCGTACTGGAGAAGGATCTGTGCCCGACAGGAAATGAATCTTTGTAGGCGTAGGTGAGCTCTCTATATAAGCCAGCTATAACGCAAAACGTCACTATAATTCAGCATTCCGCACGGTGCTTCGGTTTTCTGAATATCTTCTGACAGTATGGATAGAGTGGTGCGACAGGTAATCAGGAAATTCACCGAGGAGTGGAATTTTTGTTGGTGCTGGTGCTATTCCGCTTCGCGAGTTCCGTCGTCGTTGACACGTGAGGAGTGATCTCAGGGACGCATTGGGTGGTCTTACAGACCTGTTGGTGGAGAATTTTGCTGATCAATGGATTTGGTAATAGTGGACGTTTTGGAAATTTTTGCTTTGAATGAGATATTGGCGGTGAATACTTGATCAAGGAAAGATAATTTTTGTTATAATTTGATCACTTCAATTTTTTTAAGCCTAAATTTTTTTAAAACTTACACGTTTAAAGATTTATATTTTATATTTTTTTTTTAAGTTTCATAATTTAAAATTTTGCTTAATATCATTTTTTAATATTTAGTTGTTTAAATTGAAATTGGTAATTTTTTTTAGTTCGATTTAGTTTTTTAAATTCAAAACAAAAATTGTTTAATTCTTAAATTTCCAAATTTTTAATTTTCTAAATTGTAAATATACGGATTTTGAGATATTTTATAACTTTGGCATATTGATAAGAGTTCCTATTAAGAAGGCAGCAAGATAATTAATTAATAATGTACTCTTAGGCAATATTATTTAATCCACAAATTGGCAAATTGCATGTAAAATTAACGTTAAATGCTTGTTGCAGTATTCCACGGAAATCCTCAATCTTCTCAGTTAAAATTCCCTTTAAGATAACCTAAATTAGAATCCTTTGCTCTTCTTATCCATAATTACCTACTTTCACATGGTTCACCAATTTTCCTATCCTTAGCACTTGTGAATAGCATAAAATATTTAATTACTATTTTCTTTCATAAAATTATTAACACTTCCATAAATTAATTTTACTTACCGTCGGTTAGGTCAATTAATCTATCAAGCGTCAAGGATGCGTTAACACATTTTATTTTTAAATCTTTTATATCTTCAATTTTCAAAATTTCAAATTTTCAGATCTTCAAATTTATTATTGTAAAAGGATATTGACTTCAAGTAGTTTTTACGCATTATTCCACAGTTTGTTCCTTAATGGTTTAATTACAACCTAACTTAAAACGCCATAACTTCTAAATGTCCACTTATACATATATGAATGTACACTCCACTAACTTCATCAACCATCCCTTTTAAAAACCGAGTTTCTCTTAAATTCCAATGTAATCAATTTCAAGTTTTAAAACTAGTTTCTAGATCTAACGTATAAAAATTTAAAGAAAAAAGAAAGTTTCTTCATTTTCCTAACCGCAAATATTGCAAGTGCAATTTACTAACCCCAAGTGGTTCGACCATCGTTGACGCTGCTTCAATGGAGTGGGAGAAAATGATCTGGGCGCCCAGTTGGGATGAATAGTTAGATCAACGTCATCTTACGCGATCAGTACTCCCCAGTGCGTGAAGTGTAGTGGTTGTCAGGCGCAGTTGGACGTTGTATGGCTCATTTTGTAGATACACAGTAGGCTGTTGCATTTCATTATGTAAGTGCACTTGGTCCCGTGTAATCATCTCCGTTAATGCGGCGCAGGCACGTACGCTTTACACGGGAATATAAATAACAACATATGCGTTTCGCAACCGGTTCTACGTGCAACTATTCTAACCTCGCGTTAAATGACATCACGCACATACACGCTTGGCTGCAACTACAGCTTGTTACGAAAATCAGTGTCCCAGAGGGCGCTATAAAGATCTTAAACGTGAAGATTCAAGTTAAAATCCGAGATCCAATGTTGATACATTTTTAGTTTGATGTTGGTCGTTTAATTATTTGTATTTCTAATTTTGTAGTGACATAAGAATATAGACAAAGGAATTTTTGTTAATGTATTAGAGTAGAGATTCGTCCACCGTGTATGTAGGTTAATTTTCTTACAATTAATATCTAATAACTTCACGCGCATATAAGGCATATTATACACGACAGACAATCAGCTTTTATAATTATCTATCTAGAAAGACTTTTCTCCTTTTTGTCTTTTACGTATAAATCATGGTCGATTTTCACTTCTTAACGATGTATTTTAGAAAAAAATTATAGAACATTGTGGAATGTTAATATGAAGTCATTATAATATAATGAATATACTAATAAACATAGTAATAACTGATTTTGAAAAATTAAGCCATTTTCCAAAAATTATTGTAATAGTATATACACATATGTGCCGGATTGCTCAATCATTTGACTCATCAGAATAATAGCAGATAGAGAATTCCTTTGTTTGTAAGAAAATGAGATAAATATAACTAGAATAATCTTTCATATCCTGGGCAGTCAATTAAAAGTGAATTCCATCAAGTTTCTCGTACAATGGAATTGAAAATTCCATTTCCAATACTTCTGATTGTGTCATCTATAATAACCAGAACTGATGAAAAATCCTTGAACAAATATATAATTATTGTAAAGAATTTTAAAAAATTATAAAGAGCATTGAAAGTGTTATGTAACAAACTTGAGCACAATTTGATTAATTTAAAATAATAATAAAAACAATTACAAGAATTTCATAATTTTAATGAATTATAAATATAATCAATGGTTTGAAAATTTGGAGATAACAGATAGTTTAAAGATGAATATTTTTACCCAATAAACATCTATCTAATTGTACTTTATTTTTAACAAAAGGGAAAATGTATACTTCGACCATCGCGCCTCAGAAAATTGTACAGCGGGTTGCCTGATGTTAGGCGTTTAACTCCTTCATCGTTAAAGCTCCATTACTAGAAAAACAGAGCAAAATAGGACATATATTTATTAAATAAAATGTGTCTCATTTATTATCCTCTATAATGTGTTACTCAATTAACCTATAATCCTGAAAAATTTTATTATTTATCAATTCTTTAATACAATATGTAACATCTCTTGGAATTTAAAAAATCATTTCACAGATATAATTAAGTCACTGTTGACTTATTCATGAACGAAAGTTACATTTCTTATTTCACATCCGGATGAATTTGTGCCCAATATTCTGTTATTACATTGTTCGGTACACAATACAGAGAGCGTGACTGGTGGTCTGCGTGAGTTTGGAAAATTTGTTTCCTTGTAAAAGGATATATATATATAACAAGACGATTCTTTAACGAGAACTTGTTGTAGTCCAACGGAACACAGTCTAATTCCTTCGTTTTCATCTTTCTTCTTCCTTTCCCGCAATCGCGCTTAATCTGGCGCTGATTTTGAACGCGGCGCGACATGACGCAACGTTTCCCTCTCTTTTGCGCACTCGGAGGCTTTCTCACGACAGAAACGGGAGGAAAACGCTGGCTCACGACTCCAATTTCTCGCCTACGCAACGTGAGCTGCCTTGATCATCTCGCGCTTTCGACGCGACGCATCTGTTCTACGCCTGGGAATCTGTCTGATACCTTTCGAATTAATTATTCCTCCGCGCTACTCATTTATTATGCTATTAACGCTATGCGTTGTGATTATCATGAGAGAATAGCGACTTGAATATTATTATTAGTAATATTTTAATAATTAAGAATCAATAATTAGGTCAATGCCGTTTTATTGAGATTTGAGACACTGATAGGTTTTCAAGCTTCCAGATAGATTTCCCAAGGTTACCTTAAAATATTCATCTACCATTAGACTTTTGAAACGAACCATAAAACATAGTCACTGACAATGAGTACTCTTACTCACTAGTTATAGTAATCTTTAACGTATAATCCACAAATATCAGTAGATCTCTGAAGTAATTCTTGAGGTGTATCCTATAAATATTCTTCAGTGTCTGATGTGATTAACCAGGCCTTAATTTCCAGTTAACTCTTGCCCTCATGGTGAGCATAGGAATTGTGCAATGTGAACCACCATTGAATACCCAATATGGTGTCCCAGGGAATTATGCTGGAAGCAACAACAACCATGGAACGTCTGGTGGAAATGGTCTTGGTAATCATCATTACGACAATGGGAACGATAATGATTACGTCGATCAGGTAAGGTGCAACTGTGATCTAAAATGAATCAATCTACACCCCTTATAAAATTCTATTAACCATAAATCATCAATCTGAACTCTGTCAAAATCATAGAACGATGGTTAGATATACATAAGATGGTTGGTATAATTTATTTATTGCTTGCCATTTAAGATCTCTTCTTTTGTGCATCTAACGATCACGATTGCTTAAACTTAATTACCTTCTTCTTGGGCTGGTTTCAGAACAAGGAACAATTCGCTGTTGCGATAGAAACTAAATTACGTTCTCTTCAACGATTGATGCTACCCTAAGGAAATTCATTTTGGTGTTAGGAACATTGCATTATTCTAAGAAATTGCTGTATCAAACAATAACCGAATATTTTTTAGAATATTCCTTCATATTGAAAACAGTTTTGTTTGATATAATAACGTAATGATATAATTCAATATAACGAAGAATTACAAAAATATAAGTATTATATTAAAAGTAAAAAATACAATTTCTGTTAGGTGTATTAATATTTCAATAACATAGTGGAGATTATGGAGAATACAAAAAATAATAAAAAAAAAATATAGGAAGAAAGTTGCAAAATGGGACCTGTTTTTAACAAGATATTACTTACCAGTTAATTGAAGAGATAACACAAAGGAAATTGATCTTGAACGATTTAGTTCACTAAACCGCGTTACTCATTGATCCATTCATTCTGCATTTCCGACATACTGTTTCATAGTAGAGGCAAGGGTTGCAATAGATGAATAGATCTGGGTTAACGCTGATTCTACAAGTAACATTGAACTTTGTCGAGCACTCAATGCACGATCTGCTTACGTAAATGTAGAATGGATTGACCGGACATCGATTTTGCACTCTTCTCTTTCTCTTCGTTATCTTCTATCGTGATATCCTGAAAGTTCAAAATGATTACTTATTAGAATTTATAAAATTATTATTATTATTTTATAATACAAAAGCTAATTGTTCAAAATTTATAAAGCTTATATGTATCGCAATTTCATCTTCAATTTATTTTTATTTATCTATTAATCTCTTATGGTAATCGCCTATTTCAACTGTAACAAGAGAAGAATTATCGTAGAATCATTTAAAGGAGATCTCAGACCACTCGTTTCGTAGCGCTATTACGGGAATTTATGTTCTTCATAAGCACTTCAACTTTGTTGCGACAGAGAACAATAACCACTCCTCGAGTCGCTGCAACACCGATGAAATTACATTAATACATGCGGCTATAACGTTGCAAAGCAATATACAACATCCCTTATATAGGTGACCAAAATGACTAGGCTTATCCAACAAGCGTTTAACAGAATTTGAAGCCTTGGTACCTCAAATACATTAGTATGAATTTCAATCCAGAAATATCCCTAAAATTTTATTTTCCCTAGAAAAAGTTTTTTGATTAAAAATGCTTCCCTTAAAAATTCAGAAGAATATAACGTCTTTATTAAAGATAAAATTATAACATATATAAATTTTACAAGGTTTGACTATGATTTACTATATTTATTATGTATGTATTATGCTATATTTGTATATAACGCCGTAACGCGTCTTATAACGTGAGATTGATAGTCGAGGAGAGAAGAGATGATGTATGCACGTGATGGGACAGGATAACATACTATGATAGTTGGATCCTTCTAGACGACCATAAGATGAACAGCACGTGATTGTTGGAATCATTGCTCTACGCACTCGATGGGTAAACGAGTTTATCATGTATGAAATCAGGAATGCTGGTTGGCATAACTTTCTGCGGGCTCTAATGGAGGATAAGCGTTGGCGAGTTAAAGAGAACGCAGAACAAATGCACTCGGATTGGTTGAAAATACTGAAACGAATCTTTTACCAAGGAGATGATACGTCTGGGAGGATTTTGGATTAAATTGTATAAAGAGATAGACAACAGGAGAATTTTCTGCAGTGAAGACATTATTTCGAGGAATTAAAGGAGAATTTTTTCTAAATACGGATGATTCAGAAAAAGATAATCTACGAAAAGAATATTTAAAATAAGGAAACGTTCCATAAGAAGTGAAAAGATATTTCATAAAAAAATATTCCACAGAGAGATGATGTATATAATAAATATTTCAACACAGAAACAATCTAATCTAACAAAGTATTTCATAAAATAACAAAAATAATAATTATATTAAGAAAGAATATCCTCAACATCTACTTGTAATAAAAATAACTTCAACGAAGAGGAAACAGGAAACTGTGCCCATGGCACTATTCCAGGTTCCGGAAATTATACGTGGGCACCGGAATCCTGATGTTCCACCATGAAATGTTATACATTCATCCGGTTATGTAGCATGACGTAAACTTAGTCTGACGTAACAATATTAATAGGGTGAACCGCGACCGTAGGCATCATCCGTGGCAAATCGTTACTGCCGATTAGCTAATCATCTTAAGAATCTAAACGATCCGGTTATGTGCATTTGCGCGGTTCTAGCCGCGGGGTCGAACGGCCTGGCGCGAGCCAGATTAAATCACAGTCGTCTTCCTCCTTTTGTTGTTCTTCTTCAGTCACTTCGTCTGTACCACTTCTTAGAAGAAAGTTCAGCCACTCAGTGTAACCATTTACATGGTGTAACTCGAGCATTTACACCATCCTTTTTTTTTCTTATACAAGTTAAATGCAATATTAAGACAATTTGATAGTGTTGTGTGAATAACTATGAACACTTTAACTTCTTGAATAACCATGAATGATAGCTTATACTGAGTCTGTGGTTAGAAAATTTAAATTAATTATTGGTGTAATGATGGGAGTAATAAAATGATAATAATAATTTAGAGAAGTTACTAGGAAAATAATACATAATAATATAGGGAAATATCATAATGAGAATAACAATCTAAGAAATACTGAAATTATAATAATCTTCTACATGTGTATTTATAGTGCACCAAAGAGGCTTCAAAGAAATATTGCATTGGCAATAATAATAAACATAATTGTCACATAATGGAAATATATCAATTTGAGAAAGTATTTAGACAATTAGGTATCAGCATCTCAAGGATTAGTATAATAATAGTAATTCAAAGAGATGATACAATTGACAAATCATAATAAGTTACTATACCGGTTAAAGTGTAGCACTTTCTAATGTCTTCTTCACATGTTACATTCACTTAGAAGAATCTATTGTTCCACATCAATCACAAAAATTATCTAGAAAATCAAAAGGAAAGTGATGATGAAACTGGTTAAAATTATTATATAAGCAAAAGTTATTGGAATTATTTATCATCTAAACAGAAAAATAAGATTATATAAAAAGAATATAATAAACAGTTCCAACCACTCTAATGGCATCTTCATGTTATCAAGCAACATAGGGAAGACAATAGTCTAATAATGAAATCATTGAATTAGGTTAGGAAAACATTCAAAGCGGTGATCCGAGAAGCCACTTTAATAGAAAGTCCGACAAGGGAATCCGTGATCGGCACCTAACATGCAAATAAGGCTCGTGCGTGCACAATAGAGATTATAGAGTATAACGTCTCCATTGTTTATGCGTTACTGTAGTTATTGAGATATCATTAATCAAAAGTTGACCTAGAATTAAATTAAAAATAAGATACAAAATCTTCAGCATCAGATTTTATTCTACTACTTACATGTTTATAAAACGATAACTCCCCTAAATCACGAATTTTCATGCATATAGAATGTTTTAAAAGAAAAGGTAAATCGAGATGAAAGAATAATGACGATAGAAAGTTAGGTTTGTTTCCTAGCAATAAAGTTTCCAAGATACGAATTTTGGCATCTATGGACAGCAATACACTTTTCATAGTTTTCTTACTTAAAATATTAGTCTCTCCTTCACTGACCTATAATTATGAAATGTTCTGTATAATTATATGCCATTGGTATCATCAACGGTATCGAAGGCGAGATATTTGAGAATAATTCTATTTCACTTTTACTATTAGTATCATGTTAAGAAGAATACAAACATCGTTTCAGCCAATGTCCTACGAATTCGGATATGCAGTGAAAGATCAAGCAACCGGAAATGATTTTGGCAGACGCGAGAGCAGTGATGGGGAAACTGTAAGAGGAGAATACAGAGTTCAGTTACCAGATGGCAGGACACAAATTGTGACTTACACTGCTGATTGGAGGACAGGTTTCCATGCAGATGTAAGATACGAGGGTACACCAACCTATCCTGATCAGTACAACACTCAGAACAATGGTTATAACAATAATAACAATAATAATAACCAGGGTGGTGGCCAAGGTTTTGGCTTCCATGGTAATAATGGAGGTGCAGGATACAATGCAGGCAATTTAGGTAATTTATGATTCCCCAGGTATACAGCTGTTAACAATTAGAGGGTTATTTACCCAACTGAGTTTATTGGATAGTTCATAATATTATTTAAGAATCATATAATTTGTGTTCTTACTATATGAATATTATTTTATCCTTTAGAAGTAATAAAGATGTACATATTTGAGCTTAATATGTGTTGAGTTCTCAATTGATAACTAATTAAAGTGAATTATGGAACTCAGGCAGGTGTCTGACTATAATTCATTGTTATGAGAATATCGGTAGCTGGAGGAGTTAATTAAAACTAATTGTTACATTTTGTGGTTGAAGGTAATAATGGAGGCTACAATTACCAAGCACCAAGTGGAAGCTTCAACAATGGTAACAATTATCCCTACCGATTTGGTTCCAACTCGTTGGACAACAGTTATAACAACTTTGGAGCTCGCAATAACTATAATACGCGGACTCCATCGACGACGTACGGGCCAGCCTTTAAGAAGTGACTTTAGTACAATTCCTATTGTTAGCATAGGATAAGAAGCGTCCGTCCTGTAAGATTAGCGATTTTGTAATAAAAACTATTTTATCTTTTTATATTTATGTTTCCCAAATTTTCTGATACAACCCCTTATCGTTATAAAAGGTACGAGAAAATTAAAAAAAGAATCTGATAATAATAATAATAACAATAATCAGGACTATTTAAGATGCGTTTTAAAGGATATTCAGACATAATAAAAATATTGAAATACGTAAAAAATAAGTAACACGGTACGAAAAATATTATAATAGCAAAAATAATTGAAACAACGAAAGCATTAAAAACATTACAGAACATTTGAGAAATTAATGCTCGTACAATGAAAGGTACGTAACATAAATGAATCTGAAGCAGTCTCAGAGCAGATGCGATCAATATAGGAAATCCAAATAACTGCTGTCTATCCAAGAGCTTCGTTGATTATATAAATAATATTACTTTACCGTAACTGATTGTATAATTACTGATTTTCTCACAGTTGGTGAAATCGCACATTAATCGAGTTCACGTCATGCTGATGTATCGAGTAGGTAGGAAGAACAAAACCTGATTGAAAAATGTTTCATTCCTCGCAGAAAAAAATAATCTGGATACGTTTTGAGAAGCATCCGTAATGGATCGAGTTTCGATCGATGTTATTTCATATTATGTCACCAGGAAGCCTGAACATGGCACGTGCTTGAGAGGACGCTTTCTCTGATATTGTAACATCTAAATTGCGTCCCGAATGAGATTCCACAACGTGTCAAAATAGTCAAGTACACTGACTGGCATCGCTATTCATCCCAACTTTTAAAATGTGGACATTATACTTAGTCCTAAAAAAGAAGTAAATTCTTTTAGAAAAGAGTTTTACTTTTCATTTATTTATTTATTTTCTGTACGATTATTACGTATCTGCAGATAAATACTCGCGTAGGCGTAATGACAATTCCCCTATGGTTTGCGAGATTCATTTTAATGATAGTCGATTAATCATTAGACGCTGCGTAAAATCAGTTCGTTTCACACGAAACACTGATATATGATAAATGAGCGCATAACGTCGAGTTCCTTTTTGAGCATCCACGACATTAACGGATTGGATTAATATACGTCGTGTATTCTTAAGTTTTCAATACAAAGAACTATTGCATTTTATTACGGTCTAGAACCATAAAAATATATTGCTACAGTATGATCTAGCTATTATTAGCTCTAAAACGTAATTTGGAAGTCCTAAATTGATCACTAAGGACGTATTAATAACTAACCCATTTGAAATACCATACATAACTACATATGTCTTAATACATCTATATTATTTCATTTTATTATCTTAGAAGAAAATTGATGCGAGTCAATAATTAACCGTATAAAAATAAAATAATGAAAACGATGTACCTAATATATAATAATTACAATTACTATTATTTTAAAACAAAAGTAAAAATGTAGAGACTCCAATATGTGGGTTAAAGTAATTGCTTAACTCAACCACTAAATCTTTTATTTTCCTATTTTTAAAGTCAATTTTCAACTAATCTCTCGCATTGAAGGCACAGAACTGAGTCCCATAGAAGCAGGAAGGACAAACACGAGCCGTTTTGTCCTTCCACCAGTGACAGGGGATGTGTGACTGAAAGCAAAGGTGAAGGTGAGCGAAGCGGAGAACAAAAAGGCTCTTTGATTGTAGCGTGTGTTAGAACGAACTTACGAAAACAACGTGACGTAATCGGATAGGATGCGTCTGATTCGCGGTCTAAGATTGGCCGACGTGAAAGATGAGTTGCTGGTTTAATCGGTGCTACAACAGTTTTGAAAGTGCTTTCTGCGAGCCCCAACGCTCCATTTAAAGTTAATTTCCTTGACTTCGTTTAAAACTGTCGGAGAACGGTCAGTGAGGAGAGACGCGTTACGTTGGTACTTCTACGATGCAATAAATATGCTGCATTGACGATCAGATGTTAGCTCTATTGGATCTGATAGCGACCTGCAAGAATAACAATTGTCAGTTGATTTTGGATTAGGAAAAGTAGATGTTCTAGTTTCATTTTTGACATGTCTTTTGTAATCTATACAAGATGATGACTTAGATTTATAGCTGTTACTAATTATGTATACTGTTCTTCACAATAGTTCAATATGGAAATAGATACTATGGGGAAAGAGCGTATGATTTATGTTTATGAATCTTCTTACAATTTTTGGACAATAATTATGGTTCTTCCTAATTGTCACGTATTATTCTTATAAATAGTTTGATACAGAAGTGGGTAATATGTAGACAAATTTACTAGGAGGGAAGGATTTAAGTTTAAGTTTCTTGGTACTATATAGATAAATCTTGAAAAATTTCATAGACCTCTAGCCAATAGCATATGAAAGGAAATATAACAAATCTAGAAATATGATACTATCTAATTCTTATGGACTAACTGACTTTAGTTAGTAACCTGTTAAAGATTCAAGGACTATATGAAGAGAAACATCAGAAACCTGTAATTATGACTCTTTCTAGTTTTTGTTTTAGCCAAGAACCTGTCAGTCTAACTACCATAGAAAAACAGAATGTTTGTTAATGGCTTAAACTTGTAGCTGTTTCGCTTCTCAAGTCAAACTTCTCTCAACAATTCGTTAAAAAAGTTACCACATGAAAAAGAGAACTGAATAAAAAAATTTCTTAACAAACTTAATTCACGATTGAAAAATAAATAAATTAATAAAATTTCAATTTATAAGAAAGGACTTATAAAAGTCCTTTAATTAGCGTAACTCATATTTCATCAGTAAATAGATGAATAAAATTTCAATTTACAAGATATAGAAGTGACAAATGATTAAAAATGTAGTGTGAGAGAAGTCGAAGGAGGCTCAGTAACAATCAATGGTATCCGGATACGTCTTATTCATAGATAGTTTGTTGCGAGGGTGAATACGGATGGGATAAAGTTGCGAAAAAGGTTTCGTAGAACGATGGCGTAATCGGTAATGCGTTCGACTAAAGAGTACGTATGTACATTTCGCCGGTGCTTCGACATGAAAGACGTTAGCCGTTGCAAAGGAACGTGGATAATGATTGGAATATGCTTCTAATGCTCTGGATTCACCGTGAAAAAACCACGGCCGAAACGAGGATGAAGCCTCGAAAACATTCATCATTTCTGAACACTTCAGAGATCCTTCACTGTCTCGGATTTTGTCCCTAGACATTTCTATTCTGCGTTGTTATCCTTTACAATTTACAATATGATACCTAGGAATTTTTCTATTGGTCGAAGACTTTGGTAATGTTGAAATATCCTGTAGCACAATGGATGGGTATTAGCATATATCTTTCATATTTTCAATCAATAATAATCTATATGTAGGAAGACTTACGAACAACTTTGAAAATCAGAGATGAAAACCACAAAATTTGAAACTTTGTAGATCGAAAGATCTGAAAATTTGGAAACACGAGAACATGGAAAATCTTAAAATTTAAACATTTGAAAACTGAGAAATCTGGAGAGCTAAAATTTTGAAAATTCGCAGATTTGACAATAAAAAAATTTGAAGATTTGGAAATTACAAAATTTGAAAGTGAAACGTTGTGTCGATCTGATGTTGATACTTATTAGGATAAATTAGAAAAAAGATTCTAATTCCAACAGCTTCAATCCCATTGAGAGAATCCAGGAGCAACCCTCAGGATGTATAACCTGTAAGTTGCATCAGTAGTTAACCACCAGAGGACAAAGCTGTCGATCATAGGGTTTTCTGTGAGCGAGGTTGGAACACCGATCGAGAGAAAGAGGAGAGACTGCATTCTGCATACATGCATGCATATGCAGAAGGCTCCACACGTCTTCCGCATCGCAACGATTACACAATTACCGTTTATCCCCGATTACGGAGTAGACGGTGCATCAAAACGTTCACTCCGTGATTCCATGGCAAACATTAGAAAGAGAAACACAGAATCTGGCCGCTCTTATGGGGCACGAGCTTCCATGCAGCAGGCCAGCCCCTACCCCGAACCTATTTTCACTGTGTCAGCTATAATTAGCGATAATTATGTCGGGATTAATTAAGTGTCCCGTCACAGACTGGCCTGTATCGGCTATTCAAGATAACGCAACACTATACTGAAATTACGAAATCAGATTAGGAAACGAATTAGCGGCTGTAAATATGCCAAAGGCGAATCATTATAGCAAATTGGTATAGTCTAACCACGTGTGTACTATAGAGGCTACTATGAGTTGTTTTGCGAAATTATCGATCCTGTAGGTCATTCAGTGTGATCCCTTTATCCTCGAAATAGGAGCTCAAGTGATTTTTCGATTTGCTGGTTGGTCTTTTCAAGGTTGAATAACTTAGTGAGGTTATAAATGGAGTAAAGGTGTCCTGAGTGATTGGGTATGGCTACTGGATGCTTTTTTGGGACAAGTTTATGACAGGTCCATTCAATATTCATTCCTAGATGTTTTGTACTATTCATCGTCGTGTGGTTGTAATTCTGTAAATACAATAAAGCCCCTATGTAGTAGTTGAAGGAATATATTCATAACAGCTGATTACAGGTTCAACAAATCAGCTACTTCATGAATAAAAGAGTTATTAATTCTGCATTGAGAGCCTTATATATTTCTTTATATCGACCTTGCGCTTTTTATTGTATCTGAATGAATTTTGTGTGTTTTCTTTATCATTTTTATTCCATTAATCATCTGGAAACACAGACAAAGTAGTCTTCTCTCAGCTCTCTCATTCCAGTTTTGAAGTAAGTTAAATATCTTCCTAAAAAAGTGAATAATTTGATGATTGTGACTAATGTAGCTGAAAATTCTTTTTGCTACAAGTTTAAATAGAGACTGGTTATTATTATAGCAGCCAAACGTATCTCTTTTTGCACTGACCTTATAGTTTTTAGTTCTGTAGTAATTATAGTCACACGTGTAATTAGGAATCTCGAAGGATATAATTTTTGTACTTGAATCATTGATAGAAAATTGATATTTTACTCAAATAGCTGGAAGGAGAAATTAATGGCAAATTTATAAGGGGTTGCGGGGAAAGTGATTCCTGCGTGCTCGAGCATGTTGTAAGAATCGCCTACGTTTGGCGATTTAAGTAACTGCCGGCAATCCTGAGCGAGTAATACGTTTTACGAAACGAATATAATAGTAGTGTTGGATGACGATCATGTCATTCGGCTCGTATGATTATTTGCCATACTATTTGGCCTCATTATTGCGATTTAACTGTTATACATGGCTTCATATGTACGTTCCATTCTATCTTATTTTTTCGAATAGTCAAAATTTCACAATAACCCATTAGATATGTAATTGAAATTATTGTAAAAAATATTAAATTATTTTACTAGAAAATTCTAGACGATTTGGAAAGTATTTGTAATTTAAATTTACAAGATTAATAATTACAATTTTAATCTTTTAAACTTTAGATTTCAGATCTTCTAACTTTAACTTTTTAAATTACCCGCTTTAAAAATAATTGTTAAAAATATAATTGTTAAAAACATTATCATAATTGGAGAAAAAATTTAGTTGCAAAAGTACTTCTAATTTCTCATGGAAACAATACCTCGTAATTTCATTGAAAAGAACATGCTAATAAGCGGGGAAGATGTCTGATGAGGAACAAATCATAGAAATAGATATGAAGATCGCTTTATCGAGGGAGTAAACGCGTCAATTGGAGATGAGTTAATGTTTTCTCTGAAGTGAACGCGCGAAATCGTTTAGAAACTGTTTCATATGATCAGGTTAGTTGGCATCAGTCAAGTTTCTGTATAGAGATATAGCTCCAGATAGTTACCTCATATTCGCCACGAGCCTTCTGCTAGATCTGACAATCAGTCTTAACACCATGAAAAAATTCGACCTGGTCATTTTCGTAATCGGATTGTTGTTTACGACGGCTTCTACCAGTTAATGAACTCATTAAGAGGAATATAAATACAACAGAGAGAAATACCAACAATTATAACTTCTATAGTCGTTATATCAGTGGTTAGAATAATTGTACGCGTCCTAGGGATGCCAACCTGGCTTGCATGTGTAACTAGGATGCTATTCAAGTGAATTAACGCCAACGTTAACCATAAATTACCACTTTCTATGGATCGAGATCATACCATTGGGTTTCTTTCACTCGGACCACGTAACCTCCTGGCATGTTCGTCGAACGTATTTCCTTAGTGAAGGTTTCTGTCATTGTGTGAAGCGAGGGTCCTATAGTATAGATTTGGTAACTTGCTACAAATTTACACGTTCTTTTGGAATTGCTCTTCTAATACAGAATGCAGTCATTGTAATTAATATTTTAATGACTTTTATTGTTACCTATGATCCTAAAATTACAAACAATCATATATTAATATTTAAGTAATAATTTATGAAACTTGAGATTACATGTATATTTATATATATTTCAGCAATATATATATATATATGTATATACTTATATATAACATATATCCTCAGAATGGTTTAAAAAAGTGATCAATAACAAATAGATATTATCTAAACATATCACTATCAGAACAATTCATAGTTGAGATGAAATTGTTAGTTGTGTACTCAAACGATTCAATCAACGAATATTATTTCCATTTAACCAATTTTGTATCAATAACAGATGTACGTTAATACTGACGCCTGTAAGATGGCATTCATCCTTGCGACCACCAATCCGCGTAAGTACTTTGCCTTATCGAATACTTCCACAAAACGATTTCGGAATATTTTGTTCGGTCAAAATTGCTGCATTTGAATTGAAAATTTCGTGCCAGATCCACGACGTCGTTGTAAAGTTCACAGGTAGATCGATCAGAGATATTAAACAGGGACCGCGAGTTTCCTATCCCATACTATTGGATTTATGACAGCGCGGAATTATAGGATCATACCTGCGGCAGATCAACAACTGCACGACCGATTCGATATCGATACACAACAACAACAACGTTGTATATACATCGACTCGGGGAACTTTAATTGAATCATTAAACCTCCAGGCAGCTGAAAGTGGAAAAGAAACGACACCAGAAGAAAAGGTGCAATTAAGAAAATATTCAGCCTCGACTACCAGGATGATCCTTAAAAATACTCACGCGTAGATCGTAATCCTCCTGGTGAAAGATTTCTCATTCTGTTAATAACGATATAACGGCGTACAATCGTGGAATTCATTAGTACTAGCGAACACGCAATTACATGTGCTATTCAGGGGCAAATCCGATTAACTGGACGTTGACAATTTTCTGTCTGAATACCGTTATGGTAGCTTTCTTGGAACTCTTAATATGTTACATAAGCAACTAAAGTATTATGTATATCTTTTTGGTGAGCACTTTATTCAAATTCTCGTATAATAAGGGAAATAAATTAGATAATTGGTCTACCGAAGAAGTATATCGTATTACTTCATACTTGTATTAATTCCTAATGTTAGATTATGGGTATTGGTGTTGATTGAAAGTGATGTTCAGTGGACAGTCTGGCATGGCAAAAAATTGCAAAACCTTACGTAGGAGCAGTCTTTGACTGGAACAGTTAACAGCGATGTGCTTCTATTGCCAAATATTGAAACAGGGTCACATTCTATCTGAGTGAAAGTACAGGAGAACTTGTCAATCACTGTACATATCTAGAAAACTTTTGATCTTCCATAGTTTCATCTGATTAATTCCATAAACGATTATTAAATAGGAAAGATGGGAAAATATCTAGTTAAAAATATTTCATACAAGTTTGTAAAATTAATTTTCGATTTAATAAGATAAGTGGAATTTTCTGGTGTTGGAACGGTAGCTTGCATTTTTATTTTTTATATGATACGTGTTTCAATGTTTTTATGGAGGCATTAAAACGGACGAGATTTTCCTTTATTTTCTGCCTTTTACCAGTTCGATCACCAAGCAGCAAAAGCCTATTTCTTCATCCACCTTTCATTCGTATTACAAGTTAGTAATTGGTTCAGCACATATGAGCACTTGCATGAGATTGAAATCCTTTTTTCTCCGTTTCTTCCTTTTTTCCACGCCGGATGAATCGCCTTCATATCGTAACGTTGACAAAGAGATTTACTACGGATTGTGCAACGCGAGTAGAACAGCTCTATGACTTTTCCAGGTGTCAAAGCACACGCTTACATTCCAAATAACTCGTAGAATCTACATCTTATATATATTTATACTCATATATCTCATACGTATCTTCGGTAACCCCATACCAATTTTGACTACAAGCAAAAAGCTATTTTAGGCACAGAAAAAATAGTTTCATAAATTAAAAAAAATAACGTGGAATTTTCTGTGAAAAAATAAAACACATCCTGTGTTAAAATGGACAAAAAGCGTCAAGCACCGAAGGAATGAAAATTGTTAATTTAACTTCAAAATTTCCGTAATAATAAACATTAATTAACAAACACGACAAACATCTACTAGAGAAGAATAATTAATTAAAAAAGAACAAATGTGTAACGTCACGATATGCAAGAAAAAACAAAGGAAATTGTTGACAAGAAAATTGCAAAACCCAATAGATCATGAGGGTTCCCCAGGGATTGGAAAGAGGGTCGTTGAGAGACCTCCTACTAGCTGGAACCCGAGGCTCTTTGGACAGCCGAATGATCCAGGCGATCAAGGAGTCACGTGCGTGGATCCAATTAAAATTTAAAGCTGTTTCAGTCATCATCAACGGGATATCTCTTCCCATGATGCATCACCGAGAGTGAAGGGAAGATGCGCTGCTCCTCTCCACCTCCCACACCCATAGCCGGTCATTCTAATACATACTGGTTAATACGTGGATATGCAGCGCTAAGGATAAACTGTAACAAAGGGTCCGGATGGTATATAAACTCGTCCGTGGATCATCTTCTCAGTTCGCTTCGCGTCTTCGCTCATAACACCAATATGAATTACCACCAGGTAGGTTATCCTCCCGGTTATGGTTACTAATCATCATTCTGGTAACGCGACGGTATAGATACCAATTTATAGATACTAATTCTGGACATCAGAATATTTGGTTAGAGTGCAGATTATTTGATTTCATAGCTCTTTCATGTTATTCATTGTTTAAAATTATGTTTCTTCTTTAAGTCATATTCTGTAGGTTTAAATTGAAAAATTATATTTTTTAGCATGAGATCTGAGATTTTCAGATGAGTTTCAAACCTGACAACAAAGTTGTAAGTTTCTTGAATTGAAAATTTAGTGCCAGTACAGGGTTTTGTATCTTCACACTTGGTAGGTCACTGTAGGCTTCCTTGAGGTCTCATAGATTCATTCAATTGAAAATTTAGGACTATCGTTACATCCTTTAGAATTTTAAATCTTGGTCAAGAAATTTTAATTTCTAATTACAGTGAAGACTGAAAGAGAAGTTTGATAAGTCAGGATTGGCGATTAAGCTGAATGTTTCAAGTTATACAACTCGTTATGACTAACTAACTCGTAGCAACACTAAAATTTCACTAAGAATTTCGCTAAAGAAATCTTCCAACTCTCATCTTTCATAATATAAAACAAAAATACCAAAACTTTTTTTATATTATTTATCATATTTAATTGAAACTTATATCGAATCTTACAATTGAAAGATCACAAAATATCCAATTCCAAAAATCGAACTATAAAGAATAAAAAGATTCGAGGTAGTTAAGTCGAATCTCTAATGAGTTGGAGCTCTGTGAAACTGGACTCAGTCAAAGTAGGTGCATAGAATGATCTTTTCATTTTGATTTGCAATTTTCTTGAACCAGTTCAAAGTTATTACTTGTGTTCCTCGTGCTTAGAGCTGGATGGAACATTCACTTCCCTAGACACGTGCATCAATAAATGTTCAAAACGAGAAGAAGACACGCTCGTCTTCAGTAATCATCCCTGATTTCAGTGGAACATTAATTTCGCCATTGGTAAATCATTGGCACGCGATATTTCAAGCTTTCCATTGAACTCGGCGTTTGCATTTTCTTCAATTCTTTTTGTCGCCAGTACTAATGACGTCCAATGTCGAAATCAGGCAATAGGTTTATCATGCATGTCGTTATTAATCCTATTCCAGAAGAGAAATAGTTTTCCCCTCTAAGCAATTGCATTATAGAATTTATATTAACATCTTCCACTTGGCACAACAAACATTTCGCAAATATTTCTTCATTGGATGAATTTGAACTGATAGATATAGTAACAATCTTCATCACACTCCTTGTATTTGTTTACCACGAATTGGACAGATATTTCAGCCTGGTTTCATAACTAATCCATTTTGGTTGCTCTGTTGTAGTTGTTTCTGATATTAGAGTTGTGATAATTGTAAGTTGTGTAGCTTCTTGATTAAGAATATAGTTTATTGGATATGTTATTGTTACATAGATGTTGCAAAATTTAGTGATGCAAGGCTACTGCTTGTTCTGCAAGTTTCTCTCTGCGTGCTTGATCATTTGCTTCATGCCTGGAGGAAGTAATTCCATAAATGACTCAAGGGAAGATGTATCAAACTTAAGGATATATTACTGATTATAATCTCTAATTAGCTGTAGATTACCATTAAATATAATACCGATGAAAATATTATTACTTTTTTGAGGAGATTGATATTAGCTTGGAAATCTTTGATTTGAAACATTAATTAAGAGAAATTATTAGTCAAGGTCTTGGAGGTATTAAGAAAGATATTTTTAGTGAATCTTTCCAAGAGTTACAAGATATCAATTAATAAATTTTGTCACAGAATAGTAATCAATTTTATACTAAATCAAGTAAATCCCTAAAAGTGAATTTTGGAAAATACAAGTCTACATATACCATATCACTTATCAATTTATTAATATTATTAGCTAATGTATAGGAGGATTCAAATGCTAACAAAGTTCAGTTATGCAGTTATTATAGACCAGCTAATCTGTATTTTCATATCACATTTCCCATTTCAAACAATAAATATTTTTCAGGCATTTTACCAGCGTATACGTAAAAAATAAGGGTGGAATTATTCTGTTTCAGTTAACGAAAGTGCTATTGCTGCTATCGTGTTTTGCTAGTGATGCACTTGCTGGATTGCTGCCGGGTGGTAGCGCCGGTGGAAGTGGTTACCAGTACAACAGACCCAGTGGAGCTGGATTCGGTGGTCCAGGAGGATTGTCTGGAGATTTAGGAGGAGGTTTCAGGGGGAGACCCAATGCGTTGTACGGAGCTCCAGGAGCTGGTGGAGACGCTGGTTTTGGTGGACGTCCATCTGGCACTTATGGTGCTCCTGGATTCGGTGGTGATGCAGGCTACCAAGGTGGTGGTGCTGGAGGCCAGGGTCGCGATTATGGAAGAGTATGTTCGACAATTTCTGTATCTGAACAGAATTTTATACGATTACAATCAAAAAAGAAGCGCGATAATGTCATATTTATAGTAATCTGTAGTATCTAGTTTTAGAATTGGAATAGAATTTTAAAAAATAATTGATAATATTTTATTTTTGTAGCCACAACCATACAGCTTCCAGTATGAGGTATACGATCCCCCTAGTGGCAATGACTACTCTCAACGAGAGAGCAGTGACGGTAACGTGGTAACAGGCGAATATAGAGTACTCTTACCGGACTCGAGGACACAAATCGTAAAATACATGGCTGACGATGCGAATGGATATACTGCTGATGTTCAATACGAAGGACAGGCTCGAGCAGGTGCTGGTGCTGGTGCTGGTGCTTATGGAGCACCTGCTTATCAAGGAGGTGCGGGAGGATTCCAAGGTGGCTATCAAGCACGTAAGTATATTTTTAATCATATATAATACTATATATTATATTCTTCTCATTAATTTTAATAATATAGATTGTATTATAAAGTATTACCTTAACATTTGAAGAAGGATCAATTTTTTGCATTTTTACAACTCCTGTATTTTGAATTGATATACAGTATGAAGCATAGTGTAGGCGCTTAGAAACATTCAAAACTATTTGAAGATTGAACACTTTTAGATTACATTAAAAGCTTTCTGTCAGTGGATTCATTTTCAAAATAACAGAGCTTTTGTTAATATTAAAAAATATCCAAAGTTTTATTTGCATTTTCTTCGTATGT
Source organism: Bombus affinis (assembly GCF_024516045.1). Classification (NCBI taxonomy): domain Eukaryota; kingdom Metazoa; phylum Arthropoda; class Insecta; order Hymenoptera; family Apidae; genus Bombus; species Bombus affinis. The sequence continues at coordinate 6,059,172 of NC_066359.1, forward strand.
ATAAAAATTGGTAAAGAAGTTCCTTCTGCTTCTTATTGTAAAGATAACATACCAGTTCTATAGCCCTCTTATAGATGGCGCTACTACATAATTTCGCCGTTACAGTGCTATTTAAATTACGAATCGTGTATAATTTCGTTAAAAAATCATGTAATATTTTATTTTAAAGTTTTCTGCTTGAATAACGAATAAAATATCAATTTTACGCAGCTGGAGGCGGACCTGGAGCTAGCAATCAATATCTTCCACCACGGAAATAAATCGGCCCCAACATTCATCGCCATAGAAAAAAGAAAGAAAAACCTGACAAATTCCCGAATGCTCGGCGACAACCGTCACGGACCTCCCTCGTTTTTACAGCTTTTTACTTCTTAATACCACACAATATACTTACACCACTCAGTCACATGCACATTTATATATAATCACCTCCACTGGTATTTAACGACATATATAATTATGTATCGATTAGGATAATTTAATCTCTTCTTTCTCAACGCACGTTTCGTATACGCGCGTAGTTATTATTTTTATGTATACGTTTTATACTTTGTACATGGTAATTTTTATATTATCATACATACGCTTGTACTTTCTGCTAAGCGATTGTCGAACTTATATATTTGTGTATGTATTTATACGAGCTTAATGTAATACACGAATGAAATACTCTTTCTATTTAATTTTTCTCTTTATTTATCTCTTAATATAAAACATCACCCCGATATTAAACAGAATTAATAAGTAAAATTTAATATATTACAATACACATATATATTATAAATGTGTGTTAAGTCGCGTTTGTGAAACTCTATGTCAGTTCAAGAATACTGAATTTGCATAGTGGTTGTACACAGAATAGTTAAATGTGTTAGGCATCGCAGTAGTAAAAGTTGGGGCCCGTTAGCCCACGATGCCCAAGAGAATGGACTAGTTTATGCTAGCACCATGTGCTTACTCATTCTTTCTCTTGCCGTAGTCAAGGGTGAAGAATGCTAGACGATTGTTTTCTTACATGTGTGCTATATCAACATATTAATTATATTTTTAAATATATTCTAGCTGAAACCATGATAACACGTGGTCTCCCTCCCCTAATCTTCTCCTAAACTCATAGTCCTTACTGTGGCATTATCGACAGCAGGTAAGTGACTGCGTCTCGTCCTTTTATTTCCAGGGAAACTGGTGTTGGTACAGCGGACCAGTGAACCTGCTATGAGCGCAAGTCAGAAGCTATTTCCGAAATTCAAGAGACCGTTCCGGATTTGGACCGTTTTGCTCAAATAATCGCTATAATGTAGAGGATATGCGGAAAGAAGTAAGACAGTTCTAGACAATGCTACTGATTGAATCAAGCCATGCAACACATGCATCAAGCAATGTACCACGATGGGTCGGAGCAACCCGTTCCTTATAGGAAAGGATTGCCGACGAGGATATCGAGGATATAATCGTGGTACTTGGTACGAATGTCCTTAGTATCAAGCATTGTAATGTAGCATGTAAACATGTAGCAAGCGTTCATAGTGATTGTTTTGGATGTCTCAAACTACACAGGCTAACGGGCTTCGATGTTTTCGCGGCTGCGACTCTGAGGGTGCTCGGTTATTCTTTATACGGTCGTTAAACATCAAGATGAAAACACCCGAGTTTGGCATTTCCAAATATATAGAACATACTGTAAACGCGACTGTTTTGAATCTTTCGACTAATTTCTCACATAACAGCTGAAGATATGTTAAAAAATGTATGTTCAAATCATTTCTGACAAAGAAGTTCCTACTGTTTCAACTTTATTTATAAAGATTAATGTATAACTTTTCAAATTCAATCAATAAATCGGTTTTCAAAAGCGAATTCAAACGTATTATCATCTTTCCTTAACTCTTTCCGCTTACCACTTTCCTTCCTTGTTGATAAAAGACATATATCTGTCCTTGTTGCACAGTATTGTTCTTTTTGTCTAACACATGTATATATCTCTTGCAGCATATTAACACATACTAATGTGTTTTTTGTCCCATGGATAAACTATGTGCTGACATCTATTGAAAGTGGCAGGGACGGTGACTTGGAGCATATGAGGATAAATGACACTACATGGCTTGTCCGTAGGAAAGAACGCAAGACTGTGCGACAAGCACAGACTACTTGAGCGGTTCTAGACAGAGGGGGTGCAACAAAGATCTCATATTCAAAAAGGCAGTAGTATGCCACATGGGCCAGTATATAAATCAATTACATCTTTAAAACGTTACTTTTGCGATTGTATTATTCTAATTAGACAATACAAAAGTTTTTAGTAATTTTGGTAAAACAGCATGAGGTCGCTGAGGCTGACATCAAAAATGTCGCATCTGTGATAATTCCTAATTGTAGATCCTAAAAAAGTATTCCAATAACAATTACTTGTGATATAAATCATTATAAAATACTAATATTCCACGTTAATTACTATGTTTGTCGCAGGAAATCTGAGAGAGTATAAAAAACATTAATTCTTTGACAAATCGGTAATTCACACCTGAGACACAAAGTACCATTTAATGTCACGTTTATCCTGTCTATTCTTTCCTATCTCTATCTACTGATCATTGTGAATACAGTTAATTTACGCGAGCTCAGATGTCACTAGCGCCCAAATCACGAGAGATGAGCGCAACAGAAAAATTTATCATGGTAATTCTTATTTAAATTCTAATGAAGTATGTTCACCAAAATTCGAGTAATTTAGCCTCATCATCACTCTTCATTACTTAAAATTAGTTAATGATGACCATAAATAAGATATAGCGAGAGTAGGCGTGAAATGTTTGTTACATTTATCCTTTTCTCTTCTTAAAAAGCTCAAGACAATATATGTAAAATAAAATCATTACCTATTTCACGAATTACGATAATGAGACTCCATCTATTTCTTACAAACATTTATATAGTTAAATAAATTAAACATTAACGGGGACAAATTAGTTCCAATTTGATCAGTTGAGTGGTTTTCGCAAATATAAATATGACAACTTCTAAACATAGAACACAGGCCAGAGAATTAATAACTTTACTTATTTATACAGGTACAAAAATTTCAGCTTGGAAATGGGGAGGGACTAAATGTGAAAATTATAAATAATCACAATATTAAATCTACTTAAATATCTACTTAAATATATTATTTTTTGTTTATAAATTAACAAGTAGGGCCAATCCCAGCTGCACTGCAATGCCGGGCCGACCCGTGGCAGAGGAGGAGCGAGCCCCGCCGACTCCGCCGATTTCCAAAAATCAGACTAATATTCTGACTCCCCGATGGGGAGTGTATCAGATATTAAGCTGATAAGAACAGATACTACACTTTGATCTTAGCCATCAGGCCGAGAAGCGATAACTATTTTAGTTTTCTGTTTGTATTTAACGACTCTGCTCCTCAATCTCTCTAGTGAGAAATTTTAATCACAATGCACCACCTAGCGGCGTGAATACGAACTTTCTTACTTCATTTATAGGACATAAATATGTATGTAAATGCAAGGGGTTATATGAAAAGATATTTTTACCTATTGCAAACCAAACAGAAATTTGTAATATCTAAAAATTACGTAAACGCGATATTATTGTAAGCTGACAATTGAAAAATTAGAAAATTTGAGAATTTGGAAATCGTAAAATTTAAGAATTTGAAAAACTGAGAACTCGAAAGTTTGAATATTTTTGATGTTATCATGACATTAAATTTTAATACACGGCTAACGATAAGTTCTTAGAAATCTTAGTAGATAGCGTTAGTGTATTAATTTTAGCAGTATGTATCATATGTAGTATAATTGAAATAAAATAAATTAACATGTGATTTTCTAAAATTGTAAAATACTATCGTTGTTGACTAAAGTATGCAACTTGAATAGAAATCGAAATAAAAGATATCTGAAAAAATGTAGTTTAAGAAAAAAGTTTATTAAAAATCATTGGAACTCCTAAAAAATAGACCGTAAGTAATAATAAAACTATGGATTTTTATTTATATTTTACACTATCTCGATAGTTATAACTATTGAATTGTCGAGTCCTATTAAGTATTTAGTCTAAAAGGTGACAGGAAGATCTGTTCCCGATATCGTGGAGAGGTGTACTATACAAAAGAAATAGCGTTACCGGTACTGTTTCTACATCCGACATAGCGTGTGAAACCAGTCAGGCAAAGGGACCGATGCAACAAGAGCCTGGGAGTGCCTTTTTAATGTCACGGAAGGAGTTACCTTTAAGTATCGTCCATGTCGAATCACATGATTCGTTAGATTGGGGGAGAGTCCGATAATGGGTGAATGGTCGAAGATGTCCATTGTTTTATTCTACATATTTCCTTTTCCCTTATGCCACTTTTCCAATCACAGGTACACTATACCATTTTTAATCATTTGACTTTATTCTAGTTATTTTATTATTGTATGTCATAGAGTTATTACACAATATTATTAGAACACTAGAGAAGCATGTTTATTTTATAACAAATTTAATCAGTACATGAATGTAATAAAGGGAAGAAGATAGAAGGTTATCTCCTGTGTTCAAGAATATACATATAAATGTACATATTTATAACTTATAATTGATAATTAAGCGATAATAGTTGATTGTAATTTGAATTTTGAATTTTAATTTTTTCGAATTGAAGATGGTATTATCAAAAAATGTTGGTTCATCTATGATGATAGTTTCCCTGTTTAGTAAATTATCATAGTAATAATTTGAAGTTCCATCATAATACAATATTTTTATTAATATCCATTAATATCAATAGAAATAGGATAATACATAATAGAGTAACCTAAAAGTCCACAAGTATATTTGTTTTTAGTGTGTATGTATTGTGTTCTGTATATGACATACTCATAATATTGTAATGCAATAATGTGACATATAATATATAATATTAATATACGATATATAATATGCATATAACAATATAATTTGAATTAATTGATACAGTATCTTTATTAATGTTCAGTTATATAAAATATTAATTAAAAAAACGTTGAAATGAATAACCTAGAAATCCACGTGTCCAGCTTTGAAATTTACTTATTTCTAAATATTATATTCCCCTTAGTTTGAGTATTTATTTAAAGTGACAAATTATTTATTAAAAGCGATAAATAATACTAAATGGAGATTTCATCGATATTTGCATAACCTTCAAGTCAATAGTGCGAGGAAATAAACAGCAGGGGTGCAAGGATGATCATTGTCCCCACCCCTCAGAGCTATAGTAATTTTAGTATTACTTTCACACGGGCCACGCACATGGTTGTCTTTTAATTAAGGTAATTATTACCACGTGCATGATAAAGATGCACTTGTAGTGACAAATGACAAATGTGATTTGCTACACGGTATCGTATCGTTTTTATTTGAAATAAGTATGCTATAGGAAAGAAGATTATATATCACTAGAAGGTAAAATTTAAATAAACATATATCGCTATAAGTAAAAATGTAGATATTTCAAATATTTCATTTAAATAATGCTAAGCTTACTTTGATCATCTATTTAATTTAAAAAATCGTGAATAGATTAGATCCGAATAGTATCATGGTTTTTTTGCATATTTTATAGACTGGTGGAGTATTATCAGGCTTGTATTATGTGTTATATGCAAAAAATATTGAAAATCGTACGGATGGTACGATAAATATTATTACTCGTGAATAGGTTAGGAAAGTTAATATCAAATTAAACATTAATTTGTCTCTGTATATTATTATTATACGTATGTATATGTACATTGTTACGAACTTGACTATTGTTTCTCATGAATTTTAATTATGTGAGGTTATGTAATGATCGTTGTTATTGAATAATGGCGTTATGCAGTCGTAGTATGATTAATTAGGATACATGATTTTTAATTAAGCGCGGCAAACGACAAACGACATTCCTCTTCCGTCGTTTGAAATACAGTGAGAATCCAGTGGCAACCGTTCCGACCTAATTTCACATAATTAAATGGTTATACGGTCCGTTGAGGTTTCATTAAGCTCGTGCGGCTAATTAACAAAACGCTGACATTTTGCAGCCGCGCTGCGTCGTCAAATCATTCAGCACTTCCACTTTCAATTTTAACGTTTTATTACTTCATTATTTATTATTGCACTTTTACTCTCTTGTAAAAGTTTTCTAATTTCAATACTCCCAGTTTCTTCATTTTTCCAACAGTTCTTTAATTTCATAGTTTTCTTGAAAATTTCAATGCTCCTAACTTAGAAACTTCTCTTAAAGTTTCAAAATATCCCTAATTTCATAATTTCCTTAATAGTCGTCCAATTATTTTCATAGGAATCCAAACGACTAAATAAAGGGGATGAATCCGATCCTGTTCGCTAACCTTCCTCGATGATGACCTTAGCCAACCGCTCATCATTCCACCAGCACGTACTGCTCGACTGATTTGCATAAGACCAGAGTAAGTATTGAGCGAGCGCGAGGTCGAAGCAACATGTGCTTCGACAGATCGAGCTCTTGCTTTACGGCCATGATCCGGCTAATACACGTACACACCTCCTTCTATATTCTACTGTAAATTTTATTTGCATCCTAGGTACAAAGATCAAATTAGCTTAGCTACTTTCAGGTATACATCCTACCCCTCGCTACTTCTTCGTGAATGTTTCACCGATTCCTACCGATTGAAAGCTTCGACTGTTCCTTCAATATCCTTGACTGATCAAGCATTCTGTATTAATTAAATACTATTTGCGCTTTGGTAATTGCACCATTTCAATTTCCATTTAAGACATCAAGAGGATAATAGGAAGGAAAAGTGGATTATCTGTTAGGTCATATAATCTTTGTTTTCTTCTTCATCAATAATATTTGAGTAATCAGATATTCTTGATTAATTAAGAAATTTGTCTACTTTAACAACCATTGTGTATTTCAATTAATAGATCTCAGTGGATATACATATTCTACTTCTTTGTCATAAAACTGTAGGTATTTATGCACAGAATTATGCAATGGAATTGAAAGAAAATAGTTTGCGTTTTGTGCACTTCAGAATTGAATAAAAATATACATACTAATTTTAATACTCGGGTCATGAAAGAGAATTCTAAGGGTTTACTTAATTATTCTTTATTTTAACTACTTATTACTTCCTTATAACTGTTCATGCTACCTTTCATTTATCGTTTCACAAAAGAGATGATTTCATTGTATGTAACCGAAATTCGGTTTACAACTGACATTTGAAAAATTGCCACGAGTCATCAGGTTGGCATAAGTAGAAGAAGAGAAAGCAGAGAGGGGGTTGAAAGGTAAAAACGCTTAGCGAGTCACGGTTCACAGCTATCGAAATTCGATTTCGTAACGATTCTGTTTGGTATTGTGTTCCTTGATGCGAGATCAGCTGATTGCAATTTTAACGCGCGGCAGGCAATCAGATTTCAGCGAGACCTTTTCGAGTCGCGTACTGCAAAGACGATGAACAAGCCGCACATACGCCATTAGAACTTGTTATCCTGGCCAATTTGTTCACGAAACCAAGATCATTCGAACACATGGGTAAGAATTACGCAGTTGACCTAACCTCTCTTTCAATCTTCTTATTATTACTATAGAACTATTTGGTCGCCATTTTGTTCAGTCAAATGTTACAATGATCAAGAATATTATGCGAAGGCCAAACATTTTTTTACATGTTTTAATCTCAATTTTCACCTCTTAACCTTCAAGAGTTTAGGTTACATATTACTTTATTTCTCAATTTTATGCTATGGCAATTCTAGTTCAGATTGTCACTGTTACTTATGATTTAATGGTTTCAATGGAGTAATAACCTCAATTTACAATTATGAACGCTTTTCGCGTCTTAATCGTAATTTAATTCAAATGGTTCCATTTGAAGATCACATAGGAAAGACACGATAAGTCCACCTTTGTTAATTTTAGAATTTGCTTCATTTTAATCTGTACTTTACGTTTTACATAGTACAATTACTTTTACATTGAATTAGTATAAAGCGAATTGGGCATTCTTTTTGAATTAAATGATTTTTTCTGCGCTACTCTATTTTTGTTTATTTTTAACAGTAACCTAAACTCTGAATTGGCAAAATTGTGCTGAATGTTTGGTCATCTCAAAGATACTTCAAAGTGAATACACCATATCAATCTGAAATTTGTTAAAAATCTGTTAATATAGAATTTGTAGAGAAATTGTAATATAGAATTTTGTAATATAGAATTTGTATAGAATTTGTTAATATAGAAATTCGAATTTCTAGATTTTTCGTGGTTCTTAAGAATGGTTAGGATTAATACGAATCGCGAATAGAATAGAATGGGCAGATACGTATCGCACGAGTATATATTCCGTTGCGAGAAAAAGTGTCAAGTTCGTGTGAAATTAGATAGTTTATTAGATACCTCTCGATAAGGGAATACAATGCTTGAATACTCGACGGCGGGATACTCCAGCGAACTTCGCATAATGGCAGGATGTTTATGCTTCGCGCGAATCGTAAATTTAAGGGACGCGTGTACGATAAAGTTGCCAACTGAGTACTTTAACGGAAAACCATTAAGACAGTGTTTCCCAAACTTGTGCCTGCGCCACGTGATATGATATATTATTATGAATGTAATTTTTAGAAAGATGAAACCTGGGTCTCATGTTTTACATATTGTTACAAATTTCATTAGTAATAATATGTGTGATTACTATTTGGATACAGTACCTTGAATTATATGAAAATTGTAGTAATAATAGTAATTGAAATTTCTCACATTAGTTACATAATTGGAAATTACTATGATAAGACGTGGGGCATACTTAAATGTAAATTTTACCTGACAATAAAAAGCACTGTGTTCAATAATTATAGTACTTTGTTAAGGAATTAATGTATTTAACAAATTTCTATATAAACTATTATCACATGAAGTCTAAATTACTGTACACGTGGTCATTATTGTATAATCATTCATCGTGAACTGATTGGATTTTAATGACAGTTTTTGGCAGGTTTTTAATGGCAGATTTGATTAAAATGAATGACGCTTCGGTTGTGTAACAAGTGCCATACAACAATATCTATATAACCGAAGAGTGGAAACTAGTTGTTGAGAAGCACTGCATTAGAATAATACGCAACAGAAGAAACGAGGATTATCTCTGGATATTAGATCTTCTCAAACGAGACCTCATTAAGGCTACTTGTTTTGATGTTTGAGCTCATTAAACCCGATTCTCGATATGATTACCGCCATAAATCATTGTTATTGAGATTTCTATGCGTAGCCTGCGCAGGAAGTAAACGAGGAATCCGCCATCCGGTTGAAACGCATCTTCCTAACAAATTGATAAGCATATTCGCATCGTAATGTCTCTATCTTAAAGTAAATTTACTCCAGATGATTAATTAGGTGAAGACAAACCAAGTACTTTCATTAATATAACATGGGTTTCAAATTTTATGATATTTGTGGTGATGGTTGAGAAATGCAATCTAATTTGAATGATTAATTAGGCCAACAATATAAAGCAAATGTTTTCATTAATATAATTTACAAATTTATTTGTTATTTTTCAGTATTTGAAGAGTATAACTTAATTTAAATTGAGATAATTTCCATATGAGCCAAGGGAAAGAGATGGTCACCATGACTTCCTTATGGGATGGGATGCCCTTTAATGTGGCCTTTGCTTCAACGGTGTTCCTTTACCTTCGGTATTAGTACTCATTATCCACTTTTTTATCACCTACGATTACATGGTTCACCAGTGGACGATGGATGTTAAAACAGCGACGAATAATAAATTACTACTTCTCGTAATTTCATTTTATAGTACCAATATTCTCAACACCTTCCGCTAGATGCGTCTCGAAGATGCGTTACAGCACCTCCGTATAATTTGCCGGTCAATGCAAAACAAAAATTCTCTTCCTTTCTCACGGCGAAAGGTATTTTAATATAATAACTCCAGAGTATTTAATATGCTGTTATATTCCACATTTTTTAGCGTCTACTCTTCGTATTTTCTACTTCAACACTTTTGCAAACCTGTTCTAATGGCCTTTCAAGGATCACATATTAGTTGATACTATGTAATCCTAAAGTTAGGTTTATGAGATTATTAGGTAATAAAGTAAAGAGAAGAACCCTGAAGAAACATGAACACTTTAATTTAGTTCTTGAAATTTTTTATCATCTGGAACTGTTTTGAGCAGTCCACATATTCCAAGTTCCATATTCATTCAGAAAATGCAAAAAGATCCATATATAGATATAAATATTCAAAATATTTTTAAATAGCCATGTAATTAATTTAAGACTTGTACTCAAGTTACTGATAAAGTACCATCACTCCTGGCAACAAAATGACTTAAAATGTGAAAACAGTGTCAAAGATCTGCAAGCAGCACTCATATGGCACGTTGTCTCATCTAAAAAGTCATATATACTGAAGTAAATAGTACTATAAAATAGTACAAAATCTAATGTATTTGGACCTAATTAATCAACATAAAAATCCAATAATAAATGGTATGTCAATATTTCTTGTATATAAAAATATTCCAAATGCCTTTAAGTAATTGTATAATTGTCTCAGTCTTGCCAGCACACCTGGCAACAAAATGATCCAGAAAGTGGAATAGTTTTAACAAGTGGTTTTGGTATACAACATGTTGCATCATCTAAAAGGCCATGTAATCTGAAAGAAATAGCAACCAGGTCATAATCACGTCACAAATGAGAGTCATCAACGCCACTACAAATTACAAATTGCTGTTCGTTGGTACGTTGGTTCTCGAGCCTCTTTGAACCACGTCAGTAAATCAACCATAACTTCCCCTCGCCGCGCGTAGGCGTGATTTTTATGCTACCACAAGGGGCATATTTCTTTGGACGATGCAGAACAGTGTTAAAAGTAACGGGACTGAAGGCGTATGTACATCTTGTTCGATGTAATTGCTCCATCGCACTCGATCAGGTTGCAAATCAATAGAATCGATCGGACTGGTGGTGTTCCGTACGTCGACGGCGAAATCAGGATCTTGGACAGGTTATGGACACGTTGGAGGCCTGCACGATCTCCCACGTATCATATAACAATGTTAATTAAGCATCACGATGCATATAAATACGCCAGAATTGTATGGTAATGGAAGTGAAGCAACGTGACATAAGGCTAAGGAAAAGTCTGTTTTTAAGTCATATAGAAGATATAATAAATTATATAACATTATTGTCAACATTCTATAGAAGATCATTTACAGCGTTTTAAAGCTTTATAGATATTACGACTAATTATCAAGAAGATCATGTTACTGTATGTGAAGAAATGTAGTAACACTTTGAAGAAACTTAGATAATAAAGATAATGGTGTACCGTTTCTTTATTATTAAATATATTATTAGACCTCTTTTCAAGTGTTATAAAAAGAATTCTGCAATATGTACGTATAATATAATAATATAGCTAGATTAATATTGCCATTAATCAGTGCTGCAAAGTCAACAATACTACTGGTCATCAGCTCTCTGGAGGATTTGCCAATATTTGTACCAACTACTGAAGCACTGTAGAAACGATTAATCGAGAGGCTATCGATCCTGGTTTCTTCTCTTCCCAGCGTATAAAGTTTTCGTAATCACGACCGGCGCTGTGCCAATGGACGTATCGTTAACAGGATCTATCATTGAATCTTGGTCTTAGAGCGAGAGCAGAAAGGCTGAAAAACGAAATGGCATAATTTACAGGCCAACAATGAGATTATAACCGGTATACCGTGACGGATATGCCGCGTATGAAAGCCGAATGAAAAATATCAAATTGTTCCCATCGCTTTGTAAACGGATGAAAAAGGGCCGGAACAAAGAACGCCGACAAGACATCCGGCGAATTTCGATGAGATATCTGCTATTAATATACCATTCGGTCCCATCAGTGATAACTCGATCTATTGCAAAACTATGGTGTCTCAAAAAGGCTATATCTTCCATTACCGTGTTACTACTCCCTGTATGACAATAGAAGTGAAGCAACGCGACTTTGTACATGTACAAAAACTGTATTAGGTGCAGTCCGGATGATCCCACTCTCTAAGGGTCACATCTTAAAGCTTAACTTTAAAACATAACTTGAGCTCATACTGATGTTGCACCTAGGACCTGCAAAAGTATGAATGCAACCCTGAATAAGTCCAATAGACAAAATTCATCTAACTCGCGACTTTGTACATGTACAAAAACTGTATTAGGTGCAGTCCGGATGATCCCACTCTCTAAGGGTCACATCTTAAAGCTTAACTTTAAAACATAACTTGAGCTCATACTGATGTTGCACCTAGGACCTGCAAAAGTATGAATGCAACCCTGAATAAGTCCAATAGACAAAATTCATCTAACTTTATGTAAATTCTTATATTAAGAAAAATTGAGAATTTGATTAATCAAACAATAAGACCAAAAGAAATAACAATGAATATACAATCTTAAATTAAATTTTGAAACCGGTCATTTGACCAGGCCTGGTAAGGTTAATGTTAAAGAATTCTACAAATTGGGGAATATAGCAATATCATTAGAATAACGAGGTGCAATGTTGCAAATCGACATCAAATTAAATTTCGCGCCGATTCATTATCGTACAGCGTTGCGCTATAGGATAAAAACCAGATGGCGTCAAACATAACCATGAAATGATTTATGTTTCGCAGTGGATCAAAGGGCAGACGTATTTTCTGTGGAATCAATTAAGCGTCATAACATCATTAAGGCTCAGGAGCACGGTACAAAACCGTAGAAAGTCAGTCAATTAATTATCGTCTGTACCATCTTCATTTATAATTACACAACTTTTAAACAGTGTGCGTTCCGCGTCATTACGTTTCAAGGGTTACAGTAATCACGATTGCATAATTGGAAGATCGAGAACAATTTCTTTTTTGTATTTCCCTTTTGAAAAGTTGCGTTGGAATAACGAAATCACTAAAGTACCAAACCAATACTGTCAGGATGGTTTAAAAGGAACTTTTTACTCGCTATATTAGGATGTTTTGTAATCAGTGATTACTAATCACACATGCTTCTTTCATGTAATTATAAATAATGACAGACGTGCCTAATGTAACTAGATGTTTAAATCACCAGGGGTTGAGGGAAGAACCCTTGGCCCACTTTCAGTAATCATAAAAAGGAGAAAGTCATTGTGAAATATTCGCCATGTTATAAGATCTTCTAACACCTGTTACAGAAGAAGAGGAACATTTATACTTGTGCAACAACGAGAGATCACTTGACTGTACTAATTTTAGAACTTCTTTAAAGGAAGTTACGGAATATCTGTGGATATATTTAAGTGGTTAAGTCAGGTTCCCTGTAGAAGATTCTATTTCTTCAAAGAAGATTTTTGTTTCAATCTTTTTCAGACTGCATACATATAGGGTACCTACTCTACTTTAGAAATTACAATGCTTTTGTTATCTGTAATATCTAGAATGACTTTATACTAAAAAGATTTCAAAATATTATATTTGAAATTAAAAAATTTGTCGGTCAGATTTAATCAGTAGAATGGATAAATGTCAGTTTGTTTCTTTTTATTGATGCCACTGTGTACAACTTATTATAGCTCCGAGCAAAGATGAAACCACATTCCTCGCGCCACTTCATAAGAATAAAAGAACGTCTAATTGTCCCATTCGGTTGACGTCTCCAATCGTCTTAGCTACCACTTTACTGAGTTGCAATTGTATGGTAATCACGTTCAAAATAGCGCCACGTTCGTTCTTCCCGACTACGGAGGATCAATTTCAAGCGACGAAAAATCATAGCACGTTGTTGTCCTTTCGCGATCACTAAAGAGATCTGAGGTAAGCTTAATACTAATTATTTCACATTGTATGAGATGTTCTAGAATCGTGAGACACTGAGCGCAAGGAAGATTCCTCGTTTTTTAAATATCCTATATACACCGTAATTAAACTATAATTAATATCGTTGAGTTGCAAATAATTCACAACCAACTCTGCATGCGGTTGCTATAATATTTCAATTTTTATCTATGATCTACTGGAACCAGTTGTAAGTACTTTTTTTTAATATTCAATATTGAGTAAAATCTCGTTAGTATTCAGTAAATTAATGATTTGCGGAGAAGATAAATTTACAATTTGTAAAAGAAGGAAATATTTTAAGTAAAGAGAAATTACAAAAATGTCGCAGATTGCGCCATAATCTGAGATTGTAGGATTAAAAGTTCCTGTTTCCCTTAACTTAACTCCGTCTGGTTCCACGACCTCTTTTCTGGTGGAAACTAAAGGGTTAACACAGTTGACTGTTATCCAACGAAGAAAACGTTCTTTCACGCGAGGTCAAAGAAGAAAAGGAGGCAGTAAAGATCAAGGTTCGTTGAATTAGATTCCATCTGATTTCGAAGTGCGTGACATTAACACCTCGCTTCTGGATCGAGCGCGATGCTCTCCTCAATGGATGCCAGCATTCTTCTCTTCTTCTCTTCTTCTCTTCTTCTCTCCTCGACGGCCGTCTTCTGCCCCGTTGTCCTTCCCTCTCCTTCGCAGCACATTGTGTTCAAGACATTCGTGACATTTCATCCTCCTCGATCTTAAAGTCTATGCTCCGAGATAGTTCTTCGTAGGTTACGTGAACCGCTCTGCCTTGATACCCACCAGACTCTGCAACTGTGCCTGCTGCTCAACAATGGGGCCCCTGGAAAAGTGTTTGATTAGATTCAATTCCACTGATTCCATTTTCAGTTTAGATGGAACAAATAGAAGAAAACTGACCAGTCTTTGACACTCTACCTACTTAACAATTGAAGAATTTCCCTGGTAAAAATGTTTAATTAGCTTCAATGGTATCAATATACCCTTTGTGAGATTAGACGGAACAAACAGAAGAAAACTGTTGATTATATCAGTTGCTTGTGATGTAATTGAATCGTAGAGCAGCATTCAAATCTAAATACAGTGATACAGTGAAGAAATGAATTATTTCATTGCTCTTTAACATCTATACAACCGCTCAAGTAACGTTTGCAGACATAGGTTCACGTTTGATAATTTTCTAACCAGAATTCCTCGATGCCCCATAAAAATGTATCTTAAGTTACCTAATTTTTAATTAAAGAAAGCATGATATTGAGAATTAATGTTTATATGACATTTACTCTTTCCAATTTACAGTTCTGAAGAAAGCTCACGTCTTAATTATAAAGTATATCATTAATGGAGTATAGTTTCTTTGCGATGGCTATTATCAGGGCAGTGAAATTCAATGTTTAATAAATCTGACCGCAGACAGGGAATGTTGAACACTCGTTCCCGTATTCAGTTTCATCTCTGCCTCGCATAAATTGTCGCGTGTCTGCGCGCGGTTCGACCATAAATCCACGGATGCTGGCTGACATGCGTCTTCGCTTGTGTCGTAAAGCAATTAAAGTGACGAGGATGACGCTACGACGCGTGATGCATCCGCGAGCACCGATTTTACAAACTTGGAAATGTCGGTGAGATTATTTCAACGACGGATAACCGGTATACAGTAACTGACAAAATTCACGCTTAGAAAAATATATATGTGTTACTCCACATTTTCTTTCTATTCTTTGTTACGAGGTTTGAGATTTTGGTAAAAGTATGTCCTCACTTTTGCTCTCTCTGACTTCTTGTAGAAGCAGTACTGTTTATAACATAATAGTTCAGACTTAATTTCAACCATTAATCATAGCTGATCAGTTTTCAACTTTTATTTATGAAGAAACTAAAGAAACAGTCCAAAACTATCAGATTGTCCATCAGCATTTCTTCTTATTTATTTTGCTACATGATTTTAGTCATAAACCTGGAGAATAGTGAGAAAGTTGGTTAATTTATATATAAAAGGTTGATTGATTGTTACAAAAGAAAGTAACAAATAGTAATAAAAAGGTTGATATATGAAAGGTTGACTGATTGTTACAAAAGAAAGTAACAAATAGTAATAAAAAAAAGGGGTTTAAAAATAAGAAAGAGAAAATCATTGCATAATAAGTTAGGTCATATTTTACTCTCATTGTTTTGTATCCTGAGAGACTCGTTAAATTCGAGAAACATATGCATATGTAAAAAATGGTCATTTCATAAATTGCTTGATCGTATAAACGGCAATCACCGTTCGAACCTTATGCAATCATGGATTTGATGGAGCAGAGTATCTTAAGGCTGTGGAATTCCCGAATTCTTTCACCAATAATCATCCTTCCTTTGCAACTCTTCTGTACAAATTTTTTAGCACATATTTTTGCATACAGGCTGTCAAAGCATGAACGTATACAAATGTAAAAATTTATAATAAATATCTAGTTCATTGACAAGTGAATTTAGCCACATGCTAAGTTAATTTAAAAGAATGTAAATTATATTGGAAATTGCACAATATGATTAAAAGGAAATAACAAATAAAACGTGGCAACCTAAAAAATGGGTTAAATTCTAAAATCTGTTTCAACACCCTGTATTAAATATTTTCATTTTTACATAAGGCGTAGAAAGTCTGTGGGAAATTATGCTAAAAGCTTGATCAAAAGCATGGCCAGTAAAGAGGTCAAGCGTTCTTTAGAAGAAAAGTGTATTTACTTCCTCCGTGGTGTTCTGAAGAAAAGAGGGAAGAAAAAGAAATGTTATAGCAGAGGAGAGTGAACTTAAAAAGAAAACAGGCACTAAAGTCATTTAATTACCCTGAAAAAAGACTGATTAACGATAACCCAGAGGACTATAATAGCATTCCTCTGTTCACCTCTTTTATGAGAATAAACAAAGAGGCCGATGCGCGGTTGCACCGTGGTGTGCTTAAAGTTTAAGGCGAAGTAAAAGTTCAACGCGACGTCGTTTTATTAACGAACAAGATCGGAATGCGAATGCAAAGTATAGTGGTGACGAGAAAACGGAAGTGGCTTTAATTGATGATACTTGGCTTAAAATTCGATTTACAAAGCTTTGAGTTTCTCAGGAATCAAAATCTTAGACTTTTGAGTCCCCAAACCTTGCGAATTCCAAAATTCGTTCGAAACGTTTGAATTTGAATTGAAAAATTCGCGTTTCTTAGTATTTGAATTTCAGAAATTCGTGATTTTAATTTCCCGGAAATTTCGAGTTCCAGAGTATCGTGTTTCGCACGATTTTGAGTTTCAAATGTTTCAGTTCTCTAAGAACTCGAGTTCCAAAGCTTCAAACTCTTCGCATTTCGAATTCCACGGTTCAATTTTCCCAACATTCAGAGTTCCTTAAATTTTCAAATCTCACAGTTTTGAGTTCCCTAAAATATCAGTTTCTAACGCATTGAGTTCTCTGATGCTCTCGAAAATGTCGAGTCCCGAAGCCTCTAGTTTCCTAATGTTAACTTAAGCAAAGAATACTATTACATCTATGATAATTTCAATTCGAGCAACTAATCTTTGCCTTTTAATTTACTCTCCAACAGCGTCCCGGTTCGTTTCAAGATTTGGATCAGCCACTTACATAAGACAGGTCACGCAAGCTACGAACCACAATCTTGGGTGGTGAGACTGGAAGGTTGTGACGACCGAAATGTCAGGAACGTTTTCGAATGATCCAAGTCGTGAAGAAGAAGAAGAAGAAGAAGGAGAAGAAGGTAAGTTAGAAAACAGAAGTGCAAACGGGCGCGCGAGAAGTTGCGTGATGAAGATGTCCTATTATATGAGATGTCAGAAAGAAAAAGGAGTGCTAAGGTTGTTAAGGTTGTTGAGATGCTCCACGTGAGCTGTTGCTACGCTTGGAAAACCCTTGTGGGCTCATTTCACGGATTTGGCCAGGAGAATAAGAGAGGAACTGTACAGGAGCCAATGATGAAACAGTCGAGCAGATTCAGAAGAAAGATTGCGTTCATTTTCTTGTTCTAATTGACGTTTAAATACTATTTATGTTGTGGGTATTTGAATAGAGGTATCAATTGAATAACAGAATAGATAGTAACGGAATAGATACAAAGTTTTGAGATTTAGAGGACCTTTGGATTCCACAAAATTTTGCGGCATGGAGATTTGTATTGTAGAAATTTCAAAGATTAAATTTATAGTGTTAGGTTTTTATCGTGTACAACATATTATTATAAGAATATAGGATGCAATATATAACATATTTTACAAATTATTATAAAAAGTGATTAACTTATCCAATGGAAGTTGTATAAATTATGTGATGCATTAGTCTGAAAAGTTAACAGTTACATCATTAATGGTTAAATGTCAATGTCAAAATACCCACTTGATTATCGTGTATGAAAAAGGAAACTGGTGATTTTCATGGTGTACCATGTTGAAACGGGGACACGCTTGTTTAAGATCATCATTAGACAGCATCATTACAGAATGTAGTAAATCTCATAGTACTTGCCATTACATCGGTAATGGATACCTTTTAATATACAATCAGCATTCCTGAAATTGAAATATCTGTTAAATGTAGAACTTGAAAGTGTAAAATTGACGAAATCTTCTTGAGAAGATCTAAAATCGAGAAATCCTGAGTTAGAAAATAATTTGCTAGTATCATTATGATAATTACTATCTACCCATCATTACCCTAATTAAGCTCATAACGAGCTGTGACGCGACACTAGCGCGATATGACTATTAGCTAACATTTCCCAAAATACAGAGTTTCGAAATTGAATTTCCTGATATTATAGCTAGCTCTCTAAAATTTTGAGTTTCGACGTTTGAATCCCTAAAATTCTGACCTCCAAAGCTTTGAAAATCCTCAATATTCTCCATAACATTGATTTAATCAAACAACGCCATTAAACCTACCATCACTTTATTTCCAACCACTATACACCATACCATATATAAAGCAATTTTTCACTGAAGACATTTCCTATAAATAGCTACATCCTTCTGTTCGCCATCATTCAGCTCTGACCATATAAACGCATCAAAGGGAAACCAGATTTCCAAACGTGTCTGATGAATTATGACCATGAGTATTAGGCGTTCCAGCGACCAGATGTAACGGTCAAATCTCATGGATGTTGGTTGCATTTTCACATCAAGGTGGCGAGAGGAATAGGCCAAGTGGAACGTAGAGTTCGCACGAGTGCGCGAATTCAATGGAAGGTTATGAATATCCGATCCTCTGTCGAAGTTGCGTGTCATAGTTAGCCGGCTTCTTCGCGCCGTGACGCCTTTGTCTGTTGCGCATCTAAGTAAGTAGGCATTCCCTCGGTCACGATGAAAGTGAAAACTCTTCGTTCTAGTCGCAGATGACCTACTGCTTGCCAAGAATCTGGGTGCTCCATCACACCGTCTCTTCCCGTCCATTCCCGTGTTACGAACCACTTAAGAACCTCGACCACCAAATTTGTCATACAGTGACTGCAAAAAGCATTTGTATAGCGTTGTATTTATTGCAGCCAGCTAATCGCTATATTTCTATGATTATAATTAAAAATAATTCAGGTGTAAAATTGTTTGATTCACTAAATGCTATATAGACTACTGTACTTTAGATATTTCATACGATTTTGCACAACATAAGTATTCCATGTATTTTTGCACCTGCAAATTTCCTGTAACTACGTAAAAATCAACAATCTACTTATAGTATTTATATATATTAGCTACTACATATTAGTATACTAGCTAATTTGGTGTAACGGTATTAGATTTTGCGTTATTTGGCAGTGTTTTCACAGGACTACAAAAATTTGATGCTGTGGAAATGAAATACTAGACCTGATAAAAAATGCTTCACTAGAAAATAAGGGTGTATACAAATACTTTTTTTAACTGTTGCAGTTTTCAGTTTTAGTGGTGGTTTGGACAATGTTAGTTGATTATATCGAATAGTATGAGTTTCTATAGGAGCTGATTATAGTAGAGAGGCAATATACTCAGTAGAAATTTTCTTAAACTGGTTCTTACTAGAATTTAGTTAAACTTGTTCTTATATCATGCAATAAGCTAGTCTGAAGATGGAAGAAATTAATTTCAGAAATATTTTATTTGTAAACTTTAACTTCATATATTACAATGTAATAAAAAGAAGAAATGATTCTAATATGAAGATAGTGAATCAGATCTGGAAATCATGTCAAGAGTAATCCTGAGAAGGGCGTAAAAAGATCATCCACGTCAATACTGACTCCTACATACAATTCCAATCTTTCATGGCCTCTTAAACTCCCTGACAAGGGTCGACATACATATATTAAATGTTATGCTGAACATGCCAATTCCAAGTTCAGACACACTTCACTAGCTCGAAAGATTCAATCATTGTAATGAAAACAATAAAGATTCAATTATCCAGACAAAGTACATCCTATGTAGCATTAGTTAGGAAAAAATTTAATAAATTGTAATTTAAATATTAATGGAAGGTTTAAAAAGAAAAATTTGGGTTAGAGTTAGGTTTGGATTGAGCTTAAATTATATCTCTATCAAGTTTGTATTAAGTTTACATTTGAATTAGCTTTGGATTAGATTTGGATTATGTTTGGATTAGATTTCAATCATAAAGTAATTATAGATTCAATCAGACATCTAAATATACCAATTCCAAGTTTAGACACAGTTCATTAGAAGTCACCTAACAATTTAATCACTATAGTAGAACTAGTAAAAATAAAATTATTCAGGTAGAATAACATTCTATCTGAATGCTAACAGCATTGATTGGGAAGGAATTTGAGAAATTTTAATTTACATATTAATAGGAAAATGAAAAATAAAGGTTACCTGAATTATCAGTTTCATGATAGAGACTGTAGTTTATTGAAAGGATGGTATCATGGAATTGCAACATTTGAAAATAATATCTCCGTGTGAGCATTACACACCGCGTTATTAAACGTTATTAAAGCGTTCGTTAATAGTCTGACCGTGTCTTGTAAAACGTCTAACGTGCAACGTTAATCGCTAAAGTGACAGGAGTGAGACAATCCTCTCTCTCTCTTGAGACTCCCGTGTACATGCATCCACTTCATCATCCACTATCTCTCTATCTACGTGTTGTTCATTTCTAACCAATTGGAATGTTAATTTTAAGTAGCTATAATTATTTTTCTTATGTATTATGTATCATATCTGTTTGTTCAATTATTTTTGTTCTCCTTCAATACCAAATTTCAGTTCAGATTTTGTATAAATATAAATCCATTGAGAGGTAAAGAGTATGTAAGTTCTCTACGAGTTTCATGAAAGGAATACAGCAATAGTTAACTTAAATAAATATAATATATAATAACTTTAGTAACCTGAAGGTACTTTATGATCCCTGTGGCTACCTAAAATAGATGTAGACAAGATTCGTGATCTGTTAGATGAAACAGAGGAGGTGCCTAAATCGTTGAGTATTCCAATTCAATTGTTGACTTGAATTTCAAGTAAATTTAATTATTCAATAACTAAATTTTATATAATAAGAGTTTGCTTTCAGATAAGTGGATTCACTAGACAGGAATTTATTTAATTGGACACTAATTAAGATTTCTTTCCAATAAATGAAATTCTACTGTATATGTTCTTCGCAGAAACTTGGAGTCTCTTAACTCGTAATTAGGTTGGAAATAAATTTCCACCGTGGGAGTGTCTATTGGTTAAACAGTAGAAGATCAAAGTAATCAGCGATATAAGTAGTTATGGTTGCAACTACCGCATCGAATTGCCCTGACGTGCGGTAAATTTGATGAAACATCGGTGTTACGCGAGGAATCCGCCAATTACTGTTGAACAGGTGCTAGTTTCTCATCAAAATACTCGTCAGGAATGATGCTACCAATGCTACCATATGAAGATATACTATTGCCAAGATGCGTTGCTTCAAAGGCAGCTCAACAATGTTCTGACTGAATTTTGTTTCCTTGATAATTTCTTTTTTAATTTCAGGTTCTACTCCTTTTCCTATCCATGAGAATTTACTTCAATGTCTCGAATAGAGAAACATAATAAAATAATACATTTTAAGTATATATAACTATAATCTTTCGATTATCAGTCATACCTAGGTTTTAAATTCCTGGAATATCTTTAAAATATTATTAAAAATGTAGAGACTAACATTTTGTTAAAACGTATCCTAACCTCCAAGTTGCAAAGAGTTAAAGTGAGACGATCGACAGGAGACTACTAGAAAATAATTTGCTCTTTCCCATCAAACGAAGGGTGGGGCGATTAGTAAGCGAGCGTGGTAGCCTTGATGTCCGTGGAAAAATTAAGCTGGAAGAGAAAACTTTCTCATGAGTCGGCGACCATCATCAGCGCCGAGCAATTAGTTCGCTTTACGATCGTGGAATCTTAAAAAGTTTTCCACTTTTAAGGCGGCCGGTGGATCACGTGATTACGCAACAGGTGGTACACTGGCGCCACCATGTTTTTCTTCTACCGCGGATGTTACAGGCCCCGATGCAATAAAAATAAATTTGACGATTGTCCGCTGAGACCATTTCAGCTTCGCGTTTCATAAGTTTACGCTTGACATTACACTTTGGAATTTCGTTCGATCGCTTTCTCCCTGAAGAAAGTAAAACGTAAAAATTTGATATGAAAATTATTCTTCGACTCTCCATGGACATGAAGATAAAGGACGTAGGAAAATCTTTAGTCCTTATGCATATAATTTGTAAAAGATCATTGACATTAAAACATGATTTTTATTATGTTTGTAAGAATTCTAAATTATATAGTTCTAGGAATTTTTGAAATCTGATACTTTCGAATATTTGAAAGGTAAAAGGATGGGAGTAATAGGGTGAGGTGGTATGAAAGGGACATTGCAAATATTTCAAAGACGAATGGTCTACTCATGGCGATAATATTTTTTATTTTGCAACACCATCCATACATGTACACTGGCGTATAATTTCAGCTCATTATTGTAAATATGGAGAGAGGTTTAGTGGCACTATATATGGTTACAGCTTGATAGCTAAGCTTTTCAATGTTATCAATTAAAAGCAGAATGGTCTTTTAATTTCTGTTATATCTTGTTCGAAACAAAAATGTCACTTTTATACCCGTACCACTTCTCCATAATCAGTAATAAATGTGTATTCTGTACTAATAAATAACAGTCACTTGGGACTAATGTCACGTCAGTGGCCATCATAATATTAAATTAATATATAAATAATATATCATAAGTTCTAAATATAATCCACCTATTAGAGTGTGAAACATCTTCATGAATTATTAGACATTTCTGCAATTCTAGAAAATGACATTAATAGAATCCCAATATTAATGATACAGACATCAATAATTCATCATAGATCCTAAAAGTCATCTATCTAGAATCTAGGTCATCTTGGTTCACCATTAAACATTTCTACAATTTTGTATAATTTTGTATATTATATTTAAAAAATTTGAACGTCAATAATGGCACACAGACACCAGTAATGTATCATAGATCATATAGATCATTGATCTATAATCTGTGCCACCGTCGTCATAAAATATTTCTAGAATTCTCTGTAAAATAATATTTAGAAGATTGCGATGCTAATGATGTAGACATCAGTGATGTATCATAGATCATCGATCTAGACCATCTTCTTTTATTATCGGGTATAGAGTATATGAAAGAAGTTACGCGCCGTTGATCGTGGGAAGTGGTGCGAAAAAAGTTGCGAAATACAAGCACTGGCTGGGTCTTTACTCAGGAGGAGCACATCCATCTCGAGTAGGTTGCATCTATCTCTTGTGAAACTGGTGTTAGAATGCCGTTGCACGAATTATCAGATGATTACGAGTAGTGGTTACGCCTACTGTCGTGATTCAGAAAGAAATTCATCAATGAACATACCATAATGTCTTCGACACGAATGTGTCCATTAGAATGACGCAAAATCCGTGTCTCTGCCTCTGTAGTGGGCGTTGAAATATTCCTCCTGTGCAGTTATTTATATAATTTATAGAGTTCAATATGTGCCTCATTATCTTTGCTTTCGCGCCACATAAAAAAAGGTTAAATGAATTATCAGAATAGTCAGAATGATCAATTCATAATTTTTCATAAAAATTATGGATTTCTGCCGAGTATGGATATTGTCTTCCTTTGATGAGGAGAACATAGATCTTGTTATAATAATAATTAAGAAGCTATCCAATATTAAACAATTTCCTCTGTTTTAGAATCATTAAATTACCAAGAGTCAGAAATTAAAACCAATATCATTAGAAGATAATTAGGATTCTGAACAAGTATCATCAAAATTAAAATCTGAAGACATAAGTGAAACAATATGGACCCCATTATGACAATAATTAGGAAACTATCCAATATTAAACAATATTCTGTGTTTTCAGAATCATTGGAAACGAATTAGGATCCAAAGTTTGTATCTTCAGAAGATAATTAGGATTCGAAGTAAATATTACCAAAATGAGAAAGAAGATTTGGTCAGATTGGAAACGCTGTCACGATGCAAACGCGAACCGAGGCATCTCCTCGGCCGTGAAAGGGTTGAAGTAACTTCGTGCTCTGCCCTGACCTGGTCTTGCTCGCGGTTGTTGGATGCATGTAAGGCTGGGCAGAAGGTGGATTGCTCGCTGAGCAATTCCGAGCGTGCGTACCCGCGCGTGCCTTTCTCCGTTTGCCTCTTGAATCCGTGCACCTTGGATGTGCCAGGAGATTTGCGACAATAGATTCTTCCTACTCCTTATAGAATGCTAATTTTTCCATCTGCAATTGAAGAGAGAACAATTAATTTGGAATGTTAAGAATAAATGACCACAGTCTAGTGTTCATAAAGATTTAGAAATTCATAGAAAAAATACCCTTGTATTGATGTAATAATAAATGGTATTTATTATTACAGCTTAGTTTCATTCACAATTTTCGAAAATTAAAAAGAATATTAAATATTATCATCTGCATTATTTTTGCTTTGTGCTCTTCATATTGTGCTAGGATGGCTCTAAGTGCTATATCAGGCTATATTTGTACACCAAGTCAGGTTAGGGAAGATATAGAAGAAAATTTTTCATTTTTTTTATCATTATACTACTTTTATTGCAAATGCATTGATATACTTCATCTCTTATTTTTTATATCCCTTTATATCATTAATATATTGGTATTGTATAACTTAGTTGCCAACCCAATACTTTCTATACTTTCTAGTATTACTAATAGACCATAGTCTATATTCTTTAATATTATATCTTCAAATCTCACAATCAGCCTTGTATATCTTTAATAACAATTGAACAATTATCTTCAATAGCAACCAATATCTCATCTCAATTAATTTACTTTCCCAAATTATAATATACTCTATATTCTTCAGTAATAAATATTCGAACATTAGACTTGGAGGTTCTTCAACACCAACAACTCAAAAATATCTTCACTATCAATCAACTGTACCATATTTCTCATTATTAATTAATTTATTACCATCATAAGTATAATCGTATAGACTTTCATCATTTACAGAAGCCAGTAATACAAAGAACCAGTCGAAAGGGTGCATAACGTCAAAGATACTACGTTAAATAATCAATGAGAAGAATCAAAATCTCTGCACCATAGATTTGAGGATTTGATTAAAAAATAAAAGAAGAGAAGGAAGTGTTAGAAGCTGATGAGAGTGTACGACAAATCTGTGACTGCACTTAGCCGCATCGTGGGAAGGCTAATCCGGATCAATGCGATCCAAATGATCTTTCGAGGCGCGCGTTGACTTCTAGCCTCGAAGGTGCAGCATGAAGAAGTCATTCCATCGATTACATCGTGCTTCGAATCGGAAAGAATTTGATATTTCATAGGTGTCTGGAACAGGAGAGGTTGGATCATCACATTGAAGTATTTTGAACTTCTCTTGTAGTGGAAGTTGTTATGAATAATGGAAGTTTGTTGTTTCCAGTAGATCATTGTACTTTGAACATCATAGAACGTCATAAGAAAATTCTTCTAAGAAAGAGTGAATTGATCAAAATATTCAATGTTTAAAATTGAGATGAATAATATGTATATCAATCAATATATATTCAGAAAAATGTAAGACTGCAAGAAGATGCATTTGTGCCATTTTCTACTCAACTCTTGATATCAAACCGAGTTTGAAGAATGATGGAAAATACTAAAATAGCAAACCTAAAAGCAAAAATTTTAATCAGTCTATGCTTCAACAAAATTACAACCTGTGATACCAAACCCTATAATGGAATTAACATCCAAAATTCTGAACCAATCCTATTTTGCAATCTATGAAAACATATACTGTAATAATAGCAAATCTGGATCCTACAATAATAAAATAACTAACACTACACATCATAACATCAAACTATAAAGAAGCTATCAATCTAAAACTCTGAAACAATCCTAATTTTCAATCTATCAGAAAGTGTCCTTCAACTATGTGATAGCAGCAAACCTAAAACCTATAGTAGCAAATACTATATTCTATAATAACAAACAACAAAGAAACTAACCGCTACTGCCAATCTATTAAAAATAAAAAATCTTGTTTGAATGTTATTATACATAAGAAACAATCTGAGAGCTAAAAGATAAATTGATGAATGAAGAGACGAAGGGGGAAGTGACGTGTTGTCTGATGAAGGAAGAAGGTGGTGCAGGATTCGCGTTCCCCGGGTCGACGATGGCAAGGTTCTAAGGCAAGGTGAGGCAAGGTAAGGCGAAACAAGGCAACGCTCATCAACGGTCCCCTCTTTCTGATCTTCTGGGGCCCCGGTCCCAACACGCGTTCAAGTATCATCTTATTAGACCCACGCTATATAAACCCAACCTGCCAGCATGCCGGCCAGTTACGTACTGACTTTATTCACAGCCGTGCCGGAGTGCATCGATATCGATAGTATAACGAGACACGTGCCCCGTTGGAATAGTAATTTTGTGAATTCGTAAGGGCGGCTCCAGTACAATAGTTGCAACAAAACCTCGCCAGACCTCGGTGATATTTCATCGATCCAACCATCTCCATGATGACCACGGTGCTTTATTAATCCTCATATTTATGCATGGGACCAGAGATCTGATTTTTTCGTCAAGTGATATTGTGTGGAGAAAATTCTGTTACGAACACCTTCTGTGATCTTTTTGAACTGTTAAAGCTGCAGAAGGTAGTTTTGCTGCTTGGTGGCTGAAAAAAGGATTTTATGGATATAGTAGTGTAATTATAGTGTGAACTTAGAGTTTTACTGAATTATTTTTTAATATTTCTTTATGAGGATATTATATATATCCCCCTTGTCTTAGGATATATCTGAATTTTTCTGAAACAGCTTAGCATTGTGTTCGGGTCACATATGACCAACGCAATTATGATTTTTTAATTCGTGCAATGTTTATCTAGTTCTATTTATTCTTAGATATATTTTAAAATACGTAGATGAATTTATAGAAATATACCAGAAGAAATAAACTTGCTAATTAATAGAGATCTAATTTTCTAATTTAAAAAAAAAAAATACTTAAGTTTCAAATTTAATTGCTACGAAATATTTTTTTATACTAATCAGCCAGATTTTTTAATTGAGATTTTTCATCCTCTGAATCCTCTTGATTTCTAAATTGAAGAATTTTATATCTTTTAATTCTCTCACTTCTAAATTATGAAATTTTAATCATTTAAATTCTTTTATCCCTAAGTTAAAGAATGTTCATTCTTTCAATTTTCTAATCTTTAAACTAGAGAATTTGGATTAATTTAATTCTCTTATCTATAAATTATAGAATTTTAATTTCTTCACTTTTGAATTAGAAAAATTGTCTCTAATTCCTAAATTGAAGGTTTCAATTCTTTCGATTCTCCAACTCCTAAATTAATGGCAACTCTCAGAACATAATTTTTGTTTCAAGTGAAGTAAACTGAGGAATATGCAGACAGACAGATATTTCTTCGATCTATACTGCAGGAAACACGCAACGAAGGTTTCAAACTAAAGTTCTCAAGTAGGGAGTGGTGTACATGCATGCGATGAATATGAAGAATTGTAGCGAAGTCTCAGGGTGTGGTTAACCGTGAAATGTCGTCGAGGTCTATTCAACCCTTTAACGCTACAAAGCACACGTTTTCATAGAAACACGATAATTTATGCTTCCATTCTAAACAAAGTCTGTTGAAAGCTATAATCTCTCTACCCTTTTATACTTAAGACCTTCAAGTCGACACAATGGTTTGGTATTTTCAATATCCCTCTCCTGTGTTTGCTCTTGACATCCTGCAATCGGCTAATGAGTCTTTAAGAATTTAACAAGCAGTATTTTAACGTCAGCTTTGCCCTTATCGAGAAACGCATAATAATAACGAAATACATTTTGGTACATGACAGATTTTGTTGTAAAAATTCTGTCTAAATTTCTGGCACTTGCGATACCTTATTCAATTTTTATTGTAAAATAGTTTCTTAAAGTTTAAATACATTGAATATTTATCATAGAACGCTTTTATTAAAATATAATGTATATTACAGAAAATTGTTTGAAATTTCATTAGTACAGTGATTAGATGCAGTTGCTTTAATTATATTCATAAAGTTCGGAATCAATCTGAACATGCATGTAGAAAATATAAAATATTTATTAAAGATCATAAAACAAATGACCCTACAAAAATATGATAATTTAACGAAACCAGATTTGTCAAGAACATCAAGATTTTTAAGACTGATGATATCAAAATTGATAAGAAATATCATTATTTAAATAAATTATAAATTGTAAGTAGGAAAATAAAAATAAAAAGGCCCTAACGAAAAAGAAAAAGTAAGGGGTCAAAATAACCATATTTGTTCTGTTTGAAATTGTGAGTAGGTTGCAATAATTCTAAACTTTCCTTCTTCAGTATTAAATTGTGAAATAAAAATGTTGAATAAATTGTGCTGCCAGTAACATTAATCGCATCTTCTTCAAGTCTCTTCGAGTCGATTGCATAGAGTAAATAATCTCAGTGTTCTCACGAGAGGGATAGTGCAAAGGAATAATTAAAATTTTCCAAAATTCATGGTGCTTTCATAAAGGATTGATATGCTATGTCTTTCTACAGTGTTCTTTTGAAAAAAAAGCGGTGTACGTGATTTAAGCTCGGTACTTTCGAGCCTTTAGTTCTCTTCACAACATGTTTTACCTTCAGGTGAGTACTTGTTAAGAAAGAATTCCAACCTATATTAATAAACCTTATATACTTGTATAATTTATTAATCTTTTAATATAAAATTATGAAAGCTTAATACCTTTAAATCTTTTTAATCAAGATCATAATGAAGAGATGTTGAATGCTACTTGTTCAGAGAGTGCAGGACTTAATATGGCGACCTCTAACCTGCACGGTATTGAAGACAATTTTATTGCTGTTTGATCTTCTTTTTTCTAAAATCCATTAAATAACATTTGGTTTCTGTTACATTAAATAATAACTATCACAAGGAAATATTGGATACACGTTATTTAAAATCATAAATATTTGTATGAAGAGATTTGCATTTTTAACACTTTTACTATATGTGTACGATTAAAATACTTAATAATTACCTATCCCTCAAATGACATTATTTTCTTCCGAAGTTGCATAAATTTCTTAATGTCATTAAGAAGCGATTCAATAGTCTAATTATTATAATTATTTACAGCATTTCAACCGATGAAGCGTACATAAATCTCAATAGAGCTGTAGAGAGAGGGTGAAGCTTTAACAAATTATCGCAAGTATCCCGCGTGATCTTCGATTAATCAGAAGAGATGAATCACGCGACGTAATTGATTTATCGATACACAGCCCTTCTTAGGTGCTAGGAATGGTTAGAGAAAATAAGAATCGAGCCTGAATCGAATTCTATATCTGTGAAGAGATTTTGATAATGATTGAATATAATCAAAGAAATTCGTGGTTGAGTATTTCAATAATACATGGTTGGAATCTGTAAAAATAAAATAAAATAAAAGAGAAAATTCTAAGCCAAGTTTCAGCAGACAAAATAAAAAAACTAAAATAAGGATCTTTAAAATATTGAAAGAGTATGAGAATATATTATTCGTGGAATATTAAGGAAAAAATGTGAATTTGGAAAATTGGAAATAATGTACATATAATATTCAGTATATAATTCATAGATAAAACAAAGAATTTTTAATTAACAAAGAATTTTATTTTCTAAAGAGGAAGAAAGTAATAAAAGAAACTACGTAAACTTAATACCAGTTTACAAGCAAAATTATTTATGAATGAACATGCTTGACAATTGAATTAATCTGAAAGGAAGTTTCAATATAATATGTTTCAATTTTCTATGATAATTTGATCCTAAATTGCGTTATAATTACATGATCTAATGAAGTGTGATAGAAAGTGCAACATTGCGTGACTAATAGAATTCAAACTATTGTTAGTTTCACGGATACTTCATGTCACAATGTTCTATTCTTTGAGTATATCATATCTACATCTTATTTTCTTCTTTGAGATAAATTTACTCTTATCGAAACTCAGGAAACTCTTTCACACTAAGCATCTAAGATCGTGGCTGTTTTATGCAACAAGATCCATAAACCTTAGATATGAGAGTCTTGATTGATTCATGGATACTGAAAGAATCTTTATTGTCGGTAGTTATGGCAACAACTTCCTTTAAGGAACATATGATCTGTGAAAATTTTTATATGCTCTACTTGATTGTTTCCTCATATCCTCTACCTTGTAAGAGAAGAGTGATGTGGTAACTATTATTGAGATGAAGAAGAGTATTGCTATACTGATTTTCTAACAAGTATAAGATTGAATGTTTAATTAAACAATTATTAGAAGTTTTATATTTTTGAAATTGCTTCTTTCAGTATTCTTCTGTAGATTTCTTTTTCACAACTTTGTTAAATCAACTTCCAGCTGTATGTTTCATGCAATTTGCATAGTACTTGCAATCCTTGATTTAAAAAGGACTTACGTCATTTTGGCTGTGACAGTGAACATTAAACAATAACTTGCTTGAGACAATGGTGCAAGCCAGCTCTTTCTTCAGTTGGCAAATTTAAATGAGCGACGATGCTGATGAGAGAAGGCTGTTTAACATTCTTCGCAAGATTGTGAATTATTTTGCAATATTCCCGGCATTTCCTTGTTTCTTCAGCTTTTTGATTGGCTCCACTCCAGAAGAAATTTCATAATTCAGTCTTCAAATGGAAGAAATACTTCTTGCTACTTTCCAATTAATTTCTTCCTCATTCTAGAGTGAAGGTCGTCATCATTAAGTCCATTACCAGTAAAAAATACAATATTTCATTCTACAAGGATATTCAATCTCAGAGAAGAAGAGAAGAGAAGAATTCATTGAAACATTTAATTGCATTTCAATAATTTTCTACAAAATTCCCTTTCTTCATCTTCCATACTCTCCCATCTCTTTATCCTCTTTAATAATGAGCAAAGGTGTTAAAAATTGATTTATGTTGGGTTTGGGTCCTTCTTCTTCATTTTTCATATCAATTGTTATCTATTTCTTGTCCTTTTTATAAATGGACTAAAGTATTAAAAGTTGGTTTCCATAATAAATCTGTTTCCTTATATTCATTATTCTCTTTCTTTACCTTTGACACCAGATATTTCTTCTCTTCTTTTGAAATTCACTAAGGTGTTAAAAATTGGTTTTCTCAATAAGTTTCTTTTGTTACATTCATTATTCTCTTTGCCTTTCATAGCAAGTATTCCTTAAACATTAATCAGAAATGGATTCTATAGTGCACTGAACTAAGATCTCATGGTACATTCAACAGCAGAGCTCTTCAACTGATTGATATTTCCATGGGGCAGCGTTGCACGTGCCAGGTGAAACGTCGATGCACGTAATCGAACAGTAAATGAGCAGTTAATTGCATCGCTGATAGAATCTTTTCCACCTGAAGAATTACGGGACGTTTCATCTCAGGTTATGTTTATTGCAACATAATAAGACAGTTGATTTCAGTTAATGAAGCATTTTAAGATATGGACTCTTCTTGGAATGCTACTCCATTTCCTACTGTT
Source organism: Bombus affinis (assembly GCF_024516045.1). Taxonomy (NCBI): domain Eukaryota; kingdom Metazoa; phylum Arthropoda; class Insecta; order Hymenoptera; family Apidae; genus Bombus; species Bombus affinis. The sequence continues at coordinate 6,091,174 of NC_066359.1, forward strand.
ATTTTTAGAAGAGATTGTGGAGCTATTTGTTTTATTTCCATAATAAGACAGATCTGGTGCATATTAATTTAGCAATCAGGAACCGAGACGAGTTCGAAGGAAACAATCTCGCACGCATTCATTGTACCGGGGTCATCACAGCCAGAAGATCAAGTAGAAATGAGGCGGAAGGCGTGTAATTAAATCGTTGCGAAATCCCTGCGAATAAGCGACACATACGCACTGTGAAATACAGTATTCCTCGAGCAATTACGTCGCTCTTTGTGCACTTCTCCTATTATTCTCTTCTCAATTGCTTCTCGTTGCTAATGATTTAATTTTACTTTTCCGATATTCTATTCCTAATCTATAATTGACCCATTTCTTCTTTCTTTTCATACCAAACAAAAGTCTTCTCGATCACTGTATTCACTTATAATATCATTAATCTCTTCTTTTATGATTTTCTTAGTAAATAACTAAATATTAACTCAGTATTTAATTCCTATAATTAGATCATTTCTTCTTCCTCATAATTGCAACGAGTTATACTCAATTATCGTCTCTTTAATTATTCTTCACTTATAGTGATTGTGATCTTCTGTCTTATGATTTTTTTAATGAGTAAATAAGCATTAGTTGTCCATAGTAGTTATAGCAGCATGTCAGATAATACAATATGAAACTATGACATACAGGATGTTACAAAAATGGTCTGAATCTTTAAAAAAGTAATTTAACCTGTGTTACAATTTCAACCTACCTTTATCAAATTAGAACTATGTATATTTTTTGCAACAAATGTGACTCGTTAGGTTAAATCTGTAATAGCTTAGTTAGAAACGGTTAAATCGACATCATACAAGTGCATTCAACGAGCTTGTAAAAATCTAATTACTACCACTTATACAGGACATGTGTCCTAAGATGTTAAGTTTGCGTAATCTCTTAAGCCACTAATTAAAGAAAACAACGCCCGCGAATGTCGCATTATACATCTGTCGACTTGTTGCCAAATCCAAGTATAGACTAATTTGCAACACGCCAACAGTTCATTAGATTCGCATCACGTGCTGCGTTTTGTGCCCGCAGCTGACACGCGTTTCGCCGAGAAGAGGAAATGCGCTGCCATTAAAGGCTGCACCATGATTCAGTGTACTGTTGTGTAAATAGGAGTAGGTGGACGAAGTAGGAGGATATCTTTGAAGAAACAACAATAATCTTTGCAATCATAATTAGCTTCTTCTTCCTCCATCTATTACACAGTTAATTTTGTTCCACTTTTCCTATATTTCACTAGAAGATTCCTTTCGTTGTACCTGCAACAAAAAATTTCTCGTCAGAATCTATCCTACATTGTAATTTAACAAGTAACATATATACATAGTAATTAAGTAAAATTAACTCTCTCAAGACAAAGTTTTTGTTAGAGGTTATAAGAAAGAGGTATTAATAGAAACGCTTTTTTTCTTATATTTTTGTAAAGAATTTGTTTTATTTCTTTTTATTAATGACAATGACTTTATTTTTTCTGTAATAGATCAGTTTTATTAAAACCAAATATATTCGCAATTTAGTTGATTAATTTGAATTAATTAATGTTTTTCATTGCAGATAGCAATACTTTGCATGGCAGTAGTGTACGTGATATGTGACCTACCACCAGGGACAAGGCGCAACACCTATTTGCCACCTGAACCAACCAAGGGTTACACCTACGATACGCCTCGCATACCATTTACAAAACCAACCACCCCACGACCGTCATTCCCCACGACGACGCCATATTCATCACGTCCATACTCCAAACCGACTCCCTCCAAATTTCCACCATCGAGAACTACTCCTAGCGAAGGGTATCCACCAACAGGTACCAGACCCACCCCAGAATTCCCTGATTATGGGACACCCACTAGACCAACTGGAACTACTTTACCTGCTGGTGGAGTGAGTAATAGTAAAAATATACATCTTTAAAATATTTATAAACTTTTGTAAAAATAAATTGTAAAAATCAAAATGTGATGTTTCCCAAATAAGTGGTCTTTAGGCTACAAATATATATTTTTATAGAAAATAGATAAAATATTGTACTTATATACGTGATAAGAAATCTTCAACACATATGTTGCGTCACTTTGTGAAAGCGAAGATGTTAAAGTTTTGCGCAGTTAATCTCATTCTATATTATACAAATTCTAAAAAATTCTATTGTCATAATTAACCCCAAAATTTTATCCTTGATAATTTGAAAAATTGTATCATTATAGTTAATCGCAAAATTCTATTATCAGACGATTTTTCAAATCTAATTCCAGCACGATCATCATCATCACGAGCCAGGAATGCCATTCGACTTCAACTACGCGGTGAAGGAAGACGCCTTTGGAAATGATTATTCCCACAACGCGATAAGCGACGGAGACATCGTCCGTGGGGAATACAGAGTCCAGCTTCCGGACGGAAGGCTGCAGGTCGTACGTTACACCGCCGATTGGAAACACGGCTTTAGTGCGCAGGTCTCATACGACGGGAATCCCCGCTTTGACGTACCACGACCGCCTGGCAATTTTGCTGGATATTAGGCTATTAGTGGACTGTGGATGATTATGCATTTATTTAAAGAAAATTTTAAAATGCAAAACTGTATAAAATGCGAAAATATAATGTCAAGAAAGTATCTAAAATAGAAGTATAGTCTGGATCAATAAAATTTAAAGTTATAATCAAAGAATATCAACTAGAACTTAAACTGAAAACTTAAAAACATAAACTAAAAATCATGAAAATACGAAAAAGAATTTTATAATAATTAATATTAAACTCTTGCGTAAAATTGTACAATGTAGACATAGGTCTTATATATAAAAGTTACTTGTTAGAATTATGAAAATTGGATCTCCACAGTGAACGTATTAATCGAGACCCCACTGTACTTATTATAATATGTAATAAGTGAACCAAATCTCCATTTAAGTTCCACTTCTTTAGCTATATTCTCCAAAATACGAAATTGCATAAATATCCGCAGTCTAGCTATTAGAGTCTAATCTGTGGTTGCAAACCATGTTAACACACGTTTGTCTTGCGGTTCTTATTGTTAGTCTTTACCGTGCTGTCTCTGTGTCTCCATTTGTTGCCGCTAACTAGCTGAGGTCATTGTCTGGATTATCGAGACGTTTCTTTCAGGTCGCTAGTGTCATCAAATAGGTAGTTCTACGAGGGGCGTCGACACTGTCGCATGCAGAACTCTTCTTTGATCTTCACAATGGTTTTTAAAAAATGCAAAAATCAGTGAAACAAGTATTTAGAAATATTATTATTAAATAATGCATAAATATTATTATGGAAAGTATAATTTTTTAATCGTTAAAATTATTAATAATTACTCTGAAACTTTGGATTAAGATTTTAAGATACCTAGAGCAAAAGAGGAATTCTGCAAGTATCCTCCTTTACAATCTATCATTTTGTTTATAGAATATAAATGAAACAATATTGTTTCTGCGATCACAAATGGTTCAATTCCAGCTGGTACTTATTTTACATCCCCTAGCCATTGCAAAATCTAGATCTAAGTAAAGGAAGACCTTAGACCAGAGTATGTTTTATATTCTTCAGTTAGATGTGTCCAATGGACATGGATATATAGGAGGAAAAAAATAAAAAAAATTTTGATAAAGTCAAGGTGTACTTCTTTTCTAAAGCATAAAGTAGCAGCTAAGGACTAACTTGTAGCAATAACAGTTTGTTTTTAAGGACACTGATGGAACAATACTAACCCTCTGCAATAGTGTAGTCTCTATGTATAATAAAACTATTTTTAGTCGTCAATTTTCATCTCAAACAAAAAATTTCAATAACAAATGATTTCTTAAAAACATTAATAAACATATCTTGATGATATGAAAGAAAATGATGTAAAGAAATTGAAAGATTTAATAAATACACCAAATAATTATGTTATCTTTGATAATAAAAGTATACATGCTTTTTAATATCTTTATTTGATACTCTGATCTCTTTCTATATGTAATTTTTTATTTTTTATAATATTATAAGTATTCAAAGTGAAGAGCGTAAAGAATGATTTGTTGTGTTAGTTTGTTACCATAGTTAAATTGATCGACGCGCGTGCGTACGTTTATTACACTCTACAATATTACAAGCAAAGTTGTAACAGCCTTCCTAATTACAAAACTAAGAATTTTCATCAAAACCTTAGAAAATTTGCTTATTTAGATTGAAATACTAAAATCTTTCTGATCTGAAAATATTAAAATTTGTTCAAGCATCTAGATATTATTCAGTGTACTGAATGGAATAATAAATAAAACTGTGTAAAAGTAGATTTCAAAAAATTTCTATTTCATATTAGTATTTTAGGAGATATAACAGAAAATTACATTTTGGCCCAGAATGACTCTGCCACTGTCAAGGACAGACTATACAGCTGTAGGTGTTACATCTAAGGGAACCACCAAGGTCTTTCCTGCCACAGAACACAGGCAAACTCAAAAATTTGCTGTTGCTGACCATAATGGCGTACTTCATGTCTATGGTGAATTTTATTCTTTACTTTTTAGAACTTAAACTAAATCTTCCAAATAAAATTTGCAGGAAGATTTATTATTTCTTCATTTCTTTAAATAAATATGTAAATACACTTGATATTTTAATAAGGTATAAAGAAAGGAGAGCTACAAGTTTCATTTAAGTCCTTACCAGGACCAAGGATTAACAAATTAGTTCTTGGGGGTACTGGACATGATAAGATTTACATTGCACAAGGAAATACAGTGAAGGGGTACACCAAGAAAGGAAAATTGTTCTTGGAATTTGATACAAACCTTATAGATCCTATTTCAGCACTGTAAGTAGATTAGATAGGAAAAAATGAAAATTCAAAATAAAAATTAATTTTAAATAAATATTTATCAATTCCAACCAGATTAATGGAGATTTTTCCACAGATATGTGCTGGGTCCAAATTTGGCAGCATGTGCAAGAGATCTTTACCATAGATACCACGATTGCAAAGATGCTGATTCCTATTTAGCTGGTGAAACTTTATATGACATTGTCCTCCTACCTACTGATGGCAATTTCATGTTTGCTATACTAGCTTGTGGAGATTGTGCTGTAAAAATCTTAATCTTAAGATAATAAATAATAAAAGTTAACTACACTATAGGCAGTACATATGCTAACATTGTAAGACTGTAAATGTTTATGCAATTTCATATTTTTATAAATGCAATTGAAGTAATGGAAACTTTATACATATTTGCATCTCCAAATTTCCCATAAAGGCATAAACATCCACAGTCTAATTATGAATAATGGAATCCAATTCCCTTTCGCTCCAATAAGGATTAGACTAAATACTATTGTACAGCCTAATAACTTTTAATTTCACAATTTTAGATTGACAATAAATTTGGTTCTTTTCAGATACGAGTCCTTCATGGCACCAAAACCCCAGCAATCCTCAGACTTCCAAGTGTGCCCACAGTATTATCTCTTTATAGGTTTCTAAGTTTTCTAAACTATTTTTATATTACTTTGTTTATATTTCCCAAGTGTCTTTCAAGTATTTTTTCCAGGGAAGGTGACCTTGAATCTAAAGAACGTGTTCTGGTTGGAACTATAGATGGCAAAGTGGGTTTGCTGATCCTTCACGGTAACAAAACACTGAGGATCACTTGGCTTTTGAATATGACAGGCTCAGAAATCACTTCTTTAGATACTTATGAACTACAGGATGGTCTAGATATACTTATTGGCAGACAGGACGGTACCGTTGAAGTATATACTTTTCCTGAAGAAGATATGTTGCCATTTCTGCGGTATCGTTATGTAGGTATAATATATTTAAACGTTTAAAATTTCAAATTAATCTTCTATTATGTTTCTTAACTGTTTCAATATTTTCAATTTCCTTAATTTTCTTTTTTAATTTATTCAGTGGTTTAATTTTTTAAATTCCCTGATAATTTATTGGTATAGCTATGTAAAAATTCAAAGAACAAACATTCCTAAAAAATTAATTTCATAGAATGCCAAGGAAAGCATCAGTTCAGTGGTAGGAGGAATAATTGGTGCAGCAGGATATCCTGAAGTGTTAGTCACCACATATTCAGGACGAATATTTGGCTTGACTACTAAGCCTCCTGGACTACTAGAAGCTGACCAAAATGATGGTTTGACCAAGTTAAAGGCAGAGATAGAACAATTACAGGAAAAGCTTAAGGAGGAAAAAGAAGCAGCTAGTTTTTCAGTTGATCCTTTAGCACCATTGATTCTATCTGTAAATCATAGGTATAGAATTAGAAGAATTATTCTTCTCCCATCATTAAACAAAATACAATATAATAATTAGGAAAGTCAAATTATAAAATGAAACTTATTTCTTGTAGAATGATTTTAAACAGAGAAGATGCATCATATTCCCTTTCCATAGAGCTTGATACACCTATTGATAACATTTTGATACAATCAGATACTCCAATTGAATTATTGGATGTGGAAAGTAACAGTGCAGTAGTTAGTCTGTCTACTTGTAATCCTAGAGAAGGCAATTTTGTTCTTGCTACCTATCGTTGTCAAGTAAATATAAATAATTTAATCATTATTAAAAATTCGACTAAATAATTGAATATTTCATATTTGATATTTTAGTAATAATTTTTGTAGGTAAATACTAATCATCTTGAAATGAGGTTAAGGACAATAGAAGGACAGCCTGGTACTTTACAGATTTACGTCACTTCACAAGTATTAATACAATACAAAATTTTTAATCACCTCATTTCTGGTTATACCACAATTTCTGCAACAGCATATATAACTATACTAATATAATATAAAAATCTAAATATATAATCCTTTTTGTATTCAGGTACAACCAAAATGTTGTCGCAAAATATCAATACCTATATCTGCTCTTTCTCTTCATGTAAGACAGCACGAAGCCGATAACTCGGAAACTCACGTTGAAGGACCCTTTAATGAACTGAAATTAATTGGAGGTTTTACTGTTGCAGAAGTAAAATTTCAAATTTTGCAATGATAAAATAAATATTAATAATTCAGAACTATAAAGTTACTGGTTTCTACGCCTGTTGCCGAGCAACCTACCTATTCATGAGAAGTCAATAGCTTGCTAGTCTACAGGCGCTCGAAAGTTTTAAATACCATAATATTCTGTAATGATAACAAATCTATTATTTTAATATTTCTTTTTCCAATTCTACATATTTCAGATGCATGCATGGCTTTCTTTCGCGTTGTCAGATGTGCCGGAGAGACCTCATTTGGAGGAAGGAGAAGCTACTTTGACATATGTCTCATGTTTCATTGGAACCCTCCTAAAATGCAAATACAAGTAAGTTCTATATCACATGAATAATATAAATATTGAATCCGATTTAATGATTTCTTAATTGGTAGAAAAGGAAGTGCAATTTTCCTAGGAGAGAATATATCAAGCATCATAATTCTCAGAGACATATTGACCAGGGAGGCAACAAAAAGAAAAATCAAATTAGACGTCTTTTGTGGTATATTATATATCCATCACAATATGAATTACTATTTCGTTTTTAAGATTTCTTCTCTTATTTCGTATTTCTGCATAGATGTTTCTGATGGTAGTATATCCAGAGTATTGGAATTAATTTTTCCACAATTAAATGCTGCTCATGACCTCATTACAAAAGTAAAGATTTTGAATGCTCTGGAGGAATGGGAGTTAAAAGAAAATCCTAAAGAAAATTTGTGCTCAGAGTATCAGGAATTGATACAGAAGGAATCAGAGATCAAATCCCAAATGGCAAAGGACAATGAAATATTGGAGAGGCTACACGCAGTAATTACAGATCTCTATGTTGATTGGGAAAGAGCGAAACGTTCTCGTAGGTATGTATTAACAAATAATCCAAATCGATAAAATTTTGTACCATCTTCTTTCAAAGAATATAATATTCCTAATCTCCTCAACACTTATTATTCCAAGTATTTTTATTCAATAAGACAAAAATTTTAACAAGACAATTTTTTACTTAATAGAATTAATATTAAATAATAATCATTTATTTCTTTTTCTTTTTATGCCATGTCTTATAAATTATAGGGAAGTTTTTATAAGAACACAATTTGCAATATTAACAATGGCAAAATTTATAACTATAACTGTCTTTGGTTACTCTGTCGATAACGAAGTTGGAGGACCCATACACGTCGGGTGATATAAGAAATGAAATTTTATTGAGAGAAATGTTAAAAAATAAAAAATTGTTAAATTAATTGCTCCACCTTCTATGTACATCCTATGTGATTTCAGAATCGGTAGCAAAGACGTTGCGGAGAAGCTCAGCGCAGCCCTCAAGTCCAGAGAATTAGCTCAAGTTTTACAAGCTTTTATCGACGCGAGTAACACGGTACCTCCACCATCCTCGTATAAAGACTGAGCTACAAACACTTCTTTTTTTTTCTCGCTTCGTGGAAAATGCAATAAAAATGGACCACAGTGTTTCTATAAATGTTTTCACGTAAAAAATATATTTTTTTTTTTTGTGTCAACGACGATTCGCGAATATAAACGATTAACTTACCTAGGACTTAAGAAATTTACATCTTAATTAATTAGTTACCTTAATTATCGTTAATTATAGTACAATATATACGTGTAAGTTATCTGTATACGTATATGTGTATATGCATTCATGTATTTATATACATTTTCGACTAATTAAATTGATATAATTCTGTTGTAATATAGGAGTTTGCATCTATACATATATATGTTTGTACTTCCCAAGTTCTTCTGCTAAAAACAGTCTTAAGAATAATATTTTTTTCTTAAATACTACATTCATAATATTCTTCTAAAAAGTAACTCGCAAAGAAATTGGAAAGTACGTTTATGTACATCAACGATAGGCAGTGCGTTGATGTATAGTACTTCGATTCAATCAGTCATATCTGACATGTTTCTGGTCTCACAAAACACCAATTTTGTGCAAGAGATCTTTCATTTTCAATGTCACAAGGAACAATCCAACAGTCATTACATGAAGAAATACTGCCTGCAAGAACAATAATAAAAGAATAAGTCTCAGCAATATGTTTTACAATATAAAATAAAATAAATCGAAGTATTATTATGCTGGTGGTAATGATATAGCATGGTTGTAAATTAAAGCTTTGGGATATCGATTGATGTAGGCACACTGAGGATAGCCACATTTTTCGAGATCTCCAAAAATATCTCAAATCCCACATTTCTTTTCATTTAATCAAATTTTTAATTTTTAATTTTATCTTTAGATTGTATCATTTTCTACTTTGTAATCTTAACAGTAGATAAACTCACATGTTATCAGTACGAACAACTGCCTCCAGAGGATCTCTGTCAGGGTTCGTGTCTGGTGCTGTTGTCACTGTGTATTCTAAAGTTTGTCCACCAGCATGTGGTAGAATACTTTCAGGATTATCATCAGGAGGAACGATCTCCACGACTCCTGTGGCTTCCACTTCGAGTTTCAAGTCACGAACGAGATCCTGAATGGTCTTTGCTTGCGAACCTTTGTCGTGATCTTCTGCTACGTTCTTCGCAGCCATGACTCTATTCATGGGTCTATCAGCTCTTCCTCTTGAGTGTGTATGCATGTGCCTCTTCATATCGCTTCGCACTCTAAATGGCTTCCCACACACAGCACATTGGTGGGGCTTTTCACCAGTGTGTATACGACGATGGTTTTGCAAATAACTGCTCGCTCTGAACGTTTTATTGCAGTACTCGCAGCGGTAATTCTTTTCACCGGTGTGGATCCTTCTGTGAACGATCAAAGAGTATTTCCGCGCGAAATCCTTGCCACAGTACTCGCACTGATATTGCTTTTGCTCCGAGTGAATACTAGTCGCGTGGTACTTCAAATCTCCCCATTGACGAAAGTGACGACCACATTCCTCGCACTTGTAGGGCTTGTCACCACTGTGAAGGCGCTTGTGGACCTAGATTTGAAAAAATTTGTTTAAAAATTTATTTTGATTCTGAAGATTCCATAATTTTATTTTCACATTTCTTCCTTTTCTCAATAGAACTTATTATAGAATTCACTATTAAGCTGTATAGAACTAATTTTGCTTAACTTCTTTGCTTCTTTGTAGAACTTTTCTACTCTATCTTACACAATTACAATGTTTTTTACAATATTGTTTAATAAATAATTTTTATTTACTGCAAATTGGCTTAAAAAAGTTTAACCTACAATACCATATTAGTCCATGAAATTGAAACTGTCTCACCTTTAACGCACTAGCAGCAAAGAAGCTCTTTCCACAAACTTCACACTGGTGAGGTCGTTCACCACTATGAGATCGCATGTGGTACACTAAACTATTTTTATGATGGAATGACCGGTCGCATTGGGGACACGTTAATTCGTCATCTTCCAAAATAAAAAGATCTTATAAGTATGCAATTAAAAGAAGAAGCCCTTGAATGTATATATACTTACTTGACTTCCTAGCTTTCAATATCTTCTTTTTCTTCGTTGTTTGTGGAATGTCAGTCTTATCTTTGTCATGTATACTCTGTTCATTGACTGTTGATGGTTTTACATGGTCCCTATGTACGTGATCTGTGACATCAGTAATCGTCCACAATGGTGATTCGTTGTTCACCGAGGACAATGGAGATTCTGTTTCATCATCTATATGTGCACCTGTCTCCTCTACTGCAAATATACAAACCAATATTGGTTAGATTCATCTAAACTGTTAAATATTAATTATACAAAAATAATTCTTGAAACTATCACAAATGAAAAGTACAAAAGACAAACATGAAAAATCAATTCTTGATTTTTTTTATTTTGATGTAATAGTTCTTATACTTACCAACACCCCTGATGCCCTCCATAAGATCCTCAGGTTCACTGAACTCTTCAATAACTGTATTTTCCAGATTTTGAACAGACTCTGGTACAGATATCGTAATATTCGTATTGGTTGCTTGTGCTATTCTGGTTTCCTGTTTAACAGGCTCATAATGTACCTTCAAATGTTCGAAAAATTTTAATTGGCTACTAAATCTAGAACTGCACAGTTCACACTTGAATATATGAGTCTGTACATCGCTGGAAGAGTCAGCATTTATGACATCCGTATTTATCCTACTGCCATCCTTCCTTGCCGAGTTTCTTTTGGTCTGTTGTTTCAATTTACGAGGTATCCTTTTTTTATGAGGCAAAGATCTTTTCGGTCCTGAACTTGGTGCTGCATCTTCACTGCTTTCAGCTGATACATCAACGTCATACTCGCTTTTCACGTTTATGAACTCCTGTTTTACGTTCTGCGTGATGCGTTTGAAAGGTTGTAACGTTGGATATACCGGGTTTGGTTCTGGGACAGTTTGGATAGAATAAGTATTCACAGGAGTTAGAGTCTCTAGATGAGAAACGTCTGGTAAAGTTGGATCTTCATGTTGGGATTGACTATGAAGATGTTGCTGTTTTTGTTGCTGTTGCAATTGAACAGCAACCAAAGCTGCTGCCAGTCTTCTGTCTTCCTGTTTAAAAAATCCAGATCAGTTTCTAATGTGTGTATATAAAAAAACAATAAATTATCCTTATACCTCTGTTAAATCATGTTGTAATAAATCTTCTGTTTCATAATATTGGGTTGCTGTACCATAATCTGTACCAACACCAGCATTGATCATATCGACAACCATTCCTTCAGAAATTAGTTCTCCATTAAGAGTTAGAAGAGGAACACTTTTGCTCAGAGGTTCTCCATCGGCCCTTTGGATGGTAATGTATTGTGCACCTTCCATTCCCTCCAGCAGCACTGCTTGTGCTTCTTCTGTTGTTACTTCCATATTCATTTGGCTCAGCTGCTGATGGGAGAAAATTTCTTCTAAGATTATTTCCTTGCCATCTGTAAAAACTAGCTGTTTGTGGCTAGAAAAAGAAGATACATGTGAATTATTTTTATTCTAACAGTTTCTAATAAATATATTTGGATTTGAAATAATATTCTTACTAACATATTTTGGTTTACCTCATTCCTTGGAAAATGTCATTAAAAATTTTCTTTTCTTTAGCAAAAGTATTAATTTCAATAACATATACAGCATGAATAAGTTTTATCATGTTTATTTCCATTTATCTATAATAATACATTTACAAAAGTATAAAAAAAATATAAGAATTCTGTCACAAAAAATATATTTTTTCATAATAAGTATATAAATTAGTATATAAATTTATATAAATATAAATTAGTATTATTATTTTTAAGCAGATTGTAGCAGATTCATCGTTCTTATTTATAGAAAGTGAATCAACAATTCAAATTTCGCGCGCTAGTGTATTACAGAAATGACAGCGGAATCAAGGTCACTGCACCCGGAGCTCTTAGAAAATTTCTCTCGGGACTTGATTTGCGTCCCAGCGGGAAAATCGGCCTCCTCTCACCTTCCTGTACCAACCTTCACAAGCCCACGTCGATTTTTCGTCTCCTTCGAGGAAAACTTGAACGACATAAACAAAGCAAAATATTGAAACACTGTAGGACAAAATGTGACAACAGTGCTTGGGTCTTGACGCCATTAGAACGGATGCACCCTTCCTACACTGCCTACGCGAATCTCTGCCAATACCAACTTAACCGATGAAAAAATACTAGGCTGAATCATCATTACAATCCATCTTCATCCATTTATGATCTTCATTCTCATCTTCATCGCTATTGATTTTGCCTTTCTTCTCTTCTATACTACAGTTATAAAATGAATTTTCCAGATGGACTTTGTCTAACCTCATAACTAACATGAATTCGATCGAATTACTCCGAAACCTAAATTTCACCTGCCGAGGTACAAATTCTCCACTTCCGGGGACAGAATTCAACCTGGTTCAACCTGGCTCAATGCTGTTAAGTAAGCAAAACAAAAAAATGTCGAAATAACATTCACAACTTTTCCATCACTGTCGAAAGTAAAAGTGTGTCGCTATAAATGTAACCTCGTTTAAGGACATTCTTAATTGAATTACGATTGCTCAAATTGTTGAAATGGTGAAAATCTCGTGGGTCCCTCAGAGGAACCTTCGTTCTCATGGCGGCCATACAGGCCAAATTTACGAGGCGCAAATCTTTTAACAATTTCGTCGATCGAGAATTAGTGCACCTGACAGACTCAAGTCGATGTAAACGATCTGAAATTTATTTTCACACGGTTTCTACATCGCGTAACACACAGCGAGGGAGCTCGGAGGCGGTTTCCCTCTCTCGCACTGTTACCATCAGCTGACTCGTCGGTTCATCGTTGATTCATCGAGTTGACAAGGTTGTTATGACTTTATTAACAACTACGCCATTTACCATGTTTACACAATTATAGGTCGAGACAATAATCGTGTACGCCGCAAAAATCCTCGATTTCCTTTGTATTTTCAATGGAAACATCAGATATCGGGGAGCTTAAGTACGTTAATTTATCCGTCGTGTCGAAGATCATTAGTTTGTCATAACCTGATCCACGTGATACGAACTGATAATAGAATAGTGAAATTGTAATGATTGTTGTTTGTGGTTTTTGCAGAGGTTGCCAGGTAAACTGATTGGAAAAAATATGTGATATACCCGTGAAACTTCTGAAAAGTGATGGCTTCTATTTGTCGTCGCTGGAGACTATGGATTTTACCAGTTTTAACTTGTCTCTATGCACTTCTGATCATTATTTTGGTTCCAATTCTCTTGGCCAATTCAATTAGGAATGGCTTCGAAAATCAGGATCAAGGAGCACTGGTGGGTGGTGCCTTTGTGCTACTTGCTTTGCCTATTGCTTTCTACGAAATTGTCCAACACATGATATATTATACACAACCTAGACTGCAGAAATATATTATAAGGTATGTTGATAAATTCTACGATTGATGTTGTCTTGAGGTTGTTTGCTGATATTTAGAAATTGTACATTGATTTGTTGTTTAAATGTTTTCCTTTCAATGCGGTTGGACTTTTGGATTGATTATTTATTGCTTGTAAAATTAGTTAGGAATTTATAGCTTCTTATGAAATTTTGTTACATCATAACTTTCTATTAGTTAGATATCAGTGTAGATAATTATTATGCACTATATATTTTAGATTAATTGGTAAATTGTGAGAAATATAAGTAGCTTCTTTAACAATACACTGTTTTATTGTATAGGGATGTATTGATTGACAATTACTTAGTCTGCTTTCAATCAGAAAATATATCATTGCTGGATTATGTAATACATAATTGTATGTATATATATGGTACTTTTCCTATTTCCTAAATAACAAATTTAAAGTTAACATTCAGGATTAGAAAAAGGACAAACTTTTTTTTAAATATTATATTTGTATATTTTATTAAATTTTTTATATTCATTACATGAATATCATAATTGGCAACAATTATTAATGGTAATAATTTATTTGAAGAAAATGTCTTTTTACCATCTTTCAAGTCAAAGAACTTGTATTAATTGACATTTAATATAGTAAATGTCAAGAGTCATTGATATAGGTAGAGGCTTTGAATAAATAAACCCACTTTTTATAAAACCTACAAATTCTTAATTTTTAAAATATTATTAAAATAATTACTGGATATTATCATGTTCATACTATTAAAATAATATGAATATTCAAAAATATTGCAAATATCAAATTTCATTTAATTTTGTTTGATGTGTAAATAAAATTCCTGTCACAAAAAAGATTGTGGCTATATATACACTGTTATGATACAGAAACAGTTGAATCCATTTGGAAGAAAATGATATGATTGTAGGAAATCAAAGTTCAATTTCTTGTCAAGCTTGAGAAGTTTAGTTTAATCACAGGGAGATACTTCCATCATAATATTCTCTTGGTCAAAAACCTTTATAATAGAAATCTATTAATGTTAAATATTTAATACAGTATTAACAATTGAAATTTTTCATGATTTATTTAGAACTAGTTTTTTGGAAATTAAAAAATTTTTTATGCTTTTGTTTGTATATTTGTATATTATTATAAAATGATATGAAATTTTATATCCTGTTTCAGGATATTATGGATGGTACCAATTTATGCAGTGAATGCTGTAGGTATAAATTTCTATTTTTTACATAAAATACATATATCAACATACTTCTCTATTTTAAGTACAAATTCTTTTTTAATTTCTGTAGTGGCTTGGTCTGGTTTATCCAGAAGGCAGCATATACGTTGACAGTTTGAGGGAGTGTTATGAGGCATATGTAATATACAATTTTATGATGTATTTATTGGCCTACTTGGATGCTGATCGTCAACTGGAACACAGACTTGAAATTTCTCCTCAAGTACATCACATGTTCCCCCTGTGTTGTTTACCTGATTGGGAAATGGGCAGAGAATTTGTACATATGTGCAAACATGGAATATTACAATATACTGCAGTTAGGCCTATAACAACTTTAATATCTTTGTACGTATATAATGAATATTCGTATTTACATCATAGAATTAAAAAAGAAATATTTCTATAAAAAAAGTTCAGTGATACACTCTGGTAATTTCTCATATTCGACTTAAAATATCAAGCACTATTAATAGCATGAATTTCAAATATATGTAGATTACATATTGAATTATATAAATATTATTCTGTTACATGATTGTTCATAATCAATTATTTATTTATATTTATTTGTTTAGTATCTGTGAACTAAATGGAGTGTATGGAGAAGGTGAATTCAGAACAGACGTAGCTTTTCCATATATGATTGCTTTAAATAATTTATCACAATTTGTTGCCATGTATTGTTTGGTGCTTTTTTATCGCGCCAATGCGGAGGCTTTGAAACCAATGAAACCAATCGGGAAATTTTTGTGTATCAAAGCTGTTGTATTCTTCTCTTTCTTGTAAGTTTGCAAACATTGTGAAATCGTATTTTCATTTGAATATATTTAAATGTTGTATCACAAAATCTCACTTTTTTCTTTATTTTGCAGTCAAGGGGTGATAGTTGCATTGCTAGTGTATTTTGATGTGATATCGAGTATTTTTAAAACGAATAACATGGAAGATATCAGAAATATATCATCTAAGCTGCAGGACTTTTTAATCTGTATTGAAATGTTTATGGCTGCAGTGGCTCACCACTATAGTTTTACATACAAACCTTTTGTAAATCTAGCACAGGGTCAAGCATGGTGGGATGCATTCAGGTAATTAAATTTTGGTTGAAAAACATCTTAGATTATTGTGGATGTCCATAGTTATCATCATAGTTATTGAACATTTATGCAATACACTATAGATGACTTTCATAGCACTAAGTATTCATTTATAGTACATAGCAATAGATATTGGATTAACCCAGTTCCTCAATACCTCAATATGCAAGAAAGAATCCTAGACTCTATAAAATAGCCTATAAAAGTTGTAGTGTCATATGTACTTTTCAAATAGTCATGATAAAGGGTTAAAAATATACTTGATGTTTCCAGAGCAATGTGGGACGTCTCAGATGTCCACAACGACATCAAAGAACACCTTGGAGTAGTAGGATCTTCATTAAGCCGTAGGATACGTGGTCGAAGCGCTTATCAACAGGCCTGGGGGAGCGCGACAGAACGCACGTCTCTTCTTCCAGAAGCTTCAGTGACCACGGCCAGAAGTGCGCCAGCATGTTCCTTTTCTAGTTACAATACAGCGGAGATGGAACAGAATGGTGCGGATGGTCCCGCTGAGCTAATTCCGGACGTGCAGGATACTAGTAACGCGGTGAAGACGTAATCGTGTAATGTTCTTTTAGAGAGAGGAACGTTTAATCAAGGGGTACACTTCGTCTGGAATATAGCACACTTTAATTAAGATTGCTCCATATCGCTAGTATAACCTTTAAGCAGAGCGAGAAAAGTTTGAAAAAATATCTAATTTTACAAAACGTGCGTTCTCCCCCATGTACTGTACAAATTTCTCATCCTGAATCATTGAACGACTCACTCATTATTCCCGGGAGAGACGACACGACATGAGAATACCATATTACAATAAGGGATTTGATACACGTGGCCATGTTTGCAACACGAGACAGAAATGTCGTTTTACCTCGTCCATTTTAAGAAAACGCTTTTTTCCTCCTTGATTTGCGGCCAATTACGCGACGCCTCGTGTTACCAATGATGTATTACCAAATAATTGTACATATATATATATTATATATATATATACACATACATACAATAATGTTTATACTTAGAACAATATATCGGTACAGTCCTATTTATAAACGTGTCACACTGTTTATTGCTGGTTTATCAACCCCAATAAGTGTACCACGGAGTTAGGCATTATTCGGAGAAGACTTTTATCATCGCGAAAAGTCTAAATTTCCATGTTGTTCGTCTTGTATTTATTAAACAATTGCTCGTCTGCTTATTGAGTATATAGAATTCTGCCCAACTCTGAATGTCGAGTGTACCGTAAATAACGAGAGAAACATTCCTGCCAAATGTACATGATTGTTTAATTTTGTATTGACTACGTCGATTAGAAGATACAAAATAGAAGCTCACATGATTTACATGATGATAAAACAAAATACTCAAGTACATATGATATATTAATGCATCGATGATCGCCAGAGAAAAAGAGATAAATATTATACTGGCGATATTCACTAAAACCGTGCCGTTAATGCGTTTGCATAGTCATATCAATATATTTCTCTTGCGTAAGTGGTGTTAATTATCATAGAAGAGACGATTGATAAATATTTTAATTTCAAACAAGTAAACAATTTTCCTAGCCTTAAAAGAGTTTTATAAATGCTCATAAGACGTACTATGGATTCTCGTGAGAATATTTGCGTAAAAAACGTACGAACTTGAATACTTTATCAGACGTTCGGACCAAAGAATAGGGTATATTTTATCTCGAAGTTAATATTGTCCAGAATTAAAAAAAAAAAAAGAATTTAGAAGCAAAGTAGTTTTCCGGTTGACCTAGCAATTTACATCGTCAATTAAAGATCTTGAAAGAAAATAATATTTTTAATATGTTTCTACCATGTTACTTGTAACTTTGTAATATATCTGGAACAACCGTTAATCTCTATTATTATCAATTAACGAATAGAAATAAATTTCGACGAGATACGTTGTACTCTTTTACCACGAGAAGAAACTAGGTATAAAACGTGTATTTTAATAATTCTTCAAGCTACTTTGTATTTTGTATGAAGGCACATTTCAATTCCACAAGTACTTAACAATCCTATTGAGTGTTCAATAGTATATCTTATGGAACAAAAAAACGTACTGAAAATGGTTACTATCGTAACAAAAATTCGAAAAGTATGATAAAAAATGTCTTTTATGTTTTTTACCATTAAATTTTCTCAACTTTTAGTGTTTATTTCTCATTTTAGTTTAAGCGAAATATATCTTAAAAAATTAAAAAATTATAATATATTGTCACTACACATGCACTTCTATGATTGAAAAGAAATGTTTGTAGACACGAAGAACTCAGTTTCTATTTCTTTATTCCGCTTTTCCTACCCATACAAAACGCATATTCGTTTCTATTCGTTCTGTATGCACAGATGAGACGTATATACAAAATGTTATGAGAATTATTTTTTCTAGTTACATTAAGAATATCTACATTCCATGTGTTCAATTATTCTGAAGCGTTATTTCCGAAATTTTTCTCGAGTTGCTCGCTTTGGTATTAATCAATATTAACTATTGACAATATTTCGCATTTGTGTCCGAACAATATTTTCTGTTAACAAAATTTGTTAAATGTAAAATAAAAATATCGTAAAAATATTATAGTCGCGTAAAATCGGCCATAATTTTAATGCTAACAGTCTGAAGGGAAATTTTACATATCAAATCTTATTAGTTAAATGAATAGTTTCCATCCATCATAAGACTTGATTAATAATATATCTGTATTATCGTTCGATTAGCGAAGAAAATAAATTAGTATATACCTAACAACAAGCCACCAGGGCTTATCATCACTTATCACATACCATAGGTTTCAGGCTTCTAAACTCTCAGTCTATGTTCTTCATTTCTCTTTGTTTAATGCTTGAATAAATTCCTCGAGTTTCTCTTGAATCTGTCTAACACGTTCTGAAACGAGATAAAAGTACAAAAATATAGAAATCATAGTCAAATTGATGTATATGTTTAAGACTACTTTCTGAAATTATCTATTGAAATGTATATCACGACATATTTTTTTAATGGAAACATAATAAATAAATTTTGAACTTAATTAAAGAAATTTACTTAAATTTGCTTAAGATGCATGATAATAAAAGAACATACTTAATTCTTCGGCTAAAGTGACCCTTCTACCAGTCAGCAGTTTCTGTTTCATGTCATTATCTTGACTGTAATCTTCTAATACTTCTTTTATTTCTTTATCTAACCTACGAGCTTCTCGATTCATAATTTGTTGTCGAAGTGCATTGGCAGTAACCTTCAGCATTTGCTGAATCCTCCAAAACAAAACAACATCATTGCACTCCATCTATGAGAAATATTAAAGATTGAAATTTCCAATGAAAGATAAAATATCAAAGATACTAAGCAATTTTTTTATTACTATATACACTTACTTCACTTTCATGCCCAGTGTGATAGAGGTAATATCCTTTTTTGCAATCGTACGCCCTAGCCAAGCTTTGTTGCAAGAAGAATCTCCTATATACTGGATGCCACGTTTCTCGAATGAATTCATTGTCGATTTCCAAACCATTTCGCTGCACGTTCTTCCTAATTGTCGTAAGTTCATCCTGAGTAAGTGTAGGAGTATGTTTCTGTGAACAAAAAGAAGATAAAAATAATTCTTTTAGATTATTGTTATTTAGATTATAAAGTGATTATGTCTTCTTACTTTGTCCGCATAAAGAATTTTATCTAATTCATTCTTCACTGCTGAACGTTTCTGTTGGTCATCACTCTGATTCTGCCAATACAGCCATCGTTCCTTGCGACCTGGACCCAGCATGTCTCTTAAAATTTGTTCCGTAGCTTGCAATTTCTCTTTAACTGAGGTTTCTAGAAAACGAACTGCCTGATCCCAATCACGTTTATCATTCACACTTCTATCCTCCAAAGTGTTCAGTTGAATAACTCGCAGCATTTCAGATGCCTAAAAAGAATTTTTCATTACGTATCATTTCAAATAAAAAGGATTAAAAAATAAAAGTTAAAAAATTTACTTTTTCTTCCCAGTAATGTCGCCTCATAGCTTCGTTAACTACTGCATTTTTTAGATTATCAAATATATCATCGTGATCCGGACTAAGTTTTGCCTGATTCATGAAATGTTGAAATTCCTGTTGCAAGCATTCCCAACCGCTTTCGACGCTTCGAGATGGTAACTGTTGTTCAGCCCACTGACGAAGTTTTATGTCGACAGTGGTATTAAATGTGCCTGTATTCGGAAACAAAGAAAAAAGATTAGATTAATTGCTCATAAAAGAGAATTCCATAATGGTGTCGTGAAATATACTTGGACTTCCGCTTTGAGCCGCGGGTAAATAAATGTTCTCGAACACGTGCATGCTAACTTTGTCCCAGATCCTAACCATCAACACCTCTTCCCAGTGCCTGGGTGAAACTTGAGACAGATTTATAATTTCGTCCAAAATCTCCCCTCTTGCTTTCTCGAAAAGTTCATCTCTATCTAATTCCCTTAATCTATAAAAATATATCATTTCTTTCAATGCCAAGTAATTTAATTTTAATATAAATGGTAAACTCAATGAAATATGAAAGTGTATACCTTGGGAAATTATTTTTCCATTCTGTTTCAAGATTAAATCTAGTGGCCTTGAATGCATCCGCTTGTTGTTCTACAGTTTCACGAACCATCTTCCAAAAACATTCCGCAACCGCGAGACTCAAATTTCTTGTTGTAACTTGACCTGACATTACTAAGCCATCCCTAGTAAAAACCATGAAAAATATATATATATATATATAGCCTTGAAAGTTACTCACAAAGTAACTTCAACTAATCAATTTATGTTGTTGCAATATAATACAGTAATACAGCATTTTACACAGAAATAATTATTGCCTAGTGTAGTAATATTATCATAATTATTTGTCAATGAATCCAATATAATA
Source organism: Bombus affinis (assembly GCF_024516045.1). Lineage (NCBI taxonomy): Eukaryota > Metazoa > Arthropoda > Insecta > Hymenoptera > Apidae > Bombus > Bombus affinis. Next base: position 6,112,330 of record NC_066359.1, read on the forward strand.
CATACTTAAAGAGCTTCGAATTTCTAAAGAATTTTTCTTCATAATCTTTGATCGTTTGTATGCTATCATCCTGTCTACCTCTACCAGTGACAACAGCAAAGTAGCCCAATGCCTTCATGGGGAATAGTTTGCCAGACAATATTTTACGAACACGTTCTGGATTAGCCAAATTCTCTTCTGCTAAATCTACCTACCGATGCCAAAATATTAATAATTATACTGACTTATAAGTCTTGTAAGCAATATTATACCTTAGTTAAAACAAAAATGGTTCGTTTGCCGGAAGGGTCCATTTGAGAAACGAGATCCGTCACATTGCTCCTTTCTGCATCCACAGAACCATCTTGGATACATAGAATGATCGCATTAGGGTTACTCATATATTGTTGAGTCATTTGTCGAATAGCATCTCGCGTGTCTTCCGCCATGTCAACTGTAACTGTCTGTTGCAACAATTTCACAAATTTTACGCTTCTTAGAAAATAGTGTGGCAATTATTTTTGATACAAATTATCACTTACGCTGATTATACCAGGTAAATCGACGAGAACCATACGCTGAAGGCCTGGACCTTTCACAGTCATCGAAATCACATCAGGACTAACTGTCTTGCCATTTTTAACACTGTTTTTCATGCGTAATTCTACTTCGCGTCTTAGCTCAGCTAATTCTGACTCTTTCGTTAAATCGAATTCTCTTGAACTATCTTTGAATTGAGCTATATGATAAGGACCTTCACTTAAAGTAACTTTCACTGGAGCTCTTGTCATCATTTCACCACCACCTCTGAATCAAAAAATAAAAATTGCAGAATTAAGAAAAGAGATAAGTTTTAGTGAATAATTTAAATTTTTTTATATAATTTTTATTACCTAGGAAATATTCTTGCTTGAGCGATCATTTCTAATACAGATGTTTTGCCAGAACTTTGATCACCAACTACTACCACTCTTGGTAAATGATCAGCAGTAGAATAAGTGCTATCATAATCATTAAGTTCATCTAAAACGTCGCTGTACATGTCGATCAGAGATTTCTGGAAGAAATTATTTAATATTAACATACAATTTTAGGCACCAAAATTCTATAGCTGTGATGTAATTACTTTTATTTTTTTGTTACTCATTTTTTGGCTTCCACGTAGTAGCATCTGCTTTCGAAGCTCTTTGTTCTCTCTCTCTAATCGTTCAAGTTCACGTTGATACCTTAATTGTATTTGCATTACTTCTTCTTGCATAGCGTTCAATCGCTCTTGCGACTTTTCTGTGGACGAAATGGCAAATATGTAATTATAGGCTTCGAAAATATTGGAGAAATGAATTTTAATACACTAACATGTACATACGAGCTTTCTTACGTTCCTCTTCGATATTGTCGTTAGCTAATGGCCCAGCAAACGCGACAGTATTGTTCACCACTTGCTGCTTCGCTTCTGTATAAAAAAATGTTTAAGTATTGATGTATTAAGTCTGTTTATGATAAAGCAACAGTAACACTTTGCTCATATAAAAATTAGTTATTAAAAATTAAGAATTGTGACAAAGTGATTCCAAATGAAATATGAAATATGTATTAAATAAAACCAATAAATCATTGATTAATAATATTTTCTGTTTAATGTATGAATTATTAATGGAAAAATAATTCTAATTGTAATTCAACATGGTAAAAAACAGAAATTGAAAACAAAAAAAGGTCTGTCCCATTCAGTATTTACCACTATATTTTTATTCATTTCAGGAAAGATCTACATTTTAGCTTAATGCATCAGGATTTTTACAATAGAGCTTCATTTGTTTAAAGGAAATTTTATAATATAATATTAAAATTTGCGAGGGTTTAAATAAAAATAAAGAAATCTTAAGATATTAGTGTTTAAGCAAAGGAGTGAATAAATGTATGATATATAATAAATGTATAAAATGTATGAAATGAGATGTATATAGAAAAAAGTTTGCAGTCATATTCTAATATATAATACTGTAGTACTATATTACTTGTATTACTATTGCATTAAATGTTATGTTACTTATATAAGTATTATATTGCTTCTAGATTTCTGTGTATGTTTCGAAGTTTAACAAATGTTAATTAAAGAAAGTATGTAAAAGACACTAAATTGTTATTTGCCTATATCTTCTAATGAATGAAGTTCTACTGTATGTTAGAATTGCCTGAAGATAACTGATAAAAAAAAAAAGAAAAAAAGATGCTGAATGGACAGACAATAAGATATTGATAATCCTGAACATTTTACACACCTGAATAAAGTTCGGATACTATTGTTGAGATTGCGTCAAATATACCTGAACAGAACAGACCATAATGATACATTTCTAACTGGATATATACCATACACATAATGGACATGATTTTGACAAGCAATGGTGGAAAATGAAAATATGAGGAAATAAATTGTATTAAATTTAATTCATTTACAAAGTCATAAATGAAATATGATTTTATATATTATTTGCATGCTTTTGAATAACGAGTTGGAGTATTTTTAATTGTCATTTATATTTCTGGGATACTTCAGCAATTTCATTTAAATTAATGGAAAAAGTAGCAGTGGAAAAACAAATATTAGCTATTATATTAAAATAGGTAATTATCCCTGAAAATTAGTAGAATAAGAAAACGTCAGGCAAATTAAAAAATTAATGGGTGATGGGAAAAAGCTTCTGGCTTCAAAAATTTAGGCATTTTGCAAGGACGAACAAGGACCTGCACTTAACTCACGATTAGAGGAAATATCCACACCTGGTTGGATTTGATCAACTTCAGCTGCCTTGATAGCATCATCCAGTCTCTGATTGAACCACTCTCTGTATTCTTTATATTTAGCTTCGCCAAGCTGCTTTATACGTGGATCTGTTTATGTTTGTCCATTTTTTATGCCTCTAATTTCTTTTGCCTCACGTTTTCGTATATTTAGATATTTTTCTACAATTTGATACTTACCAATTTCAATCTTATCTGTGAAAATATTTTTAACCGTCATAACCGATTCACGTAAATCTTTCCACTTTTCTTCATTAGGAAATACATCATTCAACCAGCTCATATCTGGTACAATTTCTTTCCATTGTTCGTATTTCTTTAACAGAAAATATTTTTATTGATATAGATCATGCATGAAATTATTGAAGTATTTTTATGTTAATATTAAGTACCTTCTGTAAAGTTACTCCACTACCAACTGCACCACCCAATAAAAGATACCGAACTTTTAATGCTCCTTTTAATACTCTTCCAATAAAAATTGCATATGCTCGATTAGGGTTTCCAAAGTAGCGTATATGTGGTGATGCTAGTAATGGCTGATAAACCTTGTTCATCTTGCCTGATATTAGATGTCTTGCACTAAATAGAGGTAAAGGATATCGTGATGTCTTTGAAATTAGCACAATCCTATCTCTGCAAGAAGAAACATTTAATGTTCTAGTTAACATACAACCAGTACATTTTCATTATCTCTATCTCAAACAATACAGGAGTAAAGAAATATTAAACCAAGAATTAGGAGAAAACGCCTCATTAAACAATAAGATTAAGAAATGAAAAGAAATTCTGACAGATTTATAAAATTGACTAATTCTTGAACTATAACCTAAAAGTTATAATACTTGGAGCTTAAATAACGAAAGTACGATATAAAAATTGACGTATGTTGTATAATGTTTATGAAATGAAGCCTTTTTTGTATTTAATGTTCTTACCCTATTTTACCACAAAGAATTTGTTTCATTTTGCAAGATATCCTTTGAACAGTAAGCTAGGAAAAACAATTACTAAAATATACTTCTTGGGGATATATATACGTCATATATCAAATTAATGGTGTAAAAATTCTTCTAAAATTCAGTGAAACGAGACGGTTCTGTTAATAATTCATGCTTTAGTACTTCAACATATTCTAACGTATGCAGACATTGCAAAGAGGAGACACTGTTTTGGCAAAGCACATGCGTGGAAATATGTGGATCTTTCTCCCTTTACGAATAGCGTGGATTCAGTTCTAAAATGTCACCAATCAAATAATTGGAGCGACAAAAAATCACAAAGGAGTAAAACTAGGTTTAGGTTAAGTTAGTATTACAATCGTGACAATCTCAAATTAAGTTCATGATAAACATTATCAGAAATCAATTTTGTAATTATTTATTAAATAAATTGTCTCAGTTAGGATGACGATTTGTTATCTATATGCACAGACGTGAATGTATTTGACTTCAGCCCGCGTTTTTCGCAGATATAAAATCAGAATTCAAAATTGACCAATCGAATAAAACTTCCAGAGCTCTTTATAAATGTTATAAAATTTTAAATTTTTATGCTTTGAGTTTTTCGTTATTTTACAAAAAATAAATTTAAATTGAATTTTTTGCGATACATTTTTTAAAGGAATAATTAATTTACACACTGAGTACTCTGTTAGCATTGAAGATATATTGATAAAAAAATTCTACTAATTTTTCATTTATCACCTTTTTTCGATTTCTCGTAAATTTTTAGGTATTCTGTACATGCAAGATACAATGGACACATATTTTCTGCTTCTATAAAGGAAGCATTACTTTTATATAATAACAGAGGTTCTTCGCTTTTCCATAATATGCAGTAACGCAGAAATGATTCTTTAATAATTTTATTTTTCCTTTGCAATCCTTATATTACAAAACATACTTTTCCAGACACATTGAAAATATGCTCTATTTACAATCGGATTGTTGTCTAGTTTTGTTTTGTGCTAACCAACATGTCGCTGTTTCTCCGGTTGTTCGTCTTTATAGGAATAATAATAATATATCTATTCGCATAGGCTCTCGTATAATAATATGATTATGGCAGTACATTTACATTAAAGTCTATGTCATTATTTTTTTCTGCTTTTTGTTTTAATCGTTTCTGTTATACATTCAATTATCTTCTCATATTTTTATATGTTCATATTTATATATATATAATCTTTTGTCCCGAATATATATATGTATATATATATATATTCATATGAAATTCTACGTACTTAAAATTATGTGCATCAACTAGGCGTATGAAAGGAAAGTTTTTTTTCTACCGTTCCTTTATCATTCATAAGCTTTTACCCTAAAATACGTAGCGATCATCATTCGATCATCGTTGATGCCGCGATATGAGATCTAGAGGGGGGGGGGGATATTCGAACGCATTCGAATGAGAAAAAAGAACAAAGATTTCACATATTAAACGACTAAACTGCGCTAAAGCTTTTTCGAAAATGGATTTCTATTCGGGCAATTCTGGAAAAACATGCCGGGCGACAAAAAACAGCCGACACTACAAATTTCTTCTTTATCCACCTTCCCTTTTTCGACTACCGCGATATGTACGAATCACAAGAAGCCGGCAAAAGCACGCTACTCGATTGGACCCCAGTTTACATCGTCCTTTTTAATAAATTAAATCAATGTATGACATATTTTTCTTTCTTCTAATATTTTTTTTTTGCCTAATTAATCTTAATCTCCCTTTTAATTCGTTTCTCATCACCTAAATATCTGCTACTTTAACTAAAACATTACAAATGTCCCTAGTATTGTCTAAAGGTGCTCTTAATTATTTTTTTTAATTTCTTTTAATGTTCGCTATTTACTCACATTCAGTCTAAATTAGATTATATTTATAATATTTATAAGGGCGTGGAATTATTATATTCTTAACATTATACGAGCTAGCTTTTTTTATTATTACTATTATTATTATTAGTATTATTATTATTATTATTCATATCATTATCATTATTATTATTATTAATGCCAAGCTATATACAGATTGCCATTTTGCTTTTTTCTTCTTACACACCTTGATTACAACACGTGACCTATTTCCCATTGTTTCAAAAAACTTGACATACACTCGTCATTTCGATTCACGTTATTTATATAACAATATATATGACCGAAAGAAATCGGAATTTCTTCTGGCAGTAGGTCACATTACATCCACCGTACTCGATGGAACAAATAAGCGTCGATTATTGAACGTTTGCAGCACTACGTTCTACAAACTATAAAGAGCGTCAACTATAAGAAAATAAAAGAAAGAGGAAAGAAAAAAAAAGAAACTAAATCTTCGCGTTATCTCGTATACTTGAAAAAGAACAAGGAGGAAATATGAACAATTATAGTTCTGACTCTTCTAGGTTATAAGATATAGTCTCTCCCCTAATTGCTTCAATTCTAAAATTCTCGCTCAAGATACATTTCTACATTCTTCATAAACCGATTACAAACTGTCTCTTTGTTGCTGTTTTCTCAACAAAAGACAGAAATTCGCTGACTCAGATTTACATTACTATCTAACGTTCCTTTAGCTACCTTAATGAAAACCTATTCTGTCTCATTCACTCGCGAACCTAAGACTAGTATCAAAAGATCTGATTACACTACTTCTTGTTAGAAAAGTCTTTCTTCTAATCATCTCGACTGTCATTCTGCAATGCGTTATTAAGAGAATCCAGTTCTTCTGAATCCACTTCTAAGTCCTTTAGAAAAACAATGATGTACTCTCTTCAGAGCATTCCTAATCATTTGGGAAAAATAGTGATGAAATGCGTATCAAAAGTTGCCTCTTCGTCTGCCTTTCTCTCTCTCCTCAGTGTACTTCTTCATTTTCACATGTTACAAGTGTCACTATACTCGTCAGAAGCTTCTTATAACTGTATATGTGAACCTGATTATAAAACACATGCTGATCACCTAGATTCTGTGAGATATCCAACTACGCTGGTTGACTCTGAAAAAAGGAACTCTGTATTCCTTATCCTGTTTCTAGTCAGTCAAAAACTGTTGCTCTTGTAATTCATCCTAGTTATAAACCTAGTCATGAAACACGTATCAAGAGGTGCTGTTTCTGTGCTTTTTACTCTTCGTCCTGCCAGGCTCAAATTCATCCTCACTCCTCCTTCGTTTCTCCTTTAACTGTTTTTCCATAGCAAGCATGGTAATCATCCTCTTATGCGAATCACCGACGATCCAACCATGTTGCTCTTGACGATCATCTTCTTCCTCTTCAACTGCGGGAACCACTTCCAGCATCTCTTCTTCATCACTAGAACTGGACCAATAGTACAGTTGATTGGCAGCTGCCCTTTTTCGCCGACCAATGGCTACTCCAACTCCTTCTTCGACTTTATTCCAGGATTTAGTTGTCTTTAATTCCTCATCATCAGAATCTCGCTTACCACTCGAGGATCTACGTTCTTTGTCTTTTGATCCCTTTGAATCTGCTCTATTCTTCCTATCAGTGTTAGAGTTTTTGTTCTTTCTACCTGCTGTGATTTTCTGGTCTGATTTTGAGGCCTTTTTTGGCTTCATTGGAGATTTGGAGTATTTCTTCTGTTTCACAAGAGACTCTTGATTATTTCCAATTTCATGATTGGTTTCCATCAGCGTGGACTTGTTGCAATTGTTCTCTAAATCACTGAGTCCTTCATGATTATTCTTGGCAAACATATCTTCATCTGTTTTGGCCTGCTTTTTTTGTTTCTCCTTAGTTTGGTGTTTCTTTTTTTGTGCTGCTTCTTGGGGCATTTTGTTCTCTGTTAATTCAGTGTTCTCTGCTTTTTTTGTACCATTCATGTCTGTAGTATTTTTTGCATCTGTAATATTCTGTGCAAGGGACTCCTTCTTCTTTCCAACCTCTCTCAGGATCTCCTCCTCTATGGCTTTTTGTTCTTTGGCTATCATTTGTTCATGCTTTTTCTCTATGTACCTCTCTTTTCTCTTCTCCTTTGACTCCCTCTTTTGTTTCCTTGGCTTATCATGATCTGACTTATCACTCATTTTCCTATCCTTTGGACTTATTTCTTCATCAGAGCTACTGATCTCTGCTAATAATCCTTGTTTTCCGATAGCGCACTTTCTCTGTCTCCTGGTGGGCTGGAAGTCCATTAGTATCCTTTCTTGTTCTTCCTGCATTTTCTTCAACTGTTGCTCCTTCTTTTTCTTCGACTCCTGCACCTTTCTGCTCAGGAACACATGCAGTGGAAGATTCTCGGATTCCTTTTGTGGTTTTTCGTTACTTGACAATTTTTCTGGTAAGGCTAAGAGATCGTTGTCAGGCTCCTCCTCTTGTTCCTCTATAGGAGTAGGAGACTTTGCCGCTGGCAGAGGATCAGAATCCTCAATAGGATTGAATGTTTCATTCTCAGGTTCTGTTGTCATCACTGGATTGATATGCTCCTCGGGCTTAGCAGGCCTGATTGCTTCACCGTACCTTGTACTTAGGGAGTTCTCATTGTCAGCTTGATCAAGAAGGTCCAAAGCTTCCTCTAATGGGATCAGCTCGCGCTCACTCTCCTGTATGTAATCTGCCTTGGCATCAGTCTTCTCCCCTGGCAAACTTGGGCTCTTTACCCTAAACTCTTCTGCGATCTTTGGTGGTTCTACTGGAGCTGAGTCTTCCACGTCTGATTCAACAATAGAACTGTCTTCTCTATATAGGTCATCCATTTCAAAATTTCTCTCATACTGATTCTCAGTTTCGTCGTCACTATTCCTCGATTCATCCAGATCTTTTCTCTCATCAATAATCAGAGGATGATCGGACATCTCCGATTCAGATTTTTTATTATCACAATCATGTTTGAGAGTGTCGTTCTTTAAATCCTGGCTTCTCCAATCGTCTACGCGATCTTCGTTATCAGAGGAGTATTTGTTAACCAATTTTTGAATCTGTTCCACGTTTTCCAATTCTGTTGTCTTCTTGCTGCTCTTCTTCACTCTCCTTTGCCTTCTGGACTCGTAGTCCGCGTCTCCATTTTCATACTCACTCTCTGAGGAGGTGTATAACTCTGCGAAAATATTTTGCTTCCCTTTTGAACACGTTCTTTGACTCTTTGAAATACCTACACCAACATCCTCAGTCTTCACAGCAGTTCTATACTCATCAGAGCTGTCATTCTCGTACCAAGCATTCCTAGTCTTCTTTTTAGGATTCTTGTTCCTCTTTTTCAGTTTGGAATGCTTCAAAGATTGCTCCATAGGTCTTTTAGGCTTCGTTGGTTTCCTTTCCACAAACTCATCCATGGGTCCAGTGATTTGTCTCTGTTGATCCTCACTCTGGAAGGATTTCAGAGCGCCTTTTGTCTTTGGGGCAAACTTCTCTAACTCCTTAAATTTCCTATCAATCATAGATTCGAGTCTGGTACTTAGAGCATCACCAGTTTTTCCATTCTCTAGAGTATCTCCAATGGCCTTAGACATTAATCCAGCCACGTCCACCTCTTTAGTTTTCAAGCAGCTCACTTCATAGCCTGGCCTACTCCTGTAAGACATCACACTACCCAAGTTAGGCTCTATCTGACTTTCCTCCTCGTCGAACTCATAGACATCTTTAATTCTATCTGACACGAACTCATCTTTTCTTTCAAAGCCATCACGGCGTTTCTTCCTTTCAGCCAAACCGCCATGCTCATTACGTCGAATTAGAGGGAAGTTCTGGTGCTTCTTGGTTTTTTTAGTTTTCCTTTGTCTGTGAACATTCAGTTCTCTGAGAGCTGCTTCTGTTTTTGACTTTTCTTGTTGTTTTCTTTCATTCATCTCTTTCTTTCTTTCAAAGAGCTCCTTGATGGGGTTCCTGGACTTCTTCTGAAGATCTTTGGACATGGTTATGGGATTTGGTTCTAGAGGTGCATCTTTGTTTACTGGAGTAGTTTTTGCAGATTGGACAGATTCTTGAGATGTTACATCCCCAGATGTAGATGTTGGGGCTCTGGCACATGCTAGCTCCGCTAGAACCTTCATCGGCGTGGATCCACTGTACATAAAATGATTTTGATTAGATTAGAAAAAGCGAAATTACACTGATACGTAATTCGGATGATAAGGATTGCGGATGAAATGGTTTTGTAGTAAGTGTATAAGTGAAAGTGTATAAGCGTAAGTAAATTTGATACCTAGTTTAATAAAGGCTATATACTTTATTAATATGTTTCCTATCTATTATTAATTATATATATTATTTTCCTAAATATTTCATTTTATATTTCCTTATTAATTCTCCGATAAAATACAGATCATGTTCTTTCACTATTCTTTTCGAAATATCCTATATTACTTTTTCTACCAATTATTAGCTATAGAAAATAATTTAGAAAATAAATTTGACAAAACTAATGAACAGCAAATTTAAATATTTGTTCAGATTGAACATCGGTGATTAATATTCTTCTATTAAGTTTCCTTTTGATAATATTTTTATTAAAGTTTCCTATTTGAATATCTGAACTGAGTGTCATACTAGTTCATAAAACCAGGAAACTGACACATGAAAATTTTTATAGGATAAATCCTGTCTCAAAATCCAGTCTCATTTATTACACGTAAGAATCGAGCCATATATCAACATGACTATTATATGGCAATAGATTTACAGCCACCTGGAACATATTTATCCTTGCACGTTTCCTGTTCTGAAACAGGGAACGGCTAAACCAGGCTAGAAAGAGGAATGTACTTTCAGCCGGAGTTTCCATCGACTCTGAATCGTTGTTTGGCCAAATAACGAATATCAGAACGTATATTCCCAGCGTTGTTATGTGGAGATACCTCGCCGTTGGTGGGTGGAGTGACAGGCTCAGATCAATACTTAACAGGAACGAATAGGGGACCATTCAACGAGACACCGGTGTCTTGTAATTTACAGATATGATGCTGCTTCGACACTTGGCTAGAGACTCTTGACGGTTTCAAAGATTTCAGCGGTATAACGATGAAATTTGATAGCTTGTGTCAGTGGAACTTTTTGGTATGTAGGATTCTTTAAATTTGAAATATTAGAGAATTAGGTGCTTAAAAGTTAAAAGATTCTAAAATTTGAAACTTAGAAAATTTAGATATTTAGGAATTTCAAGACTTCTTAATTTTATTAAGTGGAAGCTACCTATTGCAAATTTTGTTATCTGTAAATATGTTTAATAATATGTTTGTAATTAAATTCTTATATCTTTGAAAAATCGATTAATGATCTTAAGGACGTTTGAGGAATCGTTCGAGATTGAACGTATATGTGGCAAAAACACAAGGAGGCTATTGTTGGACGACAAAAGGAAGATTCAGTATAATGTTCATCGACGTTCAGAGGAATTTCACAATGACAGCAATGACGTATCGATGATTCGTCGGACAAAAACAAGGAATTATAACGTGGTCGATCAAAGGCGCAATCAACAGGTGTGGAAATGAAAAACTGGCTTTGATATTCGATCTACTGTATGAATTGCAATTTTTGTTGGAAAAGATAGACACTTTATTCGATGTATGTATGTAGGTATAACGAACGATTCACTGGCTGCTCGACATCGTTCTGAAATCTCCTTTCTCTATAAAACGATTGTGAGACTGTTTTAAATATGTTGTAAAAATCCTATCGAGTATCGGTTCGAAAAACGTAACACGAAAAGGCCAATAATTGCTACTGTAAGCATCGATGAACAGCGTTAAAAAACTCAACAAATATTCTATTTACTTGCATCCATTAACGGTCAATGTTAACGTAGAATTTAATTTTTCATTTATTTTTGTATACAAAATAATTATCTCACACGTAATGGAAAAAAATCAGTGAGTTCCTATTGTATAGACTCTTTTGGATTCAGATAAATAAAATTCTGCTATTATATACATTCTGTGTATTTTTGCATTTACCAATCTTTCATAAATGCACGAATATTCACAATTCATTAATTAACCATAACCAGAATCATTGACAGCTTTCATGTTCTTGACAAATTACTCACTTGTGATCGTGTTTTTCGTTGCTGTGCAGTAAATTGGATAACGCCTTGTCCAATAAGCCACCCAGAGAAGCATTCATTTTGCTCTTGAGTTCTGAAGAATCGAGGTTCATCTTTGCACCATGCTCCTCCTGTAGTCCTCTAACATGCAAAGACTCGTTGTAGCCTCCATTGGACAAATTTGTACCAGACAAATGTCTCTGATCCTGCAGAGAGGAGTACGAGTTCCTCAGCATGTCATGTTCGTTGTTCTTCGAAGGATGTTCCCCACGTATCATCTCATTACTGTTTTTCTGACCAAACGTGCTGGCTATCAGGTTTTCAGACTCTCTCATACGTTGCTGGATCTTGTCTCTGAGTTTGTTGTTATGCTCAAATGCAACGTCCAGACTGTCTTCGTAGCCTAGATTGTCAACTCTGGACATGTCGGGGCTGGCTGATCTGCTGGAATGCTCGCTTCGTAAGTTTCTGCAACTCCGTTTTGGGTAGTCCCTCTCTCTGGTGCTGTACATCTCTTCACCCAGTAGCTGCAATAGAGCAGATTGGTGAATGATCACTTGGAAGAACTCTGGATGCTCTTTGTATGAGAATCTGGGTACCCTATGATAGTTTCTGCTTTCTACTAGATGCTTGCTTGCAGAGTGGACCATTTGAAAACGCTGTGAGGCTAAGAGTATTTTGCTGGCCTTAATTAGATATCTAAAGCTAGAGAATGGCTACCTGAATATCCAGAGAATAATCAGAAAGCTATAATTTATGGTTACAAAGAAGTCCAGTACAAGGAATCTACTGTTTAACTGATCAAAAGTGAAGCTTTTGGGAGAAATTAGGACCCAAAAGTGGGATACAGAGGAACCTATACGATATCTTCAATTGAAGATTAACCAACTATTTTGGTATTTGAAATGGGCTACTTTGCAGCAATTAGCACGTAATTTTCAACAATATGCTCCAGATACTATCAGAGGATAATACATTGATCAGTAAAATTAAATCTACTAATAAATACAATTTCTTTCAAAAATTGGTTTAGTTAGGAAAGTTGTTAGTGGGGATAGAGGATGTGGAAATTTTATTCTTGTGCAAATAATGTTAATATGAATAGGTAGTGTTAGTAACGCCAAGCTGAACCTTTTTCTATCAAAAATAGAGATTTTGCAGAGAAAAATGAATTTTAGAAAAGATATAATGCATTTCAAGATAGGATAAAAATTTGTAGAATGATTAGAGATATTTAGTAATAATGCTCAGCATTGGTTACTTGCATTTTTGTATCCAAGACATTAAAAAACATTGTATTTGAAGGGACAAGTTTTGGAATTACCATACACACTAAGAAATGTCGAAGGAATGAGAGAACTACCTTTTGCATGCATACTGAGAGACATTGTCTGTATAAAGCTGGTTCATAGGTCCTGCAAACATTACCACAATAATGTATAGAGTATTCCCTTTTGAGAATTTCGTGTAAGGGTGTAATCCAGTTTATCTTAATTCTGAAATATTTACGTATCAATTTTATCCTAAAATAACTGTGATATTAAATTTAATGCTACAGTGTCATATCCCGTTTTAAAAAGAAATTTAATAATGATTTAATATTTTTGTATAAATATTAATATAATATCATTAATATCTTTGTAGTTTGTGTAATATTTATTATTTCATTGAATTTACTTATTATTTATGTTCAGAAAACACCCCTACAAATAAACATTCTGTAAGCATGTACAAAAGAAACTGAGAACTGCAGACTGAGCTGAAAGTTGAACTTTTTCAGCTACTAAATAATATAAGATCGCCAAGCCAAGCGAATAATAAAAAGAAAAGTAAGAAAGAGATAGTGCATGCAAAGTGTAGGCTTATCAATGAAGTAGTGAATCATATATCTTAAACAATAGTAAATAAATTATGTATCCCTTCAAAAAGCTATCAACTTACCGTACTGTTTCAAATTAATTTTTTAGTAATATCGATTTTTTTAATTAGCTGATTTAATCAGCATTATCAGCAGCTGGTAAGAAAGATGTATTGAGAAAAACATGCAGAATATACAGAAAGAAAAAATATTGTAATTAAAATAAGAATCAAGATACTTTAATAAAATATGTTAATTCGCCATTTCTTTAAATTTATCAATTCAGCACAGATACTCAAACAAAGCCAAATCTGCCCTCCTAGATCCTAATACCTTTATTATATCTGAAATATCCGAAGAAGCATGCAAAACTTCAATTAATCTAACCAAATACTCACCTGGTTCACGGATTCCAAAAGACTCCCCAGGCTGTTCTGGCTCTCCACGTCTCTCCATCGATCCCTGGGTCCCCTGAACCCTTGCTGCTGCTCATCCTTTCTATGGTAACCTTCGTTGTGATCCAGCTTGATCTTTTTAGCTCCCCTAAGCTCATTCTCAGTGGTGGCTTTCAACCTGGAGCAACACTCGACAAACAGCTCCTCATCGAAGTTCAGAACTTTGCCCTGTCTAGGCTTCGTGGTCTCAATCTCTTGAGGAACATCCAGAGCGTTGTCCTCTATCGCGTCAGTGGGTGCAATAGTGACTACTTCGCTCTTGTGGCTCGAAGAAGGTGACCTAATGACGATTTTCTCACCAGAGAACTCGCTGGAGCTTCTTTTCCTAGTTGCAGCCTCGCTGGTAGCCAAATTTTCCTCTTCTTCTTCATTTTCACTGCTGGTCTCTATGGAACTTCTAGGTGTCCCACAGAACAAGGGAGAAATTCGCCTGTGGCCCATGTCCTCGTCTTCTTCACCATCTATGTCAGAATCTCTAGTGGTCTGCGAGTTTCTATCCATACTTGGAGACCTGTTCCTCACGCTACTAGGTGCTAGACTGCTGCAACTTTGAGAAGACTCCAGATCAACAAATATTCGGCTAGTGAAGGGGTCTCTCTCCAGATGAACCTTGGTGAAATTGTCCTCCTCGTCGCCTGACTCCTTAGGATTCTTCGAAATTCTTTTCTCTACCACCAGATCTCTCCAATCTTCCTCTTCGTTTCTACCTTTACTTTTTCTAAAATCTGACAGCTTTCTCTTCTTGATCATTTTCTGATCGTCTTCTATGGCATCTCCCAAAGGCACCATTTTGGAAGAATCTTCGTCATAGTTGAAGGACCCATAGCCACTGTCCTTGATCGTCAAGTCAGGCTTGCCTTGATTCCTCAGTCCATAATTTGGTTCTTTGTGTTTCAATGCTTTCTGGCTTTTGTCAACATTGACGTCAATAAAATCGTCCTCAAAGGTCCTAGAAATTAATTCTTCTGCTCTCTTCTTGCTGAGTCTGCACTTGGTTGCTGGCAACAATAAGAAGTAATTATTTGAAGCTTCTGCATCATGTGTTTTCTTATTATTGGAGCTGTTCTTTGATTTTGTGTGTTTTCTAGATCGATGCTCACCTTGGTTCTCATAGGTTAAATTTCTCTCCTTGGCTCTGTCTGAAGAAGAGCTCTTCTTGGATCTTTTTCCAGAACGTTTCTTGGGACTAGAAGGTATAGAGGATGAAATTGAGTGTCTTTTCTTGTCGCCTGAGGAGTCTTTAGTCTTTCCTTCGCTGGAACTGGAAGATCTGAAGCCTGTTCTGGAGATATCTGAGTCGTCTTCTGACTTGGACACCCAGTCGTTCAGTACCTCCTTAACTTTGTCTGTCTTTTCACCACCAAAAACTCTGCCAAACACGCTCTTCACGATTTTGCTTTTGTTTTGTGATTCAATTTTATCCTCAATTTCACTGTCGTCGCTTTCACTAGTCAAATCAGCGATCTTGTTCCTTATAGAAGACTTCTTGCCTCTGGGTTTCCTGTAGTTGTCCTTGTTAGAGTATTTGTGGCTCCTAGACACCTTTTTGTTCGGATTTTGACGATCAATGGTGCTTGATTTTCGACCACTACCAATTATTGATGGAATTGCTTCGCTGTTCTCAGACTCTGATGAAATCTTGGAGTCCTTGTCAGAATCCTCCGCTGTTTTCGATGCTTCTGGCTCACATTCTTCCTCTGATGCAATCTGCTGCTCTGCTTGTTCGTCATTAGTATTCAAATTCTTGTCAGAATTTTGGTTGTCAATTAATTCATTTGTGTCTAAAGAATTATCATCGATATCAGATTTGACGGCTTTAGGGTCGCTATTCTCGACTTCTTGTTTCTCTTCAGGTTTTGGTTCAGTTTTGACAGAATCCTTCAGGAATGTCGTGGAAGACTCTCGTTCCTTTGTTTGCTCTTTATATATCTCCAATTTTTCTTCTCTTTCAAATAAAATTTGAGACAAAGGTTTATCTGCTAGACTTGAGGATGACGAAACTTCATCATCATCCATTGACTGAAAATACTTGATTTTGTCCTCTAATAATTCAATTCTCTTCTCAGAAACTTGTTGTTCCTGTACTAACTGTTTCAAAGCAGTCTCTTCCAAAGATTCTGGCTCAGGATAAAATTTACCGATTTCTAACTCCTCAACAATTTGTAATTCATTAGATTCATGATCATCTTCATTTTCCAATGTCGCAGAGATAACTATACCATCACTTTTAGCAGAATTATCTTCCAATTGTGAATCAGGTACTAAACGTTCTAACTTTTCGTTAATATCAAATGTTTCAGCATAATCGAGTGATTTTTGATCATCTGTGGTCTCTGAAAGTTTGGCCACATCATTGAACACTAATTTATTCTGACCATTTTTAGATTTGGAAGAACTCTTAATAGTTTTATCTTCCGAACTGTTTTCTGCTTTTTCAAAATGTTTTTTAGCCCTGCCTTTCTTGGATTTACCATGGCGTGGCGTTTTGACCAGTTCACCCTGTTTATCACTCTCGTTATCAAACATCATTTTCATACTTTTTCCTTCAAAGTTTTGTACTTTAGAAGTGTCCAATTCATCAATATCTTCAAAACTTCTTCTTTCTGCTTTTTGATTCTTGCACAAGCTTGAATTCAAGCGTTGATTAAATTCTTGTATTTCTGGTTTGGTGTAATTAAAACTTTTAACTGATTCAACTTGTATATTGCACGCACTTTCATAGTTTTTCTCAGAATTGCAATTAACATCTTCAGATTCCTTATTAAATGTGCTTGAATAGTCTAACTCGTAGCTCTTATTGTTCTCAGAATCAACTTCTTTACAGATTTCTATGCTACGTTTGTTTATGGTAAACTTCAGACTCAAACGTTCATGTGACTGATTTTCTTCATTATCTTTATCATCTAACTTATCTCTCGAAAGATTCTCAGTCTTTTCCTCGGAATCTAATTTATATGTACTATCTTTCTCCACGATTTTGTTTTCTTCTGTCCTCAGCAGAGCATCTTTTATTTCCATATCCATATCCTGGTTTTCCTGCAGCCTGGGGCCACAATCTGAACACTGTTCTTTGAAATCATCTTCTTTCGATCTTGTAGTATCACTTTTTGATTCTGAATTGGTCACGGCAGAATCTTCAGATAAAACTACTGAAACATCCTTATAATCCAAATTAGACTTTGCTTTATTCAAGTGCGAAGACTTTGCAATTTTAATGGACACATTCTCACCCAGAACAGTTACCAATGTCGAATCAGCTGAAGTTTCCAACTCAGAATTATCTAAAATAATTTGTTCATCGATCAAGCTTTTCTTCTTAATTTTTTCTTTCTTCTTTTCATGTTTCTTCTTCTTTCCAACGTCCTCCACTTTCTTGGTCTGCATTTTTATAGGCGTGGATGTGGATTCTGGCTCAGGAGTCACTTGATCAGTGAGAACATACTCATCGTGGCTCATATTTTCAGTGATCTTACAAATTTCTTCATCCAGAAGTTCATCTTCAAGGATGTGTTGATGAGTGGTCTGAGAATCCGTCAAAGAATCCTGTTCGAGTTGATTGTTATAGCAAGGATCAGTCTGAACTGGTTCTAAATCCTTTTGAGTAATGACGGATTCGGAAGGATTAGCGTCTTTCTGATCATCCTTCAGCTCTAAAGACACATTCATAGCTTCATCAGCTGATTCAACTCTATTTTCGTCACTAGAAGTATCATTTTGACCAACGTCTTCCATATTTTCAGCATCCTCCATACATGTTCTATCTTTCTTAGATTTGGCCATTTGAAGTAAATGAGACTGAGACTGATTGTGTTTCTTTAGAGAGCTCTTCCTGGTGAAGCTGGTAGTACAAACATCGCAGAAAAATCTGGCAGCCTCCTTGGTCAACTTCTTCCTTTTCTCCACGATTAGAATTTCGCCTGTCTTCTTATGAACCACCACGTAATTGCCTGCTGTTCTCTTCTTTGGCGTCTGAAAATCATCCTGAACTTGGGAAAGATCATCCAGCTTCGTGTCCACCTTATCGTCATTTTTCAGTTCCTCTTCTTCATATTCCTCGTCTTCTTCCTCATCGACCGGCGTTTTAGAATTTTCAACTATCTCTTCCTCTTGTTTTTCAACATTCTCTTCTGCTTTTTCATCAAAAACTTCGTCAGAGATGACTTCCTCAACCGGTTTCTCTTGCTCAGTCGATGGTTTTGGTTGTAACTCCTGGCTAACATCGTTCTTTGCTGTCTCTTGATGCGGTATACAATCCTCAATATCCATTGGGATATCGAAGTCATCCATCAAATAGAACTCAGCAAAGAAGGATATGTTTTTCTTGGCTCTTCGTTTCAAACTCTGTCTTCTGTGGGTGTTTTTCTCTGTATCGACAGATTCTGAGTCGGTCACAGAGGTATCTGTTTGCACGTCTTCTCGAGACTCGTAAAGCTTCTTCTTCTTAGAATAACGTTTTTTTCTGAAATAACTAAAATCACTGACGCATGAGGTCTCTGACAAATTATCTGCGCTCTCAACTCGTTGATTTAGGCTTTCCTGGCCTGGCAAGTCTTCAGAAGACAGTTGTTTTCTCTTCGAAGATCTCGTTCTACTAATTTGTTCGGTTTTACCAATTAGATCTATGGAACCAGCAGAACTAGACCTTTCTAGGTCCACGTGTTCACGAGTCGAACTCTTAAAGCTACGTTTCTTGCCTTCAGAAGAATTTTTCTGGCAAGAAGTTTCTGGCTGCTCCTCTTTTCCAGCCAAACTTCTGCTCGCCTCTGGGTACTCTGCGTTGCTTGTTTCAGCTTCTGGTTGAGAACAGTTGCTCTGAGTGTCTAGATTCTCATCGATGATCGACTTTCTCTTATACGTTCTTTTCTTTGTGTGCTGCAACACTTCGGTTACCTCTGGAACCTTGAATGGTTCCAGACTTGTCGATGAAACTTGTGAACTAGTCAGATCGTTGGAATTTTTGCTCTGATCTTCGATTTCCTCGATGAATCTACTCGTTCTCAAGGATCTTCTAGGAGGAAGTTGGTTTGTCGTTGTGGATTCAAGCGCTGCGGTCTGTGTGTGCATCCTGGAGTCAGAATTTTCTTGAGAAACGGTGCCTTGTGTCTGTATCTGGTCAACTATCAAACACTTCTTCTTTCTTCCACGCTTCTTTGGCACTTTGGGGACAACTATAGGTTCTTCGATCTTCTGTGACTCTTTTTGGTCATTCACTGGAGGATTTTGAGTGACTTCTTCTTTATCTGCTGCTTGAGTCTCCGTATTCTTGAAACTAGAATCTTCTTTTTCTTCTTTCAATTGTTCTATACTATCCAATAGCGTTACCTGCTGCGTTGGAACTTCATTTTGTATAGTTTCACGTTTTTCAGATGGTTCTTCCAAAGGTAGTTCAGGATTTTCAGTTGGGACAATGGTGCTAATACTGAGAACAGGATCGCTTTCGGATTCCTTCGAAGTCTTCTCGTCGTTTCTCGGTTGAATCATGGATTTCGTCCTGAAAGACTTCCTTCTGGGTCCTCTGCTATTCTCAGATGCTATTTCGTTCACAGAAGATTCTGTCACTTCAGTAGACTCCACTCTGAACATCGTTTCTTCTTCAGAAATTTGGCTTATTTTCTCTTCCTGTTGCGATTTCCTCTTGGAGGACCTTCTAACTGGAGATTGAATTTCTAAATATTGATCCACAGCCTCTGTAACGGAATTTCTCTTTCCAGTTATTTTCATCGAATTCTTTTCTTCGTTAGTCACTTGAACTTCTTCCGTATTTTTCGTTACACTTACACCTTGAAGGGCATCTTCTGAGTTATCCTCTTCATTTGTTGCATGTTCTTCTAAATTTTCCTTAGAATCTATCTTGAGCTTTTCAGTACTTTCTTCAGAGTCTTCAGCTGTCTTAACATCATTAACAATCCTATTATCCTTTGCTTCGGGTTTTTCACTTATACTTTTTTCCTCACATGGTACCTTGTCTGCATCAACTTCAGTAGACAAGTCGTTTTGAACATTTTCTTTGGTAGAAGGCACTTGCTTTGATTTCTCGATTAACTTTATCACGTCAGCCAGATGCAGTTCCTCAGAGATCGAACTCTCCTCAAAATTCCCTGCTAGCTCGGAGGATTTCCTTTTATTTTTCTTTGGAGACTTCATTTCCACTAATCGTTTCTTAGATTTTCTTTTCACTTTGACTTCTTCAGTTACGTCTTCACACTTTTTCTTTTCTTCTTCCATAGTTGACAAAGACACATCTGCAGAATTACTTACTGGAATTTCCAAAACAGACAATGAAGTTTCATTTCTAATAGTGCTCGTTTCAATAGAAACGGTTTCTTCTTCTACTTTTGACTCATTATTACAAGCTCCTTTTTCTGTTAAAGAAGTAGTCTTTTCATCTTCTCTTAGCAATTTAATTTCAATCTCTTCATCGGCAACTTTTCTATTGGAACTTATACTCGATTCATTTTCTATTTCTTTTTCATCAGAATTTTCTACATTAGACTGCAACTTTTTGGAAAATTCTTTCAAAACCATCTCTTCATTTTCTACATTAACGTCTGTTTTCTCCAAGCTTTTGTTCAAACTATTAGGAACTAAACTATCCTGACAACTCCCATTAGTCGCTTCTTTAATAGTTTCCTGTCTAGTATCTCCAATCTTCCCTGTTTTTGTTTTCGCTTTCGCTTCACTTGAAGTCTCTGTGTTTTCTGATACTTCGTCTAAAATACTAGTAAGTTCGTCAGCAGCTGTATCCAATAAAGAACCAACTTCACCTTCTAATAAAGCATCCTTTTGTTTAGCTATTTTTGAAACTATTTTCTCCAAGAACGATCCCTTTCCTTTCTGTTTCCTTCTAGACAGATCTAGAATAATGTCATTAGCTGGTGACTGTTCTTTGGTGTCTTTAGAGGGAGATTCAACCTTTTGAACCTTTTCTACAGATTTGTCCAAGTTCAGGTCCTTGCTAGCTGCTTCTGAAACTTCAAGTTGCTTTAGATCTTTCTCAGAGATCTTCTCAACACAAGAGATCTCCTTTACTAACTTATCAGGATTACTTGTCACTTCTAAAACAGTGTCTTCAGAAGATTTAATACTTTTATCTAAATTTTGAGTCTTGCTAGTGGCATCATCAGTCTGTGGTGTGGAATTCTGGGGAAGTACACTAGAGTCCACGCTATCCAAGGAAGTCTGCATGCTCAAGATACTTGACTGAGACTCGACAGGGACGTTCATGCCCTCTGTAAGAATTCCAATTACGTTATTTAAAGACTTTTTGGATGCTCTTTCTTTTCTGGGTCCCCAGGACTTCCTGGGTCTGCCAACTTTCAATTTTTGAACTGGTGCAGGTCTTTCCAATGAATTTTCCTTGCCACTGTCCATAGAATTGCTCGTTTCCACCTGTAAGTGATTTACCTTGGTTGCTTCTTTATTCTCTGAAGGGTCAGATCCTTTGAGTTGCTCTTTCTCATTTCTAGTTATTTTCTCACTTTCTTCTTGCCTATCCTTGACAACTTTCGTTGCTTCAATTGAAACGGTCCCTTTATCATCAGAATTTGCTTCGTTCTGATCCATTGAATTGACTTCATCATTAACTTCAAAGGAATTATTTTTACCAGTTTCTTCATTTTTTGTTTGGGACACGTCAGTGTTCTTTTTTTCAGATGTCTCATTGCCAGATCTAACTCTACCTCGTCTCTTCCCAAAAGTATTCTTCTTGAAGCTGAAGTCTGTCTGTTCATTCTGGATCTCCGCTTCGCTAGTATTCAACAACGACCATCTAGTTTGCCTCTTGTCAGCAGCCTGGACAGTCATCTCAACTTCTGACTTGGTTTGACCATCAAAAGACGCATGACTGGAATTGACCAATGATTTGATCTCACTGGACATACTACTGCTTCTCCGTCTTTTGATTGTTGTTTTCATCTCGTTCACAGCTTCTTTGATCTTGTTAGATTCATCTAAAACTTTTTCATCCTTTGAAGCAGCTTTGTCCTTTCTATCCGTGTTCCTCAGCGATTTTCTTCTTTTCGCATCGAATTTCTCTTTGTTCGTAGACGCGTCTGAGATGGATCCTGAATCCAGCTTTCCTTTTTCCAGTTCTAAATCCTTCCGGGGTTTAATCTTTGTCTGATCGAATTTAAATTTAGACACTGGTTGCCTGAGACAGCGTTTGGAGGTGGCAATCCTGGATGTCAGAACCAATTTGGTTAGCAGGTCCTCTTTATTGTCTGAGCCTATCAACTTCTTCACCTCAAAGGGAACGTTCTGAATCTTTATAGGGCTGTCATCGTCAACAAGCTTCTCTAACTTTGCCTTAGCGTTACTCCTGGTCTCTAACTTTCCTTCTTCCTTTTTCTGTCTCACTTCTTTCTTCAGACCTACTTCTTCTGCATTCTTCACCATATTTTTCTTCTCTTCCACGTTTAGAATCTTTGCAGGAGCACTTTTCCTTTTGAATTTTTCTTTAACTAGACCTTTAGCGCCTTCCTTAGAAGCTTCAGTCTTTGTATCGACGCTCTCCAAGCTTTTATTCAAATTCTTCATTTCATTTTTTGGTCTCCTGCCTTTACCCTGTTTCTGATCCTTCTCTTCTTCCTGTAAACTGCTTATAACATCAATTTTCTCACCTGAAACTTGACTCTCCTCTTTCTTGGGACTCTCCTTGTCTTCCAAGTTCAAACACTTGCTAGTCAGACTCTTGCCACGCAGGATCTTTTCCTGGCTAGAAGCTGACGTAGCAGGAGATAGGATTGGTAGGTCATTCGTAGTAGTTTCTGAAAATTCCTCAGAACTGGATGATACTTGAACAGCTGGCTCCAACGTGGGCATCTTGTCGCTATCAGAAGACAATCTGGTTGTCCTCTTCGGCAACTGGTCGCCATTCTTGCACTTAGAAACTGCTCTTAATCTGGATCTAGTGATCGACGACTCTGGACTAGTTTCGCTGCTTCTTGTCTTGGTTATTAAACGACCAGATATAGGACACGTGATCTCAGGGGACTTTTGGGGGGACAGAGACTCTTTGTTAGGATTCCTGGCAAATTTTCCATCCTGGGTTCTCAGCTGTGACTTTGCCTTGATGGAGGCGTTCAAAGAGGCTACAGGATCCACCGGCCGCTTCCTCTTAGGTGTAGTTTGAGTGGACAACTTGTTCTTTAGGCTGAGGGACTTCGCTTCCTCTGGACTAGCTTCTGTTCCATCCACATCTACCTCCTTCTCCACATTCTTAGGAGAAGCTTTGGTACTCTTTAATATCTTCGTACTCTCGTTAGATGTCTCTGCCTTCGTCTCAGACAGGTTCTTTAAAGCTGCTCTAGCTTTAGCCTTCAAAGTTGTTTTCTTCACCTGGACCAAGCTTTTCACAGCTCCCTCTTTCGTTTTCACGTTTCTCCTTTTACCCAGCACTCTGGGACCTCTGACCATCTTTGTTCTACTGCTCCTTCCGTCTGGCACATCACCTTCTTTGATAGAAGACGATCCTTCAGCCGGTTTCTCTTTGGTTTCTTTCTCCAAGTCGTTTTTCTCTGAGCTGTCGTTTCGTCCTTCGTCAGGATTCTTGTCGTCAGGAGTGTAGTTCTTCACCACGCTCTCGATCACGGCAGAGATGTTGTCGATCCGACAGCGATTCCGTTGGATCGACTTCGCGTTCTTCAGCAGCTTGTTCCTCAGGGCAGCTTTGTTCCGGGACATTCGAGAGGCGGTGGAATTGTCGCCGACCATTCGTGGTCTCGTTCTGGATTGCACCTGTACAAATGGCAAAGCCTTCGTGGTATTGTGTGTGTGTGTGCGCGCACCTCGGTGAGTGTATCTTTTCTGTGCTCTCTACGGAAGGTTAGGGGAGTTTTTTTGGTGCAACCTACGAAATCAACTGTTCCCATGATTTATGGAAGCTTCTTGGGCAACACGTCACGGGGATTATTTAAGTTGAGCCCTACGGGATTTGCTACTTTACTTTGAACATAGAAGTTTTTGGTTCGTGGATTCTTTTGTTTGAAGAAGTAGCTAAGTATCGTTTTAGCTCTATAATTCAATAATCCTCTAAATCTGAAGTGTTTGAAAATTCAATGCTAACTAGAATAATTAAGTCCGAGATATTTTTTATAAATCATCTCTTAATAAAACAACTTAATAATCTTCAACAAAATCCTTGTATCTTTGCACTGAAACGCATTATAATTTACAGTGCTTGTATCCTGCAAATAAAACTCTTAAGCATTTCTACTTTTATCTTAACAAATTCCTGCATCTCTCAGCATAAAAAGAAAAAGAAGAAAACATCAAAGTTTAATATTTTGAATACTTACCAATCCTAAATTCTCAGTTCTAATCCCTAAAATTCCTATTCTGTATCATCAGTACTGTGACCTTTTAAAATTAGCACCTGCAGCAGTGCCCTTAAAAATCAATCCTAAGTATTTCTAGTTCTTACAAAATTGCTAAAAGCTTTTTAACCAACAAAGTAGTATAATTCTAAAGTGCCCTAAATCCTCACCATCCCCGGTAAAATCCTTAAAACCCCAATCTCACATCAATAACACTATACGTAACGTTATACATGTTTCTCTTCGATGCTCTTATCCTAATAAAAATCACTCTCGAAATTCTACGCTTGTTCCACGGTTGGTCGATTCGAATTAGATGGAACCAGCGAGACTTTTCAAATGTCATAGTTCTTGCTTCGACAAAAATGCCAAGGGAGTGTCCATAGACGGGTCAATCGTGTGCCAGTTTTCTAAGAGAGCACGAAAACCATCCTGTCGGTGTGACTACGTGGCGTATCCTCCCTATGTGTATATGGGTCCGTGTGTGCAACGTGCGGACAACCGTGTTGGCTAATCAATACTCCACTTATATCCGTGTCGTCCAGCCGGAGCCGGTCCCATGTTATTGCCTTATCATTATCGAGTTTCATCTTTTTCGTCAGGATTCGGGTCATTCGCTAACTGGAGCTGTTTGCGAGCTGCTCGTTTACCTAATTCCAACCAGTCGCCAGACTGTGCATGCTTTTTGGGTCACCGTGTCTTACTAGCTTCTTGGCACGGAGCATGCATTTTTTGCAAATTGTCCTCTTAAGACTCTTTCTTTTTCTGACTCGGCAGCTTTCTTTCACGGTCAGTAGGTCCGGTCCTCTTGTCTGTTGCATTATTGCTCACCACTTAACACGTGTGTTTCCAGCAATTAACTTGTGTACTTGAAGCTTCGGTCTTCCCTTTTTTTACTTTCCCGTTGATTCGAATTTTTCCACAATTTTGAAATTCTCGCCGTCGAAGCGAAGAGCTTCTTTCGTTCATTTTTTATTCCCTATTTGCCAATTTCATAATTGCCGATAACTTATGCTCGTAGATGTGTGATCGGCGATTAAGTTACGCATTTGGTATCGGAATCGCTTCGTTTTTAATTTTGATGCGAATTTCTATTTTAGAGAAATTTGCAATTTTGTACATTCCAGTGAAAAAGCTAAGGCAGAGGCTTTCTTAATTTTCTAATTACTAACCGCTTACTTATGCCTACACGTGTGTTTACCAATTAAGCTTTATATCTGCGATTGAAAATGTTTTAGATTTGAATTTTACACAGATATTTTCTCCTCCTCGATAATAAAGGCGGAGCAAAGGTTTTTGTTTAACAATTTAAAATAACTTTATTTACTGTTGCTGTACTATTCTCCTCTAATTGATAATTATATTTCCAGATATCTCAACTCTACTTCATTTGTGTATCAATTAATATGTATGACAATTAATTCTGCTTAGTATGAATAGCACGTGGATGATGATTCCGGTGTTATTCGACATTAAAACCACATGAACACGAAAACTGAACATCTAGGATGAAGTTAATTGAATTGTTCAAATATTCAACACTTACAGTACGTAGTCTACCCTGGGTCCGCACCGTATTGTCTTGCAGTACTTTCCTGGTTGCTCTTTTAGGGGGTAAGTTGGCTAACATCTTTTGTATGCTCTCCCCTATGAACAGAAAAACAGTATAAAACATAAATTAAGTTGTACAGTTTTACTTAATCATATAATTTTTCTTAATCATATAATTTTTCTTAATCATATAACGTTGCATCACTTTGATTCAAATTCATTTATCTGTCTAATTTTACAAATTTTACAACTTACTTCTTACATAAGAATGATGCTACGATATATCAATTATTTTATATATATATTTTATATTATTTATTACAAGTGCTTCGTGAAAGTTTCATTAACATTGTATCATTAATAACGTAGTTTACTTGGACAGTAACTCATTGGTTATTTAATTCCAATCATTGGGAATTATTCATACATAAAATCGTGTATCGTAAAGGCTATCTAGTATAGTGGTTTAACAGTTTATTAATCACTCAATTAATGTTTGATTATATTTGCCTGAATATCAGCTGCTTCTTCCTTAAATACAGGGTGTCTCAAATTTTGAAAGCATAACTTATAATTAAAAAGAATTTTGAGAAATTATAATTCAATAAGAGTTGGCGAAAATTGCATACTTTTGATTATGTTCAACGTTTGCTCATAACTCTTTGATAAAGCATTTACATGAAAGTTGTATATAAAACATTTTTTTATTTTCTTTGCTTTCTTTGTGAAAGTTTTCAGGAAAAATTTAAAACATTCTGTATATTCAAACGAACGTAAGTACACAGACGTATATATGTACAGACATTAGAGGCACGTTAATATTAATCAACGTATGATTAATAAGTTTCAAGTTATCATGCCTCACCATATCCATAATTATCGCGTGGCAAAGGGAAGTTGTTGGATAAGTGATTCAACTAAATGAAACAAAGTTTTAATTAGTGCAATAATTAGACGCTCCTTTAATGTGGTTAACAAATTTTCCCTACCTTGTATGTTCCTATTTATGTTCGCTTTTTATTAAATTCTAAATCACGCGCAGCACTGGAATTCTTTATATTTTTCATTGAGAATAAATTTGATTAGAATTGCCAAAGTTAAAGTTATAATACAACGCGACTCTACATGAGATAATTAATAACGTTGGTAATTAAAAATGTATTACACTAGTTTTTATCCTAAAACAAGTATTATCTTTGCTGTAAAAATAAATTTATTCCGATGTAACAGCATAATTTATTTGGTTACGCTGGGTAACTCAACATTCGCGTTTTAATGGAAGCTAATTAAAATTTATATTTCACAGGACATTAAATCCCGTGAAAGGGTAGTTAAATTACAGCAGCAGAGAGTTACAAGATGACGGCTTAATCAGAATCCAGTAGCAGGTGTTAATTACATGACTTCTCCTATTGATCACTTGATCTGATTGTACTGAGAAAAGCATCAAAACTTGTCTTTGCATATGTAAAATTATGTTGGTTCAAAAGCAGTTTCCTTTTCGAAATAAAGTATTTACGTGGTCAGCATTGTAATTTGTTTTGATCGATGAGAAATATAAAGAGGGATCCTGCAATTTTAAAACGTTCTGTCTGCACTATAGTGTCTGAAGTACTTGCTGTTCATCGATGATTTTAAAAGGAGCTGGCAATTTTATAAACTAGGAAAAATGAAGTTGAAGAAAATAGTCACTCACTGTCGCTAGGCCTGACCCTTGGCCCAGTAGGTTGCTTCTCCTTAGGAGTGTTCACCCTTGGAGTCTGGGAATTTTGGATATTTCTCTTCATTCCACGCTGTCTTCGTCTTCTACTGCGACTTCCAAAGGGTCTCCACTTACACTTTTTCTTTCCATTGCCAAATAGTCCTAACAACCAAGCCTGGTCTCCTCCGCATTCCAACATATGCCTATGCAACTCTGGTAGAGTGGTACAGTTCTTGGAACACTTGGTGCACACCTTTTCCGCTAAGATAGCCGTCCTCGCCTTTGTCGTGGGTACATCCTTCCCTGGCAGAAACAGGTGCTTGTAAAGTTCCCTTTGGTCACCAGAAAACTCGAAGTGGGAACACCAGACGTTTGGGTGCGTGATCACTTTGTGGTCCTCCATTTCTTTCAAAGTTACCTGTGACGAAAAAACGGTAATCGTGATTAGTGTCATCGTTGCATTATTGCTTCTTAATAAAGTAATTTTATTATGTGAAACAACGAATAAGACAATCCTTGCTGGGTAAGTGGCCACGTTTGCACGGTTCAAGTTTTGTGCAATTATTTTACTATATTTTTATGTCAAGAAAATCTAATACAAAATCAGAATTGTATTCTATTATAATTAAACAGCTTTTGATGAGTAACTTATGACTTTTCTGTTATTTATTGATTTTTCGTGGGCAATTGTGATGTTTTGGACCGTGAAAAGGATTGTAGGCTAATTTCAAGAAACAATCTGAAGTTCTAGTTCACGGGACAATTTCACGAAGCAAACGTCCCAATTAACTCAATCGATAATAACGATCGGCATGCACGGTTATTACGATTGGGCTTGGAATCGACAGTAATATCGCAGGACGATCAATAGAGATTCGTTCGACGACAGCTAATTGTCAATCAACATGAAGAGATGTCCTTTCAACTGCTCTGCAATTCGATCGATAGTTACCAATCAAGTAGGCTGATTAATTAGCTAATCGCTCATAAATGTCGACTGTGTCAATTTCCAAACTATTTCTCAAGACAATTCCGTCATCAGCTTCGTAGCGAAACTTGCCAACGAAATCAGAGAATAATAATTTTTTGGCTAACTATAACAAATTCCTCTTATTTTAGACTTCTGGACTTTTAGAATTCTATATTCAGATTCTCAAAAATGTAAATATATTTTATTGAGATGTTCAAAAAATTTATAAAGTATTAAACAGTGAATCACATCCTATTATACATATTCCGATAAGAATATTACAAGACTACGAATTGATTAATATGCTCTCTAGCTCGATAAATAAATAAATAAATTATTCATCAAGTTTCTACAAAAAAATCTGCAACTGATTTATCATTCTGACCATTCTGCCTAACAGATCCATAGGATTTCTTGAAAATAACACGAAGTGGTCATCAAAAATATTCTGTCCTCATATCATTCCAAAATCAATTCGAGACAACCTCCAGGTATGAATCAGAGCATCCGAAAATAACGTCTGCGCCAACGCGACCATTTATTATTCCAATAACCACCTCAAAATAGCGCCATTCACCGCCTAAATATTTCCATTGAGGACTCACATGTTTGGAGGCGCAGGCGCCGCAGATATAGACCCTCGGCCTGGACCATTCCCCGGTTAGCTCGGCGTAAATAATTTCCTGTTTCTTAGCTGCCTCGATCGAAGTATTCTCGTCCCACCTCCTCAGCCTCAGGAAGTTGCCAAATTCCACAGTGAACTCCGTGTCCTGAGGTTGCTTCACCTCAGAGCCATCAGGCACCTCTGAAGACTTGACAATCTCGCAGCGAGACGTTTGCTCGACATCCGGGCTGCTTGCCACGACCAAAGGCTCGTCATCAGTCTCTTCGAGACTCCTAGAATCTAGATTCTGTTCATCCTGAACAATCTCTGAGGGAGAAAGAACGGTGATCTGACGCAGCCTGTTTAAACTGAGACGTTCTTTCAGAAGTTGTTGTTTCTTCCTTAGAGATAGTTGAGTGGAGATATCGAACTTGCTCAGATCTTTTATGGAACATGTCCACTGTTCCTTCCCATCGTACTTCCTTGGGAAGTTATACTTCTCAAAGGACACTCTTCTGGGATGAGACCTATTGCTCTTGCCAGGTTTTTGGGCATATTCGCTGTTATTCTCGTACTCTTCGTTACTGTATTCTTTAGAATAAACTGGTGTCGCAGCAGTCAGGGAGATGTCTATGGGGAACTGGATCTGATTAACGTTGTGTTCGTAGAAGGACTGCTGAGGTTGTTGCTGAGGTTTGGTGTCTATTATGGATAAACTGGTGGATGTGACTGTTGATGAGGAGCTCTGGAGTTTGCCGTCTAGGTGATGCAGTAGGTTTTCTCGAATGTTACAGCTCACGCTGCTGTAGAAGGAACTGTCAAACTCTGGGCTTCCTGGGTTGCTGAAGTTGTCCTTCACTGGATGCATCGGCTTTAGAAGAGTGTTCGTACCTTCTGCTCGATGCTCGTGGGCGGTGTCCTCCGGTCTTCTCTCTTTGGGGCTTGAAGCGTCGCGGGGGCTTTGGTTGCCTAGCTCCTTGCAGGGCGAAGGTTCCTTCATTTTCTCCTGTGAACAAAGTAGAAAACTATATTACTTAAAAAATTAAGAATTTATTCTAATTCATTGGAAAGGTAAAGATACAGAAGTAGATGGAAATTGGCATTTAGAACTTGGAGCTTCGTATTTAGGATTTAATACATCTAGATTAGTAGGATCTTTTTCAGAAAATTCTCAATTATTATTATTATACTTAACCCTAACCTGAATCTGAAGGTTCCTTTCCACATTGACACCATGATTTTCGTTCATGTGACCGGCTAAAGCTTCCCTGGTGAGGTATCTAGTGGAACATTGTAAACATCCGTGGTACTTGTCCCCATGGCTGCTAACCATGTGTTGGAATAAGCCCTCCAAACTCTCTGCACACTTGTCAGAACAATACTGACAGTTTTGTGACGGTTTCCTCGAGTTTCTCTCCGACCTTCTGCCACCACCTTGCTGGTGAACCCTCTCTGTGTGTCGTTGTCTAAGAGATATCGACATGAACTTCCTGTCACAATATAGACAGAGATGCCTGACAGTGGGTGAAGGTGGTTTAGAAGGAGATTTCGAGCCCTGAGACGAAAAGGACGACGAAGACGCAGAAGACGACGACGAAGGCGACTGTGGAACAACCAATTCACTGGTCTGACAATTCTGTAGCACAGAAGCCACTTTGTCCAGGGGTAAACTGCAATGCAAGCTCGTCATGGAGAAGTCCTGGGTCCTAGAATCCCTAGACTCTTCCACAGAATTGTCCAACGTCCTCGTTTGCTCCTTCTCCTGGCCGTTCTCGTCGATTAGCTGATTAATGCCATTTAGAAGGTCATTCAACAGATCTCTGCATACGTTCCAGAGCTCCACGTTGTCAGACACGAACTCTTTACAGTCTTCCTTGGCAGGATCAATGCTACTCTTGTCCTCAGCCTGATTCTCACTCAGCCTCTCCATGATAATCGCACCCAAGGAACGATTTTCTTTCTTTTCTTCTTCATCGTTTCTTGCTGTTTCTTGGGCAGATTGCTCCTCAGACTTTGTTTCTTTAGAAGAACCCTTACCAATCCTGCGAATATCCTCCTCGTCCGCTCTTTCCACTTTGTTTGACTCTTTTTCTTCACTGACACTTTCAGACAGACTCTGCTGGAAATTGGGCTCTTCATTCCTCAGAAAATTCTCAATCCTGTCTACTTTTTGGCGTTCCAAGGAGCTTTCTTTTGCTTCTGGCTTGTCAGGCTGTTCCGACGGGAAAACAGCAGCCTCTGTTCTGCTTTCGTTGGGCTTCGAAGGTTCGAATTTGGCTGCTGGACCTTTGGAATCCTCGTCTTCCTGGTCCTCGGGCAATTTCTCCGGCTCTTTGCCCTTCTCGGCCTCCTTCTTTCTATTTACCTCTCTGTCATCGTCCTCCTCGTCCTTGATCACTCCATTCAACACCGTCATCACATATTTTTCCAAAGTTTCGAGGTTCCTTTCAACGCTATTCCTGTCGTCTTCTTCTTTCCTCGGTGAGTCCCCGTTTCTGGAGTCAGGAACCTTTTTCCTGAGATTATTGATCACGTTGCTGAGCCTGCTTCTCTTGTCTTGAGCCGTCTGAGCGGATCTGTAAGTGTGACAGTGTTTTTCCTGTTGTTGCTGACGGTCGCTGTTCGCGCTGGCCGTATGGCTCATGCCTAGATCATCCAGGTTGTGAGTTGAGGCGACCATTCTGACGTCGACGCTCGACGGAGACGATGCTGTCGTCGCGGCGGACGATGCCGTCGTTGCCGGGGAGAATTTCGCTGCGCCGAAAACCTCCGCAGCCTCGCTGCTAGTCTTGCTACCAGCCACGTCCGCCGAGGCAGCTTCTGAAAATTCAAAATGACGATTAGTGCTAGTGCATTTCTTTTTCTTTTTCTAATTACTTGATAATCATGGCAATTATTTACACGGAAAACGTGGCTGTGATTTAGATACTATAATTGATCAGTACTTCAGGCATCTCAAACTTCAGTCATCTAGTGTATAAGTTAGGAATCCTATTTTTTTTTTTTTTTTTTTTTTTTTAATAAAGGATGACGAAAAAGAGAATTTTGAGAACAAAACGTATTCAAGAACTAAAGAAGAGTTGTAGAAGTTTAATATTTCAAGGTTTCATTGACTTATATGGATGTTATCAAATATCAGTTATTTTAATTTTCAGGGTCTGCAGAAAGTTAATAGAACACGACTAGACATTCAAAATAGCACTCATGGATCGGATATATCCAAGGGGTGGAACTAAAATACCCAGACGATGGTATGCATCTAGTAAATGAGATATGCAGCCTACGCAAACGGAAGTGAAAAAAAACAGGCCAGGTTATATAAGCATGGAAACAGATCAATAATTCCTTGCTTGCCCGATGTGGTCGTAAACATCCACGGACCTCTGCAGAAGATTGTGAGAAGCTATGACATCTTGAGATTGACATCCCCACCCTACATTTTCCTATCCTATCTTCTTTATTCTCAGCCTTACCATCATTGCTCAAAGCAAGAAAATAAATCCTCCTTGTTCGATAAATTCCCTCCAAACACTCGTCTTCTAAATATTTTTATGGCGTTTCTAATAAATTTTAAATGGGTAATAAATAAATTCACGGGGCAATTGAATTACGAAAAATTAATTTCTACATCCTTATCATTCCAAAGTTCTAAAATTTTAATTCCCCAATTTACTTACTAAACCTGAACAATCGTCGAGTCCCGTGTCAATCGACTGAATAAGGTTTTTCATTGTCAGAGAGAAACAGATTTACGCGTGGCAAAAATGGTTCTGGTAATAAGTTCCGTGGTTCTCGTTTAATATCCCGTGTAGAAGTTATTAAACCCTGACTATAAGCCGATTAAGGCGTTTCACGAGCCGGAAACCCGAGTCCTGATCCTTTCGAAAAACTTCCTTCTAGAGTTGACCGTGTTTCATTGTGGTAAATTAACTTCCACTATCAAAACTTGTGGGGAAAACATATCCTTGTAGTTCTTCGGTAAGAAAATTTAATGGTAATTCATTTTTAATCTAATTCAACTAATTATTGTTTTTATTAACAATATCTGCTAATGTCTACTCCTACGCGTTATTTCTCTTCAGGCAATTTTAATAGCCTTTTGGACTTTATTCTTATTACGCAACACGGCGATATTTCAGTTTCCTTTTCGAATTTTGTATTTTAATCTATTTCTTAGTAATACGTTTCTCTCGTGTTTTTATTGCCAAAGCGACCTTGATGAAATTTAGCGAAAAGTGTAGCAGAACGAAAAATCGATAGATATATTTCGAAATCGAACGAGATTCGAGCCAGATTGAATCTGAAATTGAATTAGAAATCAGAACAATGCCCCCGTTGCGAAAGACTAACATAATGGAGAAAAAGTTGAGGAAAAATCTGAGAGGTGGCTATCCAGATGTCCAAACTGGTCTAGTACAGAAAGTCTATCGAGATTGGAATGTCGAAGGGGCTGTTTCAGTTGAGGTGCGTTTATTTTCACGGGCGAGCTGCCAACTGGTGCGATATACAGGACGTAATAGCGACGCTTCGCTTCCACTGAGTCGCGTTTGTTAATGTTTTACGAAATTTTTCGCTGCACCGAATCGCCATAAAACTTGCATCCACGTCCTTGGCTTCGTTCTCAATGAATCTGACACAGCAATATTTTCAGGCTTCCGAGAGTATATACTGTGCATCTGATTGTACAGATTATTTTATAATCCTAACCTTACAAGACATTCAGAAACAAAACGAACCTCGTTATACGCCATTTACAAAATCTACAGGATCGTATCTCGTGTCATTTCGACTTTAATATCCACAGCCTGTTTTCGACATTCTCGTTTTTCTTACGACTGCCTCAAAGAATTTTATTCGTATGTGGTATAAAAAAAATCACTTAGGGGAAAAATTGCGGACCGGTTTGGAATTCGTAAGGTTAGAATTCCTAACCTAGTTGCAAGAAATTTTCCACGTGAAATAAATCACCTGCGTATGAATTATCTAAATTTATGTTTTAACGATAAGCTTTTCAGGTACAAAAAGCTAACTATCAGCTGAATAATTTAGCGACATCGTTAAACCTCCACCTGTGCTATTACGTACGAATTTCATATCAGAGTGCCGCGTAATCAGCGCAATGAATTATCCAATGTCCTCTATTTTCATCCTGCGAAGATTAATCTTGACTAATCGATGAGGAAATACTTTCATCCTGGCGATATAGCCGGTAAAAACAGATATCGCTGTAATCGTCAAGGTAAGCTACGATTTAATTTTTTGTCCAAATTGGGTCTGAAGGAGGCGTATAACATACTGTCAATAATTTCACTCGGCTAATAATTCGATATCCGCTAATGAATAGGGGGTTATCAATGTGTCTGTTGTAAAACTGGTTTCGCTCTTGGAATTCATTTTCCGCGCATGTACACGCACACGTTTGCTTTCAATGGAAAATCCTTTGGCTAGACGATAATTCTTAACATGTGTGAAACTTGGCTATTTGCGCAATTATAATTTACGATACCAATGAAACCATTACAGGCAGTTTCAGATATTTATGTATGTTTGTGTGTTTCGAAACATCTTCGATACTTATTCCTACGTTATCGATCCAATTCTATAATTCTGCGATTCAAGAATCCTAGAGTTCCAAAGTTATGGAGTTCCGGAGTTTCAGAGATTTGGAAATTCCAAAGTCCCGGAATTCGAAAGCGCTAGAATTTCAAGATTTTGGAGTTTCGAAATTCTTAAGCTTTAGAGTTCGAGAGTTCCAAAGCTCTAGAGTTTCAAGGCTCTAGAGTTCCAAAGCTCTAGAGTTCCAAAGCTCTAGAGTTCCAAAGCTCTAGAGTTCCAAAGCTCTAGAGTTCCAAAGCTCTAGAGTTCCAAAGCTCTAGAGTTCCAAAGCTCTAGAGTTCCAAAGCTCTAGAGTTCCAAAGCTCTAGAGTTCCAAAGCTCTAGAGTTCCAAAGCTCTAGAGTTCCAAAGCTCTAGAGTTCCAAAGCTCTAGAGTTCCAAAGCTCTAGAGTTCCAAAGCTCTAGAGTTCCAAAGCTCTAGAGTTCCAAAGCTCTAGAGTTCCAAAGCTCTAGAGTTCCAAAGCTCTAGAGTTCCAAAGCTCTAGAGTTCCAAAGCTCTAGAGTTCCAAAGCTCTAGAGTTCCAAAGCTCTAGAGTTCCAAAGCTATAGAGTTCCAAAGCTCTAGAGTTCCAAAGATCTAGAGTTCCAAAGCTCTAGAGTTCCAAAGCTCTAGAGTTTCAGAGCTCTAGAGTTTCAGAGCTCTAGAGTTCCAGAGCTCTAGAGTTCCAGAGCTCTAGAGTTCCAGAGCTCTAGGGTTCCAAAGCTCTAGAGTTCCGAAGTTTTAGAGTCGCAGAGCTTTAAAGTTTCGGAGTTTCAGAACGCTGGAATGAAATAATTCTAGAACTCTGAAAATATTAAAACTAGAACTTGATACAATAATTATTCACAGCACTAGTAAAATCTATGAAATGATTTAAAGCATGTTTTTCCATATTTTCCCTACAAGACTAAAATATTCCTTATATTTTTCTTGATACTTTCTAGTAGGTAAAAATCATCCAAAAAGTATTGAACAAGCTTGCTTTCATATTTCCTATTAAATCGGACGATAATATGTTTTTCATGGAGAAACAAGGCAGTATGCATGAGAAATTTATCTACCATAACATCACTTTGATACATATTTAGGTGAACGATGTAGAGAGAACATTAAAAATAACGATCTTCCCTAGGCATATGTGAGAGTGGCGAGTTCATCTACACAACTAGAGAGTCTCTCGCTTAGGGATGCATAGAATTTTACAGAAGCATCATTCTCGCATTCATCGGTCCGCATGACTTGAATACTTTTCCAATATTTTTCACTTACACGCGATGGACGAGCTCTGTGGAGGCAACTAGGCCCAAAATTTTCTTCTCTATGCTTCCATAATTAACGACGAATAAACACTATATAATTTTCAATTAAATATTTATATATTAACTTTCCAAGAGAATCCTATTTAAATATACGTAATTATAAGAATTTAATATTACTATCATAAAATATTTTTCAGATATAATATAAATCAATACAATAGAATATTAACAGATTAAATAAAATGATCCTGTACTATTTAAATATTGTTTAATAATTCATCTGCTCCTTACAAAATCAGAGATACTGTGCGATAATTAATTGACCCATATCCAATTACTGAATTTTCCACCAAGCATTTAAAGTTTTACACCTTAGAAAAATATTTGCGGACTTTCGTCGTCAATGTTCGAAAGGTTGCATTCGAATCGACGAAATGAAAGAGGGCGAGTGCAGTGCGCCATTTTATCATGCGCGTAACATTGCCATTTTTTTCTGCAACGTCGAGCAACCTTTAGCCTCCCCATGGAGGAGTATCACATCTCTTGAAAACTCCTTCCATTTCTTTGCTTTCCTCGGGAAACACCTTGACCCGTGATATTTCCACCACGATGTAGGCGGGATAAAACTAGAAATTTATCGTCGGACGTTACTTTATAGCATGGTAAAGATACAGGAAAAGTTCATCAAAAATTGCACCGTTTATAACGATGTTTCTCATGGCACTGATTAATGTCTGTCGTACCTTTAAATCCTTTAAATGAAGATATCCCTGAAATTATGTACCTAGAATATGTTCTCTTTAATAACATTTACATAGAACTGAGTATAGGTAAACGGAAAATAATTTTTGGAATTTTATTGAAAATCATTTTGAAACTCTATCAGCAAGCTATATCGCATTAGATAATCAATGCTGAAAAGGGGCGATAAAGCATTCAATTATATGTAATTCAAGAGAATAACATCGTTCGCTTTTGAGAGTAATGAAAGCCGGCTAGATTGACTTGCTGTAACTTGATTAAACTGAGTGGAGGCTTTAATGAAGCTACTGAGCATTAATAACTGACAGTCTTTGGTCAACATGCTTCTAATCGTAGCAAAGTGTGCCTATGGGAACCATATGTATGGTTGTTTACATAAAGACTGAAGTAAAGAGAATTCGAAGAAGCGTCTAAAGAATGGAACTTGATTCAATTTTAGTGTCCAATTTGAAGTGTCCATCGATCGCTGTGTATACAATACCCCATAATAATTAATGCTTTACCATCAAACTTGCCGCATCCTATAATGGAGGAACGTTACAAAATGGCCGACCTTAATAGAAGATACATTAAGGGGGTAATTTTCAAAGCGCCGGCTCATTATCACATAAATGTCAGTTGTGTAATATTAGAATTATGGGTTATCCTTGACGCGACGTATACATCAATTTCTCTCAAAATCCATCTTTTTAAGAAGCTGAATTGAACAATCTGAAATACTGTAGTGGACTATTGAAATACTTTTAACCACTATTTACATTCTTTTGATATTTTTGAGAATTATTATTTTGAATTTGTTTCAAGTAGTTGGATTGGACTAGTTATGTTTCTTGTAGACTAATCATTATCAGGAATTGCTAATCAGTACTTAGATAATATTCTGGAACAAGAATTATTCAATAATGGATTTGAAGTTGTTTGAAGTGGTTTACATTAGATTAATGAAATAACATATTTCTATTTTAGCTACTCCTGAAACAAGAATTATATATTTTTTTTTAGTAACCGATAATTATCTAGAATTATCAGTTGGTAACTCCTAACACAAAGAAACCAAGTCTCCTATTTAGTCATTTCCATGAGTTATTTACATTTTCTGGTAACTACTAGTGATAAATACTAATTTAAGAACCATCAAAATTATTTATTGAGTAGCTGATATGAACTTGTTTCACATGGTTTGAACTATATTTTTTTTAACCACGTTTTAACCATGTTTTTTTTAACAATGTTTTAAGCAAACTGAAGTTCGTATAACAAACTAACAATTTTCAGGATACAGTCCTCAACATTGATCTTTTCGCACATGTTCCTCGACAGTATCTGTGAACTGACTGAACAAGGTATTGTGATAAACGGAACGA
This sequence comes from Bombus affinis, assembly GCF_024516045.1. NCBI lineage: Eukaryota > Metazoa > Arthropoda > Insecta > Hymenoptera > Apidae > Bombus > Bombus affinis. The sequence goes on from NC_066359.1 coordinate 6,150,542, forward strand.
AATACAGTGTGTAGAAAAGAAATGAATACGCGTGAAGCTTTTCGAGCGATAAAAATTGTTTTACAATAACGCGCGTCACGTGCACTGAACAGGAAGCAAGGGAAACGAAATGCAAAACACGGTTGCCACCAGTGGGCGCAGACAGAGAAGAGGTAATCGTTTAAGCTTGGGCCTGGACATTATTTGAATAAACTTCAATAACTCATTTTCAACATTATCATTCAAATAACGTGGTCCCCTCTTTCCGTCAGATGATGCTTTTTCACGTTAGAGAAATTATTTATCTTAATTGCTATTTTACCAAATTTAAATCATTTTATCGGTATACGTTCCCTAACCTAACCTACCCATTCCTAACCTATTTATGGCCATTGTTAACTCTTGAATTTGAAACTATTTGGTTTCACGTTTCAAGCTAATTAAACAATTCAAAACCACCTTAATCAGTAGCAACTTTTTTTCTAATACTCAAACAGCACTCTGACTATAGAAATTTCCAAAGAAAATTAAAAATTATGATTTTCCAAAAAGTATAAAGTTATCCTCACTGAAACAGTTTTTATTTCGCCAATTTTAAATCATTTTATCGGTACACGTATCATAACCTAACCTGTCTATTCCTAACCCATTTATAATCGTTATTAACTTTCAGATTACAAGCGATTAGAACTAATTAACCAATTTAAAGCCATCGTAATCGATAACAGTTATTTTTTAAATAAATAACGCTCTGACTACGATAGTTTCTCTTCTAGTAGAGAGAATAAAAAACGATTATTCTCAGCTTTGCAGAATGGTGAATGTTTGAGTTTTGCGAAATAACGCGATAACGAGAATACAGTAAGGGGACGACGAATCGAATATTCAGTGTAGTATCATCGAAATGACCCAATTACAAGTTGCGGAGCCCAGTGCAAACTCCACGTCCACCGGAAATGGAGTGTGCAAGTTAGAGACCGTTCCAGTCGATGCACCTTACGGCTACGTAAACGTTTTACAGCAACTACCACGCCGCAGCGCGGCTTCAAATACTGTTATACTGATTTTACGCTGCTAACAAACTGGCAAATTTGTTGCTGGCGGCAGGAAAACCTGAATGGCAGCTCGGTTTCATAATTTTCACCTCGCGCATCTAAATCAATTTCAGACCTCTGTAAATTTGTAGTCATTGAAACTGACGTAACCACTTTATTATCAATTGTTGAGTGTTTACACGGCTATTATCGAAATTGAGCAAAGTTCATTTTATTTCTGGAAAAATATACTAAATTAATACTTTGTTCCATGCACAAATTTTCATTTGCCAGTTTTTCGCTCATGTTGCGGGTTCTTCATTATAGGTTATGTTAAATGGGTAACGATACAGATTGTGTTAAATTATATGTTAAAAATTTCGAAAAAGCTTCAGGTTAATTAAAATTAATTTTACTTATCTTCGAAAGTACCTAAATTTCATCTTTGATAATGTTTAAATCAACTTCAACCATATTTAAATTTCTTGAATTCTTTGTTACCGTGCTTAGATTTTCCGACTAGAGACGCACATGCGATTAATTACGATATTTCCCCCTCACTGGCAACTGAGATTCCAAAGAATTAAGTTTGTTGATCGTATAACAAAGAATATGTACGTAATTCCCAGTTATGCTATCATAACACGTGCAAGATCCCAGGAAAAGTCGAGCAAAGCCAAATCTAACCTCACCCTGTCCCTTCAGAAACTTAATCAAACCAAACGTTCCGACCAACCGAGGGGTGAAAATAAACGATGAAACTTTTCCAAAGGTTGATTCACGCTTATTAAACGAAGCCAACAAGTACAACTTTGAAACCCATCCTCGCAGAGAAACCGAGAGCGAGACTAACCTAGAAAATTGGAGTCCTGTACACGCAGGATATTTCGAAGAATTTGGAAAAATCCCGACTCCCTATTTTCCCTTTATTTATTCCCTCGGTTCTGGCGCCTCTCCACACACCCCTTTTCTCATCTCGTAAACAATATTTCCGCTCGTCTCTGGCTCGTCCTCGTTTGACCAGTTTCCAGGGTGGAACGAGAGAGGGCAAAGGGAGAGAACAGGGTGGCCTGAATGATTAGAGAGAAACGCAGGGAACAGAGAATATACCGTACAGACCAGCGTGATAAAGGAGGAGGGACGTATGAGCGTAAATCGTGTGGCAGAGCGAGACGATAGGCGGTGGAAATAAAAATGGCGACAAGGAAAGCACAATGCGGAGGAGAGAAAGGCGAATTGAGAGGACAGAGACAGTTGGGTGGATGGAGGAGGTAAGTGGTAGGGGAATAAAATGGCTATACAGGGTGTTAGAAATGTTCGTCAAAGGGAGTTCACGTGTTTAGGTTATGTTTTGATAACATGAAAATTGTAGTTAGACAGGATAATATATAAGAAGGTAAATGAAGTAGCAGGGGAGTGAAACAGGTATACAGGGTGTTAGAAATATTCGTCAAAGGGAGTTCACGTGTTTAGGTTATGTTTTGATAACATGAAAATTGTAGTTAGACAGGATAATATATAAGAAGGTAAATGAAGTAGCAGGGGAGTGAAACAGGTATACAGGGTGTTAGAAATATTCGTCAAAGGGAGTTCACGTGTTTAGGTTATGTTTTGATAACATGAAAATTGTAGTTAGACAGGATAATATATAAGAAGGTAAATGAAGTAGCAGGGGAGTGAAACAGGTATACAGGGTGTTAGAAATATTCGTCAAAGGGAGTTCACGTGTTTAGGTTATGTTTTGATAACATGAAAATTGTAGTTAGACAGGATAATATATAAGAAGGTAAATGAAGTAGCAGGGGAGTGAAACAGGTATACAGGGTATTAGAAATATTCGTCAAAGGGAGTTCACGTGTTTAGGTTATGTTTTGATAACGTGAAAATTTTAATTAGACAGGGTGATGTATAAGAAGGTAAATGAAGTGGTAGGGCAATGAAATATGTTCAACGAGATAATTAAAGATATTCATCAAAGGAAGTAACGTGTAGAGGTTAATTTTTAGAGATAGGGAATTCTTAATTTGGTAGAGTAATATATTTATATGGGGTGACCCCTGGTATTTGAGATACATGCGAGCCCAGAGAGTTTCTATGGCACAAAATAGGAAGCAAATTACATTTTGGAAGCTTCGATTCGAAGAAAAATCGGACGAACCGATGTTAAAGAATATAAAAGCATATTTCGCGTGAGTACTGCTATTCCACGTTGCTACTATTCTTCGCCATCGCGTATCTTAGAAAATCCCAATCCCAATCCCATTTCGTTAACCAGAAAACCACAATTTTCCAACCAAAACTTCCTTTCCGCAAAAGGGTAGTCCTCGGTTGTTTCTTTTCACATTGAGGACAAAGCAGCAGCGTTTCTACTCCGAAAGGTCTGTACGCTGTTAGAAAAGGAACAAGCAACGATGAGAAAGAAAGCCGTAAATAAGAAGGACAAACTGGAAATGAAGTAGTACAGAGACGATAAAACGAAAGAAATTGTACGAAAAGGGGGTTGATAAAAAGGAAACGAAGGCCAAGAGAGGAAAGATAAAACCATGCACACTCTGTCGCCAACACGCTTCTCCTGACGCCGCTTTATCCGGAAGTAGGGGAGGAGGGGCACAGCTTTAGAATCGATAACCGCCCCTCTGCTGCGTCGAAAGGGGTCGCCGCCACCCTCCTGGCACGGCTTTTAAAAGAGAGGAGGCTTCGAACACCAGGTCGTCCCCCACGGGGGAAAAGTCGGCTGGTGAAGCGATGACGCCAACGATGACGATCATCGTCACGCTTTTTTTTTTTTTCTTTAATCATATCACAGACCACCTCTGCGTGTTTGCCTCTTTGTCAATTAAATAATATTTAGGGAAATTTCCTTTGTTTTCAGGTGATCTAGCGTGCTTTGTTGCAGAAATGGGACTCGAGAAACGATTGCACGTGTTTGACATGGTTTGAACACCTTTTCAAATGACTATAACGAGGAATGCTTCGAAGAAGCTTCTGAAGCTTCAGAAGTCTACCCTCAAAGTATTTTTGGAAAATTTCTTTCATTTCTAGATGGGCTAGTGCGATTTCTTGTAAAATGATTGTACATGTTTGATGTGGTTTGAAGACTTTTTTAAATGGTTATGGCGAGGAGTATTTTGAAGAATCGAAGCTCGAGGAGATTGCCACCAAATGTAGAAATATTTGGGGGAATTGCTGGTTCTTTTGCTTTTGGATGGTCTGCTGTGGTTTATCGTAGAAACGTAGTTTAACATTGGTAATTTGCACATGTTTGATGTGGTTTGAAGGCTTCTTTAAATATAAATATTTAAAGAAATATTTTGAAAAATGATTTAAGTGTACGTTTGAAGAGATTGTCCTCAAGTGTGAAAGTATTTTTCAAAAAGTATTCGTTCTTTTGCTTCTAGTTTGTTTATTGTAGTTTAGCTTGATTTGCAGTTTTGTACAGATGTGTCATAGTTGTTTGTACAGTTTTAATGTGATCTTTTAAGTTGAACTCTAGTAACTTCACACACTACTTCTGTATTTGCCTTTTTGTCGATCAAATGTGGGATTATTTTGATAGAAGATCTATTCCACTTTAAATACTGATACAAATCCAACAGTTGCACAACTATATCTTCCTATTTTCATTATCTTTTATTACTCATCTTATCCATACTTTGCTCTTCTACTCGTACATGGACAAAAATTTAACAGCTACCCTAATCAAATTACTATAATTGACTTTCCATGATCAATATCAATATCATAGAGTCTTAAACAATTTGAAACCTCGCTCGAGTATTAAAAGAGAAGAAAGAGGAGAAAAAGACGACGAAGATGGATTGTATTTCTTATTAAGAGGCCCTTTAATAATTTCATGCAGCACTCAGAAAGATCTGCCTGGAACTTGGTGAAACTTAATGGAAATTCAAATACGAGATCGCGAATGATTTCAATTTGCATGAGAACAGGGGAATCAAGACCAAACCCATCGAAAGGATAAATCATGAATGTTCTATTTCTGTTAACAACGGTCGAGCGTGAGCAAGTGGGACGACCTAGTATTCTGAGCCTCCACCAGCTCAAGTCCTGAAAACGATTGCTTCAACTCACTGCACAACTTTGTATTGCATACAACATTCCAATTAAGTTTCTAGTCGTCCCTTTCTCGCTGCAACCTGTGTTTAATTCAGAATCTTCAAGGAAGTATGCAACTGTTAATATCAAATATGCAAGGACGGATCGCTTACAGAGAATGAAAGAAAAGTAAAGCGATGAAGCGAATTAGTAGTGGCGATAATCTCGCAGAATTTCTAATTGTGGAAAGTGCAAGTAGTGATTTATTCATAGCCACGCGTTGAGAAGAAATTTCATTCAATTTAATAAGCTTGTAGATTTCATTTCGTTTCAGTTTTAACCAAGTCAGATGTAAGATACAAGTTCTACCATGAAGAGTGAAGCGTCAGGTTCTTTGGCCTTTCTTTTATTTTATTCTTCACAATAGAAGATCTTAGATTCTTTAATCTAAACCTTGGGATCTTTGATTCTATTCATGGCAGATCTTGGATTCCTCAATTTCATCTAACTTTTACATAGAAAATCTGTGGCCTGTTGCTCTTACGTAATATACAGTGCCTGGGTAGTTTCAATTTAATCGATTAAAAATCTTCAACCCTATTCTTAATCTTTTTCGTAGAAAATAAGATCTGAAATTCTCAAGTTCCGCTCGAGAGAACTTTATTCGAAAATTTTCTATATTCCGCTGTTTCAATCAGCCTGCAAATAACTAGACGCAAAACAGTATCAAAAGAGCCAATACAATTCCCTATCGCTATCCTCCAACAAGCAGATATTACTAGATCCATCAACCGTCTGCATCATTTACTTGAAACAGCAAAAAAGCAGGACAGACAGATACACGAAGATAGAGAAGATTAAAAGGAAGGAATCATGCGAGCATTGGCAACGATCCAGCGAGGACAAGAGTGCATAGGACACGAGTATACAACGGCGAAGCTAGCCTACGACTACGATTTCCAATCTTCCTCATCTTATGGCACGTGTAAGCTAATGATCAGACTGCGGATTTTTACGCAATTGCGGGAAATTTGTAGTTACAAAAATATACGATACAAGCAGAATATTAATAAAGATACAAATAATAAAAACAATAAAAAATACGCTATAAACAAAATATGAAGAGATAAAATATAATATAGGAAAAAAGAACATTAACTATAGCTTGCAATGGCTGAAACAAATCTCTAACGAGATGTCTGTATCTTTTAGTTGCGACCATAAAGATACGAAATTGGGTAAACAGCGACGGTATAGAGGTCAGTGGTCCTAAGTAAATAGCGAGACATGACACAATATTTTCAAAATTTTCTCGGCCACCAGTTGAAAATCGCAGGTCCAGGGCGATGATTGCGAGCTTTGTAATTTCAGGTCACGCTCGTTAATGATCCCTCGAGCACGGAATAAACGTGACGCTCCATCGACGAATTCAATTGCGTCCAATGGAATTTACATGGTTTCCTGTATTAACAGAGCGACGCCGGGTGACGGTGACGACCTCAGCCCTCGGAAATGTCCGAATAAGTTTGCCCCGATGTCGCCTGAATTTAGTTACTTAGTTACTTAGTTACTTTGGATCGATGTTGCGTTCAATTGGTAGTTGTTAGGGAGATTTCAATGGTGTTTGTACCTTGATTTTGATGTTATTACTGGCATATTAGTAATGGTAGTGGTTGTTATCCCTAGTGGTAATTTCCTAATTTACCGATGCTGTTGTAAGACCTATGGATGTAAAATTTAATTGAAATTTATGATATTCCATGATCTGACAGAATTAGTTAGAATAGAATAATCTTATCTTCAATATTTTTAAATCTCAATATATTCAATATCTTTAAATAATAATATTAATAATAATATGATGCGAATGTTAAATAACCTAACTTACATGGAACTTAGTCCTAGGAGCCATTATGAACTAGAAAATATAGCAGTTGTGGCAATTCAAAAATACGATACAATGTTTATAATTGTATTAATCGTGTTGACTGGTCATGCTGCTTTTGTAATTGGATAATCTCTCGATTCGTGGCTCAGGAACTCTCTATTTCCCTCCTAGAGAGAAACGAGCCGCAGGTTCAGCGGAACGTGTCCTCGAATTAATAAAGATGATCATGCTAATCAGTAGAGAACGTGGCGTCTGAAAGATCCGCGACTGTATCGCTTCAGCGTGGCGCAGCCAGTGTGGAGCCGTGTAATTAAACGGGGTTCGTTGAACCTGCGCCGAGTTTGCTGAATCCGACCGTGTTCGTTTTCACCTCCTCACGATTCTTCTCTCTGACAGTTGAATTATGACCAATACTCGTCTCGTTCCACTATTTCTCTCTCCGATCTTTTCTCTAAAATTAGTTTCGCCGCTAGAAACGTTCAAACGGTTAGAAAAGTTATCCCGTCAGTTTACAAGTTGCCGAGAATTTGAAGTTTTTTCAGTCGGTAACCGGTGAATGTGGTGTCTTCTCTTCTTTAGGAAAGTCGAAAAGATGTTTGATAGGTGGCGGAGTGGTGGCTGACGAATCTAGGTTAGGTTAAGTTCTAGTTTTCTGGTATCGAGGGCGCTGACACTTGAGAAGGTTGAGTTGAGTCTTTTATCCTCGATGTACAATATATCCCTGATTTATTAGGTACTAGAATGATTATGGAGAATGTGGTACGCTTGGAAAATCATTGGCAACTGAAATAAGGATTCTTCGGTAATTACGTGGGGTAATTTGGTAATTATAAGAGATAAAAATTCTTTGGTTTATAAAGATCCTAGAATTTTTAATCTTTAATCTTTGAATTTCTGCAATATGTGGTACACTGAGAAAATTGTTGGAAATTGAGATAAGGATTCTTTGATAATTTACTTGCAAAGATCATTAATCTCTGATCTTTATATTCCTAGCTTATATTAAATAATTCTTTCGTTATTAAGGATTAAGAATTATCATCTCTTAGTTGGAATCTTTCATTAAACAAAATTAGAAACTCTTTTGGCCTATAGTCTAACCTATTCTGGTATTTGAATTGTTAATTTTTCTATTGTGTTTCTTAATACAATATTCTTTACTTCCATAAATTTTTAATGGAAAAACATCCTAACCTAATAAAATTGTGAACTAAATATTTTTAATTTTCAATTCTTCAATTCTACACAACACGTACTTAGTAGCACCTTAATATTTTAGAATATAATCCAAAACTATTATATTTTCCTATAACCAGTAAGATATTCCATGCTTTCATTACTGACGACATTGACACCATCAAAATGACTAGGATTGTTCACAAAATTACTAGTAATTGCTACCAATATTTACGATTATATCCCGGATCAGTTAAGACATCTATAATACTCGTTAGTATCTGAATGCCAGGTAGATTAATCTATAATCTGATCTGAAAGAGGAACATCGTGCACGAATCAATCTTTTCGGGCAACGAATAATTGCCAGCTAGTCGACAGGAACAAAAATGGGAGTGGAAGAATTCTAGTGGTTTTTCGTGGAAACTTCCTCCTCTATGGTCGTTCCCTCTACTTTTCAGCCTGAATATAGCCAGGGATTAAAGCTACTACAGTTGTATTTCACGTTTCCAGAAACCAGGGATTTCCCGGATCCTTCGATTGTCACGTTCGTGCGCGTCAAGTGGAGCGATTCTCTCGGGAGATAAGACGGGAGATTATCCAAATTCGTGGAATATAGACTAACAAGCTGATGTCACTTGCAATACAGCCCTTTCTCCTGTCATTTGCATTTCCCCATCTTTTTTTAATTTTCTTTTTTTTTAAGTGACTTATAGGGATCTAAGCCATTTACATAGGTTTATCTAAGAGATAAACGACTCATAAAATAATGCACTGTTTCTCAACGCTATTTATATTGACCAACAAAAAAGATTTTTTGGAAAGTAAAAAATTTGCTAAAGACTAATTAAACAAAATTGCTAAGTTTCCTACGAAGATATATAAAAAGCTGCTTTTCTATAGATTATTACAAAGGCTTTGGTAACTCATTATACATAGGAATTCAACAGATAAGACGTCTTCAAAATCCAAAATATAAAATATTTTCCGAATAAATTATATAAAAAAAATCAAAAAGTGACAGCCCTTAGCTACGAAACTCCATTCCGAAATAAATCGAGATATTGAGAACTCGTAGAGCGTATCTATATTTGAACAGTTTTTATTGATCAGATTTCGCTGAATTTTCATTTACAGGTACTATTCCATACGAGCGAAGAATTAAGACTTTCTTTCTATGATACTAGTTGCACTTTCATACATTCTACAACGTTTTGTTATAGAACGTGCTACAGAAAATGTTCAGTCGCTAGAATTAGAAAGGGAAGGGAATAAAATTCCCTGTATTCGTTGGGAAGAAATCTTTCCCTCCAACACTGGCAAACTCGTTCCAAGTTTGAAGAGTTGCAGCTACACTGGCGTAACCCGCGGAATCGTTGCACGAATGCGTTTAAAAACTTCTCGTCGACTCGTAAACTTTCTTGAATATTTAAACAACACCGACAACTTGGAAACAGAGAAGACGAAGCACCAACCGGGGCGGACAAAATGGGGTGGAGGAAAGGGTGCAGAGTTTTGCAACGAAGGAATTGCTTCGTGACGAATGCACCGACGGAGAAGGGGGGTGAGAAGAGGAAGGAAAGCAAGAGAGGAAGAGAGAGAGAGTTCTCGTTAAACCAGGGAGAGGGCGTCTAATATCCGTGCATCGAGGAGCAACGCAGGGCGGCCTTTGAGAATTTAAGGCCGGTTTTCATTAAAAGATCGAGCGCACCAGTGCGATGCGACCGGGCGCTGAAGTAAATTCTAACTTCTGCCACTTTCAATTATCGCGTCTCGCGGAAGAATCGCGACACGAAAACACGCTCCGCCACCGGTGCCATCTAACCTAACAGGAAGCGAACGAATTAATGATGCAAAACGGTCGCCATTTGAACCGCCATGACGATGCGGGACGCAATGAACAATAACCATGGAAATAATTATTGTTTGATCTTGATCTTATTATTCGATGATATCATCAGTCTGTAAGTAGTATAAATGTAAACAATAACTGTGCCAATAATTGATAGAGGATTAATGAAAATCGTTTGTACATCAAAATCTAATCACTTGCATAATTTTAATTTCCAATTTAAACATTTCTTTCTTTCTCTGAGAAACAATTTAAAAAAAGACGGTCCAAATCATCATGTAGCTTTGATTGTTCTGTGTCAAGAACATATTGTATTACATTGCTATTTGATTTTTTACTGCTACGCTGGATGTTCTTTATTCTTTTAGTGAAATCCATTCTAATAATAATATTTCTAATAATAATCGGGATTTGGTTGTAACGTGAATTTCTGACCACATGTATAGCCAGAAAATTGTAAAAGTTACATAAAATCTTTGTTCTTTACTAAATGCCAGTACAATATCTGACGAAACGGACGGGAAGATAAATGATTTCTGCATGACACTTAAGAAAAAATGAAAGAATTGTTCCCCGTATCGATATTGTTTACTTAAACGTTATCGTGTATGGTTGAACAAAGATATGAATATTCAAAATATTTAAACTACGTCAGAGAGTGGAGAAAATACCAACAAAGATATGATAAAGAGACTTTTACTCTCGTCGGATCCCCCCATATCAAGTTTCAGAAAAGCTGCACATTGTGTGCATCTTTTTATTTTTGTCCCGAATCCTTATCCAAATGCCGTATTGTGTAACGTGAGAACATAACCTGTAAACGTGCGAATGTGGCGTGTGATCCTGTTCTGTGAACGTTCGAATGTGGACAGCGAACATGTGAATGTGGCAAAAGTGGCCGACGAATGTTGACTTTTATCCCGAATCCTCATTCAACTGCCGCACTGTGCGCCATTACTTTTATTAAGAACGGATCGCAACAAATAGCGCCGTGCGAAACGTCTTCAAATTTTTCTTACTTTGCTTTGTACTTATATTGTTTTGTTAATTACTGTCATTCGTTTTGTTCGTGCCTAGTTTTAGTGAAATGTATTCTTTACCTTTTCCTATTTTTAGCTGTGGAACAATTAACCTAACCTAACCCTAACCTCTAATGTGTATAAACAAATCCTCAAAAGTAATCCCAGAGATAATCTGAGTTCCATTAATTTTCCAGATTATAAATCTTTTTCCAACAAAGCTAACCCAAAAGCTAACCATATATAACTGTAATATTCTAGTTCCATTAGAAAGTTCCATGGATAACACACTGATAACATAGATAACAATGATGCATAACGAGCTTTTCAAATTTTAACTTTTCGTCTCACAAATTTAACTCAAATTACACACTTGTTTTCAGAAACAAATCTCCAGATCCAGTTTTATAAAACCCTAACTATCCTAGCTCCACCATGAAATTCCCTAGACAAGGAACAGAATACCAATATCAAACATAAGTAATTTCTCAAATTATACATATTTTTCCCGGAAACAAATCTCCGAAACTAACTTCATATTCCCTAACATCCTAGTTCCACTAGTAAATTCCCTGGGCAAGCAACGCAATGGCAAACTATTTACCATATCGGAGAAACCGCAACTTGGAAGCGTAGCAATCCATAATTCAGTCAGAAGTTACAACCATTTAGGATTTATAAGGCTCTGAAAGGAACTGGCGGCCATAGAACCGACTAAGAATAGCTACTGACATCCTACTTTGCATTTCATTGCACGATTACCACACGTACATCGAGGCGAGAATGCCGCGTGTTTGTACAGTTGTATACAAGAGAAACGAATGCCACGGAAACATCGGTAAATCCACCGACTGTTAATTGCAACGCGTGGCTGGTTTTCACGCTCGCGACATCACACGCCGTCGGACAAAAAGGAAACCCTGTAGAGGCTCGATGTGGCCATTCCAGACACCGTTACGCCGTCCGTCGAACGAAAGGTATAGCTACTCGTGGGGATTGCGATCATGAAACGAGAAAATCAGCTTTTGTACCAGCCACTCAATTAGAGCAGAGGCGTTCGAACGAGCCGCGCTTTGACCTGGTTCAGGCCCAGTCTCGTTACACACTAGAAGCACTTTTGGCTTATATTGGTAGTTGTAGAACGTGATATATACAGAACTGATAACGTTACTTATGGTTTTAAATTTAGATTGATATATTTCTGCGATTGTTTTATGTTGATATTAATTAAATTTATATATCGCAAAGGTTTTTAGTACGTTAGCACTGTTTATATTGTTAATGTTTCTAGATCTGAAAATCTTTCTTTATTGCAATGCCTTTTTGCTAATATTGGTCAAAATTTTAATGTGTGTTGTATTTTTAGAATTGATAGTCATTATATATGTATAGGCGATATAGTCCTAATGACATTGACCAGATTTAAAACTTATGATATGTTTTCAGGTCTAATAATAATTCTTCTGATGATAATACAATACTACAACATTTTTAGAAATAATAGTCGTGTACTCTGCAACACCATTCCAGTAACAGCGACCATACCTTATTCTTACAAACTTTACGATATCCTGATTCCACTAGAGAAATCCCTAGACAATCGATGCAGTATCAATAAGAAACATAACCAATTTCCAAAATTATAAATTCCTTTTCTCGTAAACCTAACCTCATATGACTCTAATATTTTAATTCTGGTAGAAGATTCTTATAGTCGTTCTGTATCTAGACCCATAGAAAATGACGATCGAATTTCGAAATATATCCACCGCGTTCGTTCCAAGACTGAAGCTCTGACGACAGGGAAAATATCGCATCCTGGCGAAAACGCTTTAAAATTTCGGATATTGAGTGCCACGTGACGGAAATACGAACGAACTCTCATCCTTTTGAGTGACAAACTGAACGCATCTTCGAAGAATGCAGGAACAATTACACGCCAAGTAGCAAAATGAGAATTTGTCATGACGTTTTCGTCCGCCATTTGCACGAATCGTCTAACCTATATTGAAAGTATTTTGTTAATATTGTCCGAATTCCGAAAACATGCAAGCAGGCCATAATACAATAAAAGCGTAGATACAATATAGCTAACAATAAATCTCACAAATGCAATATGGCTGGCAATAAAACATGGTGGATCACCTTATGAACATTCTGAGTAATAAATCATTCGATTTAAACCTCCGATAATTTATATTTTTGAAGTATTATTTCATTTTACTATTACCGAAGAAAATTATTTATTGCAGTCATTAGTTCCTTTTTCTACCACCGGCTAAGACGCTGTAATTAACATTAACTATTTGTTCTATGAATATTGACAAACCTAATTGTAGATGATTAATGTGGAATCAATGATTATTAAATATATGGAATAAATATATAAAACAGATGGAATATAATAAAAAGTATAATGTAGAAAAATAATACATTATAAAAAAGTTTTAGGAGGTATAGTGCTACACAATCTAATAACAAACCTATACCATTTTATACTATATCTAACCTATATTAATCTATACTAGCAAACCTAAACCTATACTATGAATGGTACAAAAAAGTGACTCAGAAAACGTACAATGTAATATACTAAATAAAAATGTACTATACTATACTTGAATATATCATAAAATTCATTCAAAAAAAATTGTGCCATGTAATTCATTAATAAACCAAATACTAATACATACTGAAAACTGAAAACGATTAATAAACAATTCCAACAAAGCATTACGGAGGAAATATAAAGAATGGCACTTGAATACGTAGTACACGTTTCGACTTTTCCCTCGGAAAGTCGTTTCACAGCCGGTGTTGGCTTTCCAGGCAAGGGTCGACGCGTTCAAAATCGATCTTTTTATTACCAGCGGTTGGTTGCTGCTGCATCAAATTGCACCACTCTGTTTTTCTCCCCGCAGTACCGGCGCGCTACCCACTCTCTGTGGGAGATGCATATGGCCGCGTCCCTTTTTTCCTCCCGCTCGACGCGACATTGCTGCTGCGCCAGTTTACATCACACGCGACGGAAGACTGACCCTTTAATCGCGGCAGGGATCAACCCTGTGCTAATCGTGACTTTTGCCCTTTATATTTCTTCTCAAATATATAAAACTGTATATAACGATATTTCCATTGGATTTTTTGTTCCGTTCGTTTTATGTTGGTACTATCGAGGAAATTTGCTAGGGACACGAATATAGAGTGCGTCTTTTAATATGCTGAATTTTATAGAGGTATTATATTTGAAAATATTGCATGATACATAATAGAAACATACATGAACTTTCTGAACGCGCTCAGAAAATTAGATATTGCATAGGTTAAGAAATTCCACTTCTATTTCAGCAACAGGAAATTAAAATTCTGAAAAAGTATACTATTTTCAACTACATATTGAATCATGTTTAAAAAATACAAAAACACATAATTGAAAATCTTTCTGAAGAAATTTCTATAAGTTTGTGGTAAATATATAGATGCAGACTGTATTCTGTAATGAAATAGTTGACCTATCATAAAATTTTTATTCATTTTCAATTTAAAATTAGTTAATATAAAAAAGACCATAACCTCTAACGCAATTTACTCGGTTCGCCACTTTGTCTTGTATGTCCTTTTTTCTGAAAGCTACTCAATATGGCGGGCATCGAACGATTATTTAATTTACCTTTTCTATCACGTGGCAGAGTTCTATTAAGTTCTATTATATATCTACTTTTGTCTTACATAATTCATGTTCTTTTGTTTCGTTTCGCTATTAATCCACGTTTAAATTACCTTCGCAATTTTCTCTTAATTAAGATGAACCGCCACGATGCTACATTATGAAACTTCGATGGCTTTTTGTACCTCATATTCGAAATGATTCTTGTGAATTACACTTTTGATTATTTCTTTTCACAACAATTTTTATATTCCCACTTTAAAGAACGAGGCTGTCCAAGTTATTATTCAAGGTGAGCATAACTTCCGAAATTTCAAATGGCTTGACATAATTTCGCCATTTTCTTATTCATTTTCCGCCAATTTTACGGTCATTTCTCCACGAAATTGTGTCTAGAACCGTCTGGGATTTCGGGGATTATGTTTACACTTGGTGCCAATTTGCCAGGCGATTCCCTTAATTCGGGGACTACATGACGTCACATTACCCCCACTGCCATTCCACAGCTACGTCGCTCGTGTCACGTGACATGAATTTCGTCTTACGTCTCTCCGCGCTGCATCAACAACGTTGACGCCCCACCTTCATTTGTCTACAATCTACAGTCTATAGCATGATCGCGACGTCACTAGCCCACCACTATACTACTTCCCGCACTAGCAGCGGGATTTTGTCCCCTATCTTCCTTCGAAACAGCAACCCTGCCACCTTAAGCGGTATTATTCTATAAAGCGGGGATGAAAAAACTAGTGCCCCGTTATGACAAGTGTCTCAGCAATAATAAAGTTGCGTGGCGAAGTAGTTTATGGTATCTATGAACGTTAACGGCTTTGGAAATAAATTTCTACGTTTCCTTAATATCTAATCGAGACCTGTTCCCTGCATATGTCTTGCATTATAACCACCCTCTCGCTACGGTTAGTATTGAGTCACGACGGATCAAGCATTAAATCCTGAAAATCCCTCTCTACAAATACGATCGGGATGCCTTAATTTCGAACAGGTCGCTTGTGTTCCACCCGTTGCGTGAGGCGAAGATGCTTCGAGTCACTGTTAACTGTGTAATTTATAACTGTACAACGGTGCAGTCTATTAAAACGACAACCGCACGAGCGTCCTTCGGCCCGTCAATCAATTAGAATAGTCAGCAGCCTTTGTACGGCTAGCGCGTATTCCAACTTTTCATTTCCATCCATCGGCAATAAACAAAGGCGAGCCAATAATTCCCAGAAAATCGATGATCTCCCATAACGTTATTCCCCTTTTTCCTGGCGAAATTTACTTCGTAAAATCGTTCGATTGTTATGGAAGACTCGTTTCAGTGGAAAATAGCCTTTACAAAATGGATATCTTCATTTCGTAAATATCATAAAATCGATGGAGGATCAAAAAAATTTTGAGATTATTTAAATAAAAACGAATTTAGAAAATTATTTTACTTGCAATATTTGGAAAATAATTTTTCCATAAATTATTTTTTCATGTGCTTATCAGATTATTCCGGAATAATTGTGTATTATCGAAAAGTAATTTTTCTTGAAATTTTAATTTGTTATTTATCTACCTATTCTTTATCTATCTGTTTATTTATCTATCTACTCTTATCTACCTATTCTTTATTTGAATAGTCATTTTCTGTACTAATTCGCTTTATTTTCAATTATTTAGAAATAATTATATAGTCCATTTGACTTGTAAAATAATTTTTCCTCGATTGTTCTCTTATTTGACAACCAAATTATTTTGAAATAATTACACGCTCGTTCATATTAACTGAAAAATAACTGTTCTCTGAACAACTATCAAATTGTTTTGAAATTGAGATACATATATTGTTGTAATGAAATAACTTGTTTTTTGAATTATTTTATTTGGCTATTAAATTACTTCGGAATAATTATATATTAACTCATTTAAACTGAAAAATAACATTTCTCTGAACTATTTCAAAAGAAAAACTTTCTTTGTCTGAATAATTATTTCCACAACTAATTTTTCATATAATTTCTGATCAATATAAATTATTATTAAAATAAATATATTTACTTCTCAATAAATTATTATTAAATTCAAAATATTTCTCATTATACGTGTTATTATTTCAGTCACGGAATTATTTATTTTCAATTCAAATAAAATGTATCTATATGTGAAGAAAAAATTAGTCGAATTTATCAGTCGTCAATCTTCGATAAATATTCTTACTTTTGTCGAGGTTTCCTTCGCCTTTATTTGATACTTTTATTTCTGTAACGCTTTTTTCGAGATTCCTCCGATGAATTATTTACTTGATAAATAATTCAGATCCACCACACTTCTCGCTGATTTTGTTATCGATCAACATTTTCAGTTTTAACCCGATAATACGCCCCGCTTCTCTCCCTCTGGCGTCTTTGCGATAAATTATTTATCTTATACCACGTTTCCCTGTATCAGTCTCTTCGCCCGTCGAGTTCCGAGTTCCCTTCGTTCCTGTGACGTTATTCTTCTGCATACTTAATGACTAACTCGATTTTATATTGATAAAGGATCTCTCGATATTTATGGAATATATTTTTTTAGATTAGATTATATACAATTCTTAGATGCTCTTATACTACTTTCATCTTAGATAGTCTTATAGTATTTTTAAATACTTTTTATGCTTTTATCAACTTAGATTAGGTTATGTTCCATAAAACTTTTACTACGTTTATATTTAATTTTTAATCGACGTGCTGTTCTACCTATCTCCATTTCTAACTATAATTTCTAATTCTGTTAATCTTCAAATAATACAAATTACAAATTATCTAATAGAATTGTCAACTCAAGAAAGAAAATTCTGTAACCTACCTGAACTTATCAATCTACTAACATTTTTCATTCTGAATTTATTATATATGAAAATTTATATCTGAAATTTTTAATTACAATAACTTGAACAGAATTTCATTTTCGATTACAGTTGGTCAGAAACTTTAGGTTTCATTGATCGTTTTATTAGCAAAAGAAAAAAATTCTTGTTCGTACGTTTGGCGAAACTCAACAGTTTGCATTCCAAAGAGCAGCACAAATGGCTGGTCGATAATGCAGCGTGAAACGCGAGCTCGGCACAATAATTAACCAGGAATCCCACTGCCATTTGCGACCACGAAAATGGCTAAACCCAACCGCTACGGGACACTGTGGCTATGTGGAACCGGACCTAACCTAAATCCCATTGAATCCCATGGCTCGCTAAACGGTATCGTTACAAATTGGCTCAGCTTACCATTACTTGGTATATTGTTTCAAAAAATTGGATTTTAAATGTATTAATAAAAAATTTATAAATGTAAACACGATTAAACAATTGTTAGGGATAATTATAACAACATTGAATTAAATGAGATAAATTTTCAACAAAAAATTTTTAACAGCAGAGTATGATGCATTTTTGTTGATTTTCTGATTTTTTAGGTATTTTTTTTTTTTTAGTCATTTTTTTTTAAGAAAACGTAGTTATTAGTGTGACAATATTAATGATAAATAATAATTCAGTAGCTCAGTAACCTAGACCTGGACAATTGTAGGAAAATGGTAATTCTGGGACTGAATTAGATGATTCTAAGAATATCTTAATTGAGGATATATTCTCTGGGAAAATTCTAATTTAGCCATCGTCAGTGGGGGCTATAATGGATCTGGAACACCCACCATATTATATCTGAAAGATGATACTATTAAACATGTGGATATAGACGCGTTTTCGCTTCCTTATCTTGGGAACAGAAACTTTCTAGCGATTGTTTGCCAGTGACTTTTATAGAACTGTTTATAGCGCTGAGGAACAGTATTTCATTTAATTCAATCTACAGTCTTTGAAATAACTTGCAAAACGAAAGCTAATTTCTACATTAAGACGTAATTTAAAACTAGAAAAAATTGTCTTGGAGAAAGTTCAAATATATTACTTTACCTGTATTACTAATTAAGGAAATTAATAATATCTGTATATTCAAAAGTAATCAACTGAAGAACACTTCATCTAACCTACACAACAATCTTTGGAACAATTTATATACCTAGAGACAATTTGCAGATTAATAGCTCATTTTTAAATTATATTACAGAAGTGTCTCTATGAATATCCTTATTACATATATATTATCAATTGTTGAAACAGCCTATATGTTCAAGAACACCCAATGCAAAAATAACTTTCCAATTACCATTATAAACTGCTTTTAAGATATCTAAATCACATACTTCTTCCCTTACAACCGATCACGGTCTTTGAAACGTCCTGTATATAAGGAATAGGCGGGAGATTCAAAAAATTTTCATGAATCTGTCCAAGATATAAAAGGAAAAGAAAAGAAGGCACTAGCGAAGGTGACTGTATGGAACTTGCTTTCAAGGCCCCTATCGGTGAGCATGACAGTTCAGTGGCACACATACGCATCTATAACCTGCTCGGCGAACGTTATCGCGGGTTAATATCGCCGGCTTATCGCTAGTTGCGGTGCGTGACGTCTGCACGCATCTGCGCGTGCGCACACTACCCGAGCGCTGCAACCTGCAACCTGTGCGCTCCTATTACATAACACATCATTCAGAAACACGCCGTCTATGCGCACAAACAGGGTGTTTCGAAAGTAGTCGTGCCACCCGTCTAGCGGCTGCAACCTCGTGAATCGCGACTCGAGTGCGGATAATTTTAGACCGAACGCGATCCCCGAGCTGAGGAACATTACGGTCATGCGAATGTGGCCTGAAGGATAATTAGAATATGTCTGAGTAGATATTGGACGTAAAAGATTGCTTTTTCTTGTTTAGGTTATGTCGAATTATAGAAGAAGTCTTTTAGGACTGGATTCTCTTCTGTAGAAAACTTTTTTGTAAGGATTGTTAATAAAAAGATGTATGTTTAACAAGGGTTGATTATGGATATCAGTTTATTTTGACTATAATAGTGGAACACAAATTCATCCTACCTTTTTTGTACAAATCAATATATAACATATATTGCAATGAATATAAACAGAGGACGAATTTATGTCGAAAGAGTGGACATGGGTCTACTTTGGAAATTAGGTTATATCAATGACAACAGGCAAGAAGTAATTAACACACTACCATAGTAACCACAATTTAGGTAGGGTAACGTTCTTAACTTACGTGAGTTTCATTTTACTGAATCTAGAAGGTGAAGTACACAACGGGGAAACTTCTAACTTCACATAACCACGTGAAATCTCGTGAGTTGGAAAAATAATGCTACTCAGATTACCGATCAGATTTCTATCAGAGAAGTTAAAAATTCACTTCCAACCACTTTTACGATTACACGTGTTACATTAAACGAGCAATTCTTTTTAAGGGTCAAGATTATGGGAACTAACCTCTGGGTGGTGCTGGCGGGGCCCTCTTCGGGGTGTCGTCGGCAGAGGGCGTTCTTTCCCTCATGCTTTCTTATAGGACCCCTTAGAGCCACCATTTAGGCGAGACCACGTGCCGTATCCTCCTGAAACATTATAAAATAGAATCTTAGAATCTGTTCTTCGTCTTTCTAAGTTTCTATATCATTTTAAGTTTCTACATATTGAGAGTACTTCGAAACACAACTGTCATTAAAATACTGCTATGGACCAAATATTCTAAAATCCTGGTGTTAACTATAAAATATCATTTCTACAGAATTTTATATATACATTTGTATTTCATAATTGCTAATGATCCATAGCAATTACATATATGCACCTGAGTTCAAAATTAATTTGTATAAAATGCACTTCCAGTAAAAAAACACCAGTAAAAGAAAAGCAACAATAAAAAGGATTAACGAGATAACGTCGCTGTTTTGATAATGATATAGGATGTGTTTCTATTCACGAAGGTCTGAAATTAACTATTCCCGTAGTGTCACTTCCTTCTTCCAGTGTCTCCTTAACTGTAGCATGAATTTTTCGTTATGGAGATTTGAATTTAACCTATCACTATTGAGATTACTGGGAATTTAAATTCTATCCAATTTCCTATCTATTTGCACGTAAGAAACAATAGCAATATTTTATCACGGATAATCTCACTTTTACTCCACTGGCAGCCATATTGGTTCCGTGAACGAATATAAAATCGAATTTCGAAATAGTTTGCGATCCACCTGATACCTAGTTCCAATAAGCATAGAAAGCAGAGGCATCTAATTCCGCGTATCATTCAACTAGAAAAAAAGTGGCGGAAGATCTGGTATAATCGAGTAACAGTATCATACAGGTGATATGAGACTGCGGAGGCACGCTCACGGTGATACGTAGACGAGGATCGTGATATATAAGGCGGCTAGAGCTCGCGAAACCTCTCTTCGTATCATCGAGACCGCGTAGGAACACATACAGTGATTCTCAGCCTCATAATAACTTTTTACTAATTTTCAATTTAACATTTCAATAATTTCGTCGAGCAGAAATAATTATTTAAATTAAATTACAAAATTACGTTCATTTTCCTAGAAATTATCAAAAACTTGAACCAAAGTTAAAATGAAAGTTAATAAGAAATTATCATAGGACATTCGATCAATTTAAATTCTTAATATTTAAAGATATTTGTTACATCCAGGGATAATATCAACTTTTTGACTCAATATTATTTCGTAATTATATTAGGTTAGATTAATGTTTTCAAATATGTGGAATAGTTGTTTTCCTTACCGTTTTACGACAATCTTACTAACAATTTACTTAAATAACTGATGCAGATACATAGTTTCTGATAAAATTATGTTATATCAGCTTTTTTATAATAATTATTTTTATGACTTTATTACGATAGGGTCAACAGCAATTTAAACACCCGATATGCAAATGTTTCCCAATACAGCCGTAATTGGCCACATTGTCGTTCGAAAGAGAGATAACAAATAATTATTTGTGGATAATAGAGACTTTTTCAAACAATCATCACTGGACATGCTAGGAGATAAGGATTGTTTGAAGTAGCTTCTTATCGCTACTAATCTGTTCTCTCTCGATAATCGTGTAGCCTAGAAGCTTATGCAGCGTGTCGTACACCAAATTACACAATATTTAGATAATGCTAGTTATCGCACCGTATCTAATAACAGCTATCAATAGTAGAATGATATTTTTACAATTGTTATTAATAATATATTAATGATAAAAGAAAGTTAAGCTTCGGTGCTCCAGTTATAGATTAAATTTCACTTCAAACTATTTTGATACAAGATTTCATCTTATGTCAATAGAATAAGACGCTATTATTCGATCGAAAGACAAACAACGGTAAAACAAAGTGCGGCCATTCTTATGTCGCACGCGCAGCCATAACATCAAGGCCACAGTGGCGCTCTCTGTCGCAAATTTCCACCGCCATTACCATCAATCTCCGTGAAACGATAGACATTCCATATTATCGGAATGTTGTACGAACAAACAGTCATGGCCCCTGGCAGCTTAATGCCATTGGGACCGTGTGATTCAATAGTGGTTCTCAACTATAGTATGATATATATAGTGCATCAAGGATCATCGTCCATCAGCGATACCAGTCGCATTGTCTGTTGCACTTCGCATAATGGTCATAATTGCGACCGCTGCCAGCCCGTTATTAGTCTTGTCGCTTCTTGAGAACCGTAGCAAGACCTCGTATCAGTGGTTCTCACTAGTGAAATATTGCTGTTGTTAGGGGCTCTTTTTCAAATATGAAAAAAAACTGATTTACTTACTGCCGTCTGTAAACGCTTCGAGTTGATCGAAAACTAAGACTGTAAGATAGATATGTATATAAATAGTTGTATAATTTCCCAGAAACACAATATTCACGTAAAAACAGAACTATATCAATTCATAAAAAGAAGACGAAGTCAATATGTTAATGTATACCCACAAAACTATACGTTTATTGGTTACATAATAAATAGTAAAACAAATCGTGTTAAGAAAAGAAATTAAAACTAGATTTTCATGGAAAGTAGCCTAGATGTATCGACAAGCATAAGACATAAAACGCAATTATTGAGGAGAAATGCCTGAAAAGCTGGAGTTTCCGCAAATTTTCGTCACGAAAGCGGAACCAAACGATTTCTTACGACTTCGTGGCGAACCGGAAGATCGATGAATCTACTTTCGCCACGATGATCCCACGTCTTCGAAACGCCAGCGAAACCACTAATCGCCCCGGAGGCGCATTCGATATTTGCTAGCACAGACCAGTGATTCGGTAGGCGTTGGCATAGGCCCTGCACCCAACCACTTCGGAACGACCCTGGCTCTTCGTGGCTTGGTCCAGAGCCAAGGCAACGTGCATAGTCACTCCCCCTCGCTCTTTCACGACTTCTCACCCGCTCTCCCCGTTACTTCTATCTAGCAAGAGAGATCTGCTCAATCTCACAGGATTAGGAGACTATTTGAACTGCGTGATGCTACCACCTCAGTGATGCTGGTCTCAACAGGTCACGACATTGGTACTTGATACGACTCCTCGACACGGGGACGATCATGGTATTACACGAGAAATGACACTTTCAGCCATAGTCACTGCCTTAGCCATGTTTCCCCCTCCTTCTTTTATTTTCGCTCTACTTGTAACAAATATGAAATTTATCAAGGGAAGACACTTATTCTTATTTTGATTCTTCGCATTAGCGATTTAGTCCAGACTATTACTATTAAGTCCAGACAACCATGCAATTTTTCAAAGAAACACATTTTTACTTGACAGCTGATATATAAGTACAGTTCCAAATTTTTAATAGGTCAGGTCTGTTTTATTGAATTTTTATCTTGGAGAGGCTTGCTACATGATATTGATGTATATATGTCAAGTAGAAATGACTCCACCAGTGTAACGATGAAGAAGAAACCTGAGCAAAGTAACACGTATTGGGTGATTCAAAAGTAATGACAAACAGTTAATTCTAGATTACAATCTCACATTACATAACAGTTAACTCTATTGAAGGTTTCGCATTTCTATGATAAATTATCATATCCTTTTCAATCAACATCTTTAGATGTTTGAAGAAATTTTTAAACAGAGTTTTTAAGATTATAAGAAATCAATATTAGAAAATTATTTCGCTATAACACATCCTATTCCTATCCTCAGAATAGTTTGGCATTTCCAATTGGTTAAAAAGTAGAAATTCTGGTTGGACATCGTGCATTCCTAAATATAGCGGTACGGCGAGAAGACAACTCCACGAAAAGAAAACAATCGTTCAAATGTTTCACGGAAAGGGACTGATGAGATGATGGTGACCATCATAAAACTCCCATAAACTTGAAACACATAGCGCACCAGTTTTAATCATGAAAACAAAATTGCAAGTCTCAATTTCAACACTATAGAAAAATAAAAATAAAAATCAATTTTTAAACAGTTATTCGCATTGTTGTAAAATAATTAGAAATATTCAGAAATATTGCAAAGACTACATTCATTTTCATTACTGTCATATATATAATTATTGTTATTCTTATCTTATATCGGTCTTATATTGTTATAGTTACTGTTCTATATAAAATTTTATATTTATTTTAATTGTACCTTTTTGCGAACAATAAGGACGTTCTTGTCAAATAGGGCGATATTGATTGAAAAATTGGTATTGACTATACGTGATCCCGCATGGCGAAATCCGTTTAGCACGGTATAACGCATGCCATTTAGAGGAGGCGTCGAGTTTAAACACTGAATCTCTATAAATCAAAGAATTACAGAGGGTTACACAGCGTTTGCCTGGAATGCTGAAACGCGACATTCCACCGTGGAAAAGTCTGCACTGCACCACTATTACTGGAACCATTCCATTCCCCCCCCCCCCTTTCTCTTTCATTTCGTTTCTTTTCGTTCTCTTTCTTTTGCTTTCCGAAGACACGCTTAAGTGACTGTGATATCGATTAAATGCCTCCATTTTGTACTCGCCTGGCCAGCCATCCTTCGCATTAATTAAAAGCAAACTATTTTTTCATTTGTTCTACCATTTAAACAGAGAAACCTCTTTTATCCCATAAATACAAGTTTGTTTGTCAATCTGACATTCGAAGGTACATAGAGTACATCTAGAGTTATTCCCTAAGAAATCCTCTAGACGCAGTTCCTTAGAGAAAGTATTCTGTAAAGCGTGATCTTCAAATTGAGCTTGGAACGATGAAATAATTTAGGAATAATAAAAAAATAATGTTTTTTAAAAGATACGATATAATTTTAAAAGCGACGCTACAATAAAAATTGCTCCCGCCATAATCCGCCATTGTTCACATCATTCCCCAAAAGCGAATCAAAATTCCCTATGAAGTGGATCAATCAGAGTAAAGTGTTTCCATGTAGACAAAAGAGAGGACGAAAACGCGTTAATAGAAAACCAATCGGGATAACCAAGTTCCTGCGGTATTTTCGAGGGTGAGAGCCACTGTGAACGAACATGACGTGCCGTGTGTGTCATTGGCATCATTGAATAAAACCACCGCTTGATGGTTACTTTATACCGAGCTTTATTAGTTGGCTGCGAGGTGATCGCGCCACGTTTTGCCACAGCAGCGGCTTATTTAGAGTTCATGTACAACCCGGCGAGTTTTTACGCTTCCGACGATCATCACGAAAACTCGCGAGCCCAGATATTTTACAGGGCCGATGAAAACACGTAGTCCACCCTCTCTTTCGATCTATAATCCATCCTGTAACATCGTGTCAACAAAGTTCGAATTTTTTTTTGCGTTAAACAATTTTATGGCAAAATTTCGATCTTTTTTAACGTTGGATAATTTCTTAATTTAATATTTTTTTACGATGAACAATTTCTTAAACAAACACTGGATTCTTTACGGTAAGCTTAAATTTTGGATTTATTGCGTTAAACAACTTTCTATATATTTCAATATCTTCGATTTCGTATGTAGGAAAAAATTGGTTAACTATTGCGGGATTTATATGGATCCATAAAAAAAAAATCGCGAATTACTACAGAATATGGTGATGCAGGGACAGTATTTAAAAAAATGGATATACGATAGCGTAAAGTAGGCTGCGATAAAGAAATAGGTTATAAGGTAGTATAATAAGATAGAATAAGTCGTGACAAACCGAAGCTAGAAATATTATATGGAGTCGCTGCAAATAGACATAAGAAACAGATAAAGAGGCGAAAGAAACCCAACCAATCGTGCACTTATGAAAACAAAGATTGCAATAGGATACGAGCAGACTCGCTACACTAAATGACATATACACATACATACACAGTACATATGGATTCTTAACATCGTGTCAAAGTTTGCATTATTCCTGGACTAGATAATATTTACATTTCAATGTTTTCAATTTTGTGTGTATACTTTTCTTTGAAAGAAATCAAGGAGAAATGAATTCCTTTTTGGACTACTATTTATTTTACGAAGATCTTGTTGATAAATTTTATTTACTTTCTTTTGGCAGAATTTTAGATGTTAAGATTCTATTTCAATCATTTCTCATGCTTTACTTATTTCGTTATATTTATCGAAAGAGAATAATTGGACCATTTTTCAAAATTAGCATTTCGTCTAAGCGATCGATCAACTATGAAGTTATTAATTAATCAACATACTACTGCTTTTGTCACGTCACGTGATATTTAACAACTAGCGGTCGTTAAACGATGCTTATCAGCCGCTTTATAATTACAATCATTATCACGGCTGCTAAGTGGTCCGAACCATTCATAATCGATGACGAACGACGTGTTAATTGATATTAATCGATTCCCGATAGACTTCCTACAATCCTTCACTATCGAATCCTCCTATTCCTAAAAATCGACATCTGCAGAGAAGTTTGAGGTTAATAAAAGAAGAACAGTAAAAATACCATTAAAATTTGGTAACTTTTCAAAGCATGATTTCCGACTTTTCATTTCTTGGTAAAGAATATAATCCCTCTGATTTTTTTGATATAAAATGTATATTTTGAAAATTCTCAAATTATAAGGAAAGAAATTAAAATGCCATATCAAATTGTAAAAATATAAAGATAACCTCTTGAAAAGAATATCACCTTATTCTTCAATTCTAACCTTACAAAGAGTATATTTTGAAAATTCTCAACGTCATAAAGCGAAGAAAAAAGAAAAAGAAGAAAAACATTAAAAACTTGTACTAAAATCTGAGGAATTTAATTCCTGGCAAATAATTTGTTTACTTCCATTCACAATGTTGGAATAGAATATATATATTGGTACAAAATATATAACAACGTTTAAAAGGTCGAATTGGAAGAAAATGATGACAAATGAATAGCTGATTGAGGGTAAAATATAAAATCGTAAACAGTGATACAGATTTGTTACGATAGGATATACGCAAACTTTACTAGCAGGTCGGAGACATTGAAAAGTTGATGTGCTTTTTTACTGGGATCCGTGAAAATAAACAAGCCGACCACGTGCAGGTTATATAAGCATACTTTGCCAATGACACGCGAGTCTACGTTTATGCGAACGTCACGCGGAATACACATTCGATGGAAATTCATGATCGCCGAGTATAATCAAGAAATTTAACTTCTGACAAGGCAAGCATGGAGCAAAACTGACCTTCCAGATAATTGCGAGCTTCGAAGAAAGAAAAAAACGACACTTGACACGATTTGACTAATCATAAAGCTATTTTCCTTATCTCTCTTCGTCCGTCGCTATGATTTCTGCTATCACTCCTTTAATTTTCCTTTTTTCGTACGATATTCTAGACGTACAGCTATTCAGACAGTTAAACATGTAGTTAGTCTAAAACTATTCTAAATAGTAATAGTTGTATTGTATATTATCCTAGATTTCTATTTCTAATTGTTTAACTCAATATTGTACATATAGGAATATAATTATAATAATGATTATACTCTAAATGCTCGCTTTTCTAATTTTACATTTTTTACAATTATTTATTTTTATTTAATAAATATAATTTTGGTATAACTTGTATCTGTACGATAAATACAAAATTGCATGCATTCAATTAATTTTTACCTCATTTCGTCTCTTTTAATAAATACCATAACCTCTTAAAAATCTTGTATCGCTATCTTTTGGACACCCTCTATATTATTCCAAATATTTTCAATGATACCGACCTTCGGAAAGTTAAAACCTTTATTACGGCTGCCAAGGGTCAATAAACCTGATTTATTGGTTGGAATGAAGGCAGGTCGAAGGGACCCGGTTGTAACTGTTCTTATGATGGCGGTCGGTTTCCGGGACTAGAGAAATGTCAATGTGGAAAAGTAAATAGGGAACAGTGCTGCTGTCAGGGTGAATAGGCTTAAGCATAGTAAAGCGAGCGAGACAGTAATTTAGATAGAAATGTGTTTGCATTTAACGATCCAACATTTCTTACATTTTCTACATTATGAAAAACGTTAAAAACCCTAATGAAATAATTTAGGTTATTTGGTTACAATTACTTGATTCGCAGGGTTTTTGGTTAGATTTAAAAAGAGAAAGAGTTTGAGGAACATCGATGAATTTGAAAAAAGAATATTAACATCTTTGGAGAATTTTCTGACAGATATTTTGTACAGAATTAAAAAAGAGATTAACAATAGTGATAACAACATGCACTTTGATACAATTGGATAATCTAACCTAAAGTGTGTATCGTCTATGACCCAACGATACAAGTTGAGGGTTAAGTATATTTTTACTGAATTCAGTGGTCCAGTTTAGGTAGTACGAGCAGTGCTCAAAATAGCGTAACCCGAGTAGACAGGGTGTTATTTTGAGCGCGCGATTTTCTACTTTGAGACGTACACTTTCCCCAGTGACGATGAGCTTTCTATTTAACCCTTAACTGCTACTTTAAGCTTTGGGAGTGCCTCAAACGTCATAAACATTTCTACAATATAAACATAAAAATTTCTACGACATCCTCAGGCAATCAGCCGGTTGTAAATCAACCTATAAAACAACCTACAGCAATACTAGGTATAAAATTAAAACTTAATACAGACAAATTACTTACAAATAATTTTTCAATTATAAAAGCAATATAATTTATTTTCAATAAAAGTGAAGTAAGATATTAAAATATGATTATGTATTCAGTAAAATATTCAGCATAGTCTGAGGATCTCTTAAAAACACGAAACTTTATCTCTGATCTTATCTGCAAGCCACAAATACAACGAAAAAAAATTGCACCGACAACAGAATTCGTTTTTGAAAAAGAGAGAAAAAGGAAACGTTCGAATGTCAAAGGTGAAGAATTTCCTGTGTGATTTTCAGGATTTCTAGGATGAGTAACTATAAACAGTCGCAAGAAATTGACGGCCGTTTAACCAGAATCGAAGTCGACACGTCGTCGGCCATAGTCGAGCTGCTGGAACCCACGTATTTTCTGACGTATACTACACATGTACGTGTGAATAGTGTCTGTGTACGAGTATGTATGAGTCTCATGGTTACAATACAACGAAAGCTCACTATACCATACCAACTTAGAACTATATGAAACGAACTAACTGTGCAAGATATTCGAGAAAACATATATAGTCACTATTTTAATATCGATGGTCAAATGCAATATCTAAGCTATAGATGTTTATGCGTTTATGAGAAATTTAGAAATACAGAAGTGTGCAGAATGCACGCAAAGCTAAAATATGTGAAATATTCAAAGTGCTCGGAGGAATATTTGGAGGGTGAAACAAATTTTTATTTAGGTTTCGATCTTTTATTTATTGTAATACTTTAAAATAGGAAATGTATATTGTTATGCAGTTCTAACACTATAAAATGGCTGAAAATTATCCACATTCGAAGTGAACCGTATAAAACACAATATTCACTACTTTAACATCGTTAAGCAAATTTGCTTTTGAGATTAATTTAAACTATTATACGGTTTGTAGGGCAAAGGATCGAATTTAAAATTTACAGGAACATTAATGATTTACAAACATTTGAATATTTATCCGATCGAATTACGGCTCAAAATTCTCGCCATTGAAATTATTATTATTATCATATAATATATATATTATAGTACCGACTATTTGTGAAAATTGATTTGTTTCAACAAGCTTGGACAGATTAACAAGTATATCGAGACGCTTCTAACATTACGCGTAGGATACGGTGTTTAAAAATAAACAGAGTGGATATTTTGCTTAATCGTCAATCAGGGCAAAATGTTATCTTTCAAAGCGTTGTCACGACGCCATATTATCAGACTGTACCTAGATATAGTAATTCGTATCATTGGGTACAGTTTATACACCCTGAATAAATCTAATATTTCGAATAAATGAAATATTCGAAAAATTATTTAAAATATTAAAAAAAAAATAAGAATTTTGAAATTTTGATATTTCTAGTGTTTGCGAATTAATTCTAATAATACGTGAAGTTTCAGCAAGGCCCATTAGCTGGTAAATCCTGAATAAACGAAGTTCATTTTTAGTCTTTTCTCTGTTACTATTTTCCTTCTAAAGAATTTCTTACGTGTAGCTTCTTTTTACTTAGTTCCAAGTACCGTGAATAGTTCATTTGCATCCTCTTTAGCCGAACAACTGCTGCAGGAATTTTTTCCGGCTTGAATATTCCTCGTTTGCAGATGGTTATATGTAGACTTCGCGATCGATCATTTCAAACTTCATTTTCGAATTTGTTTATTTTTCGTGAAATTTATTTTCTTGAGAAAAAATTGTTAAAAATACATTCTATGAAAATTTAATTTCTTTCGCTTACGTAATACCAATTTAAAAAAAAAAGAAATACAACGTAAGTTGAATTATTTCCTGTAGTTTAAAAAACAATTGAGGGAGAGCTCCACGAAAATGAAATTCGTTTTTCAGTTTCCAGAATTCTATCATTCGGGAAACAATTTTATTAAGGAAAATTCGACAGAACTGGAACGTTCCTTTCAACCCCTTAAAGTCTTAAACCCTTAGGTCATAAAAAAGAAATTTCTAACCGAAGAACTTATTAGTTCAAAATTTACAACTGTTGTTAGCAACAGAAAAGAAATTTACGGTCAAAACTCAACTCATAATCGTAGCACAAGTACAATGATTTACCATGCTCCACTTCGGCTGCCCAGTCCTTATCAAGTTCAATACTTCACGATAAGATTAAGAAACTAGAACTTCAACGTCGACCGTGTATCACCGTGATTCTTCGATTAAAACAGCAAATTCTATCCGGAGGAATAAATCACTCTTTACAACCAATTTCATCTTAAATTGGTTAACACTAATATAAAAATGTAATATTTATCTTTTATTATTCGTAATTCTTTTGCTCTGTCACTTGAAGATGACTTCCGGTTGCTTCTTGCAACCATTACTCGATCTAATCATCGTCTACAATAAAAGGTATAAAAATTTACTTTCCAATTAAAATACATTCAAATAAAGGGGAAATGATAATATTTTGCGAATTATCGTAGAAGATATTAAGTATATCTGGATTAGAAAAATTAGTGAGTGAATGTGGAGTGAGATTTTGCAACCGAACATCATGAGTCGCCGTGGTTTTGCAAGGGAAAAGTTCTCACGGAAGATATTTCGTATTGTTCGCGGTGAGGAACCACTTCTCTCGCCCTTGCTCTGCTCTCCTATCCTCTCATTTACTTCGACCATCTCTCTTCGACCATTACACTTCATCCTTGTCGAACACGAATTTCGTGGAACTTCTCTCTTTTCAGTCTCACCCTCGACTCTTTTCTCTCCTTTTCTTCAACTATTCCCTATTCGCTCGCGGCGTCACGAAATCCAGCCGTGTTCGAGCGACAAAGACGGAAATAGACGCAGGAACGACGGGAAGAGAGAGTACAAAAGCGGAGAAGCCTGCCTTTTGTCCGGGGCGCGGCGTGCGCGCGCGCGAGCTGCAAAAGCGCTCAAGCGTCCTTCTGTTTCGAGAGTATTTTGTGAATACTGTCGAAAATCCATTGCCAGCTTTTAAGCTTTGCACGTATTATACATAGTGTATAATAATTTCAGAAAAACATATTGAGAACTTCTTTAGTATTTTTTATCAATTGATACGTTGCCAGAAATGGCAAAATAGTATTGGGTTGTACCGTGTTTTTGAATTTATCGTGTAAAGAGAGAAAATAGGGACAATATACGTTTACAACTTAATAAATACATTTTCATTGTACATTCTAGCATAGTAGTACCGTGAATACAGTGGCACATATAGTATCATACTGCGATACTGATAAGTCGCTTTACTTTACAGTCCGTTGCTTTAACTTTTATTCTATATTTTTCATAAAATAATAGAATCCATTTATTATATTTAAATATCCTAGAACTACGTATAACACACAATTAAAATCTAACCTAAACTATCATGGCTATCTACAACGCAACAATATCAATCGAGGGTTAAAGTTTGTTTTTGGTCGACAAAAGTTTTTGATAATTCCCTATATTTTCTGACAATATTGGATCGATATACATGATTTAAGAATCTTCATTCTTTAGTTCACTCGTGGATTTAGAGAAATTTTTATCAAGGGGATGATATAATATTATCAAATCAATTCAACAAATCTCGTATAAAAATAACGATCTTTCGTTAAAGGAACATTTTCCTTTAAAAGAATACGAATAACTTTGTTACATAACAATATTTTACATACTACTCAGTAAACGCTATCGGCGGTAGAGTTTTTGTTTCTTTCGGAAGAAATACATATAGCCTTCATATTTATTAATATCTCGTTCATTACATATTAGAACTCTAGCCATTAGTGTACCTAATAATAATAGGTTATGAAAGTGATTACATGACGCAAATAAATCAATCTCATTGCATACCTCGCACAAGATACACACAAATAAATATAGAATAGCCTTTGTTATTGCCTTTCTCTCTCGCCGGTTCATAAAACTATCGCACAGGTTATTAACGTATTACATACTACGTTCCGAACGAAATTATATATAGGTTTCGCGTTATTATAGTCGCTAGGATCTTCAGATTGTAATTACCGCCTCTCTCTTTCGTTTCGAATCTCGTTTTGCTTTGATCTCGCTTTATCGTGTCTCGAATTTAAAATTTGAAGTAGGGGAAGGTGCGCCCGAGGTGTGTAGGTTGGCTCCCGTGCTGCGCAACATTAATGGCGGCGCTATGCGCGCCAAAGCGGCCAAGAAACAGTGGCATTTTATGAAAATCGTCAAGAGTCCCTTTGAGGTATTTGCACCGCGCACTTCTCAACCAGAGAACCATCGTTCGCGTATATATATACGGTTTCCGTATCGAGCAGCGACTCGACGTCCGTGTGTTA
The DNA here is from genome assembly GCF_024516045.1 of Bombus affinis. Classification (NCBI taxonomy): domain Eukaryota; kingdom Metazoa; phylum Arthropoda; class Insecta; order Hymenoptera; family Apidae; genus Bombus; species Bombus affinis. The sequence continues at coordinate 6,183,461 of NC_066359.1, forward strand.
TCGATCGTACCTCGTCATTCTTCCCTCGAACGCTCTTCAAGCGTCGATTAACGAAACTCTGCGGGACTTTGAAAGATCGATACGATTCTTTCTTCCAGGTTTCATTCTGTTTTTTGTATAACGTTTCTCCATTTGTTGATGTCGTAACATCATTATGAGGCTTAATTAAGTTTTAAAATGTGGCATAAAGCCATAAAGAGAGAGAGAGAAAGAGAGACAGAGAGGTTAATGCGCCTTATGGTAAATTCTGCCTTATATTTGTAGGAATTTTTTGAAAATCCTTAGATAGATGTAGTATCGTATCACTATATTACATTATATTACCATATCATCACTGAAATTTAGGGTTATATTATAGTACTGTATCATGGTATACTATTGAGTTGATATACTGATGAGTTGTAAATGTAATATACGAATCATTTATGATTCAATGATACTATTGAGAATTAATTAACATAAATTCAATCTATTTCACATCGCAATTTGGGTCTTCGTTAAGCCGAATTTACACTGTTTTATTTCTCATCAGCGTACGTGATAAGGATGCTAATAGCGTTCATCCACCGTGTGCTTCCAAAGTGACAGTGTAAATTCGACTTTATTGTAATAGATGATCGACAAGAATCACTTTCTATATCATGTAGTAATACGTACGTCAATCGCCTACGAGATGTTACAAGATGTATACTGTTTCCTTTGATCAATTAGCGTTTAGTACACAGAGGCAGCGGTGTCCTGATCGGCGTAAAAGCGCTTATAAACAATGATGTCCAAACATGTCAGCCGGTAATGGCACGTAGCAGTCTTTCGAGAGCGGCAGGATGTGTCGCGTGTGTGCAAAGCTGCGCGATCGCAACACCAAACGATGCGGCCCTAGTACCGATGTAGTAAACGTGATTTAGCGACGTCTACCGCGATTTATTTACGAATCGACAGTCCGCAACACGCTTGAGGTAGTACGCGGTCAGACGTGTCCAAATATATATTCCTAAACGTAAAAATTATTCCACCGTAAAATATTTCCACGAAAAATATTTTACTTCCCATACCTTTTTATTTACATTGCGGATAAATCGTTTAATATAGATGAAACTTTATAATACTATTTTATCTTGCTGAAAAAGTAAAACATTAAAAATCTTTTTATGCAAAACAAATTTCAGAAAGTTCGATTAAATATGAACCATAGTATATTAAGTTTTATCAAATTGTGTACAGTTCTACTTTATCGGAGATTTGAGGTTAGGTTCGATAGAAAGCACGGTTGTACCAAACTTAAACCATTAAGAACTAATTTTCTATTAACCAATCCGCAATTTATTTCCTATAAATTTACATTATTGAATTCTGTCCTTTTCTTTTTAAAGATTAAGGTTATGGAAAGCAATTCCAGGAATTTTCTTAACGCTTTCTTCATGAATATTTTTTCCTCTGTCTAATATACCACAATTTCATGAAGTTTGACAAAGTTTGAAGAACCATCTTTCTTCTTTCTGAAGAAAATCAATGAAGAAACGAATGGAAAGTTCCTCCTGGCCTCGTCTAAGAATTATGATAAACTACGTTTTATTATTAAATTATGGAAATTAATTATGGATTGCCCTTCCGCGACTATATTATGCCGTTTTACTTAACCAGGATAGATTTGGCTTCGATAGAGGCGGGCCAGACGATTAAAGAACGGGTGAGGTGTATTTTCGTCAGCCTCGCCTAGGTATCGGTACCGCAAAATCGCGTTGCGCCATTTCAGTGGTACCAAACTTACTCTACCAGTGGAACCAACATAAAATTCACCCCACTAACGACCCATCAATATAAGAATCATGCAAAAGCAACAGTATTAGAAAGTTTAACACCTTTCACATTTTATCAACACCTTCGATATATGTATGCAAAATCTATTAACTCTGTCACACTGTATTTAAATACTAGTCCAAACCCTAAACCAAAAGTGTATTAACAAATTTTCAAACTCCTTTTTCTCGAAACCGAGACGCCGTAGGAAAAAATTTTATTCTATTATTACAAGATAGGATTCAAGCACGATTAATTTATAATATTTGATTTTCAAATATTTCCATAGGTAAATATAATGCGTAATGCAATATGGATACTGTTTCCCTTATTAGTAATTTAGTTGACAGCGTGCAGCTGTTCCCAGCCATTTTCTCTCCCTTATGTAGGCGGTTGTGAAAGTGTTAACATTTCCTTCGTATTTCTGGGCCGACAGCGTGTTAACACATTGGTTACCGTTTCACGCGATACTTGACTACGTATCCGTCGTATCGATTGCTGTCTGTACCATGTTCGCAGGCACAATCGCGCGAGAACCACCATCGATGGGCTATTAATACGTTGCCAAAAGAAAATGTGTTTATTTCGTCCAACGACCAAACCGTAATTTCAGCAGTGCAATTTGGTGTGCATTTCGTAAAACGTAGTACATTACGGGCTAATGTTAATTTCTCGAGTGAAAATACACACGAGCCGCTTCTAACGAGATATTAACGTGATAAGACTTACATGGAATGTAATTTATTGCAAATGTAAAAAAAAAAAGAAAAACCGCAGTGCTACGTGGTAACGATCAGTTACCAAAATATTTGCATAGAGAAAGTTCTCGAAATCTATTCCTAATACCGAAATATCAAGCACAGGGCACTGCATAGTATAACCTATATGTAAAGTGTAATTTAAAACAAACTTTAAAACACGTAAAACTACGTGATCACGTCCATTTCCTAAGATCCACGGAAAGAGTTTAAGATATATCTCCAGCAATGTACATACACAGTATAATTTCTTGCAAATGTGAAAAAAACGCGATACTGTGTGGAAACAAAAAAGAATTATCACAGTTCTTAACGGAAATACTTTAAAACTTGCTTTAAAAAAAACGTCAATGCATAATTTATTAGAAAAACATAGTGCTACATACTAAATATTCTACGTGATACGGTCTTTCTTTTTTGCCTATTTTTTTGTCATTTCTTCGCGAGAGACGATTACATCGATAAAAATTCTCGAAACAAGCAAGTGGAATTTTCGCGACGGTTCACGTCGACATTATCTGCTGCGCTGAACGCGTTAAGAGCCGAGTGAAACGGCCGCAGACAGCGCCTTAAGCTTTTTTCACGCGGATACCAAGAGGCTGACCCACTTGCGCGGCAGCCTATACGCCGTGCAAATTGCCCGTAGAATTTCGTCGCCAAGTTTCGGTGCAAAATGCCGCGAGCTGTTGCGCGAAACTTTAACACCACCGCAAGACCTTCAACGATTCGACGAGTTACGATAAATTTACGAAGAATCGATACTGATATTATGCGATCATTATGAAGCTGTTTCAACATCTAAATATTTATTAACATTAGGTACATTCGTTCGAGTCTCCTTAAAAGATCGCATCACGTGTTATTATTTTCATATCAAATATATTTATGACCAAGGAGCGTTTCTTTTTTCTGCAGTTTTATTATACCTTTCACGAAAGAATTCAAATACGCGTGTTTTTACGCCTCTTAAATAATTTTTGCAATATTCCTTTAGACGTAGAAATTAGCGAGAACTTTATCACATACTCAATCCGATATGTATGTTTATTTCGTTCAACGATCAAACTGTGATATATTCAGATGTAAGTTGGAATAAATTTTAATAGGAAATTATTAAAGTTTATTTTCGTACCACCGGAATTCCGCGAATTCTTTTTACGGACGTATCTCTGTTAATTTTACTGCAGCGACTGACTTTTTTTTTCCTCTTTCTGCAATGGCGGCGGCGCAGATTGATACGTTCTGCGAAGTCTGAAACGGCGCGGCTCGTTTTAATTCGAATAGACGATGACGGTGGGAATCGATCCTGTCTGATGAAAGAGTCGGCCGATTTGAAAGCTCTAATGGAATTCCTGTTTCCACGAAAACGCAGGCGTAGAGGAGGGAAGGGGTGGGGAGAAAAGTTGCGAATATAATGCTGTTGCCGGGAAACAGAGTTTTCCCCGCTGAAATCCTGTTTTTAATCGAACAACGAAACTGGTTTTCGCTGACAGACATCAAATGATATTCTCTCCATCGATTCTCTGACTTAGGATTACCCATTAACACGTTCTAGCGATTAGTACGCAACATTTCCTTGTAGATCTTAATCTTAAGATTTTCTAATCCTTCCGCCAAACTCAACTTCTTTTTAGGAAATCGAAATTTTTTACTAAATTCCAATTCCAAAATTCTCTAAAACGCCCCTAATTCCAATGTAATAAAATAAGTCTACATTTCATATTAAATTTTAATTCTAGTATGCCCCGAAGGTTCCAGATAGATCCGGTACCTTAAAAAAATCTCACCAATATAAAATCAAAAAAGCTCATATTTCATACTGTATTAAATTCTAGTCTCAAATTTCCCTGAAGTTTTTCTAAAAATCCCTCTAGTTCCAGCTTATTGGAAAAAGTGTACATTTTATATTAAATTCTGATCCCAGAGTTTCCAAAAAGTCCCTTAGATCTACTGTATTAAAGAAAAGTCTTATATATCTAAAGCTTTATATCAAATTATAATAGCAGCGTATTCTAAAATTACCTAGAGTCAATATCTTTAAAAAATCTCTATAAAATATAATCTCCCAGTGATAAGCTAAATCGCAGTACAAATTATTCTGTAGTATTTTTTAACGAATGTATGCATATACTTAGATTGACTTAACTATCAGAAAAATCACGGCAGATAATCGATATTCAATAAGAATAATAATAATAAAACAAAGTTTTGCTTGATCTGTGCTCGTCTGGCACGCATTCCACGCTTCGTATATCGTTAAAATTGGCATAATCTCGCGTGATTAATCAATACGATACTGTACGTTGTATTAATCGAGCAAAGACCGATTACTACTGGCGCTCAGTCGCGTGGGTTCGTCGAATAAATTATGACTATTTTAGATGGCGTATTATCGCTGAAATATTCACGCAGCGGCTCGAAAATCTCACGCGTAACGAGGGAAGACAGCCGCGAAGTATGCGACAAATCGATGAGACCGATCGCGGAGAAATCTACGCGCAATCGCGCTGCCATCTACCCCTATCTATCCGTACTAAAATCTTTCTTTTGTTTCCCCGAGATCCATCTACTGTTAATTACTTTGAACGCTTATGTGAGGCGTGCCTGAATTCCAATCGGAGGATTACGAACCGGCGACTCGTTAATTAATAAGAATCATCGAGAAATCGATGATCGACACGGTTGCACGGCAGCTCACGGTTTTGACGTTCTAATTCCTGCGACGATAACCGATTGACAAAGGAGAAATCGATTGGACTAATTGGTTTATATAACGAAACTACGGCTTTATGTTAGGAAAAAGGAAGAAATTGACGGTTTTAGGTTAGTGTGAGAATGCAGAGAAAATTCGAGAAACTATTCGATGAATCGTCTCGATGAGCTGATATGTCTCGACAATTTCATTTTGTCGTGGTTATTAAGTATCATCTACTGTCGAATAGAAGGAAACTTGCTATAAAAGTAACCGTCTGTATTGGTAATTTATGAATTTTAAGTATTTACGTAATGAGAGACGAAAGCAATTTTTTGCGAGATCTCAGGAATTCTTAATCGTATCTCGCAGAACGACAAATCTCTTTCTGACGATATATTAACTATTTTTTTATTTAAATATGTATTATTCCATCTCGTTTTTCTTATCTGAATATACAATTATTTTCTTAAACTCCTTTTATAAGCTCGATCTTGGGCTGATTTACAATTACAAGTGGCAAGTAATTATCATCCAGACAAGATAATTTTATCTTCCTCGTGTTATTCCTAAATTTGCATCGTCTTTAGGTTGATACATAGTTACACCTAGCAAACATCGGTCGTCAAAATAAAATAATTTCCCAATGGAATTTCCCGAATTTTCCACAGCTGATTCACAACTCCCAATTTTCCATCATTTTTTATGAAAAAAAGAGAAAAAGAACTTGTTCAAAAATCACTAATCCATCATTACATGGGATCAACAAAATAGGAGACGCAGATAGTCGCTAATTAAACATTGATGCGGTGGAATGTCAATAATAAATATCAAAGCGAAATTAATTATGAAAATGAATAATTTATGCGTCTTCCTCATTCATGATGCTGGAATTTTGTATTCAATCAAATTTTCATGATGGCTGCGGTAGTGCGGGGGTTCTAGTGTAAAAAGTTAATGGCCGCCACCAAAATAAATGATCGTTGAAAAGAGTTCCGGGCGCAAACTAGTCCTATTTCCCCAAAGCAAGCAATGAGCTTGCAATTTCCATTCGAATCAGGTAAACAAGATTTGCGTAGTCGATTTTCTTCTGCCACCACCCATCTCACGCCATTCTTCCTATGATGGCCGCCAATCTTTGTAATCGCGATATTTCTGATCTATCGAATCACGTGTTGCCAACCTATTCTTCATTTCATTGTGACTTTTAACTAAGTCGTTTAGCCCTTAGCTGAGTTGTGTAACTGTTATTCATTTCTCTTATTGCAATTAATATCGAACCTATAACATTTGTCTTAAAAACTAATTGTATAACCTGAGGAAGACTTTAATAATTATCACAAGTATTTTGGGGACTTTTTGAAGACATAAAATAGCATAAAAATGAAATAGAGAATTAACTAAAGAAAACCAGCTAATAGAAAACTTGCAAATGTATGGCAACTTACATCTCTGTAATTCTAGAAATCCCTAAAAATTCCTGTAGACGCATTGCGAATTTATATTTCAAATTACTTTCCAATCTTAAATATCCCTCAGGATATTCATCTACATCCAATTTCTTGCAAAAGGTGTATATTCCACATCGGATTCAAGTTTTCTAAAAAAAAACAAAGCCTACCGTTCATATTAAATTTTAATTTTGTTGTCCCCTAAAAATTCCCCTAGACCAACTTTCCTATATTTGTCTTTAGAATAGTTGGTGTATTTGTTTTTCCACGGAGCATAGCGTGAACAAGGTTCTTGATAACAGCAGATTATACGATTACTGGGTAAGACGACTCGGAAGCGTCTCAATGTTCGCGATCCGTGTACGCCTCCTCGACAAATCGATTTCGACAAAAACTAGGCGGTCCTGCAGGCCGAGTGGCGCTCAGCCTACTTTTTCCACGCGCGCCAAACCCACCTCGAAAATGACGATGAATCCGCCTTTCGTTTAGCCACCACTTACATTGTCAATCTTTGATTCTACATATTTTTCATTCTACCAATTGCTACTTTTAATGAGTCTAGGAAAATCACTATGATATGACGTGAAATATAAAGAAAATATAAACAACTGATATATATATATATATATAATAAAGAAGCACTTTGAGCAGCCAAATCGAGCAACTGCATTAAAAATAATTTGATTTTTGAGGAATTGTATCTATAGAACATTGTTCTATGTGACGACAATGACGAAACGATCTATTGCAATATGTTCTACGAGAAAATTATAAAGATTAAATTAATTATTAAAAGTAAGGTCTGTCGACTTGCAACTTGTCGATTTGCTAATATTTTTAATTAATCTGATGAAGTATCGCGTCCGACGGCCTGATGGTGAAAGAAAGAATAAAATGTGTGTGTCGAGAAAAAAAGAAAAAGAAAAAAGTCGCAGAAGGAACCAACGATAATGAAGGGAACAAAAGGTAGAAAGGAATAAATGATAAAAGAGCAAATAGAAATATATTTCACTTGATTACGAGGCTTTTTGCTAATCCTAAATACGATGCTATTGTTTGGTGAGAGGATCGTGATCGATGAATCTGAACCATGCGTAATTCCTTACCGATCATGGTGAACAATATGCGATCAGGTAACGTGTAATTACGTGATACGATTATGGACTTCGATCAGAGAACTTCGCTGCTCTTCCGACTTTTCCTCTGCTACAAAAGCGGATTTATGTTGTATAGAAAGGGGTTTAGAACGGGAACTTTCATTCGACATTAAAGGAAATTTTATGTGAAATGAAGTGTACCCATAAGTACAGAGGGATATTTCATTGAATTTAATATAATTGATATAAATATAAATTTAAGTAAAATTGGGAGAAATGGAAAAAACTAGAAATCACTATGAAATTAACAAATTCTGCATTCGAGAAGATAGAAATTTTCTAGGACTTGAAAATAATTCTCAAGTATTGAGAAAGGAATTAAAATATGTAAAAAAAAATCTACAAGATTATATATAAATCCCATGATTATGAATAATCCTATTAAGACATTTATAAATAATTCTAATGAAAGTATTGTTTTAAGTAATTAATAATTAGGACTCGGGAGCAAAAGTAATTATGGGGGAAAAATCATCAATTTTATTAGAAACCTTATCTGATGAACCGATTCGCCAAAGAAATTACTATACACCCGCACATCCATCACTTTTATAAACTAAAATGCAGATGCATTTGCCCCGAGTTTGATCGATTTACTTTTTGAGCTTATGCATAATTTTTATCCCGCAACGATGTTCCGGGATAGATAATAAAAGTTGAAATTGAGTTGCGAGTTATCGTCAGAATAACTCATTTCATTATTTTTAAAACATAGGTAAATAAAGTATCCTTTCGTCTAGTAATAAAACAAATGTTATTCAGAATTATTCGATTAGATTATTAGAAAAAAGTTACTAGATATAATATCTCTAAAGCCACGAGAACTTTCAAAAAGAAAATACCATCTTCGTAATAGAAAAGAAGTTAGTAAGAATTAGTTAAAAACATTATCTCGTGTTGTTTAAATGATAATAAACGAAGAAAAGCTGGAATTAAAATAAAGATCAAGCGTTTAGGACTGCGACATCCGGATTAGTGAGAAAAGACATAGAAGAATATACACCGCTGATCCTCTGGTTACATTATTCACGTGTAATTCCCCTAGATTACGTTTGCAGCTCGTTCGACGGGATAAAACCCGGCTGTTTAACATTTTTCATGTTACATACCGTTAAAAATGATGCGATTAAAAGTTTATGAATTAACAGGCAGCGCGCGGCGTACCTTTTTTCTGTTTGCCAATTATTAATTCAAACATTTATCTTTTGAACTACGCTTCGTTTGCGGAATTATAATTATCCTCTTTCCAAATCCCATTTAACGCGCTATTATACTTGTTTAAATAATTAAACTCCCTTCGTTTGGTGATATTTTACATGGCAACAATTTTTTTGTTTTTAACTAATATTGTTAAGTAAATTATCCTTATATTTAATATCTACATAATTACAGGGAAATGTCTCTTTTATAAGATAAGCTAACTTATGGGCTAATTTTATATTTTCATACTACATTTTGTATTTTAATAATTGCTCTTGTTTTGCCAACATTAGAAAGTAGATTAGTTCTATATCAATTAATTATTTTAACGATTTCCCGCCATTGTGCATTTTAGTGCAATCTCTTTCCCTACCAACATTATAAAACATAATTTCCTATATCGAATATCAGATACTCTCATTTATTCATTAACTATACTTATCAATATTATTACATTATATCAATATTGAATATTTACATATGCATTGCGGGAAAATATTATTTTTATGAAACAAAACAAGCCGGTGATATATTTTTAGATCTTATCGATAATAAGTCTTGTGTCTTAACAATTTTTCTTTTTTTTTTTTTTTCTTTACTAATGACACATACAATTATTATGAATCATATAACAATTATTATACTATTCCATATACATACCGAATAATTATTAGAATAATTACACCGGTTTCGCGATTTTATATTTCATGAATTTTTCTTTCCCATAGCATAGCGAAGCATATAATGTATTTTATCGAAATAATTGCCCTGATATAGCAGCATTTTATGTTTCAGTATTTTTTCCCACTTGTACCAACATTGTAAAGTACGTAAAGTCCCTGTCGAATATTTACATAATCGGGAGAAAATTTTCTTTTTATAAAGCGAAGCAAGCTTGCAGGCTAATTTTAGATCTTGATATTCAGGTAAATAAAAATGTAACTGTACCGTGCCTCTAATGGCCGATTTAACTGAGAAGAGGTATTATTTGCATAGCCCTACGCACACAGCAACCATTAGCGCAACATATGTTCAACTTTCGTGACTTGCAACGACTCGAGGAAACTGGAATCGCACCGCGTTCAATATTTCGCGTTCTATTTCCTCTTTTTCATTATTTTCTTTTTTTTTCTCCTTTTTTTCTCTCCTAAGTCTCTACGAAATGAACAAAACGCACTAAATATAGATAGTCCGTTTGCAATCCGTATATTACGAGATAAATAACAGCTAGTTGAAGCATGACAAACGTAAAATCGATTTCTAATATGTAGCCAAGAGGCGAGTGGGTGGGCCAAAAGGGGCGGGAATTTATGAACGACGTCGATTTCGGGCGGAATGTCTCGCCTTTCGAGCATCTTCAACGGTCCCATAAATATTCCACATCCTATAAATTTAAATAAACCAGGGGAATTTGTATGCGGTAAAAATGGACGGCCTTATGGTGCGAAAATTCAATTTCTCTCGATAAAATGCCCGTGTATATTATTTATGTCAAATTTTTTCGAAGAAATATAAACGTTTTTAGGTTGACTGACGAGATTACTCATTTTTAAATTTGTTATCTAGCCTGGTAAAGACAAACATGTTTTCCCATATCCGATTTTAGTTAATTTATATTGTTCAATTCCGAATTCGATATGGAAATTGATAACAGAAAATTCCAAAGATTTGCTTAACTGTTTTCATTACGTATAACCTATCAAAAGCTAATTTTATGTATATTTGTTCTTCTCAGTCAGTTTATTTTATTGATTTCTATTCTTTAATGTTGAGGTTATGAAAGGAAATTCTAAGAATTTGTTCCATTATTTTCTCTAGATCATACAAAGTTTCTAAATCCCGTAAAGTTTGAAGAAACTGAACTATTTCTAGTACTTTATGATTATCTAAATCTTTATGTAAAGCATGAAGATTCTTTTCGTATGTCGGGTTTACATACTAAACTTCCATAAATTATCTATTATTCTGATACTTATTTTATATCTTAACAAAACAGTAAATAAGCGAGTAACAATAAACTATTTAGTTACGTTATTTTACATTCATTAATAATGTTGTATTAACGCGATTTTTACATATTATTTTGTCGTTAAGTTGGCAAAGGATGAATGAAAACACGATTACGGAAGGAAACTCGATGTTTCGGAGAAAAACATGGCGGATCGAAAATCTGTTGCTCGGAACGGTACACGTCACGGACGCGACACAGTCACACGGACAAACCGTTACTCCCTATTTGCTTAATGAGTTAAGGACGCCAGTGAAAAATGGCGTCTAATCGCTTCTGGATTCTCTCGCGATTCTGTATACCGCGTTATGTAAGTGGCTATCAATTTCATAGATTTCCGAAGCAGTGTGCATCAACGCAAGCCATCAAGTACCGTTTGAAAAATCGCACCACTACACATACCCACTCGCCAGCCAATACAATTCTCACACGACCGTATTAACTGTGTTACTCTCAAAGATTATCAAATTTATTTTTATATACATTTGTTATTTAATATACATAACAACTGCGAAACTACTTACAAGGAAATAATTAAATATTATTAGTATATATATACACCACATTGTAAATACAAGTATTAAATAGTAATTTACTATTTGAGTGAATTACACGACCGTAAAACTTGCAATAATGCTTGGTTAATATGCATAATGATCGTAGAACTATTTTCAACTAAAAAATTAAACAGTGTTTATGTATACCGCATAATATAAGTACAAGTATTAAATAGTTTCAATTTACTACTCGAGTCAATTACACAATCGTAAAATATGTATGCAATATTCGTTAATATGTATAATAATTGTGAAACTATTTTCCACGATAAAATTAAATAATTTTAATTTGAAACATAAAACTTGTATATCTACGTCATATATAAATAGTGTTAAAATAGTACGTAATTTACCACTAGAGTCAGTTACACGACATTAACATATGATATAGATACAATGCATCGTTTTGACGATGTATCTTACGTATCCAGTTAACGAAATATCTTTCAAGGAAATTCTAAGCATCTTTCTTCAATGAATACGCATATGCGACACATTTGTTTATTGAACACACATGAATATTTATAAATATTACAGACTTATCGCAAAATGTCTTCCAAGAACTGGGGGGGGGGGGATAAGGCCGGCCAGTTAACGAGGTAAAATCCCGGTCAGTTAACGTGGCACTGCTGTACATATGCACCGTGCAGCAAGTGACTACTGTTACGGAATTTCCTGACGTTTCAATATTCATTTTCCCCGATACTCGTGATAACTAATATAACCACAGTTTATCATAATTTGTTGACGATTCGATGATCGCCACCGGAAGAATCGTAATAATTTCATGCATGACTAACTGCGTTTCCAGCACGACGCAAGAACAGAGAAGCTATTCTGTATTACAATGGTAAGATATTGGAGAATGGTTTCGGAGAGCTCGAATTTCGAAATCGAAACTGGTCCGGCTGATATGTTCGAATTACCAATTTCGAGGCAGGCGGATTGTAAGGTTTTCATTTACAACGGACGACCAAAGGAGAGATACATACGGCCTCGCCGTGGAAACGTACACGTATGCACACGCATGTACGCGTATATACGTAACATACGAGCGTGACACGTCGAGAAATCTATGGCTTCAAGAGGACGGTCGGAAGACGGGCGGAAATGGGAAATGCCTTGGTCGACCGATCGGGAACCCTTTTCGTCGGACTTTCAACGTTTCCGTCGGCAACAGCCACCATGTTAGCGCTGCCTTGAGCCGCCTTTATTGCGCAGCGAGAGAGAGACCAACGTCAAAAAAACTGCCCCGCGCTCTCGTTATCTCTCGCGAAAGAGGGAAAAAAAAGTACGGCTGAGTACACACGGGGCAACGAGTAATTCGCGACAATAGCGACGAAAATTATTCGCATCTGCAATTGTGCACTATCGGTTCGAAGAGCAACGGCCTCGTTACGTCGCCGAATAAATTTCCTACCAATTTTTCTCTAAAGCAATATCCACCCTATATTTCTTTCTAATACAACATGTAAATTAGCCTTTGTTTATATGATACGTATAAAAAATATCGAATATTTGAAAATGCCGAGACGAGTGGAAAGCCATGTTCAAAATATTTACAACGGACGTCTTAGAAGAAGGAATGTTGCAGAGAAATTCTAACGAGCTTAGAAAGAAGAGAGGTACGAGATACGATGGATAATCGTGATAGGAAATCACGATTTCGACCCATTTCCGGATCGACCTTCGTACCATCTGCGGCACATAAACAAGCACGCAAAGGCTATCCGTAATGGATGCACAGGGCTGTCCAACGGAATTACAATTTCGCGGGTAACGAAAAGAGAAAGTTATAGTACGAATTAGATTATACAGAAAATTTGACTTACAGCATCTCCTTAGTGGCGGAGCTTGCGAAGTACATCACGGTGGCGGCGGCGGCACAGCAGTCACGGTCACAGTCACGTAAGCCCCGAACAACGGCCACGAACACAAGCGAAGAAACACTCATCACTGTCACTAGGCTGCTTTTTTTTTGACCAGTGGATCTCGAATAAATACATGTACGCACGCGAGAGAGTACGAGAGCGACGCGTGTCCAAATATTCGATAGTCGAGAAAAGAAAAACGATTTCTTCGACGTTCCCGTTCCGCCTCGTCCTTTAACCCGCGAGAAGTAAGGAACACTAGGGAACACGGCTCGAACACGAATAACTTACGGACACTGAATTCTGGAACACGGAAGTAACTCGCGGTACACTGAATTCGTCAAAAAAGCAACTGCCGTGCAGGCAAAGCCTAGAGTTACAGAGAGCACCGCGCTCCTGGCTCGTACCGATTTTAACCTCGCTTCGTAGTGATTCGGTGCAGTCGAGTTTCTTGACTGAGCGGCCGATGCTCGCCGAGCCGTGCCCCGCCAGGCGCCACTGCTGCCACACGACTGCTGTAGCGATGCTCAAAGTTACTAGGTACACCGCAGAAGCGTTGTGAGCCACTATTCTTTTAAATTCTATTATACAGTAATTTTTTAATATTAATTTGAGGAATAAATTGCGCGTGATTTTTTTAAGGATATGGTATTTATGTCGATTAAAATTGTATACCTGTGAGGATATTTTAGTTTGGAAAGTTTTGTTAATTTAGTATATTACTGGCAAATCATAAATGTTTTATAAATGAGTGTTATATGATTTTAATAGTTGTATATTAATAATTCATAATAATAATTTATATTATATGTGATTTTATAAATGTTGCATAATGTTGATAATAAATACATCTCTCTTTTAAATTTATATTTAGAATCAATTCTTAATAAATAGTATATAGGAATTCTATATAGATGAAAATTATCGTTGTGAGGATATTCTGATTTACAAAATGTTGCAGATTTTAGTAACTGATTAAAATTTATTATTATTCATTATTACAAAATATTAAATCTTAAATATTTCATGAATGAATTTAATTTTTTATGGATAAATTTAGAAATATTATATGATGTTACTAGTAAGTAGTACATTTCTTTGCAGGTGAAAAGCTTTTTTTTTGCAAACTTTGCAAATGCAAGTAAAACCGGTTCTAAATTATTTCAGAGCTATTAAATCATTTCAGAAGATATTTTATACCAAGTAATTGCAATGACGTTACGTGTTGACAGAAAATTATGATTGCGTGCAATAAAGTTCTGATTACTACGGAAATAAACTTGTCTTCACACTTTGTTACGCTATACGTTTTTATTCGCATTTCTTTGTTGATAAAAAAGAAAGAAACGTCATTTCCGCTTATTTCCAAACTTCGTAGACCATTATTGTAAAATATTCGATAATAATAAAAAAAATATAAAAGTGTATACTATAATTTTAGTTGGTCCTAAGATACTCGTAATTAATCTAAATTAATGTATAATAAAACAATAATTGCGAGTTTTAAGTGGAACAAAGTAGGGAAATGCGATTCTTCGAGAAATTTATAACGACCTAGTAGCAGCATTAAGAAGAGGGTCACTCTCTCGTCTCGTGCTTTCATTCGCGGAAGAAGAAATCGCACCGAATCGCGATTACCTCTTTAATTAATTTAACAAGCTATTCTTTGCAAATTTATTGTAAGAAGTGCTATTGTATTACACATAATCATCTTAGAAGCTATTCTATGTGAAATTTCTATGCAAATATTTTAATATTGTTATCTCCTCATAATACCATTATAATATTTAATAAAATACTAAATTATATTCCCGACCTTCTTTATCAACTTTAAAATAAAAAGAAAGATACAGTATTATTCAATCATGATTTTTAAGGTTCGAAATTACTAACCTAGTCTTCATATTTCTAATTTTCAATTTCAAAATTTCTAATTTTCTAATCCATAATTCTATTTGTCAATTAAAAAATATTTAATTTTTCCCTCCAATAACAAAGCGAGCACTGTCGACGAGCTTCTGTATTTTTTTGCTTAATTAGAGCATTTTTTAATCGTAGGTTGGCAATGGCGAATCCATGCATTGGTCATCTGCCGAAGTGGCGAGGCCTGATTGGTTGGCGAACCTTTCGTTTTAATGGCGTGGCAGCCACGAACCAGTAGTGGGGGAAACCGGCTTCAGAACGTTCAACTGTATTGTCTAGAGTCTGGTTTTTCGCAAGAGTCCTAACCTGTCGGTTGTGCTTCATCTGGATCGCGGCATTTCAGCTGGAGGATAGCTCCATCGACGAGTACGTCGTGTTCGCGGCCGTGTAATCGCGTCGCGACGCTTTTTCTTCGCAATTGGGGCTATTAATCGCAAGATAACAGTTTGAGGACGCGGCGATGACGGAGAGCTGAGAGTACAGTTCTCTACTTGTGTATGAGGTAGGCGCAGCTTTCCATGTGGAATCTAACCAGTGTATATGGTGTTATTTCATCGCATAATAATTTGATTGATAATTTGAAATCGGTGCTGTGAGACGGATTAATCATTGAGTGCGATCGTGCCTTGTGAAGTGTTCACCTGTGAAATTAAGCGCGAATAGATGATACAGAGCTATAATGATAATACAAGCACAATCATAAATTAAACGTCGGATGATTATGATTGGGTCATTTCAGATCTCAGCAATTTTACGTATATTTTAAATTTCAAGAATTCCAGCAGTTTTACGTATATTTTATTATTTCAAGAACTCCAGCAGTCTTACGTATATTTTATTATTTCAAGGACACTGGCAGTTTTACGTATATTTTAATATTCAGTATATTTCAATAATAGTGCTGACAACAAAATAGATAATCGGGACTTGCTATTCTCATTTAACAATGGAAAAAGAACAAAATAATGCTACAAACGTAGTTTAGAAGGCATCCGAATCAGAAATGACCTAATTATTCCTAGTTTAAAGTTTGTGAAAAAGATTAAATATTGTGAATACAGATATCCATAACGATTCGATATACGCATCCTGTAAATTGCAAAAGTTTGATGAGAGAAAACTCGACACAAATTGTGGGAATCATTTTACGTAAATGTAAATTTACATTAGGAAAACTTTGTAAAAAAGAAATATTCATTATATATGTAATAATTTACCTTTTAAATATACATAAATTTATTTGTGTACCTTGATAAGTGTATTTTTTCAATGTGGTGGATATGATTAATGTACATAAAGAGAACTACTGATAAAATAGTGTGAAATTAATCGTATGTATTATTTGATACGAGCAAATATTTATTCATCCTTTATTCTCTGTATAATGATCAATCGTACCATGAACTTTTGCATAGTGTTATAATCTATAATCAAATCTTGTAATAATCTCCCGTATAAATTACGTTACATAACTGATAATTCAAAATTTGTGGTGGGTGAAGTTGACATGCTTTTATTTGGTGCTGTTATGGTGAAGATTCAACGAGGATAAATACTATCGTTTAATGTGTGGCAATCTGCAGCTGGTGAATAAGGTTAACGATGCATTTACATGTGAGGTTATAAAGATATGTATGTATATATCGTATACATGTGAAACATCTAAATTTTGAGGTGCGACCTCGAAAATTAGGCGGTATATGTACTTTTTATAAGTACATAATTCTAGGCTCTTAACTAAAAGCTACATGAAAGCGCAAATGCAGTTAAAAGAAAACTTTCAGTCGCAGTAAAGTTCTTCGTTACGCTTTTCGATTTTTTATAGCTTACGCCTTATTCTCTCTTATTTTAATGAGTAAAAATATATGTAATATTTCAAGAAAAATTTTAGTATAAAATTGATATAAGAAATTAAAAATTCTTAAAAATCTTATTCTTTCTTAAGTATTCAATTACGTATTCTTAAATAATTTTCACAGACTTAAGAAATTTTTTAATAATAGACAGACATCCAGTGGATGGAAAATGACCTGTAAGGCATAAAGTTAAATCGGTATAGCACTATTCTCTATAAATTTTCTTCCGCGTTAGAAAGCGTATAAAAATTGTGAAAGCCGTTCTTTATATAGAGCTCGATGAAATATTAGCTTCGCCTTGAATGTTTAAACGTTTGAATGTAACTCTATCTAAGTTTGAAAGTTTGAATTTAGAGTTTGATTGTTGAATTTCTCCTATCAGAGATACAATGAACCGTTTTCTAGTTCTATTTTGGGTATTTCTTTAATTCATTGTTTGTAGACAAGTATGATTTATCATACATATAGTAAACTAAAAAGTAATCGACTTTTTTTAAAGAAATTTCATATGACTTATATTAAAACTGTTTTCATTTCAAATTAAACTGGTCATTGCGATATAGTTTTTAATTGCTCGTTGAATTTCCAACGCGGTAAATAGAATCTCCGAAAAGCCGCATTTATATTCTCACACCACGTCGCGCCATTAACTAGAAACCGGTTTCTCAGCGGTCTTCTGAGAATTCTATTAAATCGATCATAAACCTTACGATTTTTTTTTTTATATTTTATGAACGCGATTAAAATTACAGCTAGATCGCGAATGGAAACTACATCGCCGGGTAAATAAACAGCCGCCTTAAAAACGTATCAAATCATTGAGTTATAATTATTCAAAATTATTTACCTCCTATCGCATCAATCGCTGAAGAATCTCTCCGATAATTAAGTAAAATTTGAGTACGTTAACCTTAATGCTGTTAAAATAATTCCAGACACATGGACGTGCGTTACACATATGTAAACGCGTGAAAGCAGGATCTATCGCGCGTGCTCGAAAGTGTCAGTGAACTCGGAATTCAGCCGCTAGGTAGCCTACACTCCACCCTTCGTGCATTTTTCCCACTACATCTATATATACATGCACAATTGTACACGTATACGAGGTATCATCTCTTTGGACGGTATCGCAAATATCCTCGATAATTCGCGCGGCCAGCAAGGACGAGCAAACCGTGGATGAGCCATGCGAGACGGATGTAATTTCCGTTCTCGCAGAGCCGGTCGAAGTGCAACGATAAAAGCAGACTATCGTAATTACCGGTGTCCAATTTCAGACGTTTGCCTCTGCTCACGTTACGTTACATCGTACGTACGCCGATCAAAAGTTGCCGTGGCGGACCCTCCTCGTTTGTTTTGTATAGGTTATGGTGGTGGAGGATGTAACGATAAACCATCGATAAACCATTTTCGAATTTTAAGTTACACGTAGCAGGTGAATAATTTATTCGAAAAGCTATACGATTATATCAGTTTTGGTTTAATTTTATTAGTCGACATATTGCATTCAAAATATATAGTTGGGAAATTGATATATGGTCATATGACAATTAATATTTGGAGAATAATTGAAAAACGATGAATGGTCTGATGATTTTTATGCATTTTTGAGGAAATTTAAAGATGCAAAATATACATAATAAGCAAAAATATATAAAATATTAAAAATGTACTTCTCGCTTTGGTATTGTATTCATAAAAATATAAATTTACATAAATACTTGCGGTCTATTCATAAAAGAAATTAGATAAGTATTGTTAGGAGTTAATGTATAAGAATTCTTTACACTTGTATAATATATGTTCTTAAGACTTCTTTCATTTTCTATAATTGTATAATCGATTTAGTCGTTTTTACAGCTGTGTAATGTTTCAAGAATTTATATGGCTTCTTCCGCAATAAATTGTACATTAATTGATGCGAACAACTTCAGTTTTCTGGCGAAAGCTGAAGGTTGCCATGATCATAAATATGTATATGTCCATGGTATTCTGTATATATTCAAATTCATTAGGCATTGTACGATTGATTACTACTAAATGGCATCAGTTCTGCTTAATGAATAGCTCTGTATCAATAATTATCTTGTTTTGGCATGCAATATTTCAATAAAGGGACCATTATTCATTTCAAGGAATTTAGAATATATCTACGTCATCATTTTATTTTCATTAGTATCCTAAATGTTTTTACAATCAGTTTCTCGAATGCAGCTTCCCATACGAATAATTGAAGACTAACTCGAAGCAGAAGAACATGAAATTTAATCCATTTTCCCGTTAAACTCGCTTCTAAGCCCGCGTGCACATTAACTTCTACGGTTTTATCGTCCGATTCATATTTAAATAGTAAGATTATTCTTCTTTGACCTAATTTCAAACAATATTCCTTCTAACTGACACATGAAGAAGTTCTTTTCTCAAAAAAGAACTAAATATATCCATTTTAGTATCGCACAAGTTTTTATAACCTAACTTTAAATTCGTATTGTCGGAGAACAAACCGGTGCTCGCTATTTCGTTAATTGAATCAATTTTTTAGCGAAACAAAGCGCAGCTTCGTGATAAACGATTTTATTTCATTTGACAGAACTAAATAACTTGACGCATTTTATTATTTCGCGCCGGGACGGTATTAAATTATCTATGTTTTTTGCTTTCGTATAAAAGCAGCAATTTTTGCCTCGTTGAAATTTATGAAAGCCGGACTGAATATATGCACTGCATTAAAAGACACGCGTGGAAATCTCATTCTTTGAATCATTAAACGAGATTAAATTTGATTTTATACCGCCGAATAATAATCAATCAATTTAACGCCTTATTATTATGTAGATATATTGGAAGACAGAAATACGCGATTTATTTAATAATTGAAATGGCTATATTATATTTTTAAGCTTAAGTTTTTACTATATTTTCATTGGATTACTTAATACACTATTAATCGTAATTGTATTTAACTTACAAAATTAGTGTAAAATGTAATCATAATATTATTAGACACATAATATAATAGAATATAACATATAAAATTGTATTACCTATTTTATAGAAAAATACCAAACAATTTTTTTGCGTGAATCGATCTTAATCTGTATCTGTTTGTCCTTGTAATCCATCCACGGTGTACTCATTTAACCACAAGTAATGCGGCGGCATATTTAGTTTCCAAGAATAAAATAGCTAAGACTTACTTAGGGATGCGAGACATATCGAGGAATATTTTTCAGACTGGTTAAACTCGAGATGAAATTGTATTTGTATCGAATCTCCTCTCATTGTCATTGAGAAACGACAGAAATCGCAATTCATGGAAACACGGTCACTTTGTAATAGTTAATACAGAAAAATAAGAATTTGTCATAGTTATTAGGGAAATTTTATTTAAATGATAAGAATTTATCATAGTTACTACATGAAGAACTTTGCTAAATGAAAGAATAGATACTAGGAGAATTTTTATTAAAGAAATAAGTCTTGTATCTATCAATGTTAGGTTAAGTTTCGACGAGGTTAGTTCAGTCGTTGCACTGTTTCTCTTTCCAATGAATGAAAACATAAATAAAGGTTTTAATAGCTAATCTTAATACAGCATTCTAATTCACGGTATAAAATAGCAGTAGAACGAGCAAACGTGCAATTACGATTTTCCACGAACCGGTAGTTGTGTATCTTGCAGCTTTATAAAGGGATGAGAGATATAATTAAGAGGGATTAAAAGGAGGGGAAGATAAACGGTCTGTGTGTATTCTCCAGCTCTATGGCGTCCCGCTTTATATAGTTTCTTCGAGATATAGGAAATGAAAGCGTGTCACGCGACCATCCACCCTTCCTTTTGCAAACATGTATGCGCTTAACGTTTAGATTAATACCTACCTGTCAACATGTGTTTACTGGAAATTACGTTATCGTTTTTCGATCGATAAGGTAGATCATGATAATCTATTCTGATTTATAATTACACAATTCGTAATGAATATTATTCAATAATTGCTGTACTTCTATTATTTGTTATTAATATACGTAGAAATGGTAAGTCCATTACAAAACGGATTTTCCTCCTTTTTTTATTGTTAGTGCCGAATCAGATACTGTCGCCAGATACCTCATTTTCACAAAACTCTCCAGTTACTAAATCTCGTGTTTCATAATATTATTCTTTCTCTAATCTTTCATAATATTTAGATTATAGTAATTATGAGTTTCAATATTTAATATTCTTAAATTATTAAGTCACATAGTACTGTACAAAAATGACGCCAAAAATAAAATGAAAGAAAAATTAAAAAACCTGTCTTCCAATATATTAAACATATATTATTTAATTTTTCATATTGTAATTATGTAATAAAATTATTTAACAGAAATCTTATGATGTTACTTTTAACTCTTTCTGCAAAAATAAATTTAAAGTAACGATCGAGGTAAAGTCTCGAGCAGAAAATATACATAGTAGCTCTAATTAGGACGAGACGTTGTTCACTGTCTTGTTCAGTTACAAATTTCACCATCTTATTTCTCGCTCGTTAAAAGTGTCGGTCAATTGCATCTATCATGCACGATCTCAGATTTGAACGTTCGTAGAAATCTCTCGATTTTTTAGTACGTTTTCCAAGATGAGCCATTATGCAAGTGGATATCGCCGGATAAAAGTTATTACAGTCGCAATCATCGACTTTCACTTGCATTGAACGTCGCACTGGGGCCAACGCTGGCGTAAATTATTCTCTCACGCTTGAGCTTCTCTCACCCCTTGACCTTATTTCTCGTTTTCACTTGTGGGATAAAAGAAGTTTCGAGTTGATCAAATTGATGTCATATGCGCTATAGAAATTAAGATTCATTTGTCAGCAGTTTATTTAATAATAAACAGAATATTGAAGTAGTGGAATAATTAAAAAGTAGCAAAGTAGGAAATAAAAATAGTGAGAATGTGACTTGTAACTCAGATTGCATTAAATAGATCTTGTATTTATGATAATAACGCTGTTTGTTTTATTTTTTTTAGAAGGATGATTACAAGATAATTTTTTTCAATTTTTTTTCTTTTCTTTGGACGCTTAAAATAATAAATAAATAATAAACAATAACACAAAAATTTAATCAATGCATTATACTTCAAATAGAAAAAAATTGGTATCATTTTGAAAAACATTAAAAAAAAGAAATTTGACCGCATTTTGATCAACTGTATGTATGCATACTCCAAGAATATACAACTCACTTTCGAGAGACAGTTCACTCTCTTTTAACTTGTGCTATGATTACTATGATTACTATATAATAATCTTGTGATATGTATTTTGTTTGCAGAGATGAGTGGTTCTAGACTTGGCAGGGGCCGAGTTGGCCGCCTGGCCGTGTACGGGGGTTGCGGGGTGGTGGGTCTTCTTCTAGTGTTCCTCTACCGCGCCGCCACCTCAGAGATGGCCAGGCTTCGGGAACTTCACATCCAATGTGCTCATCAACAGGAGGCTCTAGCTGCTCAGCTTCAAGGTATGGATTACTAGATATGCACCATAAGGAATCTGATTCAATTTGAGAAAATTGCATTTATTCCCAGATAAATTTGTAAGCAGCTGCATTGAAAAATTATTTCTGTTCATTTCTAGTGATATTCGAGTACAAAGTGAGGCTGGAAAGATCCTTGGCTGAGGAAAAGAGTTCAAATGCAGCAGTGAAACAAGAACTTCAGCAGCGTGCATCTAGAGAAAAGTCCCTAAGAGACAAGGATAGCATAGAGGCAATGCAGAGATTCAACTCTTTGCAACAAACTTACAAGCTGCTGCAGACAGAGCACCAGGATTTGCAAGAAGAATGTAAGAAGCGTGATCAACAAGCTCTAGAAGACACTAGTAAATTGGAGACAACGCTCAGAGAACTTCGTAGTCGTATCAGGCAAGCAAGAGAGGACAAAGAGAAAGCCTTAGAACATTTAAAGAACAAGTTTCTGGAACTGGACACTCAGAAGAATGAACTGGAACAAAAGTACAATGATATGTTAAAGAGCAATGGGGATACTGATAGCACTATTGAACATCTCAAGAAGGAAGTGTTTCAGTTGAAGCATGAACTGGAAGTAGCCAAAGTATGATTCCTTTTTTATATTAATAATCTTATTTAATTGAAGATTTTTCAAATTTCCAATCTATCCATTTCAAAATATTGATCCGTGATTCTTAGTTTGTCTTTGAAGACTCTTCACATTGATAGATCATTTATTTAAGAGAATTGGTCTGTAACTTTTTGTTTTTTATTTCCAATAGAAAACTTCACACAAAACTACTTCTCCAGAGCCAAACGTAGCCAATCCGCACCCTTCACAAGCGAAATCCGCAGACGCAGAAAACGCAGGACAGCTTGTTAATCGGACACAGCAACAACAGGTAAGTCCACCGACAAATGACGATAAAAATCCACAGCCCCTGTATGCACCAGCAGTCGCTCAGCAAACGATTGAGGATCCTCTACAATCGAATGAACAACGTGTGAACGAGATGAACAACGTTAGATTCGCTCAGAAGAATGGCAACATCGTCCCAGTGGGTCCAAACGAGTTAAAGGAAGCAGAAGTTTTACCATTGCCCTACGATTTGCAAGAGAAACGTCAGAAAAAGGAGGGCGATCAATCTGTGAATGATGAAATTCAAATTGAGATCAATAAAGAGATAAGACAAGTTATCCCACCGCCCAACCAGATTAATGACAAGTTCAATGACAAACACTCTTCTACCAATTTACCAGGTATAGCTCAGACAATTAACATGAATCTTGATACGAAGAAGCATACCACAGTCTCAGTGGTAAGGAAAAAAGAACATTCTGCTGTCATTGATGAAAAAAATTCTCCAGTCCAACAGACTTCTGAGAAGGTAGAGAAAAAATTGGAAAAAGCTCAAAACAATGTAGATGGAATCATAAATCAAATTTTGAGAATGATCTGACAAATAAGATTGACAAAAAATTGTAATGCTTTGTCAGATATATTTTTGTTACAAATACTAGGGATAATTGTATTTAGTATTCCATAATGGCTACTCTTGGAGAAACATGTTTGTCTATTTTTTGTATAAAGATTTTATGATTGACTTTAGATTGATTTAAGATTTTATGATATTGCAGCTAATTTCTTGACGATTAAATGTAGCTCCTGACTTTAGTTCAGGCTCTGGTTGTGATTCTCTTTGCTATAAAAATGCTTGAAGCGTTTTAGATATATTATTAATCAAAGTAATTGTGAGTATAGTTGGAAAGATCAAAGTTGATATATGTGTAGTGACACTCTGACTGTGCTCACCTTAGTTACTACTTAACACATTCGCTACCAGAACTTAATTTAGATGTAATTTTAATATCATGCTTGGTGTTTGGTAAAAAAAGGGAAAACAAAACTCAAACGGTTCTTGTCTATAATAAAAGTATATTGTATTATTAAATATACAGAATTAAATGTACAGAAATACAGAAAGATGTTGTAGAGAATGTGTTAATATAGAAATATTAAGAATGCAAGAACAAATTATCGCCATTCAAAATGAATTGGAAGAGAATAGCTAAACTATAGAAGTAGTCATGATAAGCTAGAAAGCTGACTCTCCTAGCTTATGAAAGTTCAAAGAAGTGCCTTTAAATGGTTGATTGTTGGGGAACTGAATTCTTCTTAGCATAATCTATCTGGTAATGTTTACACATGCACGTAATTTGCATGGTTTGTACTTGGTGCTGTAGATAGACAATTTCTTTAGTTGACTCAAAGGACTTGAGATCAGTCCACAGAACTATTCTTTCCTGTATCATCAGGAAATCAAGTGTAGATTGAGCAGTATAATGATGGTTTGAGAGGAAACATGATAGAAAATATGAAAAATCTGTTGCATGATGGGATGATCTTAATTAATTATTGTCTCGAAGATTATTTAGTAGTTTTATCTATCTTCTTTTACTATTAATCTATATTATCAGTATCAGTATTAACTGGTATTAAATACTTATCATAACTATATCATAATAAAATATTATAATTCTAAAAAAGAAACCAATATCGCTTCTAAGCTATCATAAATATTTGAGAAATAAAGTCCTCTGTGTACTATCTAGGGCAAACTGTGATTTTTCAGAAGAGTATTTTTTTTCTCGAATCTTCGACAAATATAAATAACTTGAAAAGATATAAATAACCAAATAAGCAATTTAAAAAATCCACTAACTTGATCCTACTTACTGCTTCAATATAGATTTTTTAATATAAATTTTTCAAGTGCAATATCACAAGAACAATGTTTGAATTTTGCAGAAGACAAAATGTTTTAGCAGTTGTGTAAATGTTGAGAATCCTTTTTTTTTTAATTTGTATTGTTATATTTAGCAATCTTTACATGTAAATTAGAACACATTAGGCTGTCAACATATTATACATTTAGTTTCAATTGCGTTCAATTATAATTGGTATTTCATAATTCAATTATAAAAGTTCTTTTTGCTCAAGGTATAATTTTTTTATTGATTGACAGCCTAATGCAAAGGAAAGACGATTCTTTTGAATAGTTAAAAAAGAAACCAGTCATATATATGTAGCTTGCAAGCTGTATTGAATGTGCCTGTATGTCCGTGTTAATCAATGCATTAATAAATTGTTATTATTTTGATCTGCTTGCATTTTTTATGGCACCCTCGCAGAAACCTAACTAAACTGATCTGCTTCCTTGTTATTACTAGTTTGCTGCAAATTTAGAAAGAAAGATAGAGAAAGATTTAATTAAATATTAGAAATAAGAATCTTTGGTGAGATGGTTTAAATTTCTTTTTTAATAGATCCCTTTATTTCTTTCTTTTAAATAAAACAGTAGTCTCATTAGAAGGTGAAAGCATTTAATATTTTCTTCTCAAAATTAGTTCTCTTATTCATGTGAAGGATATTTTTAATTAATTTTCTCGAAAGTTTTATTAATTGATTTTCACATTCTTTGCGATAATATTTCTGATTTCATCAAATAATATCTTGGTGTAGAACTTTTATATTTGGATGATAAATATTTTGAATTAATTGATTTTTCATGCTTGAGCTTCTTCTTTGGTTATGTTTTTAATATTGCTTCACTGGAACTTGCTCTATGATATTTTGCGGTTGCCTTCAATTTCTTTTTAGTGTAATTAAAACTATCTTTTCAATAAAATTCAAGTTACAAAACAAAGTTGACATATCAATCCATTTAATTTATAAATGGAGAAGAAGCTTTTAATTTTCAAAATTGAAGGAAAATTTTTAGTGACATTTTCTCTTTTTGTCAGGTGATTTTTCTTTAAAAAAGAGCATGCTTTATGCAATATTTGTTTATTTACATGCTTTCATAGCTTTGAAGAAAAAGAAACAACTATTCCTCTTTGCCAATAGAAACTGAAGCAGGTAAGTTAATTTTTACAAAATGTATCTGAAAATGTTTCTTCATCCACATCTGTAGCCTACTATTTTCCAAGACACTCGCTTGCTTATCTCTATTTTAAAGGCATAGCATTATTGCAACTAGAATCCTTCTTTTTATACAAAAAAGAAATATAAATTTATAAAGTAAAGAATGAATATTTTGTGAATAATTAATTTATTTCCTTATTAGAGTGCATGTGTATGTGAGAGAACAGAATACTTAGTCCTAGTAAAAATAAATTGCACTTTGCATTATGATAGTAACGAAGAAATGAAAGTTAGATTTAGTTCTCATTATGTAAGTAAGTAAATAAATAAATAATTGAAATTTACGTTCCACGAATAGCAATACTCCATGTATAAAATAAGAATAAATATTCTAAAACTAAAATAAAAATAATGTTTCGAAATGCTTTAAAATTTAATATAATAAATGAAGCAAAAAGAGAAGATTGCAAAATTATTTTTCCAGAGCACAGTGGCCACAAGTTCGATGAAGTCGATCCCAGCCGTGAAGCTGGAGACTTCAACGCCAGCAACTAGCGGCAATCCAGTGTCCACATCCGTGGATAAGGCGCTTCCGGTTCCGAAACCGGTCCCGAAGTCCAAGCTCCCCGTTGGCGTGCCACCCATTCCGATTATGATCGATCAAAAATTGGAGAATCGCGAGGAGAAACAAGACGAAGTAGCCAGGAAGAAGGAAGAGCCGAAACAGAAGATTAATGTCAACAGTAAAGAGCAAGAGGGTGAAAATGGAAATCTGGATCCTCCATTTCCAGCTGTTCCAGCTAGAAGAGCCGATGACCAAGTTCCAGATAGAAGAGGAAATGGTTGGTTCAATGTTGGGCCTGGCATACAGGAGATTGGAGATGAATTGAATCACATTCGTCTTGCTGGGTATGTTTCATTGAAGGATAATTTCATATTTCTTGTATTCAGCCAATTTTATATCAAATTCAGTTCTCAATTTTGTACGGATATTTTAGAAATCTTAGACAATTACAAAAATTTAGTTGCTTTTAACAGTCTACATTGACATTAATTCATACAATATTATAGGTTTTTTGTTTGTAATCCAATAATAAGATTTATTTTTTAATGGAACTTTAGCCTTGATGCTGGTGCTGAACGAATAGCTGATATTGGAGATGATCAGTACGAAGGAGTTGAATATGATAAAGAACCCCAGCAGAAGGACAGTGATTTAAGATTAGTTGAAGGTGAAGATGAAGGTGAAGGTAACTAAATCAATAAGATATATTCATTATGTAACTCAGTTTTATATATTGTTCAATCTTTTGTTCATCATTTTAGATGAGGATGATCAAATAGACTATCCTCACAATTTAAAGCAAGAGAAGAGGGAGTGAAGGATCTTTTTTTTAGTAAAGATGCCGTAAAGTGGACTGGTTTGGCAGATTTGAACAAACAGTTCTTATTCAAGAGTCTTATTTAAGAGAAAACCAATTATTGTCTACTAATTAACATCTACTATCAGTCTACTCTTCATCTTGCCATTACTTAATGAACTGACCTAGCTGCTAACCATCATTTATCATAAAGAAGAGAGAAAGAAGATGGAGCAAGGATTCTTAATGATAGATGCACCATTTTACTTTTTTATCTACACGTTCTTTTGGGGGAAACCTCTTATGGGGATCTAGCCAAAAAGATTTAGATAGTCTATACTCTATACAGATGCTATTTAACAGCCACTGCCCAACCAACATGAGTAGATTGTATTTTTATTCAGAAGCTCGTTGTTTGGTTCGAGCAGTGTGTGAATAGAAAAAAAACAGACTGTATTTTTCTAGAGCTAATTCTAAGGTAAAAAAGACGCGAATTATATAAAGTTTCCATGGAAAGAAAAGCCTCTTTCAGAGATTCATTCTTTCATTGGCAGATGGAACAGGGGAAGAAATACCTTGTTCATTTAATTATACAGTGTTTATGTATTTGACAAACAGTAAAATTTTGTGATAAATGTCACAGTAGTATTAGAATGATTACTGTATTGATTTATAAGTATTTGTTGAGGCATTTCTGTAGGAAAATTCCTTGTCTATTAAATCTAATCTATTGTAGGAGACTCTACAAAGTTAGAGTCTCCTAATATAGTGAATTCATTTATTTTGCAATTAATCTGTGTTAACAAAAACAAAATGTTCTGTCCTGTATCATGTGTTTAAGTATGTAGGATGTAGGTAACTAATTAACAACTTAGAGTGTTAAATGTTTTTACATACTTATGGAATTCCAAGAGAATACTTCCTACTTGTTCCTTTCTAAAGTAGTATATCAATCATTCGATTATCAGATTTTCGTGGAACATGAGCAATTAGTAAGAAGCTTAAAAGATGAAATATTCTGCCAGTGAAAGAGTCCATGATTTCTTTCAACAATCCGCCAAGGTGGAGTTGTGACTTAAATGCACTTATTACTTAAGCCGTCTCGTTGGACATTTTTTAAATAGAATTCAGCAATTCAATCAGCCGACTATTCTTATTGAAACCGTGCAATACGATCGGTACAAGGGTACACGTGATTTATTTATTGCCTATCAGTCGTCGTTCTGGCGCTAACAATCAAGACTTAACAGAGTGAAAGGAACTACTTTAAGGAATTTATTAAAGATATAGATTAATATTTGTTATGACCGTAGATATCTACTTATACACTGACACAGAGAAAAGTGATCCATATGTACATAAGAGTTTTTTCATAATAAAAGATTGAAAAACTTTTTGTATTTTCCTTTTAACACTTGATACTTCATGACCTAATATTTGAATAATATGAAAGCAATTCTTTTTCATAAAGAATATCTCAAAAACATATAAAGTTTTTTCTTTAAAAGATAATACATATTATTGTGTTGAGGTCTTCAGGTTACATAAAAATAAATTTTCATTTAGAATGTATGGTATTTATGATAATGCAGAAGTGTCTGCAGAAAATAAAATATTGCAGAATAATCTGTATTGTCCCAATGACCTTTAACTGATACTTGCATCTGCAAGACAAAGAAGAAAGATCTTCTTTTTTAACAGCCTCTATTTATCAATGATTCATAGATCATTATTAATTTAAACTCTTTGTTCATATGCTATATCAAATATATGTAAAATAAATTAACTACCATCTACAAGAATATTCAATCAGTATTCCTTTTAAATCTCATAACTTACTACTCTTATATCTTTGATTTTAAACAGAATAGCTTCTTTTTTCTTTCTGGATATGTAGATTATAAATCAAATACCAAGGTTAACGTAACACTTGCGGTTCTAGAAAAACTATAGTTTCTATGTTCTATAATGCAAGTAGAGTTTCTAAGATGATAATATTATTTGTTTGCTTCGATGTTTTCGTGAACTCACTGTGAAAGTTCCATGATGAATCAGACTTTGACTAAATACTATTTAATTAAACATGTTTATCGATCAGTTAACAAGTTCCTTATACACGCGTTATCCATGTTTTCACAGCAAATGATCGAAACCGTTCCAGATGTTTCACATTACCATTTTATCATATCCTCTTTTCTTAGGTGTTCAAATAACATAGATTAACTGTTATTATCATTCATTTTCAATTTGTAGGTTCGTTATAAATTTCAATTGCATTTTCAATTAATGCAAATTTATGTTATCAGTCGTGTTTTGCACATCGAGTATCGGATATTATGCAGAACAGTCGATTTTATTAAACCGTGTGGAACATGCTCGCGATTTTATTTGCCAATGAGTCAGATGCACATGTATACACTATATTCGTCTTACGCAAGCCTAGAATACAATATACAGAACGATCGCTGTTCCCAGAACCGATTTGCATTGGGTCTAATCGCCTTTAAACATCCAGTCATGAGTCTGTGACTGCGTTCGAGTTTCTTGTCACTGTTTCCTGCAATATGTAGATTAATTTTTTTTTAGTATCTTACAGAAAAACGGTTAAGTATTTTTGTATTCTTTTTTCTTTTATGGAAGAGTTGCAGGAATTATTACTTTTACATGTAAGAATCATAGCTACAGAAATTATAATTTTTAAAGAATTATAAACAGATGAAGATTTCTTAAACCACAAACATTATTAAATAAGAGTTTATATAATCCGTCTATACAATACACAGCTGTGCCAAGAAAGAAAGATATATAAATGATCTTAGTAGTGAAGTGTCTTAGTGACTTAGTCGTGAAGACTATACGTAATACCAGGTGTTCAGGTGAACTCATCTAAATTATCAGACACCATTGAAATTTAAATTTTCTGTACATACATGGCTCTGATAATCAACAAATTTGCTTCAAATTATTTAAGAATACATTTATATAGTTTTGTTATGTTATATTATTCGTATTATTTGTATTTTATAATTACATGTGTATCTATATTAAGTGTGTTTTAACTCAGAATTAATAGTAGAAAGAAATCGTTTTGTTAAAAAGAAACGTTTCTTCTTTTCAAATTCCCTTAAATCATTTGCTCTCGTTTGCACGATAACGCAAATGTCATAAAACTATCATAAAACGAATCGATTCGTAATTATCAAACGTCTCAAGGTTTGTTTTGAAGCCGTCAAACGCCCGTAATTCGACTTCCTTCGCATTAATCGAATACGACCTACACGAGGAGCGTCATGATGCATGATCTCATCTCGAAAACGTATCACACAATCATCTTCAATTACTTCGTCAGGAGTCGACTCGCGTATTCGACAATTCACGTGCGAATAACCTTCGAGAACTAGCGAGTGACACGACAGAAGTTGTTTTCCTTGTTTCTTCTTTTCGCCTTTTGAATTTTTCACGTCTAAATTATCCTTCGCGAATCTTGGCAAGGATACTTCGTCAATTTATGGAGGTTAGACATTCCTTGGCAGAGGATAGCCTTTCTTCTTTTTGTGGAAAGGGAAATACGGATTGTTATCGAGTGTCTCCAAATGTTTTTTTTTTTTTTTTACAGAAACGAATATTTTTATCGAGCAGTTCTACACATTTTTAATTTCTTGTTTTTCCCCGTGTTTTGTATCTTCTTGTTATAACATCCCATAAAGGATCACATTAACCAGATCAAGATAAGAATGATCATTGAAAATATTTAATTAAATAATAAATAACGATACTTCATCTTCGCTATGAGTAGTCATCGTTATTTCTTAAATTACTTCTTTTGATTTTTTCTTTTGTCGTCCTTTTGAGTCATGTTTCCTATCATTTGTAGTATCCTGTGTTACCAGGAAAGAATTATTTTCAAAATAATAGTTTTTGACTAACTAGTAGACGACTAGCACACACGAGTCGTTTGCTAGAAGATAGAAAAGCAAGTATTGGGAGTAAACGAGATCCACGTTAACACGATAACCCGAGTAAAAGGTTGCGACACCGCTACATCTGAGATTCAGTAAATTGACTGGCTGTTACTCATTTCAGCAGATAGTTGGTGCTTGGCAAAATAACATATTAGATAAACAACGAAGGAGGGAAATTGTAATTCACTTCTTATAATCTGTTTACTTATTTGAGAATATCCATGTCCCATTAAAAATATCTCATCGTGATTTTCCATCGTATAAATTGTTCCAATTTGTTTCCATCTTGCTCCTCGTTTTTAACTATTATATTTTTATTTCTTAGGTAGCAACCAGTTATAACCGGAAATAAACAATATTGCTTCTTTTAATTTTATTTTTGAAATTAGCTCATTTATTCTTGTATTTTTACAGCTGAATTTTCAAAACCGATTAAATGCTAGTATAGAAGAAACATTAAATGTTCGTTTTCTCTCAACATGTCAAATTTAATGTGTGAAAATTTCTTCAGTTTATATCCCTCTTTTTTCTTCCCCTTTTCACTAAACAAATTTCTATACATTCTAAATTTCTATACATGGTCCATAAAATAATTGAAAATGCTAAAAACAAGATTTGTTATCAAAATATTTTTAATATCAACATTCTTCCTGAATCAGTCAATGTTGCAACAAAATATTATTAATCATGTAAACTGTCAATTTATGTAACATCACTTCCCTCTTTTATCGCTTCTCTCTTCCTCCTTCTTTTTAAACGAGACTAGTAAATAAAAATAACTCAAAACTCACAAACAAACTTGAAGAAAATGAAAAATGAACGCTTAAAGAAAGTAAATTTGGCATCCAAAAGCCTCCAAAATTCCAACTCCCTCTCTAAGTCAATCAAAACCAAAACAAGATTTGTTCACTTATATCTAGACCACCAATTCACAGCAAATAACATGTGTAAAATACTTTCATAATAAAAATCATCTGTCTTACAGAAAATATTTGATATTAAGAAATATATAAAAAATTCAGATTTCCTTCTAAAACCAATTTAGATTAAAATTTCGTTTTCTATCTACTAATGCCCTACTCTACCAATTCCCAATTTATTAACCTCCAAATACATCAAATTACCGAATGAAAATCTTCTCTTCTTTAGTCACGTTTTTCATTTCTGTCTCGCTACTGTAGAAGTAAAAATAAAAAGGAATTTTCTTATTGCCAACGATTAAAAAGCAAAGCCACTGAGTGATCAAAAACACCCCATAAAAGTTCCCTAATCCCTCAAAATTAAAATAAAGGAAAATATCGCATCTGATCTAACAACAAACCCGCGGGATCATGCCACCAATTCCTCGAATCCTCGAATCGATCCGATTATCTGGTGCGCATTCACTACCGAAGTTCCGAGAAACATTTTGGTCCCCTCCATGGCCTTGATTTCTCTACTGAACGAATATGTCAACACTTATGAAGAAACGGTTTCTGAAAGATCGTTTCGCTGACGTAAGAGATCCAATATCCCCACTACCTTATTCAATGGAACTATCCAAGGTATCAAAGTCCCTGACGAAGAAATCGCCACGACAGTCCGTTTCTTCCTTTCGAAAAGGTAAGACGTCTTTCATTCAGCCTTTTAAGTTTCTACAGACAGTTTTTGTTTTATCTTTTCGTCGGAGAAAAGTACGTCCGACCTTGGAGTCTTTATTGGGGCCATCTTTAATTTTATACGGTGGCAATTTCTTCAGGTTTCGTCCTTAAAAGTGAAACTTTAGATTGTGCGATTGAAAATTATGTGTCTTCTATCTGTATATTTTCGGTATTAGTTGAGAATATATCGATTGCCAATGTGTAATATGCCTGAATTTTTTTCTTAATATTTTGGTAATATTTAGTGTCATTTTCTTTATATTTGTAACCTAAAGTTTTAAACTACTGTCAGATAGTTTTCAATCATCTTTTTGGAAGGATAATAGGTGTATTTAAATTTATGCTTGCTGACACGTAGTATAGCATATAGGAACTGTTAATGTCTAAGGAAAGGAGAATCTATTAATAGAAATTATAGTAGACATTTTACTTTTTTGTAATTTTACTGCTTTGCTTAAGTAGATATTTCCTTCGAATTTGTATAAATGTTTGATATACGTAGTTGCTATTTTGTTTTTCAATTTTCATGGACTTCTTCAACTTTTTATCTTCTTTATTGCAAACATAACGTTATCATTCATTTATATTAAACCTTTGTGGGATATTTATTAATTATATAAATATAGAAATATAATGCAATATTTCTTGGGAGCAGATCTTATTTTCAATATGCTAATTTTACTGTGTGTTAATTTCCGTAGAACCAGTCTGTGAAAATGAAAGTGCTAATTTTCGCCGCTATTGCGGTATTCTGCGCCCAACCGGCGCTCAGTGTTGACACACATGAGCACAATAAAGTTGTGTGCTATTGGAACAGCACGGCTTTCAACCGACAGGGTAAAATTTCTTTCGTTATTCCATCAAACAACCTATCAATTTGCTCGATCAATCAAAATCTGAAATTATAGTCTGAGAAATAGAAAGTTTGCCTATTGAGATGTTAAAATTGATCAGTTGCTTTCATGTTGAATATTTCAACATTTTAACGTTATATTTGAACAAGGAAAAAACTAAAAATATCAACAATTATTATAGTCCAATTAAAGGTTCTATGATGCTAGAGTAATCGTTATTGTTCTATTTAATATAACTGATTTATTTTTAATGATGATTAATATCGTTACTGTTAATCGTTTATTGATTTTAGTAATCATTCAATTAGTAATTATAGATTAGAAATTAATGATTATTAATCCATAGATTAGATAATATAATAGAAAGATTAACAATTATTATTCATTCACTTAATGCTTATTAAATGAATAACGATTTATATATTATATTAATTATTTTGATCATTGTCAATTAATTCAAAATAATCCTACTCTTCCATAGCTCTTCAATAGTTGTGTTTTTGATACTTATTGTAATTTATTGTGATATATTTCAGGGCCAGGAAAGTTCCAGTTGGATGATGTTCGATCAGCACTATCCCTCTGCACACATTTGATCTATGGGTTTGCAGGAATTAATACAGAGACATTAGAAGTTGTTCCTTTGAATCCATCTTTGGACACTGGAGTTGGATATTCTTATTACAAACTCGCCACACAACTGAAGAAAGGCTTCCCAGATCTGAAGATCTACCTCAGCATTGGTGGTAATGCTGATCCTGAGGATGACACTCACAAGTATCTTGTTGTTGTAAGTATTATTTTGTTTGTCACTCAATTCTATACATAGATTGCAATTCAGGATTGATTGACTTCAAGGAGCTGTCCTTTATTGTAATTTTTTCCTATAAATATCTTAGATTTAGACTATGTTGACAAACAATGTAAGTTTCTTTATAGTATTAAATACAATTTCATTTGGAAATTGAAAATTAAACAATATTGAAATTATTATTAAACATTGCATAGTTTTCTTTACTGCTATAAGATGGCACAAAGTTCTAAATACTTCAGATTTGACTTTCATTACAACTCAAATTGAATCTAAGTTAAAAAGACAACTTAACATCCTCAATTGCTGTAGACTGAGACGGCAGAATCAAGGTCCAAGTTCATTAACTCAATCAACCGTCTTCTCAATGATTATGACTTTGATGGAATTGACCTGGCTTGGCAATTCCCACCTGTGAAAGTCAAGAAAGAACGTGGTACATTTGGATCAATCTGGCATGGCTTGAAGAAGACCTTTGGTTATGGTAAATTCAAAGATGACAAGGAGCAGGAGCATCGTGATGGCTTTACCATCTTGGTCCGTGACCTGAAAGCTCAACTCAGACCAAGAATGAAGGGCCTAACTGTTGCTGTACTTCCTCATGTCAACAGTAGTAGTAAGTTCAGATTTTCACTTCTTTACTCTGTTACTTCTTTAACTTCTTAAAACCTCTCATAACATGGGATTGTTATGAACGAATTTTCTTAATCAAAGATGGCAATATAGCGAGTTTGCAATCAGGTGAGATTAAAGATTTGGACGATAGGTATATTGGATATGATATTAGTATCCAGATGTGACGAGGAAATAGGGACGAAAAA
The DNA here is from genome assembly GCF_024516045.1 of Bombus affinis. NCBI lineage: Eukaryota > Metazoa > Arthropoda > Insecta > Hymenoptera > Apidae > Bombus > Bombus affinis. The sequence goes on from NC_066359.1 coordinate 6,219,592, forward strand.
TTAATAGAAATCACGTAGTCTGTTTGCTTCGAAATTAAGAACGTGCTGCCGCGACCAATCTTGCCTTATCTGTGGCTGTGCGTGTAACTGGCCAGCGTCACGTTCTCTAAATATTGAACTTAGGGACTCTGGTAACTTGTAGGACCTGTAACGTGTTTTCATATACCTCTGTGTTGGTAAAATTGATTGCAAATAACATACACTGCTGGTCATAATTATTAGACACCTACTCGTTACATTTATCAGAAAATTTCAACTAATTTTAATTCTTATGTAGGCAATTAAATTGCTGCAGTTATCAAACACGCGTTTGAATAAGTTCGAAGTTTTAATATTTTTAACTTTTGTGTATAAATTTCCACGCAAAAATAAGCCCTAAATTTGGATATTTCAAAATAAAGAAATATTTTTTAGTTCTGTAATATTTTCGTAATTTTTTGTTCTTGTGGATTCTATCTTATTATATTTAATATCTTGCAGTTTACTATGACGCGAGATTGCTGGCACCCAACATCGATGCCGTGCACCTGTTCACTTTCGATCAAAAAACGCCAGAACGTAATCCACAAGAAGGGGATTATCCAGCACCCATTTATGAGAGTTATGGACGTGTCCCCCAAGACAACGTTGATGCCACAACCAGGTGAGGAACTTCTGTAAGCTATGCTTATCCTCTGCCGTCAATTATTAAAAATCCCAAATCGTCAGAAATTTATTGTACCATTAACTTAATCAAAAATCAATTTTCCTTTAGTTCAAAGGGACTTCCTAGTTCCTGGTTTCACTAGTTTACAAAATTCCCCAAATTTTCCATCTACACCAGTTTCTGAAAATCCTAAATTACTAAGAATTTGTTTATTGTACTATTGATTTACTTATCCCTCTCCCTTCAATTCAAGGGGACTCCCTGGCTCTCAAGCGTTCCAATCCCCGAAATGCTCTAGAATCTCCATTTACGTAGCACAATTTTAAAATATCCGTAAAGTATTGATTCTGTTTCAAGGTACTGGCTCGAGAACGGTACTCCAGGCTCGAAAATAGTCGTGGGAATCCCAACATACGCTAGGACATGGAAGCTCACGTCTGACAGTCAAATATCAGGGGTACCACCTATAGTCACCGATGGTCCGGGAGCCGAAGGACCACACACAAACACGCCAGGACTTCTTTCGTACGCTGAGGTGTGCTCCAGGCTGACAGAATCTGCTGTGGGTCGTTTGAGACGTGTTGGTGACCCATCCAAGAAATATGGCGGCTATGCCTTCCAATCTTACAATGAGAACACAGGAAGTGACGGAATCTGGGTCGGTTATGAGGATCCTGACACAGCTGGCAATAAGGCTGCCTACGCCAAGGCGAAAGGTTTGGGTGGTGTTCTTATCTACGATTTGTCCTTGGACGACTTCCGTGGTGTCTGCACCGGAGACAAGTACCCTATTATCAGGGGCGCCAAATACAAGTTGTAAGAAGTTATTAAAGACTATTCGATGGACACTGAAAGAGTCGAAGGTGGCCAATTTTGGCACAGCTGAAGTATAAGTTGTGTTAGATCTGTTTTTTAATTAAGGCCGCGACTAACAAATGTATTTCTCAATCTTTTTGAAATTTCGATCCTAAATGACCATTTGATTTTCAGGCATTTGCTTCGTGTTTTTTATATTCTTCACGTAGCTCTAGTTTTTTCGTATGTGCTATTTTTCGTGATATGTTAAGTATTTGAAAAAAGTGCTGTATCAGAAGTGTTATATCGAGAATAAAGATGAAATAGTTTGGCGACTAGTTCTTCCTTTCGCCAAATTCTTTGCTGCCACATTAACACTATGACAACTGACTAATTTCGAGCTAATCTTTATTAGTGATCAGCTATTTTCACTAGGAATGAACCAAATATACTTTATATTTATAGAAAAGTTCAATAACTTCAAACATCTTAGCTTCACACATTAGGTTGCAAGGAATTTCCATAAATCTGTAGGAGGACTGATTTATATTAACATTCACATGGCGCCATTCTAGCCATAGTTACTGATTACCATAGTGCTAGAAACCAACACATCTTGATCGGTCGACAAGGTAGAGATTTATGAAACGTGCATGTATATATAGATATAATATATATATATATTTCGTGCAGTCTATGAATTCGGATAAACACATTTGCTCGGGTGTGTACGAAAGGTTTCATTGTAAATGGACTAGACTCGATAAATATATCAAATGTTAGGAGTTATGGCACACGAGACACAGCTAATTCGTAGCCACTCTCATACGTAAAAACGAAACGTTCCTGAAATCTCTTGTACATTCGTAGTTTTGCATCCTCCGTATTAGCTCGACGTTATTGTCGAACAGAAATCATATTCGTGCTTCGTTAGAACCCACAGCGCTTCACCAAAAACATTCGTGCAGAAACGGTTGGTACAGTGAACGCGGTGTCGTAGACATCTTTGTTCCATTTGGTTCCTGCGATCCAGTTTGTCGTTCCGCTAAATCGAGATAATTTCATTAATACCAAGGTTGAGAGGGAACAATTTACTTCATAATAATTTTTGTGATTTCTTTAACAACACACAAGGTAAAATATATATTTTTGTTAATATAAAAAGTGTAATTATCATTTTTGTAAAATCATAACTCTCTTTTTGGGGTTATGAAAAGTCATTTTAAAGGAACGACAAATCAGAAGCAGTTGTTGCAACAACACGAACACATCCTGCAGCATAATCGTAATACTTAGAAAATACTGGGCGTGGTAGTTGGAATAGCTTACACTCTATGATACAGTTAATAATTCGATATACAGTTTAACAGGGTTAGGGCACTCGTTACATTACGGCATATAATATAATGAAATATAATATACGTAGCGTTACAACGTACAATAACACAACGGTTATCCCTGATACTTAATCCTAATCTACTCTGACTTCGGTCCTCGTGAAGTGTTAATTCGAGCCCGTACGTAAGATTAGAAAATCCTTTTTCAAAATTGGAATTTGAAACTAATATGGAATTAAATTAATATGAAAACAACATAATTGATGTAGGTAAAATGGACAAAAATGAAGTTAGTACGTAAAGATCTTGGTAGTGCAGTGGGTAGTGTATTAGATTACAACCCCTTGAGCTCTCAGATCGAATCCTAGAAATTTCCAGATTCAGTATCTCGCAGATTTTTTCTGGATTTATCATCTGAAAATTTCGGGGAGGAAAATTGTCATTTTAAAATGAAATGAAAAAAGTAAAAAATTCCCAACTTCATGAAAATCTAAGATATATCTGGGAAAAAAATTGAAAATTTCTGGAACTCATGAATTTTTCAGATCAAATAAAATTTGTAGCTATCAATAATTCACTTTAAAGTGATTTTCGTTGTCTTCTCAACGAGCTCGACGTGATCGAGGACAGTCGAGAAGGATTTTCTAAGCAGGAACAGGGCACACTCGACGAGATTACGTTGCTGAAAGCATATCTGTGACTAGATCCAGCAGCTCACCATGAGGTCGGATAGTGAAAAAATAAGTACGCGGAACTCTCTGACATAACTTTCTTCTATGCGTGAATACTGTTGTGAAACGTTTGTTATGAAAAATGCTCTTTGGTGCTTCGATATTCTTTGAAAAAATTATTTCTTGGAAATGCAACTTTTCTGTTTATGTCATTAAGAAACTAAGAAGCAGCAACAAGAAGACTCGTCACATTCTATTCCTTACGTTTTATTATACTGGGGATGATGTATCTGTTGATTTCTTTTTTCAACTGATCGATGATAATCTCACAAATTTCGCGAAATTTTTTCTTCTTTTTATCAGAAATTAATTTTCATTTATTTGTTAAATATCCTTTTCAATGTTTTCATTTATGAATAGTGGAATGAAAATCTTTAACGTTCATATATTTCTTAGACTCAACGATATTGTTCTACAGATAACGATATTGTCTCTGAAGATACATTATTAATTAACGAAATGGCGCCATGCTGTCTCTTGAAAGTTTTCAAATTTCTTCAGTATTCTACTTTGAAACCTTTAACCATGATCCGTGTCACTTTGCTTAAATTTTGTTTAATGTCAGATGAAATTAAATTTTTTAATTTAAATTTTGTTCAAGTTCTGCGTCTATTATTTATTCACATTCAAATGGCGCGTTACGTATCTTCTGAAACAACCTGTAATAATAAATGCATATCAAGTAAATGCAGATCACGCAATTGGTCAACTCTTTGGATAAAATATCGCATTATTAAATACAGTGACGAATGTCGATAACATTTCCCTGCATAATAATCTCTCTCAAACGTTCCATAAATTTAATCAGTTAGTATTCTACTGTTTTTACAATTTCAACAAAATAATTATCAACGATTTTTGTCGACTGATATCGTTGCTATAGAAAGAAAAGGGGGGAGGTGTGAATTATTTTTTAGAATTTCACGCAAGTATAGAATAAATAAAATCCAGAATTTTTATCAGTTTGAATGTTTCTTGGGGACGGAATTAGTCGTAAAGTACAAGCGTGTAGATGTTAGAATTTTCGATTGCGATTTTTAATTCGGCTCAATGGTGTAGTGAGACTGTTACATAAATCATAAAATATAAAAATTAATAAAAATTCGTTCATCTATAAAATATTCCTCTAAACTGGATTCTTTTTAAATGGCATAAACAATTTACATTAAGCAAAGAAAATTTTCTTTGTCTATAGATTTGATAAAAAAAATATTCTCTTTTCATATATTCTGTTAATGTCCATGATAAAGAATTTTTATTATGATGCAGAAGATGAAATTTGGGAATTTTTGCGACCAGCTACCGAAAAAGGACCCCTATTGGTTCTATAAGTTTCACACTCTGCGAGTTACTTGATTTCCAATGATATTCGATTTTTCTTTAATTTTTTCAAATATTAATTAATCAAGCGTTTCTGTTACGATTCCATTTATCAACAATATATTTCTTCACCAGCTAATTTCTTACTTAAATATATTTCTCGATTATCATAACTATTGCACGATATGCAAAGCTTTCTAAAAATATCCATCACGTTAGAAATATTTAACCGAACAGAAATCTCACCAAGATAAAAGAGACAACGAACAATTTAAACACGTTAGTGCAAAATTAGTAAAAAAAAAAAAGAACAAAACAATAACAACGATAATGAAAGAAAACGACACGTGATATAAATGCATAAATAAATGATTACAATTATCTTTGTAGGGAGAAGACCGATCATAGTTCTCGAATATCATTTTTTTTTTTTTTTCGTTATGCTTATGCGAACTGTCTACATTAAAAACGATACAAATAGCGATCTCCCCGATTTTCGGTGATTTTATCAAACTCAACAAGCGATTAATAGTACTAAGACACGAGTCACACTGAACGAAGAATTTTCTTATTATTAGCGAAATACATATCACGTGACTGGTCACGCATCTGCGTGGCCATCATCTTGGAAATCGAACCGAGCTTCGATATTAAATCCGTGCTCGGGAGGAGAGCCTACCTTTTTCAAATAAATTTCAATTGTTTATTCGTTACACGACGATTGTTTATTCATCGAAAACCAACTATACGCCCCAAATGTTTTAAAATTATCAATTAATTTTGTCCTACCTAGAGGAGCCTTTCTATGTCAAAAAAAAAAAAAAAAAAAAAAGAAAAGAATGGTCCAGATCGTGTTGCAGGACCTTTTCTCCTCGTAACTGTGGGGCTCCATCTTCTAGAAACCTCCTCCAACAAGCACCAATCTCTCCAACTTCATTCCAACAATCCCTTAACGCGTGTCTCTACATGACAGAACACCGTGTGACATTGTACCTAGTATCTTGGTCCACATTGTTCACGCTGAGTACGCGCAGCAGCCTCTCCGTGTCTTTGCACGCATGTCTACTGGTCTGCTGCTGCTTCATCAGCATCATCGGCGTCTTCTTCTTCGGCCTCTTCTTGGTCTGCGGCAAAGTCAGCTCGAGCATCTGCTCGAGTCTCAGCCGGATAGGCCAGCCGGTCTCCTTGTAGTCGTCCTCTTCGTACGTGGACTCGCTGGCCTTCTGCAAGGTCTGGAAGGCATAGTTCATAGGCAACAGCTTTCTGGGTTGAGCGAAGGAGTCGTGAACTCGAACTGGACGAGCCAGGGAAGATCTCTTCTTGGCTGGGGTCAGAGGCAACGGCTGGGTCTTCGTCGACCTGGCTAAATTGCTGGTTTTGGTGTTCTTGAGAACTCTGGTCTCGTCCAAACGAGCCAATATCTTAGCGTTCTCCTTCAGCGATGAAGAGTTTATGGAATTGGTCACTCGATAGTTGCCCATAGTGCCTTTTGCGACCAGACTGTTGTTCTTCGTGCTTTTCACTAGTTTTAGGTTATTGTTGTTGATCGCAGTGATGCTGGGATTGTTGTTGTTGGCAACAGTGGTCACGTGGCGACACTGTTCGGCACACTGTAGGCAATCGTAGTATTTCTCGACCGCGTTACGTCGTGCTGAAGCGGAGAATCGCTCGCGAAGGTTCGCGCGATTCTGGCGCTCGCCTGATTGGCGAGGCTGTTGTCACACCTCCTGAAGATACTTTAAGGGGCATAGAGTTTCCTTGTACAGCACCTCGCCCTCTTTGCCCGTGTGGTCCGCTGATCTCACGTCCGCGGCGCAACGAACCATCGCTACGCCATCTACCTCCTCGCCAACCTGAATCACGATCTAGGGAAGAGTTCGCATAAATAGATTGCGTTGATGATACAGTATTATGGTGGATTACCAAGCGCATGTATTTAACATATGATACGCCATTATGATAAAGGCAAGATTCTTATCAATTAATGGGCGAATAAAATTCTAGATCTGACTTGACAAGCATGACGTGTATGTGCATAATAGGAGAAGGACCCTAGACTTCGAAATACCTAGGGCTATCGTAGTACATGTAATATCGTAGTTGTTAAAAAGGATCTTGGCTCAGATTTGGTTCGTTCTCATTGAAACAAGAGTATTCAAAGGATTGACAATTAAATAATAAGGATTACAAAAATGTGAAGGTTATTTTGCGCGTAATTGTGTGCCTTATAACATATAGAAGGAATACCTGGTCACGTAATAGGGTAATCTGGTCAGTTAATTGTAAGTTGCGAGTGACCTGAAGCGTCTTCTGCCCAGACTCCACTCGCATGACGTATGCACTGGGGAAGTAACCCACTCGGCCGCCCAAACACTTCCCTTTCCACCAGTCCTTCTCTGATTTATCAATTACTGTCACTTTGTAGCCAGCTCTGCGAAACGATTAGGTTTCAGATATTAGTAGAAACATCAAAGAGGCCTGTTCTTTCCCCAGTTCAATTTGCTATCCTCCCATCTTAACCAAGAGGCAAATGAATGGAAATAATTCAATGATTGAAAAGAGTCCCTAGGACGTATAGACAGCAGATTGAACAATCCTAGTTACTTTTCTATGTCCTAACTCAGGTCTCGCCCAAACTATTTTTTTGATTCTTATTCTATGTAATTCTTATTTAACTTTTAAACAATCTTCAATTATATAAGGTATACAAAGTATAGTATTCGTGATGATATTTAGTAGGCGAAATTCTCCAATGCATAGAAACGTTTAAATAACCGGGGTCTATTAACTGAGTGATTATCATTGAATGATTACTTCAAGTCCAACTCGTCTCGATGTCGCGCCTCGAAGTTGTACAGCACCACATATAAATTATTAGGGGGTAGGACACGTTTTCCAGGTGGATTCACGTGATTCTGATTGTTAGTGTGCGGCGAGGGGCAAGGAGAGGTGCTCGCCGATGAGTACGATTTTTCATTTTCATCTGGGAGTTCCATGCTGGACATTCTGATGGCCCCTCTAACGTGCTTGTGGACGCTGTGGCCCTGGCCTGGACTACATGGCGCTGCAATCGAGTCGTTCAAACCATGAATGGTATTTTTAACTTTTTCGAGACTAATTATCTCCACCTCTGCGCTATACTTTCAAGTCTGACTAATTTCATGATCTCGCTATATCTCTCCTATCAAGGAAATCCAGTAATTGATTAATACTCACATAATCTGTTGATGCTTCCACTGTCAGAATGTCTGGGTGGTGTGGACTCTCTTTGGCCCCCGGTATAGTAATCACGTGGACGATGTCGAACATGAGCGGTGCCCTCTGGAGAATCCAAGCTGAGACTCTTCATCCTTAGGTTCAGTCTCTCGCGTCTACGTTGTGGACTATGCGGCGCTTCATGTTCCATAATGAGCGATCATAGCAAGTTAGCCTTTGAGGTTAGCTCGTAGCTCGACATTGACGCCATTTTACAAAGCAGTGTTACTTTCTCATTCTGTTTCTCGTTTCTTTTTTCTAGTTTATAAGCGGATAGTTAGAATAGAGAGAAGTCAGAGAGAGTTTGCTTGCAGGAAGAAACACGAACATCTTGTCAGCAAGATGTACCTACCTATCCTTCTCGTTTTTTGAGGTTATATCTGTCATTGAAGCTCGCTGTAATGATGTATCGTTACAGCGAAAAGCTCCCGGATTTTTTTTCTTAAATTAAACGGAGTTTAGGTAGAGATAGAGCAAGCTTGACAAGTTTCTACGATTCAGAGACAATCTCTTTTTCTCACGAAAGTATTAATTTCGGGAAAATAATAAAAGGTAAAGTAAAGTAAACCAAGGTGAAAGAAAATTATAAAAATAAAAAGAAAGAAATTTCAGAATCTCAGATTTTTTAAGGAAATTCAGTTAGCAGTGTAGAACGAAAAAGTGGAGAATACACGATTTTCAACAAAATTCGAATCCACACGTCGATATATGCGTGCAAGAAAATTGCAGTATGCACACGTACACATAGATATGCAAGTGGAGGCTCGTAATTTTTAATCAATTCCCAATAGAGACAACAGGTTTTCATACATTTTCATTCTGACAAAAGTACTCATTTGGCGTCAACGTCGAGACCGGAAATCAACACATACAACGAGACAGGAACACCATATAGATATACGGTAACATTACGAATGCACACAAAGAAAGTATTTCTCTCACCAGGCGATAAACTTAACTAGTATACGAAACTTTTTAACACAGAAAATAATTTTATATAAAAAATAAAACAAAAATGACAAAAAAAAAGATAAAAAAGGCAAAAAAATGGGACACGACTCGCGCATCAAGAAGTGAAAGCATAGGAAATCGCAGGAGAGAACATTTTTATTTACAATATTTACATGATTTCTCCCTTGTACTAATTTTTCTTCCTTTTCATTGACTTCGAGTTCGTTTTTCGCGCTATACTTCCTACTTCATGTCCGTTCTTCCCCTACTTTTGTGTACATTTTCACCATACTTTTAAGATTCGTGCATTTCGATTTTTTCTTTGAGGAGATAATTTCTTAGAGAAAGAAAGCTGGGAAATTAAAATGCGGAATAATGTTTAATAACTTGGATTCGAATAACTATACATTTTTTTTCGTTGTAGTTTTTTTCTTTTGAATTTCCTGACAAAACAATCCCAGACTCGACAATCGTGTTAATCATTTTGATCTTCAAAGGAAACTAGGCTAATTGAGATAATAAGTACTTAAGTGATTGGAAATTGCTCTGTAGTAATCTTGTAGTGAGTCCTTACCTTTACGGCGCGGTCTTTTTTGACACAACCTGTACGTAAACGATAAAAATTCTGCGAATAATTGGCGCCAATATAGGGATTTTTCTGCTATTTGATCATGCTGAATTTAGGAATAAATATCTTACATACATAAACTGGACGAAAATAAAAAGTTTGTAAGTTTCTATAACGAAAAAATTGAGCAATACAATATTAAGCAATTCAAAATATTTCTCACTTCCAACTACTTTTTCAACAATACTCAAATAAAAAATTGTTCACTATTGAATCGGGAAAATTTGCATCAGCAATTCCACATTTCCAATCTCGCAATTCCACGGAAAAGAGCAACAGGGTGGGTTCGCAGAAATAAATGATCAACTCCTCCGTCAAATGCTGGTTGAATGGATGAACAATAAATTTACAATTTTATACTCTACATATTGTCAACTCCAAGCATCGTTCCAGTCCTTACACGGAGAAAATTTAGGCGCAAACAAGTTGTACAAGTTAAATGAAGAGAATTTTGTGTGCAATTCCAACGTTCGTTCACTTTAGTGCAATTCCAGCAAACTTCTTCGATTCGTGCGTAAACAAAGGTATTCGGAAAAATAGAATTGTATACATAAAAGTTGATCGATATTCGCTTTCCTCGAAACGGGATCGAGCAATTTCACCTTCGATTCCTCGACAATTTCAAGCTGCCTCTCTAATTTCACACAAAACTGAAACCAACCGATTTATACTTCGAAGTTGCATACTTCAATGTCGCGCAACTTCAGCAATTCCAGCGAGTAACACGTACACGTATCACGTCACGGTATATAAACGAAGACCGCACACATCAATTTCCCCCATTTGATTTTCACAATCGCAATTCCACCCCCTTACCATAGCAATTCCACGTTTTCAGCCCACTCACGAGCGTTTCACCATCTAAAGCCTACTTCACAGTCCACAACTAGTAATTATAGATCACGAGTCGCTAGATTTCAGTTCCTAGAAGCTTTAAATCCATTTCTTTTCGAAACGCAGATCGCTTAAGCGACGCGCGTCCAGTTCAAAGGTCATCGTTTTCTGTTGGAGCCATGGTAAGAACGTTCGGGCGTCTTTTGCGAAGAGGTCGAAGGTTTCTCTTGGGTCATCAACACCAGTGGCTGCCCGAATGGTCTGGTTCCTGACATTGATCCACCGCTGCCCCGTCCTGGTCAATGGAATTGCAACGATTCCAAGATGATTTCGCCTTGATATGTTTTCTCACGCGCTTTCCACTCCAACTGTAGCTCTTTCTCTCTCAGTACAAGCACTGTTTAATTTAGTCTCACTTTTGAGGCTGGTTTTAGTCGTTAGTAGGTGCAATTCCGTGGGATTTCCCCGTCCAGCGCTGGTGGCGCCGTTATCGGTGCTCTCCCTATCTGTTACCGCGATATTTGAAGATTTCACCTCTTTCTCCCTTAGATGATTCGTTTGTTTCATGGAATTCCATGGAATCGATTGTAATTGCGCGTTTAGACTCCATGATGGAATTGGTTAGTTTTTTTTAACATTGACGCTAAAGTCGATTGTTACGTTACGTTTGCGATTTCGGAGACTAGGGAATTGGCGATAATGACTGCTGTTTTTTTGGGAACATTTCAAGCGATTTGGGACTTTTGATCGGATTAGTTATTTTCCGTTTTTATTTTTTAATGGAACTGTCAAAGTTACTCGTTCAAGAATCGAAGATCGTCTGTTTGTGATTTCTTCGTTACTTGAAGTTGGGGGACAGAAAGCGGGCAAACGTTTCTCTCTTCGTCCGTAGGAGGCCTCATGGTGAAATTTAAACTTCCCGCCATATCGAGAACTCTTAAAGAGATGATCCTTCTTTCCCCAATCTTTTTCCAAGATAAACGATCGACGAAAATTCACGTAGGACACATTGCACGATGATAAAATAACAAAAATATTTGCGAAAAATTCTTTCACGTTTATAGAAAATGATAAATTTTTCAAAAATATTCACACCGTAATTATCATTGAGGTAACACCAACAACAATTTATCCATTTTAAAAGTTTTCACGATTTTTACAATATTCCAAAGATATTTCAGTTAAAGGATCTAGAGATTGAAATATCCGTAACGCAAAGTCGATGATCTCGGAAAAGTGATGACGATGGGTTAGATCCATCAGTGCATGCGGGGAATCCCGAATAGTACGATAAAAACAGTACAGATGGCGCGCGTGTAAAGAGGAAGAATGAAGATGAAGTAGGGGAAGAAGTAGAAAGAGAGACAGAGAAATTACTGGATAGATAAAAAGAAAAAAGAGGCAAAAGTTACGAGTCATGTCCCTAAAGAAGAGAGTATATTTCTGTTGATTAAAAGAATAAAAAGAGAGAACAGGGTAAAGTGCCACCTTGAAGCAGAGATTGCTCTAGCAGATGCATAAACTTGATGAAGTCGCTTCAGGATTGCATCTTACTCTTCTTAATCATCTAATGCTTTCATATAAAATATATTTGCTGAACTTTAACTAAAATCAATAGCTTTCCTCGTGTTCGAAGTACTTTTAATACATTTTTCTCTTGGCACAGGTGCCAAGTTTTACTTCAGATCTTCTCTCAAAGGAAGCAGCATATATTTGACATTTAACAAAGACCTCAGAAGACCTCAGAAGGAAGAAACCTTTATAAGACTCTCTTAAGTGAAACGGATTGAACTGAAGGGTATAATTCTTAGCAGAATACTGTACTGAACTGAAAGGGATTTTGTTTTTTTCTTATTTTTAAACATCTTTTCCATTTCAGTTTGTAATAAATTAAGCATGATATGAAATAGAATAACTTTAGTCTAACATACAATGATTTCTCTAATATATAATACTTTATAGCACAAAACTACATCAACTACTCTAACAAGTAAAATAAATGTTCTAAATGGGAGTATTTACTTCTTTCAGCTATCTGACTCATTTCTAACTCCTACGCTCTCACATATCCATAAATTTCCTCTACGTTACCAAAAACTTTCAGAATCTACAATTTACTGGGTCGACCAAGCTTCAACAACTTGAGTAATTTGTCAGCAATTATCTTTGCACAGTAGAATGCACCTGAAGAGCACTCCAGTCACAGATTTCAAGAAACAGAGGAATTATACTTTTCCTATAGGGAGGCTCTGCTTCAAGGTCAAGAGGAATTGGTGCTGTGCCTTACCAGAGGTGGACGAGGAACAAGGGTGGGAGGAAGCCCTCGCTGACGAAGGTGCTGGAGGATGATCTGCTGTGGGAGGCGTAGGTGGTGAGTTTGTCGAGTTTCCACGGATCTCGCCTGCCTGCTTCAGCACCTGGTATATGGCGTCCACGTCTGCTCACACGAGATAGACAGATAGCAATGCAAAAGCAGAGAGACATCACACGAGGTGCTTTCTTTTCAGTATCTTTATTTTTTTTTTGCTTAGTTCACTTTTCTTTCCTTTCCTTTCCTTTGTCTTCAACTTTATGACTCAAAGCAGACGCTCCTTGGGCAACAAGTGTCTTTAGTTGGTCCTTTATAACTTACTAATTAGTTGTAATTTAATCTATTATATTTATTTACTTGCTGTATAAATAGTTTCCCTTATTAATATATAATGAAGTTTGTTGTAATTGTTCAGATATTTAGTAAACTGGAAATAGTATCTTTTTGTACAGAATTAAGAAAGGAGCTACAGATAGCAGAAACGAGTATTTAGGATAGTAACATTGGTCAATTTTAAAGACACCTGTTCATGGTAGCCATACTTCTCATCAAGAGTTGAACTTTATTATTGTACAGTGATAGTGTGTTTTAGTGCCATTTGTTCAGAGTCACCTATTACATTCGTCTAGTTTCATGTACTGGACAATAGAAAGCCCATTATCGAAGAAGAAATTTACACTTAGAAATTCCAAAAGAATTCAATGCAGATCGTAGGAAATTCGTGATTTAAAGGGGAGCCAGAATCTATCTCCATCAGTGGCATAATTCAGGTTGAAATCATTCAAAGTCAATTTGCAACATTACTGGTTGCACAGCGGATAACAAAATTGGCATCGATCGTTCGGAGGATGGGTTGACAGTGACGTCAATTGAAGTAAATCAGGTTGAAAGGATTAAGAGCACGTAACAAGCGATCGCTTAACAGCAGATTAAGCAAGGGAATCTCTCAATAATTTTTGACACCTTTCAAACAAATCCATCGTTTCAACACTACGCGCAATGATCTTCATATCAGGAATTAAATAATATGGTATTTCTTATATTTATAGGAAGATTCAGTGACTCTGAATATTTGATAAACAAAACGAGTAATAAATATACATATGACAATAAATAATAAATAATTGAACAGACTAATGTTATGTACACCAATAGTTGACATATATGGCACTAGTGTTGCATCATCATTTGTCATATTGTTTAAGATAAAACAAAGTAACTAAAGATATCATTCCTATCTATAATTAGATGCAAGCCCTTGAGAAGCAATTCTTTCCAAATCTAAATAGTAAATAACAACTACCTAACTACCTGACTGCATTAACAGATAAATATGTATATTGTGTGTACTAATAATTGATACTAACATGGTACTGGTGTCGGCTCTCCAGTTGTCACACAGTTAAAAAGGAAACTAATTTAAACAAATATATCATTTTCATCTGAAATCATATAAAAACCTACCAGAACCCTCCCTAATTCCTTTTTAAGACTACTTCTCTAACCTGAAAGCTCCCATCTTAGCTGGGAGCTAATGGAACTTAAAGAGTCTCCGAGCGATCGACTTTTCAGCTTCAGTGACTCTGAACGACACCGAGCCACACGAAACACCGAGTTACACCATAGAGAAAGAGTTTTTCCTTTTTCTTGTAGCCTGTTCAGGCGATCGAGGGACGCGAAGAGGAAGAAAGAAGGTTGAAGGGTGAATGATCCGATTAATTTGTTAATCGCGATGGGCTGTGATGCATACCATGATCTCTGACCCTTTCCGTGCCTTGCATGTCGATGAATCGCGTTCAGGGAAATTCGATCAAGGTGAGAAGATGAGGAGCAGAGCATCGTGAAAAATTTGATCCTTCGTTTCCTTTCGCATCTTTTTCTTTGTTTCAATTTATGGATCGATCGATACTCTTATCTAATGAAACTGTCCATGCACAAGCTATTCTGCGACCCTGGTACTTTGGATCCAGTAATTTATTTTAGCAATTAGAATCCCAAAGTGAGAAACTAAACTTCCGTACAAGCTGGAATGTTGAACTGCAGCACCGAGATTGATCCAGAATTAAATTCCAGGCCATCAGGCTTAAATTTCAGTATAGTGATTCATCAATTTCACGCAATCTGTTTCATCCGGCTGGCTCCAATCCCGGATCGATCATCTCCCTCATCCCTGCAGTTCAATTTTCTTTCCTCCTGTAAACCTTTCGCCGTAATACAAAGGAATCTGCCTCAAATTTTTAATATGAAAATGACGAATCACAGTGAATAGACTTGGTATCATAGCGAGATTGTCATCAAATTGGTCGACGATAAACTTGCTACTTCTGAGGGTGTCAAAGATTCGGTTAAGAATAGATTCGTCTCATTTCTTAGAGCATCGATCATCCGCGACAACGAGAGAGAAAGAAAGAGAGAGAGAGAGAGAGAGAGAGAGAGAGAGAGAGAGAGAGAGAGAGAGAGAGAGGGGATAAGAAAATCAATTTTGACACAATCACATTCCCAAACTGGCGAGTACTTACTGTATTCTGCGGCCGCGGTGTCGTCCACTTGAGTCTGAGTCTTCTGTCGACGAAGAAGGGGAATCCCCCCGCTCTTTTTAGGCGCCAGGCTCGGACACATGACGGGCTGCACCATATTGATGCAGTCGGTGTGAGCGTTTGCTTTGCAGCCACGACACCTGACGCCCTGGCGACTATGGCCACGTAACACCTGGCCACACGCATCGCAGGGAGTGATTTTTCGATAAGTGTACTCGCGCCAAGAGTGGCCTCCCTCGGACTCCAAACTTTTCCTGAAACAAGTTGTTCTTTGTATTGCTTCTTCGACTTTCTTATTTTGTTTTGTTTATTTAATGTGTCATATGTTTAATATAACGTGTTTATTTTGTTAATGGTATCTTTAGGGAAAATTTGTCAGACGCGTAGAAATGTAAGAAGGTTTTAGCAAATTTCTGGAATTTTGTAAAGTACCATGATTTAAAAGAATGGACCAAATGGTATACTTCATTATCACTAAATAAAGGAATATATCTTCAATACAATTTCTTCATAAAATTATTAAAAATTGTATTGCTAATATATTATAAGATATATATATATATTAATGAAAGATCAGTAAACAAATTTACCTCGTTGTTAAATTAATCATTAAGCAAGTTGAACGAATATCTAGTGACTTTCTAGTGACAAACTCACCTAGACATGGCGACGACTGTAGAAACAGCATGGTACATCGCCTGTTTCCCTCTGTGTTAGTGAAGCATTGACAAAACAACAATTTTGGTTACTCAAACACAACCAACACACTTTAACAAAACATCTTATCTAAAAAAAAAAAAAAAGAAACCAATGGAAACAAAAAATAAAATAGGAGAGAAGGAAGGAGATATTTGAAGCATTCATCGTTTAAAGTGCATTTTCATCGAATAGTTACTGACTTGTCGGTTGATGGCGGAGTCGTCGGGGAGCTGGTTTTCAAACTCTTGAACGCTTTCAACCATTTGTGCTTGGTACTTCCGGTCGAGCCATTCGACATCTTCCGGCTGCTCACCCCATCCGGTTGGCCGGCTTCTCCAGCCCCGAACAGCTCCTTCTGCAAATTGAAACGAACGTCACATATAATATCTGCTCTGGCAGACTTGGACAATCTTTTTAATAGAATCCAATTTTCTTCTAGTACTTGAAAATTCCCTAACGATCTGCCTTTACCTCTTTTGCAATTATTTTTGAAATGATCACCGACGCCATTATGGAATTAAGTAATTACACTAATTAACTTCCATTAACGAATTAGATACCTTTTTACAATGGGAAATGATATAATCTAACGAAGAAAGAGAATGGTCACAGTATTTCTTGGAACTTTGATGCTTTGATACCTCAATGGAAAAATTGATTCCTGCGTTTCTATGTTGTATTTCTCGAGACTTTCTAGTTTCTTTTTAAATTATAGTAATGAAAGGTACACGTTTCTAAGTACTGTTAAAAAATATCTCAAAATTAAAAATATCCAGACAAAGATAACTTTTGTATCCTTTATACTTTAAGGAATAATATTAAGAACCTCAAAATAGACAAATTTTTTAAAAATTCATCTTTCCAGTCTTTCATTTCTAAATAACAAAATAACTAAACAATTATATTTCTTTAATCTGATTTGTGACATTTAGAATCATTTTTAGATTCTTGCAATAGCTCGCTAGATAACGTACAAATTTTTTCCAATAAATCAAACTAATATTTTCTAAATATAATATATTCAGCCAATTTTTTTCTTTAAATTTTTCCAATTAATTCAGTGGACAGTTATCTTCTACACTAACAAATATAGTAACGAAATAATAGAAAATTGTGTTTCTTTAAATATCAATTTACCTCTACCACTATTCGCTTCAAACCTGTGGCAATAATGAAAGATATAAACTGAACGACACAAGTCTCGTTATTGTGCCATTGAACACAGGGATATCGGAAAACTTTTCAGAAAGTTCTGTTTCCTATGGTATGACAGTGCGATGACAATGGAAATAGTCGAGTTTCTGCACGAGCCGGCAAACAACTCGTGCACGACCGCCTGGTAAATAGATATCCAACGAAAGAGGAAGCCAGAACCGTTTTAATGCAACGGCTCGGCCTGCTATTAATTGGATTCTATCGAGGACACCACGATTGCTTATCGTAACACACATGTACCAACTTATTTTCCAATTATTATCACCATTTCACAAAACTATTTCAATAGTATCATTAGATTTTAATGTTCTATTATTTTAATAACATTTTACTATTAATTAAATAAATTGCCAATTTTTATGGATTTATGTGAAAATTGAAAGACACAAAAATGCACAGGATGTATGAATATGGAAAACAGCATGCATATTCAGGGTATGTTCATTAATATGCAAAATGTAAAATATCTAAATATTCAGAAATATATAAGAGACGAAAAGCATGGCAAGCTAATGTTTATTCTAGCTGGAGGGTAGCTTTTGCTTGCAATTATAAAAATTGCAATTTATTAATAAACAGTTTCTTAATAAATATAAACTAATATTATTGTTCTTTCATTAATCAATTGACATATCGTTTAAAATTGAAATAGCGTTGATTATAATTATTGGACATTTAATTCCCAACAACAGTGTCCAACAGTGGTCAATATTTCATAATTAACAGATTTGTTAACTTGAGGCATGGTCTGCCGGAAATAATTGTTAATTAAAATTAGGCCATCGATAGTACAATATCACGGCAACCGAGATTCCTATCGATCCCAAACAGACCATTGTACCTATCGCTATATCGTGCACCGAGTATACTGTAGGGGCTTCATTCATAAAGACACTGAAGGAGCATCGACCATCAAGTGAAACTGTACTCTGCATTATTCCGCGATACGTTACTCAGTAGTCTGCAATCTACGACTGGGCAGCACGAAAATAATACAGAAAGTAAATAATGAAAGAAGCAAAATCAGGGACATTTACAAAAGTCAAGACACTAGGTATTTAACACGTTCGCTATTAAAAAGTACAGATATTTTTATCCATGGAATTACAAAATTTGGCAAGAAACGAAGGCAAGATTGACACATGAAATATCCAAGTAGCAGAGTTAAATAATATCTCAACGCATTTCCTACAGTCGCCTGTCTTTTCTTCTTCTAAAAATATTTCATTCAAACGTGTACAGATATAGACGCAACAGTTGCGTCTATGCTACTGTGTATTTATCAGAGAACAAACGTTACGCAACGTCAGCAGCACTACGTCTCATCAGGCAATACAATTGCAACGTGCAA
This sequence comes from Bombus affinis, assembly GCF_024516045.1. Taxonomy (NCBI): domain Eukaryota; kingdom Metazoa; phylum Arthropoda; class Insecta; order Hymenoptera; family Apidae; genus Bombus; species Bombus affinis. Next base: position 6,238,202 of record NC_066359.1, read on the forward strand.
CGACGCATGATTTTTCCAGCAACTTTTTAATACGCGCGAAAGTGTTAAATGCTGAGGAATCTAATTTGACAAAACAACGGTAAAAGCCATCGCATAAACAATTCTTCTTAATCAATTCCCGACTACTCTGTACACACTTGCGAATGTCCGCAAAGCCCCGGTATCGACATCAAAATACGCCACGGAGAGTCCATTCTGTCAAGCAAGGAACGACACTCCCCTAACGAAAATCATTCGACCACGTTTAATCCCAAGCACGTGCGGCAAAAAGTGTCCCCCACGTGTGTGTCCTGATCACGGACACGCGTCTCGACGCCTGCAAATATCGTGTGTCACGTGTCAAAACACCATGCACCAGCTGCTCCTACCAGCAGCTGACCTAACTTTCTCATAGACCTCCGTTTGTCGCTAATTTTCGTAGAACCATCATTCAGGCACACATTCACGTTAAATACCACTAGACACAATGTGTACAGACTTTGTGAGGTAAGAAGAACCGGAAGCGACCGCAGTGGAGCCGCATAGCAACGGATGCGAGCTATCCGGAGTCAGGAACGCGAGGATTCACCAGCGCGAAAGCACACTGCGGCACGAATAATGGCTCGATCACTGTCTGGCTGCACGGATCTGATGTCTGTGACCTGGATTCGCGATAGAAAGCGAAAGGGGCCAGGTGTCTCGTCCAGGTGTTTCAAGGGGGATACTAACGACTTGTGTGCGCAGCGTTGTCCAGCCCATTTTCGCGAGGACTAGTCAGGCTCCTCCTGCCACCCTGACCTAGGAGAGCGAACTCGAGGCCAGGAATGGATTTTCAGACGGCGGCTGTCGGATGGTGACCCAGTTGTGAGGGCGCATGTCGCGCGATTGCGCGCCCCTATTTATTCGGGCGACGCGTTAGGCAACGCAGCGCGTGTCTGTTTACGCGTATCCGGTTTTCCTTCCCTATCTGCCAACCGATCTTTGGAACCTGTTTCGTCCGCAACCCATCGCCACCTGTAATTTGGAAGCTGTCTACCTTTGTGCCTGCATTCTTTTGTTTTACATTTTATTCTACTCAGTTTATTGTAGTCAGTTATCGGTGTTCCGTGCCGGTTTATGACAATTTGGAGCGCGTCAGTTTACGCGTATCCGGTTTTTACTTTCCATTTGAGAATTGTTCTTTGTTATCTGTTATCAGTTTCTCTTTATGCCGGTTTATTACAGTTTCACATGCGTTTGTTTACGCATGTCCGGTTTTCCTATCTGACAATTGTTCTTTCGAGTTTGTTTGCTTTTCCATTACCAGTTGTATGGCAATTGTATGATTGTATGTAAGCTGCAAGTTATCCGCGCTTTATATCTGTATGTTTCTATCGATAGCCTTTCTTTCTATGATTTATATTTTTCGGATTTTATTTCATTTAGTCATCAGCGTTTTGCCATGGTTTATTGCAGTTTGACATGCGCCTGTATACGTATATTCGGTTTTTATTCTCTATACGTCAACTGTTCTATGAAATTTGCTTTTCAGCTGTATCTTTTCAATTTTATTTTATTTAGCCGCTGATAGACTGCGCACGTTCGTGCGAATTCATACTTTTGCGAAGGTAATTTAACAAACGAAATCCCAGCACAATTGATTTGTCCAATAAACGTTGCAACAAGCATTTTGCTTTCGATATTTCGTACGTTCCACCTACAGAGGATTCGTCGGCTTGTGGGAAGCATTTTAGACGAATTGGATAAATTTTGATAATTAAAGAGACCAACTTCGATTCCTTCTAACCTCTCGAACACTTTGGACTGGTTAAAACAGTTTCTAAAAATTCCGTACAAGTCCCCAAGTTATGGTTCTTAATTACTCAGGTAAAATTTTTAGTTCAAGTGTTTGGAAGCACTTGGCTTGACTCCATTAACTGAGGTACCTCATCTTTCACACAACTTTTTGATTTTTTAATTGAGACAATTTCTCAACATTCCAGGGGAATGTTGACAATTATACAAGTTGAACAAGTCGATGGAATTGAATGGAATAGGATTTTTAAGTATTTGCAAGCACTCGCAGTAATTCTCTCAATTGTAATATATCATTAAATTGATCTAAAAAGGAAATAAATAAATTAATTATTCTGTTAAATTAATTTAAAAATTAATTCTCTTAAAAAATTATTATTTTGATTCTTTCATTGATAGCAATTTGGAATCCTTTAATTGGAACAGCTTCTACACATTTCAAAAGGACTCTGACTATTATAGAAGTTTTAACTAATCTGTAGAACTGGACAAGAACTGGAATTTCGAGTGTCCAAAGCCATTTGAAATGATGTTGCCAGTTGGAGAAGCATTTTTTGATCTCATTGTTGACAAAGGTTTCTCAACTTTGGATCAGCACAATTTCTCAATTTCTAGAAGAATTTTGAGTGTTCGAGAGTTAGAGAAAGTTAGTCGGTTCATAGCAATGAACAATTCTCATGATTTGCCCTTCCAGGTAAAAAATACTTAAAAAATATTTTAGCCTTCATTTTGATTAATCAAGATAATTGACAGATCTTTTTTTTTGCTTGCTACGATTGGAGCAATTTGATTTCTGAAGATACACCAAGTAATTTTCTCACTCCAATGGGATTTCTATATAACTACTCGTTACATATTCCAGAAATTGCTAGGAATCGAAATATCCTTGAATATTTTAACCTACAGAAGTGCTGGCTAAATTGAATCGTTTTCAAAGAACTGCAGCAACTTTTATCGCTTAATCGCAGCTCCATATCAATCGGGCATACTTTTTGAATATTTAAAGAACTATTTCCGATTCAACGTCCCACTAGAAAACAAAGAAAAGAGAAACACGAAGAAGAAAATGAAAAAGGGAAATATACCATCCCGCTAGATGTATTAATCTAAAAATTCATTCGAAAATCATTTTGTACAGGGCACAATTGCCTGTAAAATTCTCTCTACGTGGCTAATAAAGTTCAAATTTTGTCGTTCAGATAAGAAATCTAAATTTAAAAGTATCCTTTCTTCTTCTTTATCGCTCTCTTTCATGCAACATCTCCTTTAAATTAGCCTCTAAATCTCTGATAGATAAAAAACACAAGCTTCCTTCATCGCCTTGACAAAGTGATCGAGGCTAGGATAGAAGCCTAATGCAAAGGAAATTGCTAGGATGGATCGAAACGGGCAATTATCGATATCTAGCCTGTTCCATAGACACTGGTATCTGGTGGCCGCTGACAGGTCCATTAGGACGTGTCTTGCTGAAAATTTCAGCAAGACTCGGTCACGATATCGATCCCCTGGTGGTGAAAGCACCGGTTAAACGACCTTCCTTCAATCTATAATCTTCCTGACTACGTGACCAATTCTCGTGTTCTACGACCATGACTATAACACCATCTTTGTTATCGAAGACGTTCACCAGCAGCTCTCATCAGCTAAAAAACCGATAGCCTAAGTTTTACAAATTTGCCGAAATATCTTTACAAAGAATATTAATATCAGGATATTAGCAATTATCAACTACTATATCGTTGATCGCCCTTTGCTATCGATATTCAGGTTGGCAGACAATTATTCAGATTCACGTGAAGCCTAAATGTTCATTGCGGCAAAAAGTTGGCAACGTCACAGAGGCTGCTATTTTAGGAGGTAATGGAGTGCGGATCAGCCTACATTTAGGTATTCAGTCATCCTTGGCGTGCCAGTTGAAGGATCAGGACACGTCGTATTGTGGAATTTAGCGAATGCTCGTGTGGAACGCTTGAATCAGGCCAATCTTCTCGCCGAGGACGACGAATTCGATGGAAAGTTAGATACAAAAAGGTTTCAAAGGCGTATGCAAATCAATATTATTGAATGGGGCTGTATACTTCACGCGTCTGCCTCCCATTTATCAAGGAAAAAAAAAACAGATTCCCTCCTCCATTATGTTTCCTCTGTCTCTGTTTTCCCATTCATAAATCCTGTTTACTGTCGATCTTGATGTTTCATAGGGACATTTAGTTGGGTCTAAAATTAGATCGATGATTAGATACAAATACGTAAATGCAGATTATGTAGATTAATACGAGTTAGAATTTTACTTGGATTTTTATTAGTCACGTTAGACGTAGGATGACTGTGACTTAGAGTTTAATCTGAGTTAAGACCATAGCAGAGAAATTTGCATTTCGCGCCTTAACTTCCGCCATGTTTCCACATCTGAAATAAATTTCCTCGTAATTTCGTATATGGGCCTCATCATTTTTTGAAACACCTAGATTTATAGGTTAGAAACTTTTCTTCTGGCTGTTACTGTGTCAAGTAGTTACTGTATTCTAAAAGTTACTGTCTCAGTTACGCGAGGCAACCTGTACGATTTCTATAGTAAATTTATAGTAAATTTGTTTTCCTCCACCATTCTTACCTTCCATATCATTTTCGTAGCTTTTGTCATTCTTTAGCATTTTCATCATTTTTTGTCAATTTATCATTCGCCTTATTTTTCTCGACTTTGACGACTCCTCGTTCTTATCGTTCCTCCATTTCACAGTCGTATTTGTCATCGTTCGCCATACAGTCGTACACGTTAGAAGGCTTCGATCGTAATCTGATCGCAGTTCAAATATCGGCAGATAGCTATACGTGTCAAAGACAGCCTATATAATTTCTACTATTCACCGACGAAAACTTGTCCTTCTAAATCTACCCCATTTTCCCCATATTTCTCATCATCTCTGACGTATCTACGTTTGAAAAGTTCCGTACTTCCTTGCGAATTCGAGTATCGACAGATGCGCGTCGTGGTATTCGAACTCGCTGAAGCGAGCGTTTCTAGAAGCGCGCGTGTGTTGAAGTTATTTTCACGAGAGAAGGCGATCGAAAATTTACGTCTCTTTGACTACGTCTCTCGTTTCACGACCGTTCGCCGCCTATCCCTCCATAATTCATCCCTTTTCCGGGAAATGAGTGACCGGAGAAAAGCTTGGCTTTTATGTGTATCTACCTTCAGGATACGAGTCACAGCGAAAGTCTGTCTCGCGTGTCTTCCGCGTCTCGCTCGACGACAAAGGATTCTGTGACCCTTATCCTCTGCCACGGCTGATTTTTTTAAATATTTCTCTTGCCTCTTTTATCCTCGTATAACCTCGTTGCTATCTTCTAATTCAAACTTCCAGTCGAATGTTAGTGTTTGACGGCGATGATGATGGTTGAGTTGATTTTGGTTAGGTTACTTAGCATAGGTTACTTTCTGTAAAAACGTGAAAATAGTCGTGCTAGTCTTCTAATGAAATTATCAACGTTATGATACTTTATGAGAGAGTATTACTAGAAGAGTAATTGGCTTGATAATTTGACACCATGGTTAATTGAAATTTTGCAAACTGTCACAACAATATACAAATTTTCCATCTAATATCCTCTGCTTGAAAATTTTAACCTCAAAATACCCGTTTAATAGCCATCAATAGGCAATAATATCGGTATTGACTAATACTCATTTCATCACAATACACATGTAATTCCGACCACCAAATCAAACCCATTAAGAGACATCAAAACCATCTTTAAGCCGATCGATATGCATTAACTGCTGAGAAGAACACTTTTTTCTTTCTCTCTACTCACATCGAAGGATCAATTACTAGTTTCCAATATGGCGTCTTATTAGCGGCAGCCGATCTGGCGCGGATCGTACGAGAGGAGGCACAGAACTGCGGGACAGCACGTGCAGGTGAACAAACAGGGTGCATTGTACTTATTCGAGACCCGTGGAAGGGAACAATGGGAAGCTCGTGCTAATTTTAATCGGCTCAGCCACTCGTCTCGAGAACCACGAATGCTCCGCGAGACCAGTTCTTTTTCTCGCGGCCGAGATCGACACGTTCCTTTGTCCCGGCGAGACTTCTCCGACCGACTGTGTCTGAAGACCCACTGAACAAAGTGTCACGGATTGCTCCTCTTTGTCGTTCTCGTCCACTCGACCGGCTGTTTAGGTGGTTGGATTGCTGATGAGGATAATGCTTTTGCTGACAGCTGATCTGTGATACCGTCGTGCTCGCGCTCTTTCGCTGGCCGATGACAAATTGGTTCAGGTTAGGAATTCACGCCAGATGACTCTGCGTAGAATCTTCTTTGAACCACTCGAAGAATTTTCTCGGTATTTGGTTCGTTGATATGATCAATACGTTCGATCAGTTGAGATTAGGTTGAGATAAAATTTCATTCGAATAATAATATCAAACTTTATTTTTTGATAAGTAAACATTCTAGAATTTAAAGATGACGAATGTTAATCGATACATGACCAAATGAAAAAGTTTATTGGAGGTTATGTTGTTATATGTCACCTGGGAATAATTGAAGGATTAAATTCGTACGATTTTGGGATTTAAAGATGTTGAATGATAGAATTAGTAATTAGTGAAATTAGGAAGCTCATTAAAAGTATGATCTAACAATACTGAATTACTTTAAATTCTCAACCATGGAAGGTAACCACATTTTGTGATTGAAAAATTTCTTATGCTAATATATGTATAACTGTAGGTAGGAGCATCAGAGGATTTCACGGTCTGAATGGAATCACCAACAAAGAAACTGCCAGATGTAAAGAAACCTTCGGTGTAAGGGAACAGCAGCGTGAAATCGGTGATTTTTCTTTTCTACGATGGATGTTTCCTCGGGGATCCATCGCAAATCCAATTTCTAGGTCGTCAAACGATTCCTGTACGTTCGAACACGCACACATACAGGACACACGTATCTGATTTCTGTCATAGCAGGAACACAGAAACTTTTCAGTCACGAATGAAAAAACTTTCCGCGACCCTTGTCGCGGTTTTCTAAACAAGAAAACGATACTGGTTCGCTATGGAAGTAGCAAGTTTTTAATCCGAGTGCACGGAACTTCTGATACGGTTTCCCCCGATAGGAACTTTATGTTGGCAGCACTGAAGTGCAGCAATTTGCTAGCGAACTTTCGATAGTCACTAATAGCTCTCCGCTTTTTAATGCTATAGATCTTGTGACGGCTCATTTAAATAGTTTAGAAAAAAAAAAAAAAAAGAAAACGGGAAAAAGGTTACTGAAAGTTAAAATTACCGAGCAAATGAGAAACGCGATAGGTTGAGATTCTTAAGGGAAAGTGATATAAATGTAAGGAACATTTTCACAAATTTCCAAGCATTTTACATATTACATCACTGGTCGATCGAAAATATTACTTCCTAAGAATATTTTTCTCGCCATACGATTAGTCAAATTTCTAATGAGTTAATTTTTTTCATAAACGGAAGAATTAAAAAATTATCGTGACAAAGTAAAGCTGAGTATCTAAATTTTGATTCTTATATTGTCTTGAAACAGCACTGCTAGAAAAGTTACTTTACAAATGTTTGTATCTTCACTAGCCTTTTTCAAAGTGAATGTTTCGTTAAAATTTCCATGCCAAAGGAACAGAGAGTACCATCGAACGTAGGTTTGAAGATAATCATCAGGTTCGCCAGAATGTTTGCTACAAAATAATATCAATCAAAATACCTGTGCTTGCACGGCTGCGAGGTATAGTTGTGCCTCCCCTAGCTCGAAACGCTTCATAGAGATGTCTTCCTGGAGCTCGGCTACTTTTGTGTAAAGATTGCTTTCAGCGCTCCTGCAATTAAAGAAGGGAAACCGTTTAGCGATTCTCGGGCTTCGTGGAATTAAACCCGCGAACGTGTCGAGTGTTGTAAGCTGGAAATACCAGCTCTCGAGAACCGTGGCCCTTTGTAACGTGTTTACCTTTAATAAATTGAACCAGCCACCGAAAAGCGGAACGAGAGGTAATTAGAACGAATTCTTTTGTCAGACATTAATCATTTCTATTCGCGGTTCTATATTTCACTGGTGCTCCACGTTATCGATCGTACCTTCTTCTCAATGCCAGCACCGGCAATATAGTGAAATTACTTTTCATCAAATCCTAAATGGTAGCCTGCTACAAGACCCTACATTTAACGTTTGATCGCTAAGATTTGGGGTTGCCCATTTTGCCGCTCTGTCCCCTGTAATCTTATCTGTTCGTGTCATCAGGTTCATACGATCGTGATATGGTCTATTGAATTATAAATCTCGTATCTGAATCGATAGGTTAACGTATCTACGTTGCATCTGGGAAGACCCAACGTTGAACGTCTAACCGACCAGGATTGGATCACCTACTTTGGCCTTCTACCTCTTCTAACTCATTGAAAACCGTATCCACTTAGGCCAGGAGATTCGCACATTCGCGGAGTAGTTTAACTTCTAAATATTTGTTCTGGGTGGATAAGTTAACGCACTTTCGTTGCATGCGGATCAACGTATCCAAGGCGTCCTGGAGTCGTGTGATCTCTTGAGCTAGGCTATCGTGCTCTCGTCGTAAATCCTCCATCAGGGGCAGAGTACTGGTCCCTGTTGGTGCTAGTTCGTCCCTCAGCGACGGTATTTGACTGATTCTTTCCATGGGTATTTGTTCTGGCGGACCTGGCGCCACGAACAGCCGCCTGGAGGGCTTTTTCGATGGGGTCGCTGTGGCTGATAGGCTCCGTGCCAGAATCTAGACACAAAATTCTACTCTTAATAGACTGAATAATGGCTCAAAGCTATATCTGTAATAGGGTGATCATTATTTATCGATACCTGAATCTTTTCTCTATTTCTGTGGGACAGGATGATCATAGAATGATCTAATGCAAGCTCTGCTGATATATGATAATTATAAATCCCATCATTGCATGATTTGCCAAATATAGACACGGTTCATGTGCTCTAAATATAGATCCGATTTCTGTCTCTAGCTTATTATTATTTGCAGAAACAACAAACCCATTTCCTGTATTTCTAAAAATCGCGAGCTTAGTTTTCCCAAAACTATTCCTCTTAAGAATCAACACCAGAAACGGAATAATATCCCTACAGTTCCCTGTCGTCTGAAGCTAAGAATCCTAATCTCAACCGAGTATGTAGGACTCTCACAAATAGGAGGATTTAACAGCTTTACGCCTGGCTGACTGGCAAGCTCATCACAACCCTAATTCGGTTCTGCCGACTGATAGGATTCCTTCCCTTGCCCTCTTCATTCCGCCACTCACAGTACGCAAACAATTGAGTCAAGGCTCATAAACGAGGACAGATAAAGGAAGACTTGGGAAATATAGTCAATCTGACGTACTTGTAAATCATTTAGCGGTGTTACGACTTGAGCCTCTTTCGCTACCGTTTGATAACGTTTCGCCTGATCCCCAGCCCTCTCCGCGGCTGCCTCCGATATTCCAGCCACGCATTTGCAAGCCAATCCACATAACTCCTCGTATACTTCCGCTATTTCACCGAGCAGACTAGGCAGGCACTGTGACTGGTACCGTTCCGTGATGGCATTCGTGGCTTTCAATTGAAGAACGTACGCATTGTGCGCCTCGTAATAGGCGCGTTTCAGCTCCTGCTCACTCCCGCCATCTATCATTAAGAGAGAGGCGTAGGCGCGTTTGTAATCCGCGCGGGCACGTTGCAGCTTCTCCTCGGTCTTCGCCACCACCTGCTCGTAGGCCTCGCGATGAGCAAACACCTGCAATATGGAATTTCCTTGGTTTTATAATCATCTTTCTCTTTCATGCTACCAGTCTTCTCCTGTAATTATGGTTTTAGGATTAAGGCTACATCTCGGTTCGTGTGGAATAGTTTTCAGTTGGGATTTTGTCAAGCTGCAGTGGGTTTTCGATTGTAACAGGTCTCTGAAAATCGATACTGGTTACCCAATTGCTCAGCCGAGATTAGTAGATTTGTTAAGAATGAAAAATCTGAATCAAGTTTTGGTTAGGTTGGGGTAAGACGTAGGTTTGATGGTATCATCTTGAAGCTTCAAATCTGCATTGCGTGCAACTCTGGATCGATCGTAAATCTCAATTTTCAAATCCGTTAAGGAAATACTGAAAGCAGTTGTATTGGCAACTTTTATCTGCTTTCGGAGGAAGCCCTTGATACCGCACGCGATACGACGATCACATTGAACTGGAAGCAATCTCGAAGCAGGCAAACGACGCCCACGTGCAATTTCTTTGGAAGATTCTCACGTTATCGACGTCGTGAAAGACATTCAGGTGCCTTATCTTATTTTGGCTATATCGCACGACAATTTCTTCCTTCAAACTTAAATCACTTTTCGCCACATTCGTAGCACATGCCATGGATTTTGAACAAAGTTTTGTTATCAAGGGCTCGTTCGATTTTCGTAGATGCAGAGATCTGAAGCGAATTACCTTCCTGGACTGGAGTTTCCGGTGGAAGCTGGCCTCCAAGGTGGGCCTAGACAGCTGCTGTTGGAGAACCGCTGCCAGATCCAAGTGAGCTTCTGCATCTGATTGCACCTGGCGCAGTAAACTTTCCCAAACTCGACGCATTCCGCCGGAATCAACTCTGGTGTCTCCGGATCGGCTGCGAAACTCGTCGACAAGACGTCGTACGGTTGCCGAGTGGCTTTCCATTGCCGCGCCCAGCTCCTGCGCGAACTCTGACACTGTGAAACATAAGTTAGGTTAGGAACATACTTAAATACAGGCTTCGATTTGGCAACAGTTGTAAGATCTCTAATGACCTTGGGTTTCTAGGATCATTTAGAACCAACGTCGAGTCTGTAGAATCGCGCGTGGACCAAATGCCTAGCTTCTAGAATTGGACCCAGTTTTGAAGATCTAAAATCACCTAACCTAACTTTCAAGTCATCGATTCACTCAATACCGTTATGGTTACACATAGAATGGCTAGATCTTTGAACGAGAGTACAGAGTTATCTATAACACTTGGAACAAAATAGGAAAAGTGAATAGTAAATTGATCGATAGCCTGTCTCTATATCTTCGACAGACAAATCTGTTTCGGTGAGCGACGTTTCAATCTGTCCGAAGCTACCGTTCGATTAATTAAATGGGACGTTTGTTTAAAACGTTTGGACGAGTATGTCGAAGGCCGTGGTTGTTCGATGGTGGTTGTATGAAAGCGTAGACAGACGAGAGGGTGCGTAATGTCAGACACAGATCGGGTTTCGCGGTACAGGATACACGAGGCGTCGAGTTCTCTTCAAATATTTCAACACGTGGAGAACTGGCTGGCCGCTCTTGTATCAATAAACAATTACCAGAAGTGAGTAAATGTGGCACAAAGGATGTATTGTGCGCCAGAGATATAGTTGGCTAGAATTATTTCTTTCAACGTCTTAAGCTTCAGCATCTTAACATTCAATTTTGAATTTCTCGCAGAATTAAGCTGTTCATAGACCGAAGGGATTGGACTCATTTTTCGAAATCGTTGAAATTTTGGTGCCAAGGCATTTCATCGATACTCACACATTTATATAAATTTGTCTTAGTCCTTATTCCGCGCAGTTGTCAAATTTGCTATGTAAGAAGCTCAAATATGTTTCTGAGTGAAATAATCCTTCCTCATGCCAACCGTGGTAGAGTTGTTCAAAAATAGTAGACCACGAAGAACAATTAGAGGATCGTGGGATAAATCGATCAGCTCGTTAATTATAACGATAATGGTCAATGTGTTGTTCGTACGTTAACGCGAGGCTGCTTCATTAAAAATTAACGAGATCCATCAACCTGTACGTTATCGCCTATAATGGCACTAAGCGTCAATTAGACTAATGGGCTACGTGAGTTTAGGGGATTTAGAGTAGGGTTCAGTGAATTTTCGAGACCATCAACAGGGCTAGTTGGATCTACAGCGAATATTAGGTAAATAACAAAGCTACGTGATCTCAAGGTTTCAGTGCTAATAGTACAGAAGGTACTGTCTAATTCGACTACAAAATTGGTGGTTAATAGCAGGTTAGTATTAGGATTCAATGTTTTTAGCTCATTAGAGATAAGCGTATTTGGAATGAATATCACATGAATACCAATTCTAGGTAATTTCTAAGGTTTAAGATTAATGGTAGTCAAGTTTGATGACTAGTAGATAAGATGGATCTGGTATTGATGTTAGGTTAGGTTAGAGGCACATTAGGAGAATTTGCTATTACATGATATTAGTGGATGGTATTCGGAGAATTCTCGAATTCCAGAAACGACGATTTTCATGAATCCGTGGTAATAAAAAAGGCATTTCGCGTGCATCGACTAAATATTTACGCGTACAATGATCGCGTGGCTCGTTGACGTATGACGGCCACTTTTAGCCGGATATACAGGCTGTTTCATGATGCACGAAATCCGAAAATAAATACGCATTTCGGGTGGTCAAATCCTCGACGTAACATAGACGCAACTTGGCCAAGGGAATTGGCAGAGTTTCCTGTCTCTGACGTAAAATCGATCGAAATTTTTATCTTTCTGTCGGACTTGACGGAACATCGGATGTCGTGGTGCTTTTACACAGCAGACATTTATAAAAGAATTACCAAATTAGAATTTTTTAGATATCAGCTAATTTAGGAAACAAAGCAACCATAGTATTCTATTGCCAAATGGCTGAAAATTAGTCATATCTTGTACTTTATGTAGAAAATAGAATCATAGATGGCGATTTTTAGGTTATGTCAGATTGTACAATTACGTAATTAAAATATCCGATCGTTAAACCGTTCAATTATCACGGCTACATGTTACGTAGTTAACGATTAGATTCGACACAAGTGGTATACGTCCAGTTTCTCTAAAAATCTATTTTAACATTCCACCGACCTGCGATCGTGGCAGATGTCAATCGAATTTCGATACTTTAATATCGGAATCTTCGATATCATTGCTGACATTACATTTGTTTTAACTGCACCTGCGAAATATTTCGACAATAATACTTTGTTCTAACGTGTCTCATGTTATCTCACATATCACATATTGCATGATGTATTCTGATTGTTTATTTTTTTCTTTTTTATTAATGCTCGCCCTTCTATGTCCCACCCAACGACTATGTTGCAAATCGGCTCTCATTGATCCTCTTAAGTTTTTTCATTGTGCTCGATTCGATATCAATTTTATCCGTCTGTGTATCATTGTGTAACAAGCAATCCATCCATTTTAATTTCATAGAAATCGAGCTTCACGTTGGAGAAACGGAAGCGTTTAAAGAAGATTGTAAGATAATTCACAATGGGAGAAATTATGATAAGTGAAACGGAATTTCATTAGTGAAAAAAGGAGCAAATATCGTTGATTCTTTGCGCTATGAACCAATTCGTGCATTCTGATTGGCACACGTGTCTCTCCCTTCAATATTCGATTATCGGTTGTAACAGTAAAATAATTTTTTATAGAAATGAAATAGAACTCTTGAAATGGAACAGAGTAATTTATTTTCGCGTATGTTCGTCATAGCGAGACACGTGTCTGGTTTTTCAGCGGATCTGTAATTACTTTATTATTTGAGTTTGTAAGGTTGGAGAAATTTTAAATTACGATCACACGGGAGAGAAAGTCCCTAGAGAAAAACTCAATTATTACCACTGACGTTCCCCGAAACAGTGTTGCCAACGACGCGGCTGGTTAACGAGCACGGAATTGACATTCAATTACGCGGACGTGTTCTAAAAATAAGGGGGCGGCTCGATTAATTCCGTGACACGGTAAACTTCACACAGATCTAACGAAATAAGCCAGCTTGAAATCACGCCATCAGGTATTAATATTTTTCTCGTTGCGGACGAAGCTGCAACTTTTCCTGATTAACTCGCGACAGCTACCATTGGTCCTTAATTTTGTTGGCTGAAGCAGACGAGCTTAGAAACTAAAAAAAAAAAAAAAAAAAGAAAATGTTAAATGTATAAATAAAGTAAAAGTTACTATAGATGAGTCATATACAGGTCTACGTAAATGAACAGAGAAGTTTGCATTAGGTTACCACATTTTTCCAAACTTAATCGTATTTTGAATTTTGTATTACGTACAATGAAGAGCCATTAATAGAAGCAATAATGGATTTCATCGTGTGGAACAAGCGTAGGATGGAAATTGGAATGGAGAGTTTCGAATCTAAGTAATTTAATCGAAACTTAACTTAAACTTAATCTAATGAAATAAACATTTAACACGAAGTAAAAATTTCAGTAATTTAATACAAATCTAAGACGAATCTAATCGTACGTGTAGATACAAATATATGTATGTACAAATACATAACCTAACTCAAACCTATGACAAAGCTAATCGTACATGTATTTGTATGTATGTGTGTTTGTCGTCTTAGGTTTGAATTAGGTTATGTACCTTTATGTATATGTATGATTGATTCGTCTTAGGTTTTGATCAGGCTACTTAAATTATTAATTCGTGTTAAACGTGCATTTGAAATCCGAATTTTAATTAAAAACAGGTGACAAACGAGCGTAGTCACATTCGGATCACCGTGTTCAACTGATTTAGAGATGATACCACTTTGTAGCGGCAATGCCAGGACGATCAGGTTACAAAACGAATGAAGTCATTCTCCTACAATTTCATGGATTCGGTTCAACTTCAACCTCGAGTAAGATTAAAATTAAAGTGCCCTAACCTCGGCGACAATATTCGAGAAATGAATACGTCGTATGCTGTGACGTTTAATAAACGGCTGAGTAATACCAACGTAAGAGGGAAGCAAATTATTCCTAGCAGCAATTTTTCAAAATGTTTGGATACATTTGATTCGGATTGCGTCATGCTTTGCAGAGAATACGAGACGCCGGCTATGTGGATCGTATCTGGAAACGAAAAGAACTTAGCGAACCCTCGACTCATCCCGGAGGCGATTTGTCCCAGAAAACTTCCGACGCGTTAAAGAACCCCTGAACACGGCAACCAGCCATCTTCCTTGATTCCGTGTTGAAAAACGTTTCCTTCGATTTTCACTTCTTATTTTCGTCGCAAGTTTCAAACGACAAATACCATTTTTAAGCGTCCTTCTCTTTCTTCCACGAGATTTCTTGCGTATCTGACATTCCGTGTACGAAAGAATACATCTCTTTAATCCTCAATTTTTAATTCTCTGGTATTAACAGATATCTACAATCGTGTTACACGCATCATCATTGCGTACGTATAAATCATTCTTTCATAATTTCACGATGGTTTCTTTATTATTTATTCCTGGTATATATCAAACAATGGTTAATATTTATTTATACAAATATACTGTTTTTTGTGGGAGTAAACAAACAACTGTGTTCCTTGTACCTGGCACAAAAATTATATTTTGGAGCTAAACTAAAAGTCGATCTCCTAGCACCTTAAACTTCAATTTGCATAATAATCCAGATCGCCAGGTGATTCCCAGAAAGAATTCAGCAGCGACTCGCCGAAATAATCTGCTTTCTGGTTGTGTTGAATATTGCAGGAAGTCATTGTAGGAAAAGAAAGGAGAGATTAAGATTGGTTTGCCTAATGAATAATCATAACTCGTGTCTCCCAGACACCATTCCGCTATAATTTTCAATCTTTTTCATATCGCTTCCTTTTATCATAAAGAAACGCTCAGAAGAAATTATTCAAATTTTCTCTTCTGTTTCTTCCGAATACTGTGTTATAAAAAATGGAGGAGAACTTCTGTCCCAGTCAGTCTTTCTATGCCGTTTCATAAATATTTTTTGCTTAACACGAGAGCGCAATGGAATTTCTCAAATTTCTTTTTTCCCGCAGATTCCTTCTCTTTCTTTCCCATTCTGTTTAAATATTGCAAGAAATTGTTACATGCGAAGGAAGAGAGACAGACGTATCAGAATTTCTCTTGGGCAATTCCTAAGATTGCATTTGGCCTGACAAAAAAATGATTGCAATGCTATAGTCTCCCTGAAGCTTTTCCCTATTTTCGTAAAAAGCCTAACCATTTTCATCCTCAAGAAGGAAGCCAAAATTAACGAACATCTACTTCTATAGAATATCGCAACAAATTGATGAAAACCTAACCTCTGTAAAAGCCAGTTGCTAAGGTTATGCTCGTTGCGATGTTACGAGTCGCTAAATTTCCATTCTACTGTACCTTCGTCAAAGATAGAAAGAATTTCGCCCACAGGAGCTTGTCAGAATGAACAAATTTCCCTTTTTATATCTCTATTAGGATGTCACAACGCAGGACCCTAAAATATCATAAGCCAATATTTCACAAATATTTCTCCTAACCTACAAAACAACGCTAAAGAAGAAAATTTCATTTACTAGGAGTCTCTTCGAAAAACACATTTCTCCCCCTCATCCACTTAAACGTTGCAAGAAATCGATAAAAAAAAAAAAAAGAAAAAAGAAAAAAAAAGAAGGAAAAGAGAAATGGCAGAAGCTCTCCTGATCCAGTTGCCAGGGTTACCTGCCGGTAACCTGAGCCGGTTTCGTGAAGACTTCTCGTTTAGGCGAGTGCTTTCATTAAGGTCGTTGTTTGAATACGTCTGTCTCTGCGATCGATGTACACGCGGCACCGTGTGCACGCGTCCGTGTCACCAGGTTCCTCCAGATAACGGGAATCGATTACACGGACGAAGCAGCGTAAATAGGCTCGTTCTCCATTGCTTATTTTACCAATGCAAATCCTCCTGTTCCTCTACCGATCGATTTTTACGCGTTCGTAGAAAAACGTGTTTCAACCCTGAGCCGCGTCCCTCGTGTCAACCTGACACGCTTTTCCCTCTAAAACGTTAAATTACTCCACCATTTGTAGAACCATTCTCCTGAAACTTGTTCACTCTGACGGCCGAATGAATTAGTATAATTAGAGAAAAATTAGTGCGAATGCGCTTGAAAGACAAAGAGGAAAATTCGTTATTTGTCTGTTCGTCTCATTGACGTCCTACCGTTTCGTCTAGGGAATTCACAAAATTCTTATAAACCTGGTGCATTAATGTTACTGTTGTATAAAAAATCCCAGGGAAAAAACCATACAATGAAACTATCAACAAGGTCAGATTCATTGCTACAATAAAATTATCAATTAAAATATTGTAAAGGTTAGAAAATTTGATAACAAGATAATTTGTAAAAAGTGCAGCGAAGATGAATGAGATATAGCTCTATATAAATAAAAGTGTAATTTTATTTAGGTTTATAATTGAAATTAAGCAAAAGCAAATTTGCACGAAATTTTCCCAATGTTCATCATTTTATATACATTCAGTTATAAATTAACCATTATCTAAGTTAATATAAAAAACTATGACTTTTTTAATCACCGGTAGTTTTGATTGCACACCGGTAGGAATATACAGGAAGTGTCACTGGTAACGAGACACGAACGAGGATGTAGAAGAATGTCTAGTATTTTTTAGTTCTATCTAGTTCTATCTAGTTCTTTTTTTTCTTTCTTTTTCTCAGAGATGAATATTTCTCTGTTTTAGGAAATGTCATCCTTATGATATCTTTTAAAAAAATCTTAAAAAAAAAATGGAGGTTTTTGAAAAACAATATATGATGTTCGTGGTGTTTTTCTATGAAGACTATGATTTTAGGTTGACGTTATCTCGCGTTATTGTCCATCTCACCTTCTCTTCTCGCGTCTATAGTGATCACAATACGCGTATGTTGATTAATTTTATTAAAAGTTGCAATTAAATCAGATTTAATACGAGGGGGAAATTTTCCCATCCGATATTTCCTCGTTTTGTTCGAACGAATCTAATGAACTTTGGTGCTGAAACTTCGAATAATCGATTAGGTATAACAGGTTTCTAATTGCGAATAGGACCACGTCTCTAGTCAGTTTGCTATTTGACACCTTCAATTATTCACGTACGTGTCAATTCCAATGAGCAGCCAATCGATACAGCTGCGTTCGAGGCACACGAGGCACGCAGTGAATTGTCATGGATGACCGATGAATATAGAGCCATCAGGTCAATCGTAAAATAATTAGCTGTAAGCCTGATCGATAATCTGTCCACTCTTCCCATCATAGCTTTTACTCCTCTTCCACTTTCAACTCGCGGTTTTCTATTTCGCCTTTTTTATCTTCAACGTTTTATTTCCAATTATTATTTAGTATTATTATTATTTGCATTATTTTATTTATAGTATATTATTATCATTATTATATTATCATATTATATTATTATTATATTATATTATATTATTATTATTATATTATCATATTACTATTATATTATATTATTATTATTATTATATTATCATATTATTATTATACTATATTAATATTATTATTATTATATTATCACATTATCATTATATTATATTATCATATTACTATTATATTATATTATATTATTATTATTATTATATCATCATATTATTATTATGTTATATTATATTTATAATATTCTTATCTTGACAAATTTATTATTGTTATTCAACCTAATCTAGTTCATAATTATTGCTTAAAGATAAAATAAAGCCATTCCATGTTTACAAATTATGAATTATGGAGTTGTAGAAAAATGATTGAATCGTACATTGTAAAAATAGTATGCTATACTGTTAAAAAAGAAATAAAATTTCTCACACAAAGAAATTAATATTTAATAAATACACGTTCCCATATTTATATATTTATCCCTGTACATTTATTATTTGTTATATTTTTACGTAAAATTTCATTCAACGTAATCGAGGAATAATAAAAGCTCACGGGCTTTCGCCTATATTTCAAGGTTATCCCTTTGCACCCAATTCTGAGCCAACAAGGGACCACGAGGAAGATAAATTACATCGTTTTCTATCAAATGGTTTGTCACGCTATAATCCTCAGCAGTTCGAAAATGTTATTGATCCGAGACACGGAACAGCAAGAAATCAGGAAGAAAGTTTTTAGACTGCAGATAAGTGACACTAATCCGATCACTGTCTGTCTTACTCCACTTCAGGTCAGACCACCGACCTTATTCCACTAGTTTGAGCACTGCCTGTCTCCATCTACCGATCTAATTCTACTTGTCAGACTACACAGAATATAGTTAAGAACAGCAAACAGCCGACGAAATGCAATAAGATTTCACTTATCTAACACACACGTTGCCATCAAAATGAGCTACTTTTCAAGAGCTGCATATATTTTCCATCAAAACTGGGCTCACGTATTCGACTAATATTTAGGCTGCAGATTCATTTGCATTTAATTGTTTGTTATAATTTGTAATTCGTGCAATCGCGTTAAAAAATATTACTTGGAATTAAATCGCTCAAAATACGTGTCTATAGCGGTGGTTTGCTATCATTTTTCATCTCATGGCACGTATAAAGCGATTGTTGAGATTCTCAGGCTCATCAATGAATATAAATATTTGCTCCAAGACGCAGCATTCACAGAGCTATTATCATTTTTCTTTGACGATCTAAGAGATGAAAGATGGTGCCTCTGAGTGAATAATTTAAAAATTGTTAGGGTACAGCGAAAAAAAAAAAACGAAAAAATCCTGGGTTTATAGGAATGAGCGTGTCGAAGGTTCGGATCCAAGGCAGCAAAAGACGAGCATGTTCTTAACCATTGAACATTCTAACGAGGGTAATTCCTAATCCCTGGCAAATAGACATCAAGCTTATTTGCCTCGCCAGAGGCGATATCGATCGCCCCGTCGCATGAAAATTGACGTGACAGGGTTAATTGAAAGGGCGGGAGACGTTAGCCCGCGGGGGTTCGACTATCGAATTCCAAAGAACCGTTAATTATGCCCGTAGCGAATAACGAAGATGATAAACACGAGACGTCGTCTCAGGTTTCCCGGATTTCACGTTTATCGTGCCTCTGTCACGCCAATCAAGACCAAGGCTTATATTCGATTATATTTAAACGCGTTTTCAATGGATAAATACCGTGGCTCATATATGGCCACGAAGCAGGCCAAGAAATGTCTTCGTATGCTTCCCATTAAAATTGTGGCACTATGGAAGAACATTTTCTATTTTCAAGACCAAATTTCGTTTTGTAAGAAATGGAGTTTGATCGTGTTTGATCATGTTTGATCAAACATCAGCTACGCATATAATTAGTGGCCATGAAGAAGGCCAAGAAATTTCTTTATATGCTTCCCATTAAAATTGTGGCACTATGGAAGAACGTTTTCTCTTTTCAAGACCAAATTTCGTCTTGGAGGAAACAGAGTTTGATCGTGTTTGATCAAACATCAGCTACGCATGTAATTAGTGGCCACGAAGAAGGCCAAGAAATTTCTTTATACGTTTCGTATTAAAATTGTGGTAATATGGAAGAATGTTTTCTCTTTTCAAGACCAAATTTCGTCTTGGAGGAAACAGAGTTTGATCGTGTTTGATCATGTTTGATCAAACATCAACCACGCATGTACTTGATAGAATTTATAGCTCTTCAACTACAATATAGCCTCCAGCTCTAATCCAACGTAAAAAGGAAATGAAAAAACCAAGTGTATGCAACTGGTTGGAAGATCGCCTGAAAAAATGTGCAATTTGAACTGGACCAGGACACATTTTTGGATATACGGAAGCAGCAACGTAGCCAGGACGATTTACAGTATCGCAGTTCGTCCCGTCTGCTCGGATATCGTGAGGAATTACAACCGTGTAACGTATCGCCGAGATACGTGGACCATGGAACGATCATTTCCACGGGACGTGTGGTGACGCGTGGCTTACGTGGATCAACAGTGAAATATGATGGATGACTGGTCGATTAATGTGGCTGGGATCAAGTAATACGAACCCGATCTCCCTCGATCTCCGACTTTCCATGGCGCTGTGAATTATCGCGCGGACACATGAAACCTGTTAACGCCACCGGCAAAGCTTTGTCTTCCATTCTTTCCAGCTTGTTGTACTCGGAGAATGTTCGAGGATAAAGAATATCCCAACAAGCTTCATCTACTTGAGTCTTGAAAGCCTGGTCTTCTCTAGTTTCAGATGATTTTGTTGCAAATGTAGCTGTTTAAAAGCTAAATTTACAACGCAGAGTTGCGTGTCCTCGCTGTCAGGTCAGGAATTAAAGAATATCCCTGGCAAGTTGATCCATCACGTGACCTATTTTTCCATAAATTTGAAGATAAGATGACCTTCGAAGGTAGACCTGACCCACATCCTCGAAAATCTAAGCTACGCTACCAGCCACGAGTTTTTCAAAGTTCCTCGCTACATAAAGTCAGAGCTGTAATCTATTTTCGGTGCACGTGTAGTGACAACAACTTGGGGGAATGCAAACGTCCCATGGTCAGGAAGTGCAACAGTCGCGCGACAGTTGATCCGCAGCCAAAATTTCGCTAATCGTCGAGCGAGGCACCAGTGGCCATGAATCGTTTATGGCAGCTGTGCAACGGTTGACTGAACTGACATAGAACCCGTTAAACAAAACGTTAATCAAAACGTTAGCCACACGATTTCATATAAATGGCCCTTTAAATCACACCATTTCACCCAGACAAGTGCGTCACTGATGAAAAATCATCGAGGACACGTAACGAGTGATAATCAGAGATTTAGCTGTATCCAAAATACATGCAGTATAACCTCGAGAGTATTCTGTGTCCCAATTCTCATCGGGATCAAAGGATTTCTTTCGACGTTCACCCTAAATTGCGAATCATCCTGTGGGATCAGTGAAATTGGGGATGAGATGAGGTGGATAGCACGTGCATTAAGATGACATTAAAATTCGTTCAGTAGCTTTAGAGATCGCTAGGACCTCGCGAAAATATAAAACAATTACGCGAGAGTGGAGGGCACAGAGGACAACAAAGGATTCAATTTGTCAGGTAGAACGAGAAATAGATAGAGGAAAATAGCGTTGTTCGTCTGATTCTCCAGCCAGTTTGCAGTTTCAGCTGTTTCAGTCGAGGCAGACAGAGTTGATTAGGCGAGCACCGTGAGTTTTACCACTAGAAGGTCTGATCCAGGATCAAACTTCGCTCAACGAAAAATTAAGAATCGTTGAACGAAGCACCAGGACCAGGAAATAAAATTGAAAAGTCCTGGATTCAGATACAGGATCAAACTCTGTTAAAATTTACTGGATCGATCGTGAGATTGGAAAATGTGAAGGGGACTACAAATAATGCAATAGACAAAGATAAGTCATTATCATTGGTGTAATTCATGCATTTGTTTTTCAATTTTTATATGAACCAATGGATTAAATTAGGATTAATTTTGGTTCAGAGAAGAATTAAATACATAGAAGTATAATAAGTTTGCGACAGTACAGTAATCAAAGTTTATCAGATCAATCATGAGAAATTAGGTCAGACAAAGCGTATATGAAGACAGATCAGTTCTTCCAACTTTTACAATTTCAAATGGACTTTAAATAAATTCGCGTCACGTCTAATGAGGTTTATTAATGGATACATTAGTTCAGTTCAAACTGGGAGTTGATAAATCCAAAGAAGAGTTAAAAACTAGAAAGCTTGGAAAGGTCAGATCTAGTTTTGATGACAGAATCAAATTCTATCCAGCTGATCTTAAGATACCAAAGAATATAGGTTAGGGTAAACGAGGCCAAAATATGGGGCAATCTAGTCAGCTTAGTCAAACAAAATAGTATATTAAGATAGATCTGTGTCGATGATGCAATTTTCCCACTTTTCATATTGCACAACGTAGTCCAGTTTAGTTCCTGACAAATACTGTTGGATTTCCTAGGGATTATTTACTAGAGATTAATCTAGAGTCAATCTAGCATCAGGGAACCCGAAAATAAATCTGTCAATAAGCTTGAAATAAGTTCCTCAAATCAGATATAACTGTGACAGTAGTTCTGACAGGACTCTATCAGATGGATTATAAGATACCAAAGGTTAGGTTAGAAGAGATCAGCAGAACTAAATTTGGCAACCCAGTTAGCCTAATTAAACATCAGAATGTACGTTGTTTGAATCAGTTTCCATACTACACAAGGGAATCTAATTCAGTCCATGTCAAATATTATTAAGCCTACCACTAGATAAATTAACCTAGAACCAATCTAGACTCAGAAAAGAACTAAACCATCGATCAACAGAGACAAACAGAGAACCACTCGATAAATCTGAAGATTTCATATATTACATACTTCTGATAATAACATCGGATTTATCAGATTATACTGCGGAGGATACAGGTTAGGTCAAACAAGGCCACAATATGAGGCAATCTCCGAAAAGATAAATCAGTTATAAATAATACAGTTATAGAACAAGGTCCAATTCAGTTTATGCCAAATGCTATTGGTCTGGTCACTAAACGGATTACCCTATAATCTGGGGTTAGAAAAAAGCCAAACACATTAGACCCTAGAAATAACCTGTCAATAACCCTAGAGGTTCCTAAGATTAGGTATATTTTGTACGACAGAGAGAGAAACAGAAGATGTCGTATTAGTTGCCAGGCGATAAAGGCAAGGCTTCCTGTCAGTGATGTCTACGAAGGATTAAACTTCTGACATGGTTAGATCGCCACAGATAAAGAAAAGCGAAACTTGGCTAGATTACATGCGGAAGGTCCAACTTCCGTGGATTACAGCCCAAGGCCTCGACTCTCCAGGAGTTCTCGGTCTCTTGGTTTCCTAGAGGCTTGGCTAGAGCGCGCGGTAATTGCCCCGATAATTTTAGCCAAAATCTCTTGAGTCTCATCCTTGATATCTGGCGTCATGAAGGCGACTGTAATTATAGAAGGAATGACGAAATTCCCATTGGCCCAGCGATGCACCCGGAAAAGTAGGCGATTCGTCCTTCGGCCGGACGTCGTCTACTTTGGCCCAATTGAATCACCGCCACGCCTGGAATCTGGGACCCTTTGCGGCTGAGACATAGCACTTCCAGTAGTATTTGACATAAGGTGAAACTGGACTACATCGTGTAATATGAAATGTGCAAGAACAGCATCAATTACCCTGTTCTATCCTGGTATACTGCTTTGTTTAATTAAACTGCCCACTGGGTTGCCCTATATTCTGGTCTCATCTCACTAAATCTCTCATAACCGTCATGGAAGATTAATTCCCATGGGGGGAGCGAAGAGTCGTATAGCGATATTTTTGGATGCTGCTGATCTAGAAAAGATCGTTGTGAAATTGATGTGTAGAACAAGGACAGTTGGATGAGAGGGTCCTTGAACGTTCAAGCAGTTCAGTTTCAACGTTCGAGTGCAATCCTTTAGGTCAAGTGCTGTCAGCTTCGTAGAATTCGAGTGTATCAACCGATGGTTCGAATTACACACATTTTACTGGCTTTATTTTATATTGCTTAACCTGGATTTGATACTTCCATTATTTCAGGACTAGGTGGTCTGATTTTGTTGCTATGCTAGAAATTGGGTACAGGATGTGACAGGAGGAGATCACTCTGTAGACAAAATTTAGTTGAAAACGTCCTGAATATTTTGCGTGTTCCAGCAATTTGAATAAGAAAGACTTCTAATAAAGTAACTATTGAAAAACTCATTGTTTCCTTGCATTATCTTCTTTCCTGTATATTTTTCATTCTCCTTTCTTCCGTCCGAGTTTTATTAAATTCTCAATACCTCCAACGTCAAAGTTCTGCTTCCGCTCGTTCGAAATTTTCATATCTAATTCAAATGGACAAGCAACTTTATTTCCAAGATACCTCGACCCAGATTCCTGTAATTTTTCCTAAAACTTCCAAGTGAACATGATTGGCAAAATTGGTTTACCGATACTAGCAGGTTTTATCAAAGATTCGAAAGCGGCAATTCCCTACTGTTGGACACATCCTCAAGCAGAGTGAGCCAGGAAAAGGTCAACCGTCTATTTAAACTGTGCATTATTATAAAGCTTAATGGGGCTCCATTAATGCAGCTGCTGGCGAGGATAGAGCAAGTAATTACAGTGGCATGAAACTTCCGTACAATTTACTCAGTTTCCTCCTCTCTTGTTCGTTCGTGTTAGCTCGCCATCAGAACCATGTCACTTAACAAATTAGTATTTGCGATACTGTGTAATCATCATTCGATAGGCATCACCGTGTCGATATGTTTCACCGTACTCTTGAATCCCTCGATCGATTCACTGGGATTGAAACGATGCTCGCAGAAACGAACACACAGGTCTCGTTCGGTAACACATTATGTTGGGTAATGGGAGAGCAAACGATGCTTTGGAATACCATTCGATCTAGCCAAGTGCATGGGAATATTGTACTGATCAAGGCTGACCAATTTGGGCTGTGGTATCACGTATAGCCACGATAACCAGTACAGTCGTGAATTAAAGCAATGACTATCGGATAATGTTTTGAAAAGGCAGTTTATCGAAGATACTGCGGTTTCAGTGAAATTTGCATGGGAGATGAATTGATGGTGAATATTCGTTGGCAATGATCCACGCTGAAAACGAAATAGTCTTCAGGCCTAACGTCAACCAAACAGAAGCTGGCTAAATGGTTAGCAGTTTAAACACTTCGAACCTAACCTAACTCTAAGAATATCCACTAGGAAGCAGGCACAACCGCATTGAGACGAAACACAAGTTAATACTAACTCGTGCCAAATGGAGCGAAAGTGTGATCTAAACTGAATCCTAACCTGCAAATAATCTACATCAATCTGGTTTAACCTAATTTAACTTACCTCATCTAAAACTAATTTCTGTTTAAACGACCGATCCAGTGATATATCTGCTGCAAACCCGCTATAACTGTTATTGTAATTCAGAATCAGATTTCCGTTGCTTCGTTCGTAATTTGCTTCGCTAAATCGAATTAATAGCACGTACGATCAATTTTATACGAATTTCACGAAACGTGACGCGGTTATGTTTAAATTAGATTCGAATTACAAGGACGAGTTGAGATTTCGCTTTCTTTTGCATTATGTTTCTATTATATAGGTTAGGATTTATTGTGTTGGCAACTAAGTGATTTCGGGTGTTGTCATTAGGTGGTATTGACAAAATCCGCAATCACTTAGTTGCCAACCCAATATTTGGGGTTAGGTTTACATTAGATTCGCAGTTGATTTCTAGGTGTCTCTGATCCTATTTCAATAGTAATCAGGTCAGGTTTTGATTACGTTTAGCTTACGTTAGAAGCCAACTTTCCCCCTGAACCTTCGATCGAATCTTCCACAGCTCATGCCAATGTTTCGTATTATACGAGGCAACACGATCAACGAGGCATTCAAATTCCCGATTACAACGTTCGAAAACGAAGTTTCTGCCGGGAATCTGTAATTCTAATAAGATTGTACGCTACGCCCTATCAATTATCGTTACAGATCGATTGATTTATCAGCAGACCATGGCTGACCATAATGGCATTATTTAACGATGTTATTTCGTCCTGTCGTTTAATCGAGTTTCCATGTAAGCTGAAACCTCGCCACGGCTTCTGCCTACGTTTTCATTTTTAGAAGCCATCCTAAATTTTATTATCTGCCTAATGGCCCCGCTACGTTTGGCTTCGTTGTTTACCGTTTCGAAAGAGTTCGTAGATTTCGTGGAATTCTTCTTTTTATCGTTTTTACAAACAGTATCGTTCGTTTTATTGTTGCGGTATGTCGTAAGTGTTTGCAACGTATTGCAGAGATCATTTTTCACATTCTTTCACAGGCAATCTGGATTCTTTATCTTCGGTCTATTTTTTCTTCTTTTTTCTTTTCTTTTTTTTTTACTGTTCTAGATTTTCGTGCAAGATAAAAATGTAAAAAGATTCTCTGCTACTTATCGACGTTTTTATCGTAATAGATGTAATTTAAGCGAAACGGTTGATATCTTCTT
This sequence comes from Bombus affinis, assembly GCF_024516045.1. Classification (NCBI taxonomy): domain Eukaryota; kingdom Metazoa; phylum Arthropoda; class Insecta; order Hymenoptera; family Apidae; genus Bombus; species Bombus affinis. Next base: position 6,264,767 of record NC_066359.1, read on the forward strand.
TCAATAAAAATAGAAGAAAAAGAGGCAGATGTAAGAAAGTCCAAGTTTGATTATGATGGGTTAAGTTGAAGCATGAGTTATAAATGAGGGGATGGTGTTACATGATATTCGACTTCGAAATGAGCAAGAACAAACTTAAGTATTCACTAAGGGTTTCTACCCTTTATTCCTCATAACTTTTTTCTCTTCCCAGCCTTATGTTTCTTTCCATCTCTTCTTTTCATTTTCTTCTTCCTATACTCTCTCACATCCTTCCTGTCTCCTCTTTCTTTATTTTTCTTCCTCTTCTCCACATTATTTCTATTATTTTTCCTACTTTACTGTATCTTCTCCGAGATATAGAGATTTCTCATATTTACACAGGACGTTTTCAATTGTACATTGAGAAAATACTAAAATCTCTGTTGCACCAAATCCTTTTCACATTAAACTCTCTTACGTGACGCGGATTCTCTGTGGAAACGTCTTGAGAGACCTTAAAATTGTCGTTTTTATGCCACATGAAATACCTCACCTTTACCATTCGAGTGAATACATATATTTCGAGGGCACGTAGTACTCCGATACAAATCCACGTTAACCAGATTATTTTCTTTTTTCTCATTGAAAAAAAGAAGAAAATTCTGCCAGAATAATGGCCAGCTTCACGGAGTGGAATTATTCAAGCATGTGCAGATTTTGAAACCGGTCGACATTAATTCATTTAATTGCGGTCCCACGATACTCTGCTGAACTTTTCCAACGCTCCAATAATTCCATAATATATTTTACGAATCGATAGACTTGCCGAAGCGGACGAAATCGATCGGGAAAAACATCTGGACGAATGTGTCCCGGCGAATGAATTTCGCTTTAATTGCTGTCAGAGAGCTACGCTTATCGTGGTCGAGTCGCTGAACATTTACCACCCTCTTCGTGTTTCTTATCGCGATCAAGACACATTCAACTTTGAATCGTTCAACTATTGAATCAGGAGTGAAAACGACGATGGGATTTGAAGGCTTCCTGTTGTGTTTCTTTCACTATCACCGTGTCGTTATTTTGTACAGGGCGATTCATGCAACGAGACGCGATTACATTTTACATATAGCCGTCGAATAATATCTTTGAGTTATAGTTGAGTATAGTAATTTACGTTGCATTAATAAAATTATTATATAGTTAATTTTAACAAATTTAATTACTGAAACTTGTAGAGTCTAATTAAACTTTATATTGTGTATTCCACTTGCAGAGTAATTGCCCCGAAAGAGGGAAAGCCAAGTGGAACAAATTCATAAAAACAACGGAAAACTCGGGGAAAATTCTCTGAAAATTCTCTTCTACAGGTGACACAGATTCAAACATATATCCAACATCAAACACTACATGAGTCCACGTGAAACAGCTGAGGACGAGCTTGGCCAAAGAAACTGCCTGGTACCAAAGAAGCTCCACTTGCGGCGCAATTGCCTGGAAAGGAGAAAAGAACCACTCCAAACAGCCTGCGGAGACCAAGTGCTAAAAACCAGCCTAAGAAAGTCAAATGAACCAGGTGAACCAAGAATACCTGCAAAGCTAAAAAAAGCTACCTACAAACGCTCATCTCGTATTCTTAATCGACACCCAATTCTTATCTCAGTCCAGGCGATTCGACACGGTGATATCGTCATACGAGATGTGTCCAGAAGGTATCCGATCTATTAGGTTGTCCGAAAAGCTTCTTTCGTTTTATAAGGAAATAATAGACGCACTAATAGAATTAGAATAAATACCTAATTCAATAAAATAATATAAAACGGAAATTGTCGTTCATTTATTCTCATCCTTATGAAACGAAAGAAGCTTTCCGAACAACCTAATATATTCCATCCCCTTCCTATCTGGCTGTGCTATTGTGTAAACCAGATTCTCACCGCTGAAGGGGAACTATATCAATGGCCCTACCGGGTGGCAGGACCCTCCCTATTTTCAGTCAAAAGTTACGATAGCAAGGTATATCCACAGGCCAGACATTTGCCTGTTACAGTACTCCTGTACTCGCTTGTGTATGTAACACGTTCTTTGCCGATACACGCGCGTATCTTTGCAATTGCGTCGTCTATCAAACATAAGCAATCAGACCTGCCAGCATCCCCTCGCCTAATCGTCTTCTCCCCTCTGCCTCGTATCCCATCACCAGATACTTATCGCATATACCTGCCACGACAGGTCTACCTTCGTAAGAAGGCGTGAAAGAGCTGCTGGGACGAGGATCCGGGAGCAAACAGGGGGCCTAGCTTGGCAGGCAGTCGCGAGTCCCTCGGCTCCCCTATCAAGATGGACTACATCCATAATGCATAGCGGTCGCGTGTCTCGCGCTTGGAATTGATAGGAACGAGGCGAGGGGCGAGGAACAGAGAACTGGTGGAAGGTCGGGGGAGAGATCCAATGCTGGTAGGCTTGGGGGAACGCAACGGAAACGGACCGCGGTGCCTCTCCGTCGATGTAACACGGCCAGAAGGTGTTGGAGTCAGGGGTTGACCTGAATTCAGGTGGGCTGAATCAATACCGCGCTCGTTCACCTCGCAGTTACCGTGGCAACCAGACTCCTTTATTAAATATAACCTGCACCGACCTTTGCTGTACGAGCCCGTTAACCTTCCGGGTTACACCTGCACACAGTCGACGACCTGCGGATGAAAGAGGGAGAGGGCCTTGACGGAGGACAACGAACGATGCTCCGTCTTTTGTACTTGGCTCTTTCTCTCTCATTGGCGAGTTACGATCGGCCCGACCTTGGCACCCGTGAACCCAAGTCGGTGCCAGCTTTCAGGAAGTACATGTTCTGTCTCTGTCTGACTGTGACGCGCGCGCGCTACCTGTTCGTGTTATGGCTCAGTTTAGACGAGATTAGAGGAGCGTGTAACGCGATTTCGTGCCTTAACAGGGAACAAGGAATTGCAGGGTAGACATTGTACTGATGGTTGGCGCTTATTGGACTTGAAGTTTGGAGACCATCAGATACGTCGCTTCGGATGGTTTCTGTTTTACGAACACGTGTTTTTGGGTGCTGTTGATATCTGTATTGGTTCTTGGAAATAGATTTCTCGCAGGATACCGTTTTCCATTGGGATGGCTAGCAATTTGTTTTATTATCTGATCTTAATCGTTAATGAATAATATATTGGGTTAAGTATCATTATTGGCTGCATAGCTAAAAAGTGTGGTTTCGGGGCTACATTAAGTGATTTGGATTTTGTAACATATTTCTGAATAATTGTGGCATTTAGACTTTCTGTCGTGAGTGAAAATCCGTCTAAAAACTTGGCTGCAGCCTTCTCGTTTAGGAAACGGACTCCTTTTAGGAAAACCTTGTTACACGTTCCTCGAAGCTTATATTGTGGCCTTTGCTTAAACGTCTGCTTCAAAAGAGGCGAGCACTGAGATTCTGTTGAGAGCGAGTCTTCACAATAACAAGTCCTTCAACAATTTCTATTAGAAATACCTTGTTATACAAAGGGTTAGTGTGAAATAATATGAACAAGTTTCTCCTCGTTGCTCTTTAAACAGTGGAGCAAGAGCTGCTGACAAGAGGGTCTAGTCAAGTGGCTAGCCAATTAACAGGTTAATGATGTCCTGATATGTAAATTTATATCTATTCTACGTTGTTCTACTTGCAAACTCTGCTGGTCTACTTGGTCCACTTGGTCTACTGAAAGGTACACTCGAAGCTTCCTCAAGTGGCTACCCTTAGTTACCAGGAATCAGTTCACTCGGTGATCCCCTGACTTGTAGCTTCGCTTCTTGACCTACTGTGTCTGCTTTTCTTTCACTCCACTTTCCACATTCTACCGATTCACTTACTTTGCTTAGAGATTTTTTAAACAGTTGCCAAAATGTCAGGGGTTACCGACCACGAGACATGAATTTGCTGTTGGACCATTCGTGGGATTAAAACGCGCTTTCTCTAGAATTCCGACGACTGGCTAATTTCAAGAGTAACTTTCGTTAGCGATTTGTCGTATAAGTCAAAGGATTTTATTGAATTCTTCGGGCAAACAAAAAATTGCAGAGGAATGCTAGAATTCTACGTGGAAATTAAATATCCTCCATTGTTCGAGAGTTAGACATAGTTGAAAGACTACGGTTCGATGTCCAATTTCGAGAGTTTGCCAGGATCCAAAAAGAGAATCGGTTTACATGGAACTCTACGTTCCATGAAATTCCATTAGCCAACGTCCGGAATAATAACGACATCCGTATGGTCGGTAAAACGCTTCAGCGGATTCGATTTGAATGAAATTACATCGGGATGAGCAATAAAAATTGCCTGACACTGTACCTTCGATTTTACGTGCATCGTTCAATGAACACGGATTGATCATTGTCACCAGTTTCGAAACCGAGTGCTCCAGGATTTCAGGGATTTCAAATGAGATCAGTAGAGGCCAAAAGACTCTAAAAGTTGTCACGAATGATACTGAGAAGCTCCAACAGGTCTGAAGGTTCCCTAAGAGACCCCAAATGGTAATAAAATATTGCAAGATGTCCCCAAATGGCTACGAGAGTCTTCAAAAGACCCCAAATATGCCTGCAAAGTTCTGAAAGACAATAAAAGATCTCAGGAGATCTTTATTTACCGTACGTCCCTGCATTGCATGTATTTGCTTTAACTTTCTGCAACATTCCACGATCCATTTAATCGAAGAGAACTTTATAACAATAACCTTGAATGATATTTACATCGAGTCTCGTTACCTACTGTAGGTAATGTAGTTGATAACGTTTTCGCTAATTTCGCATGCACGCGCCGCTGTTTCCCGTGGAATAATTAGAAGGGAAGCACCCCAGCGCTGGGGAAATGATTTTGAGAAAGTTGCGATACGAGCAAATTGCTTGTGATCTTGTAAATGTTTCGCTCGAGTGGAGATTAATTTTGGTCACGTGGCTGCAATTTGGTTGAAACCAACGACCGTGTATTTGGTTGCAAATGGCAAGAAAATGAATTTCCAGATAGATTCTCTGGTTAATCCACGACATTCGTTTGGCAATTTGACGAATAAGTTCTCGAGTACAGGATGATTCACAAGACTGAGAGAAATTGTACTTTTAGAAAAATTCGATATACAGAAGGATTTGATATTCAAAAGAAAATTATATTGTACGAGATTCTGGCACCTTTCGTAAGAAATGAAAGATTAAACTGAATGGAATAGAGAAAATAATACCGTGTTCTACAAACTTTAATGTCAATGTAATACAAATTCAAATGTTAGAAACTGATATAAAAAATACTATTGGCAATTAGATAAATAAGTTACATAAAAATTATATATTTATATTATTAGATATTTTCGTATTTTCCAAAAACGAAAAAAGACTGCGATGATTAGCACGCACAAAAGTTTGCAGTTCTATATGAAAGCAGCGAGATTACATGTGCCATTTGCAAATGGAAATTTCCATTTGAATAAACGCAATCTATAAAAGTGTGCAACATTAACGTGGATACATCTATCATTTCACACCATTCATGGAATTTCTTTCTATATCTAACTGATTTCAAAGATGAAGTTTGAAACACCCTGTATAAGCTCTGATTCCTATATCATCCTACGTATTATGTCACTTGAAATCCTCGGAACGAGAATTCTCAATTATGAATGTAGCGCTCATAAAATCGTTCCTAGATTTTCAGCCTTCCATTTTGTAGCACACCATGGAAACATGCTCGCTCGCCAGTAGGCAAAATTATGATCCAGCTTGGCACTCGGTGCAAATCTATGGTTTCAAGCGACCCAATGAATTTTCTAATATCGAAAGCAATAAATATGGAATGCTGGTTTCAGGATGGGGTAATACTACGTGTCCTTGTAAAGAATTCAAGTTACATTACGACACTTTGGAATTTCACTGTGGAGCAGCAACGCGCATTCGTGATTTATAGTATTGATTTTGTTTATCAATTTATTGGTGTGGCGGAAGAAGAGGTTTCGACTGAAACCACGAAACTGGCAATGTCGTTGGTATTGGTAGAAATAAGTGAAACTTGATTGGAATTCGATATAGTCAGACATTGTATTAGATCGAATTTGGATTGAGGTTAGGTCTAACGAAGAGATGACAAGAACTGTAAAATCTCGAATAAGTTGTTTCTGCGTGCATTCGATGTTTTAGGTTAATGTACTTTATAACTTCCATTAATGTTAATATCATGTCTTTTTTAATGTTTAACTTTTACAACTTATTTTCATCAACTTATTATTTATCATTTGATTGGTTTATTTCATTTATTATAGCATTCCTGCGGGTTCTTAGAATTTTCCCGCTGGAAATTGTAACAAAAGGATCTAAAACATAAGGAACTGATGCACCGAAAATATCATCTTTCAAAAACAAAGGACCGTACGCTTAGATCCTTTTGCGGCTGTTTTACCATTAACCTAAAGCATCGAATACATAGACAGTCAACTGATCCGAAATTTCGCAATTGTTGCTATCTCATTGTAAGACAGGTTACCAAATTTCCTCTGCTGTGAACATAATTGTGAAATAATTTTCGTTAGATTCCATACCAATTTCGGTGAAATTATTCGACAAAGAGTTAATCCACTCTAATCCTAACCTAATTTATTGGGACCAAGTCATTTGCATCACATGACAGAGATTAAGCGATCGGGATCAAATTTCTGTCATTCGAATATCAAATCCATCCATCACGATCATAGCCAAAATTTTCATCCAAGCTCCAGGTTTCCCGAAACTGGCTTTCAAGTTGACAGTTTCTGTCAAGTTTCCACCTCTTAACAGATCGACTGCCGGGATGGCCATTGGCGACCCTCGTTTCTACCAAATTTTTTAGACCGATTAAATTAAGACAAATTGCATAGACTAAAAAATGTGCAACAATTAAGCTATCATTGTCAGAGAAACAGTACAATATATGGTAGCTTGCAAAAATTAAACGTAACAGTGTAGCATATTTCAACCTATCGCGATTCCTAGAGCAAAATACACGAAGCTCTTGTAGCAGTAAACTCAATGTGCTAAGCTACGAAGACTTCCACTATCTCTCATAGAGTTGATGCTGAAGAACGAAAGGAAGAGGAAATAGGTACACCCCTGGCGCAACCGATGAAAGCAACAACCCGGCGCCAATGATCTGAATAAGCATCCAGGTCAGCACACGTGACAGACCGAAGATTGTTTGGACCCGTCGCGGCCGCCACTCTACGCGGCTGTTAAACTGAATCCACGCCAGCAGGAAAGCTCTATTTATACCACGGTAACGAGGTCTTGGATGTAATCTTGCGAAATACTCCGAGGAGAATTCGTTTCCACGAGGAAGTCACCAGATAAACCAACTACCATCACTAGTGGCCTGTCCTCGCGGAAAAACGGCATCTGCTCGCTTTATTTCCGCTTTCTCCTAAGTGAACCGACGAAATCGGTCATGTCAACCCGAAATTCGATTACCGGCTACGATTCGTTCAAAGGGTGATTCGGTTGACGAATCTCGACACATTTCGCCACAACGGATTCGGGAGATAAAATTGGATTCCTGATGGACGATCGTTCGATGTGGTTTGTAATCATTCAATTTCATACCCATTTAGACCAGCCTGCCCTCTGTGTGCTCTATATCCCATGTCCACCGCGATCGTCGCGCCATCATCGGGTTTTCCCCGTACAAACGTTTATGGCTGATGGGATGGTAAGTCCCATGTATGTTGGCGATGAGATTGGGATGGTACGATGTTCATTCTTGAGATGCAGATGGGTCGAAAGTTAGGATATGTTTTTACAGAGTGAAATATACAAAAGGAAGTGGAACGCTGCCAAGCGTTTGCGGATTTTCAGAGCAATTTCACAAATAGATATCTGCAGCGTCGTTTATACCTTTTTTGGTTATTTGTAATTGTGATTTAAATCTCTACAGTAAATTATAAGTATGATATTCGCTTAAATTGTGTGGTAGAAAAAGTATTATGATATTTATGATACAAATGGTTCTTTTTATATTTTTATGATAAATCCAAGTGTTTAAGAACGTATAGAAATAAACATAGATCTTACTTTTTCATAATTTTCCTACATTGTTAAATATAATGATACTATTTAGAAACTTTTGGTCCACTCGGTGTATGGAAATTATGGCTAGAAAAATATTACTACAAGCGTAAATTAAGTACTAATAAGTGTGAGAAAGTAATTTTCTAAAACAGGTACTACGCAGAATGCTATGCTTTTCTTTAATCATCCTGTCAAACGTTAATCGTTTTATTCTTTAAGCTGCCTTCAGGGGAAACATTAAAACGCTTTTAACAAATTTCGCGATGGAATTATAAAGGCATATCGTAAAACGTACAAAACAAGTTTTCATTCGTTAATGTATCAAATTGCCAGTTTTTGTGCAACACAAGAGTCACGTGATTTTCCTATTATTGTTTTTATAAAAATTTAAATGCCAGCTTTTGTCCACTAAATAATTATCCCTGATAGATTTATATCTGCAAAAAACAATTTTATATGGAAATTTCACGTTCCTTGGGATCTTCCTCTTTTGTCATAAGTTTCTTTATTTTGTTGCTTTTTGTATGTCTTAAATAATTATTTATATTAAATTACATCCAAAAAAAAAAGATTTTTTTTTATGTGAAGATTTGATTTTATTTCTACCATGAACCCAGTGGAAATCAATAAAGCGTCAATTAAGCAGACAATAATGAGAAAATTAAATAACATTGTATTCTGTACTTATTACACGCATGAGCAAATTTCACGAAGAATCTATACTTGCATATTTACATTCAAAAGAATTATTTACGATGCAATTCTACAATTTCACTTTGATGCGTTTATCGCTACATTTACGACGAGTGGCACAGACAGCTAATTTATTGTCTAACGGAAACCTTTTGATGCTTCCTGTATAGTTTTCCAATATTTGACTTTTTACATTATTTATGTATCTGTATGTAAATTGGACTACATTGGAAACAAATATTTTTACGAGACATTTGGTATTTTCAAGTATATTTTATTTTACAAAATTAAAATGTTTTTATATTTAAATGAGATATTATCTGTGTAATAATACTACGTTAGGTATTTCTGTATATATCAATAATAAGATAAAACCATTTATATTCTATATTTGAAATGTAAATAATTTCTGACGATTCGAATCTTCTTCGGAAATATATAAAAATAAAATAAAGAGAGGAATTATACCAACATTTTTTACAATACTCATTGCAGAAAGCAATTATAATAAATTTAACAACATTTCCTTTTCAATTTCTGTTTTCCAAAGAAAGTGCAATTCTTAATGGTGCCACTATTATTTGCGTATTTTTTCGTTCGACGTGTCGGGTGATCTCAATTTACGAAATGCCAATTGTTCCGGGCGCAGCCAATCAACTAACAGCCCTACTTGCATCATCGAGCAAGAAAAAAAAAAAGATCGTTACAAAACGAAGCGAACCCGCACACAGAGAAGGAAGAGGAAGAAAGTAGGAAAAAAACCAGCGCGATAACGACGACTACTCGAGGAAAGTGGACTGTCGGTCGCGTGACGCGACATTTGTGTCACCAGAACATCGTGACACGTCGTTTATATCGCAAATAATTATTGTTACTGTTTTGTAGCCACGGTTTTAAAAGACACGGAAGGATACGCATAAAAATACATATAATGCTATAATAAAATTCATTCCGTTTGATTGCAATAAAAGATACGATGTACCACATGTAAACTAACCTGTACTAAACGTGCCAGATAGCCTGTATAATAACTGAAAAGTTGTATACACAGGCTCACGAAAGTATTCGGACACCTGTAGAAACATTTGCAAAAATAAATCTTTAATAAATCATTTAGTAAATCTTTTTCCCAATTTTTAATAAATCTCTGTAATAAATATATATGTATATGTATTTTTTTATGAATATGAATACAATTATTTAAATATAGGGTGGTTCCCACTAAACTTTATCAGAAAAGAGTTAAATTCAAAAAGTTGCTTATTTGATATCTAGCTTTGTTGAAAAGTCGAAATGAAATTAAAGAAGAATTGGAATGAAAGTACACTTTTTATTTTCATGACACGAGATAACGACAAATTGATAATGGATGTAATTATTGTTAAAATACACCTGGTTATTTCAAAATGATTGTATGTCAATAAAAAATGGACAGGGCAAAGTAAACTGGATTTATTACTCTACAAAGTTTCTTTTCGTATTTCGTTGCCAGAACTTTTTAATAAATCTTCGAACGATAAATTTCATCGGAACCTAACCTAAACCTACTTCAAATTGTAATAACGTATAACTATGACAAAACCAAGTAAATGTTAATATTCTAATTGTTAGAAAATCTAAGATCTTAAAAAGACAATCAAACTAAAAAAAAAAGGAAAAAAATCATGAAACTTGCTTTTTAAATTTACCATCTCACATTAGAAAATCTAACCTCAATGTAATACACGTTTTGTAGAACGATCTGTCATTCAATAGTACCAACTAAATGTTAATACTTGAATTTTTCTCCAAAGACAAAAACGATTCATGAAAATGTATTGTTTTCCAGTTCCTCATTACAAACTAAGTAACTTAATCTGAACTGAATCTAAACTTTGTAGTAACCTATAACTATACAGTGCCGCCTAACCTTAAGAATTCCAATTTTCTTCTAAAGACAAAAAGTTATAATATTTTTAAAGATTCATCATCCGAAAATGAAAAACTATTTATCAAAGGATCTCTTCTTCACTCCAAATAGAGTTTTAAAAAGTTGGCAAATTTATTATCCCCTGACTGGATCAGGTAGATGGTCGGCATCGACCGATGGACAAAGGTTAATCAGATCGTACGGCCTGTGAGCGTAGTTTTCGAGGCTGGAGCGCGATAAAATCGCGCGTGACAAAGACCGATGACAGGAGGACTTCCTAATAGAAGCGACAACCCCTGGCTTTGGCTCGATATAATTAATCTTCGCCTCGTACCGGCGTGATTGGCCCCAAAAGTAACAGGCTAACCGTGAAAAAATGCACCACCAACGAATCGGGTAAAATTCGCACCCTCTAATGCTATCCACGAGCCAAGAGGACAAAAAATCTGGTTTTGTTGCATTTTTGTTGAAGGCCAGTTCGATGGCCGTCCACTTGGAATTGCTTGCTTGACCTACCTCCATGAATAATGAATTCTTCGCTTCCTCGTTCGACGCGCGCGCTTCCACTCTTGGGAACTTGGCTTTTTATTATCTCACGACAGTGTAAACGTTTCTCACGCTGTCGTTGGATCTGATATTTGTGAAATGCATAGTATAATTTATTTTGCAGGCGAGTTATGTATTCGTAGGCGAGGTTAAGTTAGGTTCATTTTTAATTTAATTGAATTCCGCAGGTTAGAATCGATTTCTTGGCTTGCAATTGATTCTGCTTGCTTTTAAAGATTGTTATTAACGTAGTTAAGTTTTGTAGCGTTCAGACGATCAAGGTTAGGTTAATTGCCACTGACAATTGGTTCTTTTTTTTTATTGATATTCCACCGAATTAGGTTAGGTTCGCTTTCAATAGAATCAAATAATTTTAAATTAATTGACTTCGTAGAAAGGCTGATACAATTGACTTAGCAATTAGACACGGTTGGTTTTCAATATCGTTACACGTATACTTAATTCTTATGTTAATTTTAGACCATCTAGGTTATCTTGAGTTACATTCTCTTTCCATTTAATTTAATTCACTAAATTAAAATCAATATTTTCTCTCCGTTCAATTTGCTTCAATTTCAATTTAAAAAAAAACATCTCTTTTTCTGACTTTCTATGTATTTTCATTTTCTTGACTAATCCCAGTACTGCATTTTCATTTTATCTACTCTTATTTTCTTTTTAATCACCTTAACCTTTTCCCAAGGCTTTTTATCCGTTTAATTCTTCTTTCATTTTATCAAAGTGCTTTTGACACAGTTACTTAACCTAACATTTGCGAAGAGAACGGCAGATTGTCACTTTTTGTAATATGGTTGAGCAGTAACTTGATGGCGCGTGTTCACAAATTTCATTAATAAGCTTCACAGGCTGGACCAGACGGAGATCAGACGATCCTGATTGCTTGTATCCATCACGTGCCACCCACACGTTAGAAAAAGACGTGAAAGAGAGACGAAGAACAGCACCGTTTGCCGTAACAGTGACAGGTCAATTATAAATGGGGGGACTCACCAACCCATTCAGCGCGTCGTTTTACGAAGCACGTGTACGTCGTTTTATGGTAGCAATAACTTACAATTATGTCATCGTGTCGAGTTATTTTTATGCGGCACACGCCTCCTCAGTTCGACCCTGTACGCCTCCGAAATTCTTTTTTTTTTTTCTTTTTTTGGCTCTCTCCATCTCGCTCTCTGCTCACTCCACAGCAGTTCCATTTGTACTTTTTCTCTCGGCGGGAACCGAGGAACCGAGCTGGAGCAAAGGGAAACCCTTCTCTGTCGAAATTTCGTGATTTTTCCTTTGTGAAGCGTGCTCCGTGTCTGGGTCTGGTGAAAAATTGAGGGAAAAAGCCGAACATCCCCGGAAAACATTGTCAGAGCAGAGGAAATTATTCCAGTTTTTGAATTATGGATGATGGATAGAATCTGCTTTTTCTACGTAAAATAGGTTCTGTGCTTTAATATGATTATAGTTTGATCTAATATAATTGTTATTTTAGTATAATTATGAAAATTTGATAAACCCAGACCTTTGTGGTAATTCCACATTTATAGATTGTAATCTAACCTCCAAAATTTGGAACTCCTTTCATTCCATTATCTTTTTCCATCATTTTTTTTTTTTTTTGCTATCCTATACAATAGAATCCATGTTTTACATAGAATACTTCCTTTTATTGTAATTGTAGATGTAGAAGAAATAATTCTATAATTTGTTATTTATACAAAATAATTACAAACACGAAACCTTTCTTTTATTGTAATTGTAGATGTAGAAGAAATAATTCTATAATTTGTTATTTATACAAAATAATTACAAACACGAAACCTTTCTTATATGTCTAATTATTTCTCTATATACTTGTAATTACATTAAAATATAACAAAATAATTTATGTAAAATCATATTATATGTAACTTATAGTTATATTAGTAGAGAGAATTGTACACTGTATAAGTTAGGTTATAACCTATTACTATGAAACTAGGGAGTTGGATTTATGAAATATTCAATTTTTGTTGGGTTCAGAATATGTTGCGCGTGTTCCATATTTCAAGTCTGCTTTATCCAGCTTTGCTGGAAAGACACCAATTCAACGAACTCTGAACTCGGAGACGCCACGATCACGACAGTTTCCATGCCAACGAATTTTCCATGAAATTCCTTTGCTTCATTCTAGCGCTCGTTTTCCCGTGTATATATCGTTTACAGCGTCGCCATAAGTTACAGGCGACAAGACCAATGGAAAAAGTTGGATATCGCTATATAGGGATGGTCTGGATAAACAAGGAGAATAGTTCAGGGGAATCTGTGCCAAAATGTCTGCCTTTCCGGTTAAGATTTCCGTCTATCTGGTTGATATCGCAGAATCTTTTATTTCTAGCGGTAGTTAAAATGGCTGTCATCCATCATGCCACAATTTTGGCAACACTGAACGCACAAAACATACTCTGCGTATAATGCTTGAAAGCATCCCGGCGATGAAATAACGATCAAGCAAATTATCGATTGTAAATTAATCATATTTAATTTATTGCGAAAAGTAATACCGAAGAAATTGAAAAATCGGAAAAAGATTTGGTAGGTCATGAATCAAGACTTGATAGGGAATTAGTCAAGCTTATTTTTGCCTCGAGTCTAGGGAAAGGGAAGAATGCTGGAAAGAAATTACGAAAGCACGAAAAGATTTGGTAAATTGGTCATAAATCTAGGAAGTTAGCTAAAATTATATGTTTATGCTTGGAGATTAGCCCTCCCTCATTTTGTACAGGCAATCCACCTCCGAAAAGACCTGTTTAGGACAACTCTAAGATGACTTACGATCCCTAAGCATGAAATCTAGATACGTATCATAGGGTCTATGGTGCATTACTCCCTAGCACGACTACGAACAATGTCAAGTCCTAAACGTACAACTCTGTTATACTACTAAATACGAAGGAAAATAGCTTCGAACACGGAAAGCTGTGTACATGAGTATATGGGGGACCTTTGATCGTGGCACGTGTAATCATGTTACTCACGTTTGAATAACAAGATAATGGAATGCTTATATGACAGTTTTATAACACAAGGAGAGGGTTAAGTTTGTTACTTAGTAGAGACAATTTGCTAAACGTAGTTATTTTGTTTTAGTAATATGTTTACTAATTGAGTTTGATTAAAGTAACTAGGGTGGTTGGATTTGTGCCCTGGAGAATTCTATGAAAGAATTCTATTTATAAGCTTGACTAAAGCAACTAGGACTAATTGAAATTTTATCCAGGGAAACTTTAGGAGAATTCTGCCTAGAATAAATTATCAAACGTAAATAAAAATTACTATTATTATCTTTTTATACAACTTTAGCTTACAATAATGGTGCTACCTGTAGCATAAATAATTACGGACATATACTATGTTAAAATCTGAATCAATATTTTCAAATTTATAAAGCAGCTACTTCCCAACCTTAAAATGAAAAAGACTTTGGTATTTCCCTTTGAGGTTAAGTACCGTGTAGCAAAATTATGCATACATGTTCAAGTAAGGAAACATTGCGGTACAGGTAAATTACTTCTGTGAATATCGCTGAGAAGTATTTCGTATCACGAGATCGACTACGGAACCTAATATTCTAAATTACGAAACAACAGAATAGTTCAGGAAGAAAGCGCATTCTTGCACAGTGCGCGTCTGCAGTGGCTGAATACATAATCCATCGTTTCCATTTGTAATCCATTGTAAACATATTAGATATAATTTCATTAGGTTTAATCAACTTCCGAAACTTTAATTAACCTCTCTACATTTACTTTGTTACAATAAAATCGTACGAAGGATCAAAAGTAATAATTCCAAATTTGGCGTCAGAACGAATTGAGGTTAGGAAGAAATTAAGATCAGGATCGTAAGTGTTATTATTCATTATTGACTATTATACTTATACAATATACTAATATACTAATGTAGTAATGCTGGCCTTGAAGCAAGTTCGGATTCATATATATACGGGCGAATACATTTCTCCCGGCGAATACATTTTCCACGATATTAATAATTCACGATACGCAATCTACCTCTTTTGTATTCTTATCACGTAGCGATCAGAGAAAATAACCAAGTTCCACATGAGAATTGCGGAAAATGATTATGGTTAACCAGTAAAAATTTGAGCTTATGTTATATTGGAACTGAATAGAATTATATTAGAGTTATGGTAGAAACGTCTTTAATTTTAAACAGAATTATTTTTAATATAAATGTAATTTATCCAATGCTAGACGATCCTAAGTATATATTCTAACTATATAATTCGCAACTATAATGTTAGACTTCAAAAATTTTTTACTACCTTTCTAATACTTCGTCCTACTAATGGAAATCCTAGGCTGAGCTATTGACCAGGCTGAATAAAATTTTTATACTGCTTTCATAGAGAAAGGCGTAATAAAATTATTTGATAAATGCTACAGATGAACAATGTTCTTCAAGGGAAATTCTTTATAAATATACGCGAATCCTGCCTTCAAATTGTTTTAAATTTCCTAACCTATAAAGTATCGCGTAAACCACTGTAGGCTTTATAGGTAATATAACGTAACCCATAAAATTACATAATTGAGCGTATAAATTCACAGTCAATCTACCCCAACTCTCCAGTATTCGCGTCTTCAAATAGCCACGAGCCATAATTCCGTAAGATCCCATTAAAACCCTATAAAAGAAGAAAAACGCGAAGAAACTGGCGATAGAACTAAAGCACTCACCGGTTTGCACGAGCTTGAGCGCGGCGGCATTGTGCTGCTTGAGCGGCTCGCTGAGCCCCGGTTGTGTGAGATCCTTGAAAGGATTGGCGGCATCCTCGCCGGCGCCAACGCGACTGTTTTGCATAGTCCTGGCGTGTTGTTCGCGACGAGTACCCTTCGCGACCTCGTGGCTACGCGGAGCCTCGTTACGGCTCGCTTTTTTTCTACGTGTCTGTCCTCGTTCCTTTCTCCTTTCTTTCCACTTCTTCGAGCTATCCAGCCAACTTGGTGCTAGTGGGCGGTCGTTTCTCTCGTTAACAGCGATCACGGTCACCTGACAACTCGGCCGACGATCTCCGGTCAACACTGGACTAGGATCACGGTCTGGGTTCTCATAGATACGCAACAGCTCGTCTGCTGGGTAGATGACGTACATGCCCAGCCGATGGTGTGCCGTTCGCCCGATCGCGCGTCCAATCTGCCGGTTCGCTGGCTGCCGTGGCTGCTGCCTCCTCCGCTGCTGCTCCTGCTGCTGCCGCGTTTCTCGGCTGAGCCAACATCGCTGCCCGCCAATTCATCGTTTATGAGTCCGCCGCGAGTCACGCTGCCAGGCCACGCGAACAGTCGCATCTTCTTGGCACGCGAGCCACCCTCGATGCCTCTACGGCCGTTACGTTTCTTTGCAGCTTCGTGACGACGTGGCAGCAGCTTCCCTCCAACCTGGTGAATCGGTGCTTCAACGCGTATTTATGAGAGTCTGGTGTACTGGAGATTCGGCTACTAGATGGCCATCGGTGGACCTTGGTTGTTGGTCTGTAACAAAGAAGACGGTTCGTTAATGGGTTTCAAGAGCAGTGACCATACTGAGGATGGGAGGTGATTCTTTGCTTGAAGTGGTTGGTTGGAAACTCAGAAAATATTTTGGCCTCCTATTTGAAGATATACTTGGTGTTTATGCTGGTAATATTAAAAGTGGAAAGTGATTCCTGACTTGGAATGGGAAGGATTGGAAGCTTTGCGAATACCTTGAAATCTAACTTGAAGTTACACCTAATGTGTGCACCAATCATATTGCAGATATGACGTAGACTAGGCTGTCTATGAGATGGAAAGTAATACCAGCCCTGGAACAGGGAAGATATACAGGGAACATTGGAATCTTTGGAAATCTGGATTCTAATAGAATTGGTGGTACTTTTCTTCTACCGTGTATTACTGTGATAATTTGTGTGTTGACTGTACGGGAGATCTGAATGTGAATAATCTTATATTGCAGTAGTTGGTATATTGTATATATAAGAGACTGGGTATGGGGCCAGTTTTACTTATATCATAAAGAATGTGGTCAACTGAATATTTAGACTTTTATGATGACAGTGAACATTTTCAGAGTTGGGTATTTGCTGTGACAAAGTATTAAAGATTCATAAAAGAGACCCTGTAAATGGATGATCATTTCTGGTCTAGAGTACAAAAGAGTGGTTTGTTACCAACATGACTGGCTTCATAATTAATACTGTAATACCAATGAATGTTAATAGAATTGGTCAATTAATTTGGCGGGGTCATAACAGTAATCTACTTATGGAACGTTATAGTTCATCACCAGTAAATTTGGATTAACAATCATTACTAGGTCAGAATCCTTCCCTTCCAACTCAAACAATGTCAACTATTTGGAGTCGCCTATTACTGGCTCGACTACCTCATTCCTTAGTCATACCGTGTCCCTATATAACATTCTAAATCCTGGTACAGCTAATGGCTGCACTGTACTTTGCTTTAATGTTGCTTATTCCAATCTCCCATCTAGGTGTCTCTGTTCTTAAAAGAGCATAGATAGGATTTTAGAGAAATTAGCATTTAGTGGATTTTATAGCATTATTTGCATAATTCTCAATGCAAGTTCTATGTTGTTTCTATGTTCTATTGTTTCATAGTTTACCGTGATTCCTCAGATTAAAAGTCTGTTTTCGATCGTAAAATATGTAAAACCTCTTTAAACATTCGACGATATTTTCATTGACGTTTTCCAGGCTGCGATCTAATTCAGTATTTATTTAAGTAATCGCTGCGCCACGGTAACGGTTCATGAATTATTAACGAACACCCGTTTTAACTTTGTTAAGGCTCAGCCGTTTGTTCCACGGAACGAGGAGCGCTCTGTTTACAAGGTAAACGACTTATTCAGTGTGTCTGAATAAAGACGGGACACATCTTCTTATTTCAACTCGAGGGGACACGGACGTCGTGATGTAAATGGTCCCTGGTGATTTAAATCTAATTTCAATGTGTCTTTTCCTGGAGGATGGAATACGTTGAATTCATTCAGATTGCAGTCTCGTTTAATCGCATACTGGACTTCGTTCGAAGACTACCGTCACCCATTTACAGTTGGAAAATTTCATTTTTATATCACGACCACGTATTTCCATCTTCCGTCCATATTTCATTTTTCCACGTTGTAAACGTTGACCATAGTTTCGTGATATAAAAATACAATATATTTTTTGTGGATGATAGATGAAACTTTCTTCTTATCTTTCGAAAATATATTTCTATCTCCATGTGCATCCACCTAATCTAAACGTAAGGACGTTTCCCTGTGATTAAATATGGGTGCAGCTCACGTCGATTAATATTAAATTTCCCATTAAAGCATTCGCGCACAGTCGCTAGGGAAACTTGTGCATCTGTCTGTATAAAAAATTCGTAGCACTACAGAAAAATTTGAATCTATCGATCAATCTAACGTTCTGATATTCCTTCTTTATTTTGATGGATTATGTACCTAACCTAATCTGTCCTATGACTGCGCAGTCACAGAAACGCCATAAATCGCGCTGAATTTCGAACTTTCTTATATATTCGTCTCCAGGGCTAAATAAATAAGTTTACGAGATATTATGTCAGTTTTCCTTACTTGTTTCCTTACTTTTCTATGCTATCAGAATATGGTCAATTCACAATTTTTCGCAGAACCTTTATAGATTTACAATGTTACATTTTTGAAGATTTGAATAATTTTTTTGTAAAATACGTGGATAAAGTTATGTTTGCGTACTTTCCATTCTTGTTTCTAGCCGTCTGTAATTTTTCCTTGAAACCTAACCTAACTCAAGGAAAGAGATTCAGATCTAACATAACCGACTACTTTGATTATTTACAGAAATAATATAAATCACGTTTAACTTTGAATGTTTCTCATAGACTGAACAGTACAGTGCACTTAGATCACATTCACCGTATCTGGCTTTCCTCAATTCCGTATAGTACACTGAGATACTTGTTGCTGAGGTCTAACCTAACCTAACCTAATTGAGTGATTTCGACATTCCATTTTCAGATGAAAAGTTTTTATCGGTCGTCCTACGGATGTTCTTCGAACCTCAGAGGATTAATAACACTGTCGTTGGATTAAGATGGTCGAGCTAATTCCCCTTAAAAGATTATTTTCCACGGCGGTGAAAAAGCTGCACGTATTAAATTCCAGCAGATAAGCTCGACTCCTTTTAAGTAATTGAACCCAATCCTGGAGTAAGTGTGAACGCTGATTATTCCTTTTTCCACGACATTCTTCGCCGAGAGCTATGCAAATTGCGATAAGCCATTTTGTGCAATTAACACGTCCCATCTCGAACACGCTTTTCAGTCGGAACAAATTATGGACTTCGATGAGGGAACTTCTAAGAGAGTTTCCGACAGCTAGGCTCTCTTTGTTCCTGGTTTTCAATGGTTTCAGGCCTGTTTGGAACTCTGAGTGTGAGAGAATCTACATGAATCCGATTCGTGTAATTATAAGTTCTGCCGGATATGGAGATTGTTTTTAAAATATTCATATTTCTTCTCAATTTGCACGGAGAATAAACCAAAGTTATGTTATGTGATATTATTAGTACATTCACATTAGAGTTTATACTTGTATTTACATTAAAATTGATATTCGCTTCGAATCATTATTGTAGGTTAAAATCACGTTATTAAGAATTATTTTATAAGTATACTCTGTGTGCATAACAGGTGTGCAAACAATAGAATGATACTGATTCTTATGATCTCATAAAAAATTACTATTTTTCCTACTAAATTAAGATACTAATTAAAATATTTATTCGAGTCTAATTACTTTAACAGGCCAATATTGAAAGACAAATAGGTTAGGAAATACTTGCTAGATCCTAACCTAAATTAACCAAATTAAGTTAGGTTAGATTAGATTAAAATACCTTTCCTCTTATCTAGAAACGAAGTATAAAATCGCTTTAATTATATTAAGACATAAAATTGTTCTTATTTGTTGATGGAATCCATCCAGTTTAATAAGGTTTGCTAAGGTTATTAACCCTTGATCTCTTGAGAAAGGATCCATCTTCTTAGAAATCTCGTTGCTCGAGGATGATAAATTCTTTCGCGACGAGTATTACGATTTTGCGTCTTCGTCTTTGATACCAATAGATACAGCCAGGTCAGGCTCTCAGAGTCTCGTGATTTTTCTATACCGCCTTTATAAAGAAACGCTCTCAGACTCGATAAACCAGCGATACCTTCATCCTGCCTCTCCTTTGTAGTCGCTTTTCTTCCTAGAATTGTTCTTGCTACGATGATAGAGCCAAAGGATTCATCTTGTTTCCTGTTAATTGCTGACTTTACCGTCTCACGATGGCTTCCTTCCACTATTTCCCCCCATTTCCTAAGATTTTAAAAGGTTTATTCAAATACAACTTCTGGTGTGTACGTTTCCACTGTAATCCCACTCTTATATCCGGTACAATTTTAATAAAAATTTATTTTCTCATAATGCTTCTCCTTTGAAGGCTGTGTGAAAAACGATTCTTTTTAAAGAGTCATAAGAGGTCCATAGAATAATAACTGGAGACCCTTTCTTGATAGACAACTTGATTCAACCCAGAGTTTCCATTTGCATCTAGTTAAATTTCAAAGATTGCTTGAGAATTCACTTTCTCGCAATGACCCGTGGATGCTACGATAATGTTAATTTTCTCATTAAAATTTTGAGCAATTTACAGAATTATACTCGGAGGTCATTTATTGATATTTTACCTGGTTCAGTTCTCAGGTTTTTTTACATAGATGGTTAAACATCAAAGACCGTTCGAAAAAATATAATATAATTCACTAGCCAGTAATGCAACACGCTGCTGAAATCAGACAGGACTTTAACGCGCCTCGAGACTTCATGAATCGCGTTACTATATCGAATTAAAAAGCAGCCAGCCGACGTTTTATTCGATGACCGAATAATTGAAGCACTCGCTCTCAATTATCCCGCGCTTTTATCCTGCCCCCTCCCTTCTTCCTCATTCTCAGCTTTAGCGTCCAGAAATCCCCGATTGCTTTTTCCGATAAGCGTTACCAACTATTGTTCGTCGACTGTCACCAATTTAAGGCGGAAGTGATAAGTAGTCTAGAGATATTAAATAAAATCCCTAAATAAAGTTCTACCTCTTAAATGTTTTCTAAAAAAAATTCCGTATATGAAAATAAATTCCTAGAACTTCCCTAGGATTTCAAAAATGTCATTTCTAGAATGTCAAGAATTTAAAACACTGATAAATTCAGGAATCTGTAAATTTTATATATTCGAGAAGCAATGGTTCCAGAAATTCCCCTAGAATTTCATTTGCATATGAAAATTCTGTTATTAGTAGATGCTTAATTGCAATGACTTTCATTCAAAAAATGACAAATCACTTTCAGTAGACGTAAAATAACTTTCATAGAGAAGCGAAAAGATTTTTCGTCCAAGAAAATAATTCTATAAAATCGAAGATCGAAAAGTATCTTTTCGATCAATTAATTAATTACAATTAATTTTTAATCAACTTTAACAACACTCTACTACAATTTTAATATTATGACAACAGTCGCAAAAGGGTAGAAACGTAATAATATAGAAAACTAGAAAATTCTTACGAACCTTTTGATCATAACCTCTGTTTCATTCAACGTAAAATAATATCGTGCCGCGCAGTGAATAAAAATCCTGTTGCACAATAGAAATCCAAAACACAATACACTCGGAATTTAATTTCGCGAACCAGATTGTAGAAATCACGAAACACTCTTTTTTTTAAACGTGTTCTCGTTTATTTAACGCGACGATCCGAACCGAGCGGAGAGAGCAAAAGAACTAATAAAAGAGTCTTAATTGGACCGTGCGAATTATAAACTTGGCGGGAAGAGGTCGAAAATATAAGATCAAATTTTTCCCTCATCGGAATTTGTCGACCTAGACAAAGAGAATCTTCCCACGATTGACATAATTCTAATTTCAATCATCGACAACTGGAATAATGTAGAACAGGAAACGGAAACGATAACCGGAGACAGTAAATATCGATGAATATCGATCGAATTTCCATTATGCGAGCTATGGCGGGATTCTCTTACAAATTACATCAGTGGAAAAAAGGATGATCTGGAAGTATTCCGTGAAATGAAGAGGATTTGAATATCATATCAATCTTTTATTCATTTTTAATAATGGATCATTTATTTATGTTTAAATGTAGTTTCGAAATGACATAAATAATATGTAGATAATAGAATTGAATAAATTATTTGCAAAGAATTTTTTCATGTAGAACATAATTAGAAATTATATACTATCTATTAGCTATATTATCTATATCATCATATTGTCTCTACAAATTATATTATTTTATTATCTTGATAATTTATATAACGTAATACAGTTTGTCGAATTATATTCTATATAAGAAAAGAGATCTACAAAAATTTATTTACAATTCAAAACAACATCGTTAATATGAAAAAGGTTTCCGTTCTAATCTTTTGTTGCAATAATAAAATGAAAATTTATTATTCTTATAAAATATTCGGATAAAAATATTCCACTGAAATCCTCCAAAGCAATTACCATTGCTAATAAAACTCCACAGAACATAATTAATTATACGGAGAAGTTGGAAATGCAAATAATCTAGTTTTATACTTTTATACATTATAAAACTATTTATCAACCGTTGCAATTAATTTCGGCTAAATGGTAATCTAGATCTATTTATTATTCGGAATATTATTAAACTCCGCCTCAGGAAGTTGTTGGCACAAAACAGGGAACAAATTGAGCAACAGCTCGACAGTATGCTATTAAAAAGCCGATACCGGTCCCACTTCCGATACAAACCGACACGTGTAATGGTTTTAGACTTCCCTCAACTAATTAAACTTCCCGCCCAGTACCCGAATTATCCTTTGTTCGTGTCACGTGACAAAAACTTGCCATCACAAAGGCTACGAGCTTTCGATCCGTTTAACAACTCTGTTTAACGTACATCGATATACCGATATAGGATCGTGGTTACTTGAAATTTGCTTGTTCATCAGCTAAAGGTGTTTCTATAGTGATTTTGCATGGTGGTTCGAATAGAGGATTGAAGGCTGCGGTGAGTCTAAAATACTTTTTCTAGAAATGATAATTTTCGTGCGTTCTTGACACGTTTGCGTGATCTATGCAAACTTTTATTCATTGAATTTGTTATTTTCTTTGGTTTTTTAAAGCAGATGTAAATGTGAAATGTCTTTATATTTTAGTCATTCATATTAGTCCGTTGCTTTTTTGGCTAATTAATTAGAGTAATTATTCATGCTAATGATATGGTGTGGCAGGTTTAACCTATATACATACATAATTTCATGTCATCTTCCCTCTACAAGGTCTTTTTTAAAATAGACAGATATAAAATTCTTTGGGATCTCTTAACTGTCAGTATTGATGTTATTATATATGTGAATGTTTAAATATTGATAATATAATTGAACAGATATAAGAAAAATCTCATTTGACTTGAAAATTTAAAGATTAATAATCTTATTCTTTTAATTTAAATGTAAAGATTCTTAAAGTATATTTAAATGTCTTCATTGTTTAAAAGTGTAGAACTTGTTAATATAAAATTTAATATGAAGTTCTTAGGGAATAAAATTCTTTGAAAGTATTATATGGAGTTTTCTAGAATATTTCAATATCAAAGAAAGATTAATTCTTTGGGAATAAGAAAGAAATATTCTTTGGGATAGATTGGCATGGTTTTAAATTAAAATTTACATTTAAATTTTCAAGTTCAACTATTATAAATCCTTACTTTAATGAGATCTTTTTATATCATCTCTTATAAAACCAAGAGTGAAGAACCCATCCACAATAGTGGCTATATATTTTTTTCACATGTCTTATAGGCTAAGAAAGGTTAATGAGCAGGAATAAGAATAGAAATATAGTACAATGAGATTAAAATATCATTTTATAAAAGAACACAATTTACTGATGATTCAGATGATTTAAGTGAAAATAAGGAATATCTCTCTGGTCAGTTATTAAAAGTAAATCAATAGAACACAATCTAAGACTGGTTTTGGAATTGAAACTCTATTATAACTGCATGAGTAAAAGCAAACTTATAGAACATGATTAATAGAACCAGACCAACAGAAACTGACAAGTTGAAATGTACAAGTATAATTTGATTAACAGAATTTCATTAGAAATTTTGATCAGAAAATTATATTCAGCTAGAGTAGATTAATAAAATATGGGGTTTGATGTGCACCGCTGTCTATTTACATAATGGAAATTAATGATTGTAATTTAATCAATAACAATTAATCAACTACCACTTGAGTTAGATTAACAAAACATATGAAATTGAATTATCATCAATCCCCACAGTGGCATTTGTTTACTAAGCATATGTACGTGGTTACAATATTTGCAAGAATTTATTTAGTAAATTTTTAACTATATTATGTAAAATTTTCAATAAAAGCTATTTCGATAAAAATGGATGTCAGATAAAGATAAAATGATATAAAAATAGATTGAGTGATATAAAAATAGATTAAATGAAATGATATAAAGCTAATATTCTAACGTTCCAAGCGTTTATCGTTTCGTGTATCGATAAGAATTGCCAGATAACAAGGGTGACGGTCTTTGAGGTGGAAAGTTGGACGGCCTGTATCGATTCGAAATTTGAAATGCTAATTTTCTCGTGCGAACGCCGATAATTTTATCGAAGTACGAAATAAACGGTAGTAAACAGAACACTGAAAATTACATTGTACGAAATATCGTGATATTTTATGCGAACTTGGGCATACTTTTAAAATAACATTATCGATCGTCTTTTTACTAAAAACAAATATTAAGCCACAATAAATCATGTTATAAGTAATATTTGAAATATTTCTCCCTTATGCTTTCTTATCCCTTCTCAAAAAATATGGTAAGATACGCAGGTTTTAACGTTATTAAAAATATGATAAGTTAGGAGAAGACAGAAGGGTAAAACGAGGCTATTGGGGATCAAAGTTAATTTTACACATGCAGTCGGCCCTGTAATGGCGACCTTCGTCGCCTCGTTGCCGCGTGTAATGCCAACCTTTCTGTGCCAAAAGCGACACATAGGATAAGATTCTTTTGCCTTCGTCGGCCACGTGAACTCATCGTTCAAGATTTTATGCCTGCTTGATGAAAACCTGTCCTTTGCAACAAATTATATCCTATCAAACATTCTTGAAATTATGTAGAACCTTTTGGTGTGCTACGTTCTATGTTGGCAGCAATTCAACTACGTTTTCGGCCATCTTTGTTTCGACAGAAAGAATTATCGTTACACCTGAAATTAAACAGAAATTTTCCACGTTCGATGTATATTTTTATCAACAATTTTTTTAATCGGGGAGAACCAAATTTTAGTTTTAAAAAGTCACTCTTATTTTTAGATTTTTTTTGAGTTGATACAGAGACAAGGTGATATTACTATAGTGTTAGTGAAGCATCAAAATGTTTCCTGCAGCACGTACATTATATTCATAAAAGGTTTCTAAAAATGTTCCACTACTTGCACGAGCTATCCAAGTTCGGCTGTATTTTTATTTGCTATTTTTATGCCATTGTTGGAGATCGGTATCATCGCGTAAAGGGGGTACGGTTCGACATTATAAATAATGACCGTCGAAATCGATAAACACAGGGATCGACTGGAAGGTTCATGGTAGTAGACTCTTCGGGAACAATTGAGAAACAATTGTTTGTCTTAAAAGAAGAGGGAAAAAAGTAGGATCAATATTTCGTTTGAAAGAAAATAGGTTTACTGCCATCATAAATTTCGATGGCGCCCTCGAGATACACCCTCGATCCCATCTCCGATTCTAAGTTGAAATTGTTCCCAGAAAATAGTCGGGAAACCACCGACTATTAGTTCTTCCAAGCAATTGTTAGCTAAGAAAAGCTTCAGCCCTTCAGTTTGGTCCCTACAGGATGTTTCAAAATTTCGTTGAACTTATTTATATGAATTTCAGAGAATAGTTGTAAAGAAATATAGAAATATAGAAAATTGTTAAGTGAGTCTAAAGAAGTAACTAATTATTCATTGTACCAACATTTTATTATTATGAGAATCTTAAAGGTACAGCCATTTCGCGAGAAACAATTTTTCAGGTTTGAAAAGAAAATTAAAAAGGCAGCAAGTTATTTAATAGATAACTGTCAGGGTCCTACTAACATCTGGCTATACTAATTAAATATAATATAAGGTCTTCCTATAAGAAGAATTTTTATTTAACTTAATTACTTAATTAACTTGAAACTTAACTACTTGACAAGAAACAATTTATCAGATGTGAAAAGAAGTCACTAAGACACAGGAAAGTTTTTAGTAGAAAACTGGTTACCTCTCTCTAACATCCACTTACTTATTTTGATTAATTATTCATCCTACGGCTATAATATATTTATTACTAGGGCAATCTTGAAAATGCTGAAATTTGGGACGACAAAGTTTGTCAGGTTTGAGAAAAACGAAGGTCCATCAATAAACGATCACCTAACGTACCAACATTTGCCTATTTATACGAACAAAATGGATCTGATCTAACGAAACTCTACAAATTTGCATGGGAGAAGAATATTTTTTAGGAGGAAAAGAATATTCCGTTAACGTCAGGTGCACTGCTCTATACGTGTGCATTAACCAAGTGAAACTTTCTAAAACTCAGCGTGAAAGGAATGTCCTTGAAAAAGAGGACCGTAACAAAAATGCAAGGAAGAAAAGCCATAAATGACAAAAACTTGAGATTAAAAAGGCCTGTAGAGGAAATACAGGTCCGATGTTTGCCATTCGTCAATGAATTTCATGCTTTATTAAGTTCGTCAAGCATCGCATCAAAGCGTAGTCCAGCCACTGACGCAAGCAGATCTCAAGCCGAGAAGTTTTCCGGTTGGCAGAACTGGAAGGCCTAGCATTAACTCGCATTCGTTCCTTTACAATGCTAATCCTAATTTGCAAGTGAAACGGTCGCAAATCGTCTATTTCTGTGGTTTTACCCTCATCTCATACCCTCGTTCCAAGAAATTTCGTTAATTCTTCATAGGAAAAATCCCCCCTCCCCCCTCCCCATCAGAGAGATGCTTTAGTATCCTTTTCAAGGATTCTATCCGAGAAAAGTGGGACAGGGATTGAAACTTCGTAAAGAAACCCCTTTTCAGCCTTTTCTAAGACGTGCCAAGGAATTTCAACTATAGTTGTCGGTCGATTATTTGTTTCTCACCGCGAAAAATGCCGTGTCTTCCGTTACTTCTTATTTTATATGTATTCTTAGAAAATGTTTAGTCGAATTGATTAGCAAGTCTCTGGTAAAATTCGCGGTTTACACGTGTCTCAATGGAAACTTAAAATTTATCGATTAATTGTACCGAACTGCGTAGAAAATATCAATCCTAACCTCAAAATGATCATCTTTGATCTAGCAACAAGAGAAAGGGGCGTTCCTTTCCCGAAATTCTAAAATCCCTTATGATTCACATTCTAAATTCTACAATCTGCGATTTAAAAATAAATAGCTGGGAAAGTGAGTACGTTGGCAGCTAACCTGCCTCTGTTAATCGAATGACGCGTCAGTGTCCTAACCTCCAAATCTCCAATAACCTCCAATTTAGAAATAAACAGTTCAAACGATAAAAACGCTGCCAATTGCTTCGTATCTTTTAATCGCGCGTCATCCTAACCTCAAAATAGAATTCCAGAGGGCGGCTGTTTACGTCAATTGGGATCGAACGTTTTTTATTTTATTATGGACTCGCGAGTGATTTGCACGGTTCCATTCGATCGATTTTACGAGGGAATCCGAGAAACGGTGAGCATCGAATGCCAAAATGGCTGAAATTTGGAACAGATTCAGGGTGAACGATGAAAAGGTCAGTACGACCTCCTCCGTCCGTCCGTCTAGTAATACCGTTCCGGCTTATTCGCTTGGTTTTAATTTATCGGTATATTTACAGGAGTTACTTTTGCACGCGTCGTTCCATGCCTGCCATTGTTTGCGCACGTTCCCAGATTTATTAATACTATACATCTCGTCGAATGATCCGGCTTGGAAAGTTAAATAAAAATTGGTTCCTCTGGTCGAAAACTGGAAATTGAGCCGGATATCTACACCATTTCTGTATCCTTTATTGGCTGAAATATTTTTTTGCCGTCTCGTAAACACAATCAAATCGCGAATTACTGCTTGTACAGTTTCAAACTTCATCGATATCGGCCAATTTTACATATCCATGTTCCAACTTCAATCTTCGAATTTAATGACGAATTAAACGGAATCTAAATGGACAGGCTGAATGTTCGAGCATTTATGGAAAATTTAAACGTACAAAATGTATAGGACACGCAAAGACGTACGAAATATGCGTAAACAGATACAGTCAGTTGCAGAAGTTTACGCGTGTCCGTTAAATTTGAAATATCGTTGCGAACAGTTTATTTCTGGTTATATTTTTGGTGTGGAATTTTATATTGGTTGGTCTTAGACGCGTGTTTTACAACGCAACGCGATTTGTTCTATTAAATATAAAGATAAATATATTAAAGAGAAGTGCAAAATACAATTTCATAGAAGCGTTCACGCTCTTGTCGTATTTCCATGAAATCGTAAAAAGTTAGATCCAACGTCATATTAATTATTTTATGGACGTAAAATGTTTGTCTGGTATCGACGAAATTAAAAGTTTCGTAATTTCGTGCTAAGACTCTCGCGAGTTAGATCTTTTATATTTCAAAAAATGTTTAAGCGTTTAACGCTTAATATGTAGGCGATAATTCTGAGACAAAGTGGATTTTTAGTTTCTCCAGATAAGAAGAGCTAACTTTCGCAACGAACTGTACTTCGTACGATGAAATAAATATCCACTTAGCTTCTATTTATTTAATTACATTCATAAAGCTACCAATCTGCCTGAGCACAATGCCGTTTCAAAAGAATAAATATTCATCGAATACAGTAGATTTCTGTTTTTATTAATCACAGCCGACAAGTGTGGAAATTTATTACGTTATCGAAAAATCGAGAATATAGGTTACGGCAAGAACCTACGTTCGACGTACTCTCACCTAATTCCAAGCGGGAATAATAAAAAGCCTTTTAATTAGAAACATGTTGCTTTCAAAGTTTATTGCTTTCCTTTTTCCTGTTCCCTGTCGAACCATTTTGTGACTTAATTAAAAGCGTTTCCAAGCTCGTAACTCCAACGTAACGTTGCAACACTGTACAGTATATAAAATTGGCCAAATGTGTCTAGTGATTTTCCTAGGGACTTTTTGTTCGACCAACAAACCAGTTGAAAAAGGAATGCTCCTACGCAAGGAACGAGTTCAGCGTTGAAAGATCAGAGATCAGAGACGAGAATTGAAAAGCTTTTTCGCGGATTAGAATGGTAATTTCGAAGCCATAAATCATGACACACGCGAAACACTGCGAGGATCAAACGAAACCTTTTCGATGTTGCGTGCTCGGTCGCGATTAACCAGATAATCCTATCAAATTTCATCTGGATATTAATCTCAGAAACAGGATTCGTTCTTAATTACGTAACCGACCAGGCGCTGTGATTTATCTGGCCAACGAAATTAATGGAATCACGTGTTTACCGATGGGATTGTAGCGAGATGTGGTGGTTGAAATACGGCCGTATTATCTCGAGGAAAAAGTATATATATTCATTGATGGCGAGATATCGTGAAATCATAAAAATTAATCAGACGCTAGGATTTACGTATTTCGAGAACCTGAAGCGCTAATTTGCAAGATACACAGAGAGATAAGAGAGTCGAGGTCATGTTCAGCACAGTATGCTATTGATTGCCAATTGTTTCTTCCTTTACAGTATAACAGTAATAGTCTAAACAAATATAGTATAGCACTTTTTCTATACTGTTGCTATCTTTCATATATATATCTTCGTCTATTTCTTCTTCGTCCAATTATCTGCTAAATGAATTGCAATAATTTCTACACTTTCTGAACAGACATCTCTGGATAGATGACGGACCTGGGATGAGAAAGAGCGAATATCTAGCAAGTCACCAAGGTACTCTGACAAACGAGGGTTAATTTCATTTCTTTCTTCAGCAAATTCTCATGAGCTTGTAAGTCGAAAAAATAAGTATACCTCGACTACGTAAATTACACCACAACTTGGAATGACTGTACGTATAAGAAAAGATCTCGGGTCATCAACGTACCGCTGAGAATCGGTTGAGATCGCCGGCAAAAATTTCCATTTACACGAAACTGTCGCCAAACTTAGGATTATCCTCGACCAATAAATTCCAGAGTACAAACGCGATAGTCTCAAGCATCCTGCGAATCCCTACACATGTCCACAATCGTTTCTCGCTACAATGAAGCTTCACGGACCTTCGCTATCTGCCTGTGGCAACGAAAAGCCTGGAAATTTCGACGAGAACCAAGGGGAACGAGGCCGAGACCCATTGTAGATGGAGAAAGCCGATGCTGCGGGCAAAAAACTGGGTAAAGAAAGGGAAAGCGAAACACAGAAAGACCATTCGACAGGATGTATCGTTGGTAAGATCCGACTGAAGATGGAAATGGGGTCTGACGATTCGATAACCGCTTTTCCTCTCAGCGAAATGCTGTTTATTACGCAACTAACTGGCTGCCAGGACTGTAGCTTTCTTCTGCCCATTCCTGTTCCCATAAATGTAGAGCAAAATGCTCACTGTGGATGCTACTCCTGCTTCAGAAGGGCTCGATGATTGCCTCTTACGGGCTGCTGAAGCCAGGCAATGAGAATTTTCGAGATATCCGTCGCTTATCCTCCAGCTTTTCCAGAAACAAATTGAAGACGATAAGCCTAATTTTTGTATGACTGGATCATACAGGACCTAACATTTCAGGATTATGATGATTGGAACATGTATTATTGAGCATCTTTGATATTTTTAGGGGACAAGTCGAGGATGATGATGAGGATGGTTATTGTACCATATAGCTGGGTCGAAGAGGACCCAATATTTCAGAATTTATCAACAATATTGAATTCGTTGGTTGTCAAATATATCGAATTTTTTGGAGAGGGAAAACGAGGATGATTTCGATTCTTGCTAATTGATGTCCAAGTGAGCGTAGAAACGCAGAATCATAATTGACCATGATCATTCTCAATACAAGGCACACACACGCACACGTTATTTTCTGTACAAAGATCACTCGATCGTAGAATTTCAACATCGCGTATAATCAGAACAAAGTCTCGTCATAGATCTCGCGTCTTTTTCAAAAACAGTCTGTCCGATAAATATTTGCGTTACTGACATTAACAACGAGTAACATTTATTATTAACCCAGCTTCGTGTTTAGGGTTTCGATCGATGAAAGATTAAAGAGACGTCTGAATTTTACACGACAGCTGTAACTGGCAACGTTAAACACACTGTGCGAGCTTCGGAACGAGTGTGCCCATAAATAGCACCTGTTCTATTAGCGGAGAATCTACAGGCAGACAAACGCGTCCCGAGCATAGAGCTCGATGTGCACTGTCCTTTATAAATACGTGGACACATCGGTCGCCTTACAACAACAATACGTGCACAATTTCTACAATTTGTATAAATGTTGTCAAGGTACAGCAATTAATGACAAACCGAGATCAGAACCGGTGCTCGCCGTCTTTTTCTGCAGTGTTGCATGTGAAACACAAATTGTCTATTTCAAATCTTATTGATGGCACGTTAAAATGAACTGTGCATTTCATTTCTTCATTTCATTCGTTTCAACATTTCATTTCATTCGTATTAATATCTAAAATTAGTTAGCACTACTACTGGGTGGGAAACTAAGTGATTGCGGATTTTGTCATTAGGTTGCAATGACAAAACCCGCAATCACTTAGTTGCCAACCCAATAGATGAACTGTGCATTTCATTTCTACATTTCATTCGTTTCAACATTTCATTTCATTTGTATTAGTATCTAAAATTAGTTAGCACTACTATTGGGTTGGAAACTAAGTGATTGCGGATTTTGTCATTAAGTGGCAATGACAAAACCCGCAATCACTTAGTTGCCAACCCAATAGATGAACTGTGCATTTCATTTCTACATTTCATTCGTTTCAACATTTCATTTCATTTGTATTAGTATCTAAAATTAGTTAGCACTACTATTGGGTTGGAAACTAAGTGATTGCGGATTTTGTCATTAAGTGGCAATGACAAAACCCGCAATCACTTAGTTGCCAATCCAACAGAAGTGCCAACTAATTTTACATGCTAATATAGCGTTAACTACTTTACGATACCAATCACGATAATACAAAATACAACGACACTATCGCATACTGAATCACAGTTAGTCTCTTTACGAACTTGGAAGAATCTGCTTTGTTGTATCGATATAGTTCACAGTATATATATATAGCACAGAGACGAGCTGAGAACAAAGAATTCCTTAAATGGCAAAGCTACTGCAGAATGTTCGACGTTTAACGGTTGGTGGCAATTCTTTCATCGCGTGTATTATTGGGTTGGCAACTAAGTGATTGTGCGTTTTGTCATTAGGTGGTAATGAGAAAACCCGCATTCACTTAGTTGCCAACCATTTTACAAATAAATTTTATCGAGTCGCTAGAATGGAAGAGAATCGTTGCATTTGTGACGTTGAAACAACAATGTTTGTGTCAACGGGAAGCAAATGATTACACACTTTTAAACAGTAGTGTACAGAGGGAATAGACAAATAACCGAGGTAGACACCGATCGAATCGTCAAGAACAAAGACCACTGTGGCTGCGTCCTGTCTAGAACTGCAGAAGCGGAAAAAGTTTCAACTTCCAGTGGAATTAGATTTCACAACTTGAAAGCAGCGTGAGATTGTGCCGGCCGATGGGAATCGCGGCAACTCGACTTTGATCGAGCGTATAACGGCCAAGAAGAAAAAGGAAGCACAGTGAATATTGCAGGGTTACAGCAAGATCTGGCGACTCGGTTCTTCTCGGGTTTCCAAGTTGTAGAAACTTGGTCAATCGACACAGGTCGAAGTGGTTAAATGCCTGTTTTACGATCTCGGGCGACGTGCAAAATGAGTTTTGGAAAATTGAAACGACACATTTTCAAAAATTATGTCAGCTAGAAAAATATTAAAAGTCTCATGGAAATCGATCGACGCAGAGACAACGTTAACCGATTTCGATGAAATTTTCACTACAAACCCGGATGGGAAAATTGGAAAAAGTAACCTTTACTCTCTTCTTCGCGACTGACAAGTATTGCGTTTGTTTCGAAATTTTGTTTGCGCCTCATCTAGCCAACGATCCTTGCAGCCTCTCGAAAAAAAAATTGTCATTGTTTGATGGAATTTTTTGAAAACGTTATTTCAAAGGGCTTTTCAATGCTTTTATCAGCCACTCTGTATATCATCAAAGGTAGAATACACGTTGTAGATTTTTAGTAGGCAAAACGAAACTCTGTTTAATCGTTTCGATGGAAATATTGGGTTTTGTCAATACCATCTAACGACAGAATCCGCAATCACTTAGTTGCCAATCCAACATAACCTATATCTTTCTCCATGTTTCGCTTCGCCAAATTAATTTGCCAGATAAGCGGCTCGTTTGTAGCAATGATTTTTAATAATTATTTTCCAGCAATGCGAGAATGGAACAAGCATACTGTGAAATTGTCGAGCCTAAATACCATTAATAGTTTGGATTAATTGAGAGATGATTGAGGTGATCGCTACGCTCGGCTGGCTGCATTCTTCGCGAGTTTGCATTCCAGTTTCTCATAACTTCTCCGTCAATTTCGAGGGACAGCTAACGTTCGAGGTAAACTACGTTTGACCCACGACGTGGCTTTTTTTGAGGCCTCAGAGTACTTAGACCGTACGATGATGAAATTTAATTTCTTCAAGAACAACGTTTTTCCATACCATAGAAATTTCCAAATTTCCTGCTGCACAAGGCTTCCAACGAAAAACCTTACATCCTGGATTTTCAATTTCTTCTTCAACCTACGGTAACTTTCTGTCGATCGTTCAACAATGTTCGAGTGGAACCAAGGATTAGCCAAATTCACGCGCACTTGACAAGTTTCCCAAGTCGACGAGACAAGTTTTCGCAGAAACGAGGTTCCAAACGAACAAATTTTATTTCTTCTGCTGTTCAGTTAGGTTGGGTTGGCAACTAAGTGATTGCGGGTTTTGTTATTACCGCCTAATGACAAAACTCGCAATCACTTAGTTGCCAACCCAATACCATTCTTTTTTACTTTTTCACTTATTTATTTATCAAAAAAAAACACGTTTCAAAACGAAGACTATCATCCACCTATTTATTACTCTACCTTCTGATGTATTCGTCATCGCTAAGCAGGAGCCTAAATTAACCAAAGGGAAAATGTGTGACAGTAGATTTACGAGACTGAAGACACTTGTCGGTCTTCCTGACCGCTCCACTTCGAAATATTAATTTATCCCGGCTGCCAACAACTCCAAAGAAGCCTTCTATGTACCGATTATCACGTAGATCAGCTTTGACCGCGATCTAACCCGCTGACGGAATTCATCGATTCAGCGGAACAGGCGGTTTTTTTAGCGGCTACCCCGCTATTTAATTGGATACGGTCCAAACAGGTGGAATTAAAATGGCTAGCCAAAGGGATCTCTCTATTTTCCAGATAATAGGAATAGTAAAGGACGGAGAGTCGCGTTTTCATTGATTCATCTCTAGCCCCGGAGTACTAATACTTTTTTTTCTTCTTTTAGTTGGAACGCCCTGTCCACAATTTCGAAATATCGCAAAAATTGAAGCTGTATATTATCTTTGTTTTCCTTCGGTCGATTTAAAAAATATTTCATTGTTATTTATGTAACAGTCTGTACAGGGTGTCTTGGTAAGCGTGATATACTCGACACAGAGGTGATTCTGCGTGAAAAAACCAGTGGAAAACGTAGAATAAAATCTGTTCGTACGACGTTACTTTTCTGAGACGATCGAGTTTCAAAAATTTGACAAATGTGCCTCGAATTTGTTAATTTCGAATTAATCGACAGCGGATAAAAACCAACGGAGAATTGTTCTACCTGTAAAAACAAGTAAAAAGTGTAGAATACAATTTTTCCAGAAGACTCTTCGTTTCGGAGAAAACGAGATTTGCAAATTGTTCGGTAAACACCTCCAAATCTATTTTTTTTTTTTTTTTTTTTTTTTTTTGAAATGTAAAAGTTGTATTCTACGTTTTTCGCTTATTTTCACACGTAGAATAATCCCCTGCACCGACAGATAACATACTCATTCGTAGCCAATCGATAATTCAAGAAATTTCCAAATTCAACTTCGTCAAACACCGTGAAACCTCACGCGAACGAACTTTATCATACACCCCTCACTTTTTCTTTCACGTACGATCACTCCCTGGCGATAGAACCACGATTACTATACCGTCGATAATATCGATCGTGTCTAGTCTCAAGAAGTTTGAACCGGTTTGACAACGTTTCTATCAAAATTGTATCATCGATATTGGTTTGGCAATTAAGTGATTGCGGATTTTGTCAATACCATCTAATGACAATATCCGCAATCACTTAGTTGCCAACCTAATA
Source organism: Bombus affinis (assembly GCF_024516045.1). Lineage (NCBI taxonomy): Eukaryota > Metazoa > Arthropoda > Insecta > Hymenoptera > Apidae > Bombus > Bombus affinis. The sequence goes on from NC_066359.1 coordinate 6,300,620, forward strand.
TTATTCACCGATCCCTTACAGCCCATGTTCATCGAGGAATCGAGGTTTTTTCGCGTCGCAGAGAACCGGCTAAGCAGATAGAATTTGATAAAAAAGAAGCAGTGGAACGAGGTTCGGTATCTGTTGCGGATAATGGCAAGTGGTTTTTTCACTCGAGGTTAATCTAAAGAGACGAGGCTGCGCCCGTGTTTGATCTAGTTGTATGGCTCGTTTCAAGAAACCTTGGCGTTTACGATCAAGGCAACCAATATGAGATTATCCCCATGCTACGTTTGTGGGAAACTGGTGTTTGCGTATGTTTGTGTACCGTGTGCTTTTTACACGCAGATCTTCCAACAAGATTTTCCCTTTCCTACGATATATTTTGAATTTCAAGAGGAATCTGTTTATCGACGTGCAAAGCAGATATTTTCCATCGAACGAGTTCGAAGCATTTGTTCGAAGCAAACATTAGGTTTGTGTGTTGTTAACTGACTAAAAGTGGTTGCTTTGATCGTAACAAAAATGATATGGAAGCTGAAGATGCTTTCGGCTATTAGCAGAGAAGTTTCGATGGGGCTGGCGTTGTTCGAACGAGTTGAGAGAAGTTTGAGAAGCAAGTTGCGTTTGGTATGGAAGAAAATGCAGATGTCGTTAGCAGGCCGTGGATATTTACGTATATCGAACGTGTGGGAAATATACATTTATGCAGGCAAAGTATGGAAACACGCGCGATAAATATTATCAGGGATATTTGATATGCAGCGAGTCGTGAAACATCGAAATAAAAGGACTTTCTTTCGTGCGAAATTAATCTTGAAAATAAATTTACTATGTGGGTCGCAGCTGTTTCTTCCTGGCAAACGATTAGTTCATCCGATGGATCAAAACTAACAATTATAACATTGTCGTTTGTTGAGAAACACGCGGGAAAAAATTATTCCGTTAATACGACTATAATATGTTCGATATAAAATTACCAAAGTGTTGGAACGTTTACGAAAAAATGAACCATAAATTTTTGAGAAATAAATCTCATGTCACAAGTCCGATGGTCGATGATTGTGAAGATAAAAGACACGTATGTGTATGAGAATTAAATACTTCTGGGAAATGGCGATCAGGAAACAACACGCACAGCGTGTTGATTTTCGAAAAGCTGAAAGAGGATTTTCATGTAGCGTGAAATTGAGCGACAACGATACTTGCAGCGATAGAAGAGATGAGAAGATTTCTCAATCCTCAAGTAAATTTCCCTAAATTTGCGTTTGGCTGGGCGCGGATCTGATCGGAAGAGACCCGTAAAAGAATAATTGATAGCGACCAGGTAATCGTTGGAGGATGTCCAATTGCCTGATTGTATTTGTCAATGTCAGGCGACTAGCTGGCCAGAAATTGTAGCAGCCCACGATAGCCAGAACAACAAGCAGAGGAAGCTGGCCTGCGTTTAGCAAACGCGCAAACAAGTATCGAATTCGTCGAAAGTCAAATGAATCGCGAGTTGCTTTCGTTTGACTAAAATCGAATTTTCTCTGCGACTGAATGCTTGAATGAAAACTTTTCTTCTAAGCACTCTGTTTGCCACGGTCCAGTAACGGAGAAAATATTCTGCTCAATCGCAAACTTTCGTAGAATATTTTATTAATACAGCGAATCGAATCCAAATGAATCGGATAAAAATGGAACTAGGAGGAAGTAAAAAATAAATGGAATAAAAAGGAAAATATATTCAACGTGGTGGGTGAGCATTATTTTTGGCGAGAACAGAGTCATTCTATATTTATTGTGGTAATCTAATGTAATCGTTGTTACGATTGCTTTGAGACTTCTAACCACCGGATGATCCCTTAAGATACTGCTAATCTCTGAAGATCCTCAAATAAGAAACTGACGTTCGCTAAGAACTGGTTTCAGCTATAGCATATTCGTCTGTGGTGTTGTCAGTGAGCATCTTCTGGTTTATTTGCAAAATGGGATAAATAAGAAACCGACGAGTGGGTCAAAAATGACCATTTTCACAGTTTAATAATACAAAGGTAAAAGAGAAACTTCCAATCGATTATAAACAGTGTTATACATAAAGAGATAAAATCATGGAAATAAATATGATATTCAAGCTACTTGTAGCTCACTTTTACATCGCAACGTGATAAATTACCTAGGTCGCTCATTAGCGTGTTAGAACACGCCCAATGGGACGAATATTTTAAGTACAACTAATTTTAACTTCGTCTAAACATTCTACTAAATCACGATTAAAAAGTTCTTACCCGTCGCCAAATGAAGAAACGTTGCCAATCTTGCTCCAACTCTTCCCAATAAGCTCGAGAACACCAGCGAAACTAAATGAAAATTAAAGAAAAAAAAAAATAACAAAATTAGTCCAGCAGCATGTGGAAGGATAAACCCAGTCTGATTATCGAGGAACAATCGAGATGAAATTAGTTTTTCTGTTATTACACGCACTCACACGAGGTAAACGAACGAGCACGCGCGTTTACAAAGCGGAAATATCAACATAGTGCACGTCCTCGCGCCACGAAGGCCCGCGCACCACTGACTCACTGCTCTCGTGTCGACGCCACGCGTAACATAGCACGCGGCCAACGAGTGGGGGTAAACGTACGCTGGTGGGGATAGGGATATTTCCACTAGTGTGTATTCTCGAACGCGAGTGGTGGAACTGTTTGAGCGCGTATTCTTTACGAATATCCGTTTCAGTATGAGAAAAAGAAACTAGACGACTGATTGTAGCGCGCGCGAGTGGATAATAGTCGCGCGCATGCGCGACCAGCAAGTGGCGGATTCGTACGTGTCGCGAGGATTTAGGCATCCTGTTTCTTCAAGTATTGGCATGATATTTCGCTTCTTTAAAGACTTGCGGATATTTTAAGACCGTATTAGCGCTTAAATGTTTCTGCATTTGAAGAGGTTTGAGTTAGTTGGAGAGGGTTTTAACGTGTGGAGAATATCGAATTAATAGGTCTCATGTAGAGTGGCAAGTTTAAGGTTATTATTAATCGTAACGAAGTTATATATTGGAGAACAAATTCTTCGTTTCTTGAAATTCTTCGCTAGAAGCTCCGCTAGAACTTGTTGGATCTCGCGGTCCTGCATACTTACGTACCTCTGAATTTGAATTGGTTTTAGCGAGTTTGAAAGTCCAGACAATTTTGCATGATGGTTTCCACGTAAAATACAAAGCTTGGGGAATTGTTAGCTATCATGAGGTACATTAAAGAACAAATTTGTTCCAGTATATATATAACGGCAGTCTCTCTCTACTTCTCTATTTTCTCCACTTCTCTAGATGTTTTACCATAAACTACCAGATCCTATGCGCATAAATTTTCATATTTTCCAGTTTTCGTATCTGATTGCTGCATTTCTGGATTCACGCAAAAGCATGAAATTCGCCAACGACAGCAATGTGTAATCCATAGCAAACTTCCAAGTTTTCACTGGCGTTCTATTGCAGGACAAGGTGAATTCTCTGCACTTGAGCGATGAATAGATAGAAAGAAATGAACGATAAGGGGCTACCCTGGCGTCTCGGACGACGGTCCAGCGAAACTTGGCTCGGAACCCCTCGACAGGTCGAGTGGGGTCTACACGAGAGCCAGCCCTGTCCTAGCGTGTATTCGTGTGTAGAGAAGAAAACTGCACGCCAGCGACGAGCAACCCTCTTCTCCCTTCCTTCAAAGGGCTGTTCTCTAGCCTTTGTTCATTCCCAGGGCGACGTTGTCGTTTAGAATACAAGATGACCTGAAAGTGTTTGACCAGATCGTGCTGGTATACTTACAACTATAGTTTAGCCTTGCTACAACTCACCCGTGACTTTAGTTTGGACGTGTTTGCGATAGTTTGAAGCGTTCTAGATCAGAAATTAATCTGATCCATGTTTACTCTGTTTCAATTGGTTTACGTTTAATACACTATTTTTCATAAACAATCATTATATTTATTATAAATTAGAAATTGTCGTAAATAACGTGAATATTAAATTGATATAAAATAACGTAGATGTATTCTTTCATATTTTTACAAGGATTCGGATCATTTGATTTATTACTTGATATTTGTTATTTGATCTTTTACTAAAGAGATAAACACTATTTTTTATTGCAGTTACAGGGATTTTTAATTAGTTTAAATATATCTTATAGATCTAAATGTATGTAATGAAAATTCAGTCCAAACTTTATCACACTAATTGAATCTCTGGAAAGCAGCCCTTAAAATAGACATAGTATACCAACACTGTTGCAAACTCCTGTATCTCGTAAAATCTCAATTAATTGAAAATACACAACAATACGAAGATAACGATCCAAATTTCCCTTCATTTGGCCAAAACGGACCGTTGACAAGCCATTGTTCATTACAAAGGACCAATCAATCGATAAAGCGTTAATATTCATCAGCTTAGTGTCTGATTATAAGTAGACCGCGGATTTTTACCAATTTAGAGGAAATTTAAAATTTCAAAAATGCTCAAAATGCACGTAATATTGAAGAATGTACGAAATATCCAAACTATTGTATTATTATAATTATAATAATCAGTAGATGAAATAAATTTTTACATAGGTTGAGGTTAGGTTGGGCTCATCAGTGGACGAAATAAATTCTACATAGTTTCCATTTGTTTAACGCTATAATTACCGACAATTCGAATACAAACCTTGTGCAAAAGAAAATGAAACACGCGTAGGAAGATACGTATCGATTTAAATCTAAAAAATTATTATGAAAAATCGCAAATCGGCCATTTTGTCCGCTCTGCTGCTTCTAGTGGCAATTAAGTTGGTGAAAACAGCAATTTGAATAAAAACTCACTCAGTTTTTTGCTGATCATTAGACCACGAATTTTTATGAATTTACACAAAATCGAAAAGGGCAAAATTTCGCCGAACGCGCTAACAAAAAATATATCAAATATTCAAAGGTTTCCGTGATACTTGAGAGGTAAAATATAATTTTCTACCGAGTCTGTGCTTTTTTCCCCACATCACGCTGTCAAAGATTCGAATTTGCATGACACTCCGCAGTCCAGCCATCACCGACGTATACGCAAAAGTACAGGCTTTCTGTCTCTTAACCTTCTTTTGCCTCGCAATTATTTTGAGGCGAGGAACGTGTGGCGCGATCGATAAAACCGCCGGGACACGTGTGTGACGATCCAGTAGTACGAATAATGCATGAACTGTTTCGCGAGATTGCAACGTAACCGGAATCGAAAGCTGCCATGGTTACCTTTGAACGTTGTCACCGATACGATTTCCAGGTAACACAAGCACAGCCTGGATTTAACGACGCAACCTTTCTATTAGGTAGATCTTCAGGAATAACGAGGTTCGTGTTGCTCCGTGATTTACACTTTGGAATTAACGCAAATCCGATGGATCGATACAACGTTTCCTCCGGATGTGTGTCACAGCTTCCAAGTGTTTCGACGCGTGTACACGCGTGGTGTACGCTGTATTTAGCTTTTTCCGAAACTCGAGCAGATGGAAAGATTCGATGCTCGATAAACAGAGTACCAGTTAAAGGTTTCAGATGGTTGAAAATATTTATAGCTTATGAGGCAACTAATTGCATGGGAAAAATAAATAACGTAGCGCAGTTCAGTTCTGGTTCTTGTTAGATGTCAGTTGCCAGCTTAAATGGTCATATTAGGTTGTCCGAAAAGTTTCTTTCGTTTCATAAGGTGATAATAGATGGACAATAATTACTGTTTTATATTATTTTATTGAATCAGGTATGATCCATTTCGTTATACTTCTATTATTATGTTCGTGCATAATTGAATAAACTGATATAAGACGAAAAACATTGTGCGTCTATTATTTCCTTATAAAAAGAAAGAAACATTTCGGACAATCTAATAGTTTGTGGGAAATATTCGAACGACGATCGAAGGTGCAATCACTGAGAAATGTTCATAATTTATGAAAGAGAACTAGACGAATGGAAGATAATATAGCGTGTATGCTGCTATATTGGTTCTTATTAGAGTTGGGCTGTCCATTTAAATGGCCACAATCTGGAAGAACATGTTCGTGGGCGATATTTAAATAACGAACCTTTGGAACCACTGAAAGTGAATATCCATAATTTATGAAACAGCTAGGTGGAGAGTAAATGATTGAAAACGTTCATAATCAATGAAACAACTAACTAAGCGTGGTTAGTCTAGTTTTGGTTTTCATTAGATTCCGCTCTATTTTAGCGTTGAGCTGTTCCATTTAAATGGCCATAGTCTGGAATGATGGTGTTGTTTGTGGGAAATATGCAAATAGTTTCTGAAAAATCATTTATGGAAGATAATTGAATGAAGAATAAATGACATGGTATAGTCTAATTGTGGTTTTTATTGCGTTTGACTGCATTACAATGGAATATTGTCCACTTAAAAATGGCCATAGTCTGGAATGATGTTGTTTGTGGGAAATATGCAAATAGTTTCTGAAAAATCATTTATGGAAGATAATTGAATGAAAAATAAATGACATGGTACAGTCCAATTGTCGTTTTTATTGCGTTTGACTGCATTACAGTAGAATATTGTCCACCTAAATGGCCACAATTTGGACCAAACATATTCATCGAGAAGATCCAATATATATAGCAGCGTTCAAAAAGTTTCTGATTGCTATATATTCTGTATATATTTAGAATTCATGGAAGAAAAGGAAATTGACGAAAAAGGCGTGCCACAGCCTAATTATGGCCTTTACCAGTAGTGTTTTAGTGCAGCGCTGCTCGCTTAAAAGGCCACAAATAATCCCAAACTTCCGGTCGACGATGTAGCTTGTGCTACCTCTGTTCTAAAAAAAAAAAAAAAAAAAGAAAAAAAGAACTAACAAGAAGAAAGTTGAAACTTTTTTCCATAAATAATTTGATACTATGTACCATTATCTTGTGCCATTATTTATAAATTTCTGGCAGATACGGAAGAGACCTTTTCCATGCACAGAGCTACATTTCCACGAAGTCGAGAACCATCATGTGGAAAAGGCTAACAAATATTGACACGCACCAGGGAATCCTTTTTCTAGCTGCGATTCCTCATTCTCCTCTTTATACGGAGAAAAGACATCCAAGCCAGATGTCAGTTTGCTTGGTCGTGTTTCCAGCTATGCAGACTACCTCCTCGTCCCAGACGATCTGAATCGATCGAATTATCCTCCTCGAACATACCAAACTTTCCATACAATTTCTCGTAACTCGCAGAAGAATAAATACACGTTGTATCAGAAAAATAACCGAATATCTGTTTCGTTGAATGTTGTTTCAAGCAGTATTTTTAGCTAGTGATAAAAATATTGAATAGGAATAGCGGTAGTTTATGTGCTTACACGTCGCATAAATTATTACAGTCGGTGTAAACGAAAGATTTCTTCTTCCAGTATTTTTTCACTTTTCGCAAATCGTATCTTATACTATCTGTCGATTCGTATTAAATAATCATATAAATATTATGATTCTGATATTTTTCGCATAATTATTCCTATCATTTGTTATACATTGTATTACAGGCGATCAACGATCTCAACTAGAATAAACAAACGTTAGAAAGTTGATAAATGATATTTGATTAAATTTGGGTCATCTACGATATTTTTGCCTTCTCCTTACTCCAAACTCACATAAAAGATTTGATCGATATTCAGATCCTAATGTACCTGATAAATTTTATTCACATTCCATATGTCAAGTTCTTCCTCTTTTTCTTCTTTGCCACAGTGTCCTATGACTATCGAATCCTTTTTCAACTTTAAGCTCACATAAAATATCCAGGAGTATTTTATTTTGAATGTTACTATTATAGATTTTATCAAAAACCATTCTTCGCTGTAGTCGACAAGAACGAACAATAATACAAACCTAATGGGCGACGTTCGCTGAAATTTATATCTTCCGCAACTTCCTTAGCCTATTCCTCAGTCTACAATTTGTATAGAAGATTCATGATTCTCACTTCAGTGATATTATTCAATTTTATGGAAGCCCATATAGCACGTGTATTACATTGAATTCGTCTTTGCTGTAGCTGACGAAGCTCCATAGTAATTGAATAATTCAATCAAGAACTTGAAGAGCAATGCTCACCCAAATTCATATCTTCCACGACTCCTTCCTCCTATTTGCAGCCTGGTACTCGCATACCTAAAAGATTCAGGTTACTTCTAATATTCTCCTCGTATATTTTACTGGCATTCTCGAATTTTATCGATGTCCGTGCATACGAGTATTATTGGGTTGGCAACTAAGTGATTGCGGATTTTGTCATTACCACATAATGGCGAAATCCGCAACCTCTTAGTTGCCAATCTAATACATCAAATTTTTCCTCATAGCTGACAAGAATAAAGAACAGTACAAACTTGATGAGTGGTGTTCACCCAAATTCATATCTTCCACGATTTCTTCCTATTTGCACACTGGCACTCACATAGGACAAATTTGCTGTATTGGGTTGGCAACTAAGTGATTGCGAATTTTCCCATTAAGTGGTAATGACAAAATCCGCAACCACTTAGTTGCCAACCTAATACATCAAATTTGTCCTCATAGCTGACAAGAATAAAGAACAGTACAAACTTGATGAGTGGTGTCCATCCCAATTCATATCTTCCACGACTTCTTCCTATTTGTACCTTGGCACTCGCATAGGATTCACATAGGACACCACGCCATTAAGTGGTAATGACAAAATCCGCAATCACTTAATTGCCAACCCAATATATCAAATTTGTCCTTCTCATAGCTGACAAGATGAAGAACAATACAAACTTGATGAACCTTCTTCACCCAAATTCATATCTTGCACAACTGCTTCTTCCTATTTGCACCCTGGCACTCGCATAGGACAAATTTGCTGTATTGGGTTGGCAACTAAGTGGTTGCGGATTTTCCCATTAAGTGGTAATGACAAAATCCGCAGCCACTTAGTTGCCAACCTAATACATCAGATTTGTCCTCATAGCTGACAAGAATAAAGAACAATACAAACTTGATGAGTCATGTTCACCCAAATTCATATTTTCCATAAGTTGGTCCTATTTCTAGTGTAAAACTCGCTTGAAATATTCGAACGAGTATCTAACTTGTAACATTCTTCGCATAAATTTGATCGACGCTTCTAAGCTTTATTCGAGCCCATGTGCACGTGTATTATATTAAATATCTTAGGCGACATAATTGATGGTAACCGTATTAGCCAGGGAGCTCTAATGAAGAAGAGGACTATAAAGCTGTCAGCGCGCTCCACAAGTTTCAGGCAAACGAATTCCAATCGTCAAAGCGACTCGAAGAAGAAATAATCAGGCAAACGGTGCTTAAATAAAAATATTAAACGAGCACAAGTGTCGAGCGTCTTTTAATAGTTCGCCTAACCCAGTTTCTTGCTAAAACCACCGGTGCCATACTTTCGCGTTTCATCTCGTTCAGACTCGCCATTTCCAACCGGTTCATTAACGTTCCGACCCTCCAAATACAAAAATCCTCGAATCTTTTGGTTTCTCATTTAACGAAGTCAGACCAATGCCCATTTAAAATTTATTTCTTGTTCAGTTGTACTGTACAGTGTTGGCGAGTGTTAGGACACTTGATGGTTCTGTGTCAGAGACGAGCATGACGATTGGTGCAGAGTTTCGAAGAATTTCTGCAATTGTAAATATTTGCTTATTTGTTTCGTAAGAAGAATTGCGAAATTTGTACCATGTCGCTGGGAAATATCGTTCATTATTTCTCGCGAGAGGATCTGAATACTTGTGAACAGGGGCGCTGGCAAATGTCACGCCTCCTTGCGCCAAAAATATGAACCCTTCGTTATGGAACAATCAGGAATTAATTGAGCCGTGCAACTTAACGAGTTCCAACCTAGAGAATCGAGATATCGATCGATAAAGTTCGTTTGTACGTTTCTGATCTTGCGATGGTAATTGCTCGCGTCTTCAAAATTCAGTTTTAATGACTTCAGGCTGGCGACTTAATAATGACAATACGGTAACAGCTGAGGTTTGATATTTTTGATTAGGCGTTGAAATGAATTTTTCATCCGCGATGTAAATAAATTTCCTCGAAAAATCGAACTGAAACCAAAGTTTTAACTCGCTGCGATTGGAAGGATTCTAACGAACAGTTCGAAAGTTCCTCAAAGTGGGGATTCATCGATTTATCATCGCTTGGCTACCAGATGTCGCTGCGTGCAGATGCATTATTAATTGAGAAATCCAAGAACTGGGAAATTCGTACGTTAAAATGTCCAACGATTGAAGAACCGCGGAACTGGACGGAAAATTGAAATATTCCAAAACTGACAAATCCGGGAATCGGAAAATTCGAACGTTGAAAAATACAGGAATCGAATAATGTATCGAAATAATTCGAAAAATGACAAGTACGAGAATGGGAAAATTGCAGGGTTGAGAAGTCCGGTAGTTGAGAAAATCCAAAATTGGCGAGATTCAAAAATTCATAGATCTAGATATTGAAGGTTGGAGAAATTAAAAAATCCACATACTGTTTTCCTTTCCTGATATTTTGTTATTATTAACTTGCCCATTTCACCGATATTCACATAATATAAAAATATATAAATTTACATAATAAAAAAATATTCTAAACAGTATCGATCCACTGTCAAACGAACGAGGATGAACGTATCTTCCAACGTAATACGTATATGACGTGGAAAATTTCAGCTCGACTGTACTCACTGCAGAGATTGTAGGCGCTTGTTCTTCAAAGTCAGCAAAACGGTCTAAAAGCCTGGTAGGGAGCACTCAACAGGAAACGATGTCGGCCTTGTTATTAGAAGATCATGACAGTGAGCGTGTTGAAAGCCTTTTAGCGATCACTTTGTGTCGGCGGTTTGAATTTGCGGCCCTGCAATCCGATCAGGAGCTTCTTAGGGGGTCAGACATTTTAGCAAGATACTAGATAGGCTCTTGAATGTATAGAGTAACGTTGGGATATATGGCTACCGATCAGAATCGTGCCTGACCATATATCCATAGAACTGACTTTCTGAGAATTAGCTCACATTATCTGATTTTCGGTCGTTCTGCTGAGCGTGCATTAAGGATAAGTGTGAGAAAGCAGGCAGTGCAAATGAGACAGAATAGGCAGAGTGTAATAAGATACTGGTAGAGTCAGGTCATTTCACACTCCTAATCACATATTACACTAATGTCCGGATATATGAGCAACGATCGGCAGCGTGTTTAGCCATATATTCAGAGAAGCGAATTCGGAGAATTCTGAGAAATGGGCCAGATTATCTGACTCTTGCTCACTCAGCCGTGCGAGCATGAAGGGTCAGAGTGAGACGCAGGCAGAGCGAGTAAAGCGGAGTAGACTAGAGTGTAATAAGATACTATAGGGTCAGGGTTTCTTATTCCTAATTACGTATTACCTATTTCTTTAGTTTAGTTGAAAATTGTTGGCCGAATATAGTCATGCTTAGTATCATTTTGATCGTACGAATCTCAGTAATCCGTCTAAAGCCATCTCGTAATAATATAATAATAAATGAAGAAATATTATATTCTTTGGGTTCCGGTAATTCGATACCGCATTGAATTACATCGATGCGAATCGTAGATAACACCGAGGCTCGCAGGTGGTCATATAAGTGGACAAAGTCATGATCTAAGCGATTGATGAAATTCTTCGTTAATATTGAATTTCAAGAACAAGGAAGTTGGAGACATGGAGAGGAAGGAAACAGATGGAGAAAGAGAGACACGTGATTCCGTCGATCATAACACCTCCACGTTAACAGCGCAATTTTATTTTTCTCCGATCTGATCGATACAATCGTACAATTCTTCGATCGATAGATTTTTTCTCCTGTTTTTTTTTCTCAATTTTTTTTTCTCTTTTTTACCTCTTTTTTTCTTTGTATAGTTTTCTTTAATTCTCGATTACACGATGGCGCAGGCTGCATTTTCTCCGCGACTTTTTCTTGAGTCGTATCTTGAGTTGACACGAATAAGTAACGCTTACAGTACACTTCATTACAGATTCAATAATATATATATATATATTTATATATATTTATATATATAATATATAATAGGTATTTTTTTATATATATATTTCTTTATGTACAGAGGGCAGCTTGCCTAGTAGGTTTGTAAACGCCGAGCAACGACTGAAGTAATCGATTGGACGCTATTTTCTTTTTTTTTTTTTATTATTATTATTATTTTCATTATGCCTTTTTTTTTATTTTATTATGATAATTGACGCCAAATATCGATGCGCTTGTTTGCGTTGCTCCTCTATCGATTCGTGGTCAATTATATTTTATGCAAGGCTTAAAAAATCCTAAAACAATTATTATTTGGAATGTACATGTACAGTGACGACGACAATTTTATTCATTGGCACAGACAACGTTGTTTTGTAATATTCTGTGTGAATTTTTTTTTTAATTTAGTTTCTTAGGGAAGTTTCAAATCTTCTTTGCAGAAAAATAGCCACATTTTAATAAAATAATCGACGTCTACAGGTTCTTTTGAAAACTATATTAATTGAATTAGAATATTGCGAATTCGATGAATTTGTCCATAATACAATATGTTCGTCTAATTTCGATATTCGATTTTCATGTATTGATTTTTCACTAATTGGAATTTAGAAGAAGTCATCGGTACGCTTTTATCATTTATTCTCATCGTGCAACTGCTTAATGATAATAAATTATTATATTAATTATTATTTATGCTTTAGATTGGAAAGTTCCGATATACAGATTTAAACTTCCCGCCGTAAGTATCAAGACACTTACTAATACCTAGTATACTTACATATCGAATTTTATTTTCCATTTAGTTCATTATAAATTTCTTATTTGATCGTGATGCAAAATTAAGAACGGTAAAAATATTTGTTAAAATTTCTCAATAAACCTGACCAAGTAAGTGCCCTAATACTTACACAGAATTTTATAGGAAAATCTGGTCTGTGCCAATATCTTTGTTCTTCAAAGTAAATCAATCTTCGTTCGACGAAGAAAATTAACGAATGCCCCGTTATGAATTCGTTGAGAAACATTTACTCTGATGTATCGACGTTTGCTCAAGTAATACAAATACGACACTGTATAGATAGTTGTTCCTCGAAGTAAATCGGGTCGTTTTTAATCCCCCCCAATCTGACCTGTCTCACGCTCGAATACTATGCCGATAAAAAATACTCGAAACCGTTTTAAGGACAGTATCGAATCTCTTATATCACTTTCAAAAATCGTTTCGAAAAATGGGGCATCAACGGACACGTACCTCCAATCAAAATGGCCGACATGCTTCGCCTAATGGAGCCTCTGCTCCGGATTGATCCGCACTTTTCCTCCGTTTATTGTCACGCAATCTTAGGAAGCAACAGAATTTTACATTCTCTAATTCTTTGTTTGAACATAAATTAACGTGTTCTTGGAGATATTTTTGGACAATTATCTCATAGTTTCCGTAATCTTTTAATTATTAGGAGATCTTGAATTTTTAGGTTAAACTTTTCAATAATTAATGAACTTTAAAGTGTTACGTAATTTTTTTAATTGTTGATAAATCTTCAAATATTTAATAAATCTCCAATTATTAACAATCTTTCAACTATTAAATAATTTTTTAGAGCTATATAAACATTCAATTATTAAGTAATTCCCAATTATTCAATAGTCTTTCAGTTATCCAATAATTGTCCGATTTTTCAAGAATTTCCCGATTATCGAACAATTGCCCTAATGCTGATAAATTTCCAATTATGCACTAATTTTTAAGTTACTAATTTCCCAATTATCCAATCATTCTCTAATTATTAACAAATTTTCATTCACTACACAATCCCCAAATTGTTGCTCGAATTCTGCTATTTCTCGGAAACTCTTCGCCTCAATGTCTTTATCCAAACTGCACGATCTTGTTAGAGAACGAACGTTTTCTCACCACGTGAGAAATTCTCGAATTTTCCTACTTCTTGCACCGACACACACGTATTTATGAAAATTGCCCACCTCAATGGGCAAACTTGTAGCTTCAAGAAAAACGAAAGCCTCCCAATGGAAGACGAGACTTTTACGGATTTTTCTCGAAGAAATTCTTCCAAAAGGAAAAAAGAAAAAAAGAAAAAGAAGAAAAATATTCACGATCCACAAGTGTGTCGAGCGTCCACGTCACCGTACTTCAGCCGTCGCAACAATTCTATTAACATCATCTCAGGTGCCCGAGCTTCGATCGAGCCTTCGAGGATCAAAGTTTTGAAAGTTGTGCATCAGATCGACGTCGTCGAGAATAATAGGTTCGAGGGAGAACAGCCTCCAGAAAAAATCGAGTTCCTCTATAAGAAGAAAGGAAACGCCATTGAGAATACAACACATACAGATATATTTCAACTCTTATTTTTTTTTTTTTTTTTTTTTAAATTCTATTCACCAGAGTTGCAACTTTTTGTTCGACGATTTGCGCCATGGCGAATTCAGAAGTGTTTATTAACACATTCGCTGTTATTTAACCCTTTTACGATCCGAATGTTTCATGGACTGTGTAGAAATAAATTGAAAAATATTCTTCGATTGTTGTTGGTAAGAATATATTTTTTCTGATTTTCGATAATTGGGAAAAGATGCGAAAATTGTGAATTTAATGAAATATAATTATTAAACGAAAAGAACATTAGTATTGAAATTAATAACAAAAATGATTTTAGTATAAAATTTTCAATAATTAAAATCAATATCCTGTTTGTTATCTTGTATTTTTATCGATTAATTATAATATAATAATCTTCGAAAATCGAAGATAACTGAAATGACGCACCATACGCGTCAATAGCAGCGAATGTGTTAAGCCCCATCCACGCCTGAAAAAATAATTTTAACCACAAATCGGTTAAATTCTGTTATTCTATCCCAAATGCAACAAAATTCAATCTGAATCACATTCAATAGATATGTCATAACTTCATTTTCAACATTTTACATTTTTCAAGTGTGAAAGGGACTTAAGGCGCTTCTTTGTTGAAAATTCTTGGTTATCGAGCCAGCTGCGCATGAAATCGTCAAAGATCATCGTTATCTAATAATTCATGCTCCGTCGAAACGAATTACAGTGATGTTCAGAGAAACAAACTGACCCGTGAAAAGAAGATTGGAAAAATGGCGGGTGAGATCAGTTTGTCCCTGAGAAGTATTTCTAAGAAACATGGCTGCTTGTTCGAACGACCCGCCATTGAAATGTCTCATTTGCAGTGAAACCGAGTCTTAGGATGAACTTTTTCGATCAATTTGGGTTCGATGCACTCACGTTCCGTTTCACTTCAAATGGTTCGCTCTTTCGTTATTGTCCTACTCACGTCGATGAATCGAGCAGAATTTTCTGTCTAATCAAAACAATTTTTGAAACCAAAGGAAGTAATATTTCTCCTTTTTCAATTTGCGAGTATCAATTTTGTATAAATTTTCATTCGACGAATTCGTATTCCAATGGGAAAGATGAAAATGAACAGCGTGACAAGAACGTATCCCCACCTTGAGCCGCTGGAAATGGCGCTAAATTTAAATCTGTTAGGGGTACAAGATCGTAGAGATACGAAATATAAATTTCCTCGTCACATAGGTCAGATATATCGCAATTCTGCTCCTTGCTCGAGCTTTTAACGATGTCTGACCACGTTCTTACAATTTCCCCGTCGAACCCAAGAAAAATACTGCAACGTCTGCTCGTAATCGGACTCGGATTAGCTCGATGGCACCTCCGCGTAATCAGGCTACAACCATCATACATATTTATATATGTATACAGGGCGAATCGCATGACTAATTGCTCCTACAGTCGTCAGTGAATCGATCATCAAGCTTCTGATCGAATATCTAAGAAGAAACGAGGGAAAATGTTGGATTTTTTAGTCTAGGGGGAGTGGCCTATAATACGTGAAAGGATAGCAGCGTTTCTTACGGTGAGAAGTGGAACTATCCTTAACACAGTGGGGATCAAATCTTCTTTCTACTTTGTTCTGGGATAAAAAATTCCATTAAAAGTGATTCGTTACTAATAAACAATTTATGAATTAGAGACGAAACATTAAAATATACAAAATATTGTTGAAACTATTAAATATCATGAAGTTATAATTCTCCAGTAATTAGATTCCCAAATTGAGCTAATGGCAAAAGATAGGTTAGAAACTAAAGCATAGGTATTGAAATTATTGTATAGAGCAACTTTGCGTGTTGAAAATTTCAAGTTTGGGTAATCCTTAGATATCGAAATTCCCAAATTTGATTAATGACAGAAAGATGGGTGAAAAACTTAAAAGGAAGGAATTCAAAGTTGTTATCCAGTACGATATTCAAAATTAAACAAATCTACGAAAATTAATTTCCAATAGTTTTTTAATTCCCAAATTGTTGTAATAACAAAGAATAGATTAGAGATAAGATCAAGGCGATTGTTCCAAATTATCCCAAAGAACAGTATGCCGAAATCGGTGCAATGACAAAAGATAGGTTAGGTCTGAACGACTCGGCGTTTCTCTAATTCGAAATTTACCAAATGTCTGCTTCGGATTCTCAACGATCGTTTTATCAACACGGGAAGCAATGTTCGTCAAATGGAGTAGCACGGTTCGCCCTGTGCATATACATTATTTATGTGCACATATATAAATATATCGATCGAGAAAGGAGGAAAGAAAAAGAGCAGAACGAAGAACGGCCGGAAACATAGGTCAAAGGAACGATGAACAAAGTGAACTAGAGCCAGCGTTTATCACTTGACCTTCCTCCTCCTCTCTTTCTCTCTCTCTCACTTGCTCTTTTCCCGCATAGCTACACACTCACACGCATAGCTACACACTCATCATACACACAAGACCACGTGCACAAACGTTCACACATACATATACAGGCATACACTCGTTTTTCTTCTAATATTTCTTCATCTTTTCCCTTCTTCATCTTCATCTTCATCTTCATCTCCTTCTTCTTGGTTTTCTTCTTACTCATTCTTATCCTTCTTATTATGCTTGCAAAGCAATTAGATGGGCGTCCATGTTCTTAGCAATTACAATTGTCGTCCGTTGGATTGGTCGGCTGATCGGTGAGTCGTTGACCCTTCGCCTGACCCATTCCACCCGCCAGCAAGGTCGGATCATTGTCCAAGGATTCGCTCATCTTGTCGCATATTATGTCCACCAGCTGCTCGAATACCGTCTGTGAAATGGAATTTGCTTGGGTTTAATTGCCTTAATATTTGAGGAACATAGGGGAAAAAAGATTCCAAGTAATTGAGCTGCACTAATTGACGTGATCGTGTGATTAATGATCTACTAGCGGAGATTGGTTCACGCCCTCTTTTCAAACAAGGACACATTGGTAGATCTAACTTCTCATAGAGTGTCATAGTTAATCTGGATACAGTTTAATTTTACGCCCTAATATCAATTTTGCTTACGTTGTTTCTGAAAGATCTTAACCTAACTTAACCTAACCTAACCTAATATTGGCTTACTCTGAACCTCACGTACACAGATTTGGCCTGTTAGAATCTCAATTTTGTTTAACACTTGTACCGTCAGTCAGTTGGTCGTCGTCAGGTTTACATGACTTTAGAGTTTTAGCTTAATTTCATTTAATTGAAGCGTAAGACAAATGATTCCTGTACCTGATAGTGTCCTCTTGAAATGAAACGATTTGGAAAATGCATTGACAAGACCAGCAATTTATCAGTCTAATGATTCAGTGAAAGTGGATGGTCAGAAGAAGGTTATAATCCCAATTTCTGTAACTGTATGGATGTAACAATCGCCAAGTAAATAAACAAATTCATATAACGCATAGGTGTACAAAATAAATTAGGATAACACGATAAAAATTCTATCATGATGATGGATTCGAGGGAATTTTCTCAAGAGGTGAAAAGTAGGTTACAACAACCGACGAGTGACAGTAAGATCTACGTCGAAATATGTGGCCATCGAAGTGTTAAGTTACTTCTAAAAAATTTAATGTAGCCTCTGTGTAGCGTAGTGTAGATATCGACTTGATCTAAGGTTAAAATAGATATATGTCAGTTTGTCTTCTTCTACTTTTGCTATAGAAATAATTCGTGGTCAATCGACAATTGAAAACAGCTCAACAATGTCTCTAATCTGTGGCCCTAACTCTTCTCGCAGACTTTACACGTTTACTCAAACAGTAGACATCTGATAAGTTTCATATTTTGGCTCAATATTCCTTATAGGATCAATCATATCTACAACATAACATGCGATTCTCTTGATACTTCAATTTGCTCAATATCTATAAAATTTCAAAATCGGTTCCTTTATACGTATTGCATGTTTGACGTTGTTTGATATTGTCTGACGTCGCCTGACATTTTCTAACGTCCGTTTCTCACGTTATTCAATGTTACTCGACCTCGTATAATATCTTTTATCGTTGTTTGACGTGGTTTGACGTGGTTTGACGTTGTTTGACGTTGTTTGAACAACACTTTCAGTAACGAAAACACTAGAAATCATCGTTAATCCTCTACAAATTGCTTGCCTTGCTATCGTTTTATGGTACCAAGGTGTTTTCCAATAGAAAAGCTGAAATCTCATGTACGTCACGCGGTCTAAAGGTAGACGCGGATAACCGTGGGCAGAAAAATCGATCGAATGGACGTCGATATGCCAGTGCCAATAGGTTTGACCCGTCGTGTTGGGATGATTAATGGGTGTAGATGAGCGGTAATTGAGGATGCCTGGTCGAAGGTAATGGCACACTGTTTACACACACCATCATGGATGGAAATAAATGTAGAAACGTGACGCGATAACCTTCTCAACCGCGTGATAGTTATGTATTGGCTAGGATAATGGGCTGGGTAAACAGTCGAAGAAAAATGAAAATGGACGTGGTGTTTAACTATTGGTGGAATACTTTGTATAACTTCCACGAAGAAAGAATAATATATCTCTCGAACCAATTTTAAAGAGGCTAATTTTTTGAGCCTAACCCAAATTCTAATGCAATTTTGGCTTCTATTAAAATTTGGCTTTAGCTCATAAACTAATAAAAAAACATTCCTGATTCTTATGTCTCCAAGTGGTAACGAAGCTAAAGTCGAGTTCTAGTGAAGTGGATGAGTCGAGGTTCGCTGAATAAAAAGTCATCTAAGATTCTGATGTCTCCAAAGGGCAATTAAGCTAAAGCTAAGTTTCATTAGGATGAAAAATTGATAGTCCCGTTCTATTGGAAATTGGCTTTAGTTTGACACTAACCTTACCAGGCCTGGCCAAATGAACGGTTTCAAAATTTAATTAAAAATCCTACGTTCCTTGTTATTTCATTCGTTCGTCTAACATTATGTAAATTTGTATATTGACAAAAACTGAGAAATTGATTAGTCAGACAATGTTTTTTATTAGTTTATATGCCAATATGAAATTCTAACTTAGTCTTTGCAAATATTATGATATTATAATCTTGAACGTCTTTTTATCAAAATATTTATCAAAATATAAATTTTCCATAAATATAAGAATCCACAATGTGATTATAAATTAATTATAAATAAACGAAGATGGTCCAGATGCTAGGCTCACCTTGATGTTGATGTTTTCTTTAGCCGATGTCTCAAAAAATTGGACACCTAATTGGTCCGCCAATTGCTTGCCTCTTTCAGTAGTTATCACCCTTTCGTCCTCCATGTCGCACTTGTTGCCAACCAGGATAACCTGAGCGTTGTCACACGAATAAGTTTTGATCTGTGTGACCCAGTCCTGCACCGAATTGAACGACTCCTCGTTTGTGATGTCGTACATTAGGATGAAGCCCATCGCGCCTCTGTAGTAGGCCGTCGTTATCGTCCTGTATCTTTCCTGACCTGCGGTATCCTGCAATAAAACGGATCCTCGGATTAAAATTGGCCTTTTCTGACTTTCAAGATTATTAAATAACAACTAAAAGTATCGTGAAAAATAATTTATCCGATCGATGGGACTAATAGTTCTTTTTGTGTGAATTAAAAAATAATCAATGAAACAAATAAATAAATAAAATTAATTCAATTATAATTGATTAAAATGAATAGTAATATTTTCTGAAGTACAACAGTTCTGACACGAATAATAAAATTATGAGAAGCTTCTCTGCGAATTTTAAAATTAAGCGATAATTAATTGACGAGTTTTCTCTGAACATTTCAATACATTTAATTTGAAAAATAAATAAAATAAATTCCCTTAATATTCAAGGAAATAAACGGTAACATTTTCTGCAATAAATAACATGGATAATGGAAGCAACAAATTTGCAGAATTTTCAAAAATTAAAAAACAATTATCAGCGTAGTGAAGTAATTGGTACACCATTTGTGAAATTGGTAAATTTTTCTGTAAAAGAAAATTAAAAGAACTTATTAAAAGAACAATAGTAATATCTTGAACCATTATAGCAATTGATGAAAAATAGTTTCTAAATGATTGTTGTTCGAAAACGATGAAATAAATTACGATTACTACGAGTGTCTTGAACAAGGAAGCGATAACGTTCGATTCGGTTGATAAATGAAGCCACGTGCGGTACGCTGTGCTTGTGGCTGAACGTTACCATTTATTGCAAAATATTTTCAACGTACTCCTTTTGCTTCTCTTTTTAATTCCTTGTTTTCAATTTATTCCAGTTATCTTTTTTTTCGTATGCGACGATCGAATTTACATTTGCTCTACGGCTTTATTTCACGTGTATAACCGTAAAACGATCTATCACACAAAAATATACTTCTTCCTCTACCAGTATTTCTGTCCTTTGAAGCTTTTTAATATTTCAAAACAAATCGAAGAAAGAACATGCTGCCCATAGCTGTTCTCTATTAATTTCTCTTTGTAAATTCGATCGACAGATGAAAAAAAAAGACAATTGGAATAAATTGAAAACAACGAGTTAAAAAGAGAAGCAGAAAGAGTACGTTGAAAATATTTTGCAATAAATGGAAAATATGGACAATTAGTTGGAAACGACGAACCAGAGGAAACAGTGAAATATCTGTTTTCCAATAAATTGAAACATATGGAAAAAGCAATATTATACTCAATATTCATATTGTATGTTATTTATATAATCTGTTATTATTATTATTATTACATTATTATAACTTTTGTTCATATTATTGGTTGGCAACTAAGTGATTGCGGGTTTTGTTATTGCCACCTAATGACAAAACCCGCAATCACTTAGTTGCCAACACAATATCGTTAATTTATATAAATATTGAATATATCATATTTATTATTCAATCCAGCAATATTATTGCACCCTAATTTTAATCCCATGGATGTTGGAACTGAATTTTTGCCTCAAGGGATTTCGTACGACGAAGGGTGAGTCGCGACAAATTGTCAAATTGAGCCAACAATTAGTTTCTGTGAATGGCGGGTCGAGCAACTCGACGTTCTTTCGTGGGCACCAGCCTTAAACATCCAGCAACAACTTTAAATTATAATTTGTTGGGTTGGCAACTAAGTGATTGCGGGTTTTGTCATTAGGTGGTAATGAGAAAATCCGCAATCACTTAGTTGCCAACCTAAAAGATGTACGTCGTCGGACTGAAACAAAATCCGAGTGAATTTTGAGTTCTTTGATCTCCCACATTTCAGAAACGAATTGTCAGCTTAAAAATTCGTGTCTTGTGATAAGATACGATTCCAGTTATCAGAAAATTCAATTACAAAATCATGGGACAGGAAATGGCTGGAAGAAGCCGCCATTTTTGTTCACCTGAAATTTGTTTATTGGAAAAAGTACGTCTTCTTGCTGAAAAACTTTCATCTAACTCGTATAAAGTTCTTGCCATTGTGTACTGACCTTTATGAAATATCAATTATTCTACGATGTACGTGATAATACGTTCAAGTTACAATCCAACTTTCGGTGCTTTCAGTTTAAGGTTAAGTGTTACTAGAGTTAGTTTGAGGTTAGGTTGTTAGGGTTATCGTCTTAAAATTTTATGTTTGGCGAGTTTTGACACACACACCCAACAGAGCTTCACACGTGTATCATATCTCCTCGAAGCAATCTGATCCTACGTAATCTGTAGCAGGTATCATCTAGCAAACAAATTATGATGAAGTTTGGCATAATTTAACAGATACCGTTTAAATGAATACCCGTGGGTCGTCCAATTCACCTGATGACGTTAAAGATACTACACTTGTAGTCGTGAATGAAAATAAGGAAAGAAAAATAGCAGCTAGAAAATACAAAATGGATAAGATAATATAATTAAGATACATAAATAAATATAACAAATACCAATCTTTTCATAGACAGGCAGGTTTCAGGCATTTTACACTTTGCCTGAAATAACATTTTCTCAACATGTTGCTCGTTTAAGTTTAACAAATTTGATTGAAATTTTTGTTCAGAAATATAACGTTGAATCAAAGTATACGAAAGAATTATTAAAATATTATTCAGTTTCGTTGACACGATATTTTCTCTTCAAAAAGTATCGACCCTACTCTGTCAGCTAATATATTGTCCGTGATAAAACTCGTTTCTTTTCTTTCCACTTTTTTCAATTTTTAAAATATTCTCGCAATAAATTATAAGAAGAAAGAAACAACATAACAGAGATAGTGGAAACGCAAGGGGAAAAACGTACGGGGTAATACTGACCCAGATCTGTAGCTTGACCCTTTTGTCATGTCTGAAGACCGTTTTCACCTTAAAATCGATGCCCACGGTCGATACGAAGGCCGAGGTGAAGGAATCGTCCGCGTAGCGGAACAAAAAAGACGTTTTGCCGACCGACGAGTTGCCGATGATCAGCAACTTGAACATGTAGTCGAAGTTCTGGTCCGCGGCCTCCTTCTGAAACTTTGGATCCTGGCCCGCCATCTAAAAGTAATTCCACATTACGTAAATAATCTTTACTTCATCTCTTTTCGTAGTTACATCTCGCCTATTCCACATTGTACACGATCTCGTTCATTTGCTGCAACAACTCGAAGTTCATCGTTCTCGAGTTATTGGCATTTCATTTAATTAACAAGCTATTGGTAGAGAAAACAGTGGTTGAGTGAAGTTGGGAAATTGGTCGCGCGAGGGCAACACCGTCGCTATTGCATCATCACGAAACTCTAAGAACATTTCAACTCGTAACTTTTTTAGGTTATGTCACTGTTACAGCAAATCAACGATTCGTAATCTCAAGCTGCGTAACCACAATCTCATTCAGCCATAACACAGACTCGTATTGTCATATTGGGTCGATAGGTTTCTGAGTATACAACTAAAATTTACAGACAAATGGAATGCACTTCGAGGCTTAACTCGATGAATTGTTCGTGATATCATACATTATCGAGCATATGCGATTGTTATCCAACAACATCCATCGGCTGTCTTTTTTTAAGTTTGCATTTGATGCACGTGCAATAGCGTGCACTAATGTGCAGCAGCCTGTTACCGTTTTGCTAATGCGATTGTCCATTCGGCTCTTATGTTTTCAGCCATGTTTTTGTACCTCGCTAATGACAGCGTCAATTTATGTTAAATATGACAACGTAATTTATATACGCTTTTTTCGTATCATAATTTTATGTGCAATATTTGCATGCATTACGTC
The DNA here is from genome assembly GCF_024516045.1 of Bombus affinis. NCBI lineage: Eukaryota > Metazoa > Arthropoda > Insecta > Hymenoptera > Apidae > Bombus > Bombus affinis. Next base: position 6,324,229 of record NC_066359.1, read on the forward strand.
GATATGCAAATTAATATTTCGATAATATCTTGCGATTATTTCTCTCAAACTTTGCTTCACTTTTGGAACACCCTGTACGTTCATTCGTATTGTATAACTTATTACGTCGCTATTTGAAAATTTATTAGAAAAATTGCCTGTGAATATGCTGTATTGTATGCTGCGCCAACAATGTTGCAAACAGATCGAAAACAAAATATGACGAAACTTTGTTGATATACTTAGCGTTATTTATAAATGTGTGGCATATGTTTATCGAGTTTGGAAGAAACGTAACATGCAAATATGCTCAGATGCTATATGTATTTTAAAAGCTTATTATCATAACAGGTAATGGTAAAATTTGTTGCAATTTCTGCCACTTGTACCTGTGTCTACGTTCAAACGTATGACTTATTTTTGCAACATTTCCAAGCAAGCAATTTGTTGCGGAATTCATAAGAAAAAATACGTATCAAGACACAAACTAACTCTGGTCTTAATAATTTTAATAATTTCCAACGACAAACAGCAAAGGCAACAATTTTTCTTCGAGCAATTTTCCAGAAAGATGACAAATTTTCATTTAAATATTTTTCGATATATCTTGCATATTCAGGAAACATTTTTCTAATAAATTTGCAACATTGTCTCGAAATCCCTACCCTCCTAAAGGCCCACATTTCTAGAAAAACCGACAAGAAGAGGCTAATTCAATTTTCTAGCGTATCTCTGTTAACATTCTGCGACTCTGTCTAACGCTTTCACCGGCTGTTCACTGTCGATTAAGCCACTAAGAATTTTCCACGACGCGTTCGCCAGCCTCGATCGAACAACACTGCAACATAGCAATTAACGTTATCGCGACGAAACAAACGCATGGCGGTACCGGAAGTTTGTTGTGCGGGGTAATATCGACGATGGACATCAGCCGAGTCATCCTCGTCCTCAGTTCCAACACGGAGTCCTTGACAGGTGGCCTGCTATTTTTCGTTGACTTCTCTGTTTGACCCTTCGACCCTTCGTCTGCCATTTTCCAGCAACCAATTTTTCCAGAATTGAATTTTTCCCGGCGGTACGTTCGTTAGTCTGGATCCGACTACTTTGAAATTCCAAAATTGTGGAAAACGCGTAAACAAGCCGATCGTTTCGATGGAAATTCTTTTCCAATTTCCCTTGACAGAAAATATACGAAGTGCCACTTTTCCCGATAATTTTCGATCGAAAAATAAATTACGAAGACTTTTCTACGAGATTCTACGAGAATCTTTTTCTCAGAATAACGGGAAAACACAGGTGCAATTATTTTTCATAATTTTGCTGACCTTCGATTCAAAAATAAACGGCAAATGTCCTGTCAGAATTAAAACGAGCCACACAAAGGCACCTGGACACAATTTTTTTTACCAAATCGACAACCCGTGAATATTTTTAAGACGATTCCACTAAACGAAAATTTCCTTCGGACTTGGAAGCGGTACACTGTTTTTCGTCATTTTTATTCGACACTTTCTACGATGATCTGGCACAAAGGCACAATAGGCGTGACAAGAGCAACCAGGTTCTAATTAGCTGGGAAATGGCTAACTGATAGACGAATGGCCAACGTGGCTATGTTTGTGGTTTCTTTCGTTTTTGCCCGTTTCTTGTCATAGTTCTTTCCACGATATCGCGGTTTCCTGATACGTGTGAACACGCCCACGCAGGGCTGGAAGAAGAATGTCACACGTGCGGTGCCATTGTCTGCTTCGTCTATTGCGTTTGCCTATCAATTAATGTCAATTGTAAATTATTCTTTGCTCGATGCTATCAACGTTATAACGTCTCTACAATTGCAGAATACACGAGTCTGATGTACAGGATGATTTAAAAAATTGCATCGGCGTAGCATTGCTTCACCCAGACATATCCACTTCGATCAACGTCCAACACGTTCACACTCTAATCTATCTAATTTTTCCTATCTCGTTATCTATCGTTGTTATCTTGACATTTGCGAGTTATTTTTCGAAACGTTGTTTTGCAATTTTCCGTAAAAATTTCGTATCGCGTGATACGAAAGAAATTCAAAGGATGCGACGCGATTGAAAGACCGCGAAGGGTACAACACGTTTGAATCATCCTGTAGACGTTAGAGATCATCCTGCTGGCGTGAAACGCAGTAAAAATTTGTTCTTACATTTGGAAACAATTCTTTCTAATTCTATGCGCAATTACGTGTTGCACGTGTAAATTGATTGATGGCCATTCGAATAAAGATACAAATATCGTTTAATCACTGAGATGGTTTCAATTGTGAATTATTATTAATAACATCGGACACAGTTTTGTTCAATATGTTCGTATGAAATATGTTCCAACTTGTTCGCAATCAGTGGAGGTCGTTTCTTTTTGTTCACCGTGTATATTACTGAATGCAATTGCCGGCACATCTGTAGCCATGACCGACCACATGATCGATAATCCCACAATGGGGACAGTCAAACCCGATAACCTCCAACTACAGGTTCCTACAAAAAGCACGTGGGCTCGATCGAGCCACCACTCATCGATCACCAAATATTTCAATTATTCGAAGCAGTAAGGGCGACCCAATACGATAAGTTAAAGAAGGAGCAGCATTGTAATTTTGGTCGCACGATTTTCTTGCATCAGTTAACTAATAATAACGTAGGCTTATAATTTATATATAATCATATTATATTAATATTAGTATTAGTTATATACATATTTTTTAATACTAAAGATATATATTATTTTTAACAAATTTATAATATAGTAATATATTATGTTCAATAAGTAACATATATTTAATATTAAAAAATGTATATATTTTATAATACATAATAGTATTATATTGTGTTTTATATATACTTAATATTAAAAAATATATGCATATTATAATATATAACTTTTATTGTAATATATTACATTATGACATATATGTATGTGTGTATATATTTAATATTGTATTTGCATGCGTATGTATATTTAATATATTTAATATTAAATATATATATTCGTATAACTAATACTCATATAATTGTAAAATATATGTATTATAATATATAATGGTATTATATTATGTAATGTATTACAATAGGTTTATAATAGCAGTTATCTAAATAGTATATATTTAAAAAATAATATATCCTTTTAATATTAAAAATATATAAATATTTTACAATATATAATAGTATTATAATATGTTTCATATATATATTTAATATTAGATATATTATTATCTAATAATATATTATTTAATATTATTATATTAAATATATATATGCATATAACTAATACTCATATAACTATAATTATAGTTATATTATTTCATTGAATATAACTAACACTCACATAATTGCAAAATATATAATGATATTGTATTATATAATAGTATAACAATCAGATTTATAATAACAATTAGCTAACTCCATAACAATTTATTATCAACATCAGTAAATTAACAATAACGACAACAAATTTGCTAAACATCAAATGCCAAATACGAACGTTCCTCGACCGTGAATTGGATCGAGCTGTTCCGTGGAAGTGGCAGCGAATCGGTGGTTGGCAATCGTCAGTTGCTTCCTAAGTCGATAGGAAGACAACGAGTTCCGCGTCCGTGACTTTTTCCTGGTGCCAGGTGCGGCTATACATATCGTCGACCCACGTGCACTGCATCCAGCAAATGTATTCAAACAAAAGCCCTTAAATATCCGTTTCTACAAGTTCGTGATCCGACTTAATGCTTCTTAGACAGACATTGGCTCTTACTGTGACGCATATGTAATAGGAATGACACGTATCGTTCCATAATTCCAGATGGTGTCGTTGCTATTCGTATGGAATTTCCACTTCTACGATATGAATTACAAATACCAAGTAAATCGAGCCTTCCAACTGTCCTGGCTCTGCTACAGCAACATCGATAATGTAAAAACTGTCATTTGCTTCCATCGTCACCAACAAAGAAGAAAAAGAAAGATCTGCCAACGTTTACGATTCTCTTCTTCCGCAGGAAAAAATCTACGATTTTAAGAAACAAAAGACTCTCGAACTTCCTACGATTCGATCAAAAATTCATCTACCGAAACAATTTGCAAACGCTTATGATCCTGTTCTTCCCTGAAAAGAGACCTTCAGTTAAAAAAAAAAAAAAAAAAAAAAACGAGAAAGTATTTTGAAGTTGCAGGTTGGCCAATGACCAAATTATTCGATAAAAGAAAAAAAAAAAGAAAGAAAAAGCTCAAAGTGATCCAGTTTCGCAAATGCAAGGGATAAACGTCGCAACGAGAAAGGAGGAATTCTTCTGAAAAACGTACGTTCGACCTTCGATCAAGTCAACGATTACAAGGTCTAAAGGCGGAATGTAGCGCTGAACGTGGGATCAGCTGCGATTTCGTGTGCAGTTATGCCGTAAAATAAATTTAAAAAGAGCAGAGTCTATAAATAAACTGGACGCGGAGGCACAGAGACAGAGAGACAGAGAGAGAGAGAGAGATTTTTACTTCGGAGTGGGAGGCTCTTATCGATTTTCTTGGCCGAGCCACACAGCCATAGCTACCAGATTTCCCTCGGATTTCAAGTCCTATCGTTTCCGCCTCGCTTCATTCTACGATGCTCGTCCAACTAAAAACTACTGCCATCCCTTCGATAAAAGAGCATGCAGACGCTCGCCAGACTTCTAACAAATAACCCAAGAAGAATTGCTCGATAACCAACCTCTTATCTTCCCTTCTAACTATACTGCACTGACGATGAAACTTGAAGAAACCTACCAACGTCATAGTGAAAGCCAGCTATGGATGTGGGACCACTCAAAAATTGTCCTCTGTATTTTTTAAGTGACTTAAAAAAATTAATAAATTGAGAGAATAAGAAAAATAAAAAAAGTAAATTAGACAATTAATAAATTAACAGAATAAATAAAATAATAAACAGTAAATTAAGCGAAGCAAAAGTTAAGTAAAATGAAGAAACGTGATCTCTTCAATCTACTTCGATCTATTGAAACACTTATCCACACCTACGCAATCTCTTCAATTCCCCCACTTTTTTAAATGGGATATTATGCGCGTCATAAACGTGCGCGATGACGATGATAAATCGAAGAAAAAAGTAAAATAATTTCTCACGAAAGACCCATCTCTTCCCATCTCTTCGGACCCACCGTTAAGCGTCAAGCTGAAGAAGCAAAGTTCATGCGCTTTGAGGATTGAAACAAGCGACCCGAGACAGTTTTCAAAGCGTAGGAAATAACGAAGATCCGACAACTTTCGTAAGATCAACGATAAAGACTCAAATATCTTAACAAGGTCAATTACGACCCATTGATTTTGGGTCTATCTCGTCGCATGATTCAACACTCTCTCGAGATTCTCACGCGAGGCTACCTCGGATATCACGTTCTCTGTTCGCATTCCGTAGCCAACCGCTTCCATAGATTACACAATTCTGGAATAGCAAAATGGTACAGCAATACCCTTTCACGTGCGAAGGAAATTGCAATTGGTGTAACAGTTGTCCTGTGCATTTAAGAGCCAAGGAAGATTGTTGTTAACGAAATATGGTCAGCTAGTCTGCACAGGATTTTCTTCCCTTTCTTCGTCCCTCAGGCGAACGAAAGACCGACGTGTACCACCTGGTGTTCTTCTTCAACTTAATCAACCGTTTGAGTCCCAGGGGTGTTCGAAAAACAGGGTAGAAAAATCGCAAACAACGTGGCAGCGGTTGTCTTCATCGATTGCGAGGAGAACTAAGACAGCGCTCGTCATATTTGTAATTTGTACGAAATACATCTATCTTACTATATATGCGCACTGTTAGTTTACAAATATTCCACATTTTCTTCGATAAAAATTATTGAGAAGATAGGAACGAAATATTGCGTTGGCAACTAAGTGATTGCGGATTTTGTCATTACCACCTAATGGTCATTACCGCAATCACTTAGTTGCCAAGCGAATACAAAATAACGTAGCGTTCAAACGTAGTGGCACTTTCCCACACCAAATCTGAACAGCACGATCGCGCTGCTTGCCACTCAAACAACTAAACACTGACACGAGGAATTTCCAATTCGTGGCTATTCGTGACAAGGCGGGTCTCGTCATAGGTGGAATATCACAAACTGCTGAAGATTCAACGAAGAAGACGTAACGTTAGAAACGAACAGCGAGCGTCTTCGAGGAGCAAAATGAGAAGATTCTGATCGAAGATGATAGCCAATGCCACGAGCCTACACGCGAAAATGTTTCTTACTTTATGGAGAAGAAATAAGCTCGAGGATGAACGCGAAGAAGATTGGAGGAACAGAGTGGCGAGCTTTCGACGCAAGATGACAATGCAGCAAGTTCGACAGACCATTCGGCAATATCGAAACTCTGGAGAAAAATTTCAGCCACCTACGCGTGTTGCTCCAAGTGGCTGGCGAAGAAAGTAGGACAAGGTTCGCGATAATCGTATCGCGGCATGTTAACACCGAGGTGGTGCGCACGAATGCATGCAGAGCGACGCGATAACGCGTTGCACGAGCTTTGCCAACGTAATATCGCGAGGAAGAGAAACGAGCGTCGCGTGAATCTGTGAAACTAGCTTTCTTCGGCGGCACGATACAGTTTTATCTTGATAGAATCGTGTGCAGTTAACGTCAGGTTGAGTTCGGTGACCTGCTGTACCATGACCTTGAAATCTTGCGCAATTCCTCGGCATAAGTAACGCGGAAAACTAATCTGTCGATTGAAATTTCTACAAAATAAAATTCGTGTTTTCGTACGCGATCTATTTGGCGAACGATTTCCACGACTGGAAAATTCGTCGTTCGGTCGATAAGCCAGCGCGTGCCGATCTAAAAAGAAAAATAACGAAAAAATAAGTCGAAAATATACAACGAAGTTTGTTCGTAAGACGCACCATTTTCGATTAAATCGCGTTTGAAAACATGTCGGCTATGTGCCAACTTGCATTTTTAGGTTAGAGATATTTTAAGGTTAGGGAAGATATTCTGCGATCGGTTGACGGATACGAAGTAAGATGGGAGAAATTATTGGCGACCCATCGTTAAACAGAGGCGGAAGAGATTGTTCGTGAAGGAATCGACGAATACAAAATTCATTGGGAAGTTGAAGTACCAAGAAATAAGTTCACGGTATCGATGAATCGGTGAAGCGAGTTTCAACGGTGAAATCTTTCAAGCACTCGGCCCCTTTCCACAGTTAATGCTCTTCAGCGACTGACACACGGGTCTTTGTGCTCCAAGAGCCTCTCAACCCCTGGCTAGATTCGATTCCTCCGACTAAAGACATTAAAACATTCAAATGCAACGACCTGTGTACTATCTTGTTAGCCTCTTTCCTGTGCGAAAAATCTCCTAACATTTCTTTATCGGTTGAGCAGATCGTTCGGTGTTTTCATCGAAAATTAATTTATTCGGTAGATCAGCGATTCGAGACGTACGATCGAGCTTCAAAGAATCGGAGATCCGGGAAGATTATGGGCGGAGCTTGGAAGAATCTTGAGCCTCTTGGGAAATATTTCGCGATAAAAATTAGGCTAGGCAGAAGAGTTGCTTCAAATTCAATTCACAGATGAAACTGTGCTCAAAGGGTTTGCAAATAGTGGAATAAATTTGAGAAGCTAAGATGGAAGATTGCTGCAACGAACTTTGAAAATACGGTAGACGTGAAGGCAACGAAATTTGGTAAATAAACGATGGTGAAATAGCGGCAAATGAATGAAAACAATTATAACGCAAGTTGTTTCAAACTTAATTTACAGATATAAAAAATCTAGGAACAGAGATTTTCTATGCAATTTTTTTAAATAGCAACGAAAAATTAGAAGCTCGAGCCTTCGATTAACTAAATTCTGTGGTCTGAAAAATTAGATCGATTAAACTCGCCTCAAATCTAACCAAAGACATAGAACATCCAAGAAAAGAAATCAATTACAAACACGATATCCATACAGTTTCAAACAGACGGAATATGCCTTTAAATTTGTCCAATTTCCTAACCCTGTCCCTCTACGAATCACAATCAGAGTCCTGCATTTAATCGTAAGAGGTTCAACCGGCAAGTGAGGTTATGAAATATGTCTTAAAATGGCGGAAATATTAGGAGAACGAATAGATCGAGCACTATTATATAGCGCCGTGGAATGATGGCAACGGTGGTGGCGAGTGGCTAGCAACAGAGCAAATATTTTTGGAAGATCGATTCCCAACCCCTGGCCACCCACGCCGCCCGTTACACAGTTTCGATTTCAGCGGCTGGCAGAATGAACGTAGTCGGAAGATGGAGCCTCCGTATACGTACTCGTGACGCTCGAATCTGGATCCCGAAAACGCGTGCGGATCGATACGTTGGATTCCTCGATATCGGCGATGCCCGGCCGATAACGTTGCCAACTCGGTCGCCTGTCTACCCCTGATCGTTAATAATTCCTGGTTATGCTGCATGCGATGGCATGGCATAGTTGCTTTTTAATGTCGACGTGATCACACAGCTGACATGTCTATCGTCCCTTTGAAGGGTAAAGAGAGGGAGGTAACAGGAGAGCAAGAGAGAGGGAAGAAGGTCACACAGACTGGATCGTCACTGGTGGTCAGTGAAACTTGTCATAGAACCAACCATTGTATTTAGCAACCATCCAATTAGGTCCATAATCTCAACATCGCAGGAGCAACGGATAGCTCCTGAGACGAGTCTTAGACCAGGGCCAGCAAAATTTGAGGAATTTCTGGATTTAACAATTTAAGTTAACCGAGATAAAAGCGAGGCAGGGAGGACGAGAAAGCAGGAATAGACTGTCAACGAGGATCATGCAAGCGCAGAGCGCGTGAAAAGTCGACTCGACGACCACAGTTTCTAGCGTGAAAAGTCGACTCGACGACCACAGTTTCTAGCGTGAAAGAGGAAACCGCGAGAGTGGGAGAGAGAGACAGAGGGAGACAGAGAGAAATCAATAAACGGTCTATCGACGAACTGTGGCTGGTCGGGCAGAAATGTATCGAGCTTAAAGTCTAGTTAGCGAGATTCTTCTCGAGGACATGGACACTGACGATTCTCTGTCGTTTCCCGTCCAACGAGTCGTTTCTCCGATCATGTACCTCCTGAAAATGTTGATCCTCTCACTGTTGATCGCTGAATAGTAGGGTTGCACGCCACGCGTTCCACTCGAACCCTGCACCTCGCTTCGATGATGAAATGACTCCGAAACGCGAGTCCGGAGGTTCCCGACACACGACTTAACACACGGTAGCACAACGGGGGGTTGTTTCGCGACGATTTTAAAGAGACTGGACTGGCCTCGGTAAAGCCTCGCGCCACTGTAGCCCGCTATAGTTAAAATATCGACCATTTCGTGGACCCCCGCCCGTCCTCGGACCAATCCCGAGAAAAGCCGCGCCTGCGCCACAGGCAACCCGACTGACATCTCGAAACCGGAGATAGAACCCCGTTTCGCGGGGGAGGGACACTTGTTGATTTCCTGGTTCGTCGGCGCCTACGACAATGCGCATGAATCTCGCTAATTTTTTTGCAGATGTTTCCTTTATCGACCGTGGGTAACTTACCTACTGTAACTTGTCTACTTCATTTCTGCGAACTCTTTCTATCGGTTCCTGTATTACGGACAGCTCGTATTGCTCGTCGACAGGCGCTGTGAGATAATTTCAAAAATTTTTAGAACTTTCTATGGGAGTATGACTTGAGTTGGCTTTGGAACAGAATTCTTATTCAATAACCAAGTAATAGGTAATTTTCAAATTAATAAAATTACAAAATAATTGGTAAAAGTGTAAAGCTTCGTTAATACTCTGTTGTACTTTTGCAAGTGTGTGCTAGTATTATTGCAGAGAAATTAGCAACATAGCAACCACGATTGTTTGTTTGATAGAAATTTCACTTACTTCTCTCGTTGATTATTCGTGTAAATTCTAATGAATGTTATTTCCTTTATTATTTGCAAAATCGTTTTGAACATGTCTCACAAATCCTGGAACTCGGGTAACAGTCAGGCGAAAGAGAAAATCGTGTTGGAGCCGGAAGTAAGCTGCGAAGGTCAAGTAGTAAAACGATCACATTCCGGACGTGAGCTGGACGAAGCGAAGCTCAGGCAAATCTCAACGTAAAATTCATTTGTGTTGTTCGACGAAAACATAAAAAGAATGGAAAATTTTTGAAAAATTCTTAAATCGTAGCTTGAGGAAATGCCGAAGCGTGGATGGGACTTCGAAAAGACCAAAAATTAGCCACGTTCGCAGACTAAAGACTCAGAATTTAAAAGTCCCACAGATCTCTGAGAGAATCGTCGATATCGTCAACATTCTGCAACACGAAAATTTTCTGGACGTGGTCGATCGGTTCTTCAAACCGAAATCCAACAAGCAACCACGTACCAAAAAGCCACAATCCAAAAAAGCCAATGTGAGCAAGAATCTTGACAGCAAAACTAAAGTGCTCGTGTCCACTGAATCTCATAATAACGCTTTGTAATTTGTTAAAAATAAACAATTTTAACCTGCGAACTGGGTCGTTCCTTAATTAAAGACTTAATGACTAAACCCGTAATGACAATTTTGCAAATAACATTTCTTCTCGACAAATAAAATAAAATGAACTTTCACTTCTCCGATTAATAGATTAATAGATTAAAATTGTAATTTAAAGTGAAAATATTTTTGCAAAACGTGCCATTTTATTGCACATCTCGCTTGAAATTAGCCATGAACACATCCTTGTGAAACACATACGTCACAATATTAAAAATATTTCTCAACGTTTTATTTACAATAAAACTGTCTTCGATAGATAAAATTCGATAAAGTGTGCATCGTCTGGCGTTGCCTCGCTAGCTGTCGCTGCAGCCCTCGTAGGGTGCAGGAACATAAAACCAACTATAATTCGACTATTCTGTCATTTGTAATTCTACGCATAGAGGCAGTAAGAAATATTAAAGAATTAGATTTTTAAACTGTCCAGTTTCCAGACTGTCCAATTTTAAAAAGATCCCTCGACTAATTCATTGACCCAACCTAGTCAGCTAACAGTGTATATAAAATTTGATTATTAACTTTCGTTAACTCTCTTCAGTGCTTAGATGTCTACAGTCACTCTCAATATCGTTCACTCTTTTTGAACACAGTGTCAAATAAACAAGGAATTCGTTATAAAATCTCTACACTTTGAATCCCTGTTAGCATTGTACCATTCAGGCTTTCAGCTTCACAGAGACAATACTAATCACCACTTTTGTTCCCACAAAATCAAAGCTTGCTTTCGGTGTCGTCGTAGATTATTGCAGGGTTCGAGGCAGCCCATTTCTCCTTGAAAGCTAGTTCCTCCTTCTTAGGCCTGGTCTTCAAACTCTGGATACCAGCATAGTGTTCCTCGATCTCTTTCAGAGATCTGCCTTCTGTTTCTGGAAGGATGAAGTAGAGGAGTGCTCCCCCAGCGAAGTTAATTAAAGTGTAGAAGAGGAAGGTTCCTGGAAGAGACATTCCGTTGACCATGTACAGGTACACTTTGTTGGCGATGGAATTGAAGATGTAGCCTATGGATCCAGCCATTCCTGTTGCGCTACTTCGTACCTGGGTCAAAATTGGAGCATTGTCAGAAGATTAGTTTCTCACAACTTCCTGACTCCAGTCGTCATAGTTAGATAATTTTATTTACCTTGGGTTTGCGTTAATGAAATAGGCATACTTTCACGAGGGAATCCTCAGGTTAAGTTAGGATGATGTTCAGGAAACGATGGACCGATTTCCATGCAGGAGATTTTGGTTCGAGTTGTGTTTGGATTATCTTTATGCCAAATTGTGCTCATGATTGACTGAAATTTGCGTTTAAAAGGTGGCAAACCTACCTGTACGGGAAAGACTTCACCAGCCAGGACCCATGGAAGCAGCCTGATGCCAGCATGAGATAGAAAGGCAGCTCCAATCAGCAAAGTCATTGGAATCCAAGAAATATTCTCTGTATTGATCATATCAGCCTGAGTCAAATAGCCATAGACAGCCACCAAACAGAAACACATGCCGGTACCACCGACTGAAAAGAATGTCAGCAACCGCTTGCCGGTGAAATGAATGGCACACACAGAGAGCAATGTTCCTACCAATTCTGCCAGACCAAGAAATACAGCAGCTGTGTATTTGTCTAGAGGCGCGTCTAAACTGTCAAAGATCAATACAGCGTACGTCTGAAGAGTACTGGTTCCTCCAAAAGCGCCAATGCAGAAGGCGATACTGACCAAAAAGAAAGGCACGTAGAAGGTCCTCTTGCCGAAGGATTTCCAGATCTTTTCTTTGGATTCTGCTGGCTTCTGTACATCTTGACAGATGATTCTGAGCTCCGACTGTACGTGGATCGGACTGACCCAACCGCGAAGCCAACAAAGAGCTCGCTCGGCTTCCCTTTGGCGGCCTTTTCCTGAAAAATTGTTTCACGACACTTAATCGGTGACTAATTTAGACTGCTAATTTATACAACAGCGTAGTTGTAATGTAACTTGGCGACTCTGACCCTAACTATAGGCAAGTTATGAGCTGAACCGTGGAAACTATGAGTCTAACTTGAACTGAACTACAAAGTTCATGAGATTAAACGCTAGAAACACCAGTCAAAGTCGTCATACTACATATTTTGTAAAATCATTTGCATCGTAAGGAAGAAAGAGGATTTACCAACAAGCCAATAAGGACTCTCAGGCACCAGGCAGAGGGCAACTAAGCAAATAAGTGGATAGATGAGATTGATCATGGTAACAGTCCTCCAGTTGCCTAATTTGCCACTCAACATCTGCGTGAAAATGCCCATGATCACAGCCATGGTGGAAGTGGCGGATAGCATGCCACGTAAATGGGGCTGCGTCACTTCTGCCACATAGGTCATCACAGGTGCTTCTAGGAGACCACCAGTTAAACCAGTCATGGCCAATGCTATAAACAACATCTCAGCTGTCGTCGCGTAGTAGAAGATGATCCACGCTGCTGTAAATGGAATGGTAGTCAGCATCATGGTTCTCTTTCGTCCTAGGAACTGCGACACTGGACCACTAGCGAAGCAACCGATTGGGACCAGGAACAGATTCAGGCTACCTGTATTGGTATAAGTAGAATGTTTCATAAATTTTAGGCTTTTATGACCTTCTACGAGTTTACGTAATCGATAGACATAAAAAGCTGGCTATATATAAGACGGAAGTGAAAGGAATTCCATTGTGGAAGCCTAATTACGAGCTAGACGTCTAAATTGATGCTTTAAGTCAGACTCTAAAGTCAGATTTCCTTTCAAATTAGTTTTAAATCTGATTGCCCAGTCAGTTGGACTTTGATACTCTGAGATCAGCCTAGTTTTGACATTTCAAACCAGATATTAATTCGAGTCCTGTTGATTTTGGTGCACCATATTCAGCTCCCAAGTCGATCTAAGCTTCAAGGCAAACAAACAACGTGCTCACTTATCCACGTCAATTCCTCCATAGTAACCGGGATCTCAGCGTTCTCCTTTTGAAGTTCCGGGATTAGGACCGTGGAAAATCCCAATGTTGAACCAAAGGTAAGCAGGAGCAGGTTCTTCGCACTGACGGCACAGAACTGTGGAAATGCTTGGCGTAGCCTCGACGTTGTCAGACCCTCAGAGATGCCATTTAGCTCAGCAGGTGACGTTTTCTCGTCATTGCTGGAATGCAAAACAAAATGACGAAACTAGTAAAAGTGCTTCGATGAAAGTGTATGCCAAACCGTACGAATAGATTTCTGCCTGCAGGACCCAAGGGACCTGGCTCGTCAGCTAAAGAAAAAATAGCGTATTTGATATTTGGCATCAAACGTTCTTCAGTAAATTTCATCCAAATTGATCCCACCTAGCATTGTTGAACAAAATTCTGTCTTCTATTTTTGAAACGAAAGATACTTCGATAAATTTTTGCAAGTCATCCAGGTTCTATGTTTTCATCTAACGATGCAGACAGGTGGATCAACGACAGATGGGGTCCAAATTGGCGTACTTGGATCGACACCGAGTCGCAGGTTTAATTCCATTGAACGTGATTTTCTTTCTTCAACGAAACTGGGTTAACAACGATTGCGCAATTGTTATCCAATGGCCCAATTAAGTTCCACTCGGTTGGGTTCCATACATTAAATGGGTAATTTAAAACCCGTAATCTAAAACCTGCCCTTGCTGGCTCCAATAAATTTTCCAACGCGTCGTAATTATTGGGTTGGCAACTAAGTGATTGCCGACTTTGTCATTACCACCTAATGACAAGATCCGCAATCACTTAGTTGCCAACCCAATAGAATAGCAATTGAGAAAATGTGGTATGTCTTGAATAAAATTATTACAAAATTCTTGAAATATATTTCCGAGTGTATAAACTTTGACGAAATTGTATCCGGAAAAATTATGGTTCAGAAAGATTGTACAATTAAAAAAATTGATGAAATATGATAAAATTGAATAAAGTAAAAAATTGTACAATTATGAGAAATTATTATTTTAAAATTCTACAATTTTTAATAATAATATACTGCTTTACTTGTATTTGCATTAATAGATTATTTTACAATTTTCATAGGCTTTTTGTTATTTTTCTAAAAATACAATTTCGAGATTTGTCTTTGTAATTTACAATAACGTTTTTGTGCAAAAGGCAAAAATTCACGTTGGAAGAAGATTCACGCTCGTCACAGGTGAACACCTGTGCCTAGCATCATCAGTGGCTGGCTTTTTTGTCATTGACATAGTTCTCTTTTTGCGTGAAAGGAACCGGAGGCTCTCGACTATTGCAGTTGCATAAGCGATGCTACAAGTGCGTTCTCTCAGTTTTTGTGAAATTTCAAATGACTGGTTAGCCAGGTCAATTAAAGAAATAAATACATCGACTTGCTCTCACTTATCAACTTGTTGGAAATTTCGACAATCGTATAATTCTATTTTTTTAAATTGGAAAATTAAAAATATTATATTTACCGGTGCTGAAAGATAGAAACATCGACCAGATGAAATCTGAACTTAACTTTTATCGTAGAACGTGTGAACATAAATGATACTTGAAGAAAAATAATCGATCATCTCTGTTATCGAGAATTACATTTGGTAAACAATTCCTGAGATTCTGAATTATCCTCTTTCAATCGATCAATTCACTATTTTTCACAATTTTGGAAATTTTGTCAAGAATGTGAATAACTTGAAACATGACATTAAAAAATGGCATAAAATGAGACAAAAATTGTTTTATCAGTATAACATGAAGAATACATATTTGGTGAAAATGTCTCATATTTTATGTAAGAACAATAAATCTGTATAATAAATATTTTTTATATTCGCTGTGATTGTAAATAAATTGTTTATTGTACTTTTAATATGAAATGCAATTACCCTCGGCAAATTATGGCTCAAAGATTACAATAAATCAAAGTCATGGGATTAAAATTTGGATTGTTTCTAAAATTTAGTAATTAAAAAAAGATATATATATATATATAAGGTAGACAAAATTGTTACCAAAATAATCTGATAAATTGATAAAAAAGAGAGAGGAAGCGTGATGCAGACCTGTTTGTGTCTACTCAAAAACTTGGGAAACAAGATTCACAGCAGACGAAATGAAAATGATAACTTGTATTAAAACGAGTTTTGTGTTGATTAGATCGCCTGAGGGATCCGGTTATGCAGTCATACAGGTGGCTGCACGTGAAAGGAAAAGTGCCACATAGAAAAGTATAGTACACTTCCATCGGTATTATTAAATATCATGACTAGACTGCGAATGATTGTTATCTTTATATTTCATTTACATGTCAAAAGGAAGCTTTGCTCTAACATCGATATTGTTAACTACTAGTATACCAAGTATATTAAATATATTAGTAGTTAACAATATCAATGTTAAAACAAAGCTTTCTTTTGACATGTAAAAGATATACTTAATATACTACTAATATACTAATATATAAAGTATATTAAATATATCACTAGTTAACAATATCAGTGCCAAACCAAGGCTTCCTTTTGACATGTAAAAGATATACTTAATATACTACTAATATACTAATATATAAAGTATATTAAATATATCACTAGTTAACAATATCAGTGCCAAACCAAGGCTTCCTTTTGACATGTAAAAGATATATTTAATATACTACTAATATACTAATATATAAAGTATATTAAATATATTACTAGTTAACAATATCAGTGCCAAACCAAGGCTTCCTTTTGACATGTAAAAGATATACTTAATATACTACTAATATACTAATATATAAAGTATATTAAATATATTACTAATTAACAATATCAGTGCCAAACCAAGGCTTCCTTTTGACATGTAAAAGATATACTTAATATACTACTAGCGCACGAATGGAATCAAAGGAGGCGCCTGTAGCGTATCAAAAGATTAGCGAAAATAACTCGTTATGAGCTTATTATGTTCTTACGCCTCTGCGATATATATTTCTGGCGCGATAAGCATAATTCCATGATAATATTTACGATCCTTATTATCCTTGTTCTACACGCTGATTTTATTCTAATCGCGTTTTATATCGTTTTATCAATGTGGTTTCAGGTCTATGATGATGAGATGAATTAGGAATCGCTGCGTCATTTCGATTCACATCGTCGAGTAAAATTGTAAAAATAATGCTCGCTCGATTAGTTACAACGTGATTCCACGATGTTTCCATGTATGTTTTACGATAGCTACGCGATGATATTTAATTAGTTCAATGATTGTTCAGGATATCTTGGTTTCCTCTCTTAAAAGAAATGCCGTTGTGTTTGGATTGTTCTTAGTGGAAATGCTCGGTCAACGCAAGATTGCCTCTTAAAAACGACGTTTTAACAAGCAGCGTGTAAACTGATGCTTTCACATCGTCATGAAGCTTATCGACATTCCTATTGCATTCAAGGAGCACGCGTTTCTCTTATCATAGATTAAGAGCACAATTTCTGATATAGCTAAAGTAATAATAATCTTAGCTAAGATTTCTAAGGATTCGCTGCTACCGATTGTAGCACGGTACTATCTACTGAGATTTATTTTATTTGTAGATGCCACGTTAAAATAAAGTTTCGTATATTACGTGTTTTACGTGTATACGAACGGTTTGAAAACGAGCAATAAATCATATTAAAAACAGCTACTAATAGCGTGAGAACGAGACTTTTATAATCGTAAACGATAGCGTCTTTTAATTCTTTTCTTCTTATCTGAATCGCAATTTTATTCTTCGTTCAGGTTATGGCTCGTGGTGCGACACTAGCGCCGCACGTGTCGATTACTAGTTCGCGATATGCGTACTTATCTATATAAATAATTGCCACTGTATCCTTTGAATTACTCATTGCTCTTCCCTTATTTATTATCTATTTCTCAAATATACTTGCGATTATTGAATCCACTTATAAATACAATAAAAATCATATTTTACAAATTTGTAGTTTGCGCGAAAGTTTCGTCTCAACGTTGAGATATAATCTTGCAGTGGTAATCAAATGTATATGTTTTGTTTGTTTAGATAAATAGAGAATTGTAGCGATATCTTGATCCTGTTCGTACTTTCTAAGAAGCACCTAATCCAGGAATTAGTTTTATCTTGAGAAATATTGATCGATTTAAAGGTAACCGTGTTTATATATTTCGTCGTTATCCAACCACGTATCGTAAAACTATAAAAAACCGGATTATTTTTACAGAATCGTAAGACTGCTGGCTTTTTAGTCCAACTGAACAATCTCTTTTGTAACGAAAAATAATATGAAAGATAATAAACGACAATAAGGAAGCTAAATAAAAAAGTATAAAAATAGATGTGTAATATACTGTTATAATGTTCAGTCTGCCATATTCTACAGGCATTTTCTTATCTCTTTTACAATTTGCAACTTGTTTCAGAATTGGCATCGAGTATGCTTTATAGCCATTTATTACAACAGATTGTTGCATTCATTATCATTATATTTATGTTGACTGCGATTATGTGTATTTACTTTACATTTGTAAGCTCCCTACTCCCACGTTCCACTTTGTTTAAACGAAACGAACTTAAATCAAGCAATTCGTCATGAAAGAATCATCGGCCAGAATTGAGATAAAAAGGCATTCTGAAATCTGTAAGAAAGTAAATTTTCATTATCCATTTTGACCATTTACAGCTATCGTAATCGGTATTTGTACGTGACGCCATGCTGATACGACCTTCATGGTGTCTAGTTACCGTCATAATGCGTCATCGTTGAGGAAATAATAGCCTTGAATGCGTCGAGTTTCGTGAAAAATCATGGACCTTGATTTAAAGAATCGCAGGAGAAAAATGAAGAAAAATCTGACTCGAAAGCAGATTCAACATTTCGATTCGAACTGGTCGATTCTCGAAATTGTCCTTTCAAAAAATTATTTTTTAGTTTAATTGAATTTTTTAGCCTCCGAGCCGATAATTTTGAGAAACTTTAAAAACTGATCGATTTGAGAGAAATTGTTTAATCTTGATATTCGACAATAGCAATATTTGCCAATTTGTAGCAAATCCGTGGACTTGACCGATTTTTCATGTTTTCATCTGCATTAAATCTTTTCTTAATTTTGAACAAAAATTCCAAAGGGAGGATTTTAAGGACTTTAAAAATTGACCAATTCGAAATTGCCAATCATCAATTATCTAAAATACATCTTTCTATTCTTCTAAGAAAGTGATTCACGCGTATTAGAGCAGCGGTTATAGTCGCTTATCTTCGCTTTATCAGTTCGTTAATCCAACTTTCCAGAAAATTCGGTTGCATACGATTTCGTTTGATGCCGCGCGCGTGCTCCGCGTTTTTCATTTTCCCGTGATTTCTTCGAATTATTACGAACGGATTATTCGGCTTAGGGAAAACGACAGGTAAATTTATCTTCCGATTTCCTTTCCCCGTTTCTCCGCCGATAATAATCTTTAATGCCGTCGATGAAGTCTCATCTGCATCTTACAGTTTATTTTTACCCCAATCAACGCAAGCATGCGAAGAAGGAAATGATCGCGTAATTGCCCGACCAAGGACGTACCTGAAGAAGTTCCAGTCACTTTTTCTCGATTTTTATGAAACGATATTTCGCTTTAAGTTTCATGCACGTTTAAATAATTTCCAGTCTAAAATAATGCATCTAGGTCCACAGACGTACAAACGAAATTTTTTTATTTGATAAAGTTGCAAAAGTCATATTTCAGGTCTATGTCCAGGTAGCAATAAAGTTACATTCGTTGTTTGTAGAATAGCTATATATCAGAGATCACACGTATATGCAAATTTTTCACGAATTTCATCTTTTGGTTGGCCAATTATTCGACACAGAGGGAACGACATTATTCTATTTGCATTCTGTTAGCAACGCTCCACGGTTTTCCTCGTAATCACAGAAAAATAACCGCATAATCGTGCTACAATGTTCATTGAACAAAGAAATCTAACCTAACCTCGATCTAACACCAACCTAACCCTAACCTATTTGTATAGTTTGTTTAACGATGCATATTCTAAGAGCCTGCAGATGAAGGATGCTTTTACGCAATTTTGTACGACTCAAAGTATTAATCGAGCATCGATAATCAATTAAACGACACGCCAAATGACGATTGTCTTTATACGATTTAAAATTCTAGAGAAGTACGTGCCATTTGGATTGCCATTTTGCTGGCTAGCCACTCGTGGCCTCAACTTGGACTTCTCAAAAATATCGCTCGAGTCCTTTTGATCCTTCGATATCAGCAGAATACTTTTGATCCTCTTAATCCATCGAATCTGTCCCAATGTTGCCTCGAGCAAAGAGAACAGAAACCAATGAAACTATTGGGTTGGCAATTAAGTGATTGCGGGTTTTGTCATTACAACCTAATGACAATATCCGCAATCACTTAGTTGCCAACGGAATAATAAGCCAATTGGCTAGTTGCGTCTCATTTAAAAGATGCTTTCCCATGAAAAACAGCAATCGTCACCTATCATTTTTGTTCTGCGGATTCCACGTCCGAACTATGGTCGGTTGTGTCAAAGACGACTAAAACAGATGTTAAGCGATCATTTCGTAACGATGATCGACGATAGCAAGACGAGGATCACGTTCCGAGAAGCTCATTTGCTATGGATGGTCGCACAACGTTTCGATTATTGTCGCGAAATTTTCCTGTTTGGTGCGAAACGTAGTACAAACAGCAGCACGCGTGTTATCAGGAAATGCCCCGACAGTTAGCTCGTTCAATAGCTTCCAGGAATGTTAATTCTCTCCAAGCGGGGAAACACCGTTCGATCTTTCTGTTGGTTTTGAAAATTAAGCGTTCGTCGCGTCATATCTGAGTCAGTAGCACGTTGCAACGTTAGAAAATATTTCACGTTGCAGCAACGTACGAGAAAAGCTTCGTCAGTACGCGCGACTCTTTGCCCCGATCTTTCACAAAGTGTGTTTCGTTGCCGAAGCCAGAACAACGTCGAAGTATTACAATTTTTAGTGGAATTAACATTTTATCATTTACTGATTAATGATAGAATGTTGGTGGAATAAAAAAATTGCGAATGAACCTATGTTTCGTATGCTACGCACCAGTTGATGCCAGAAGAAGATAACAAGTAATAGTTCTGGTCTTAACCTGCGATTAATTGGGCTAAATTATCTAAGAAGCTAGCAAGCTTTAATCATCTGAAATTCAGTAGATTTAGTTGGAAGATTTTCATTTAGAAGGGAAAAGTAGCTTTATTTCTTATCTCCTGTATTTTCTATCTTCTTCTTCTTTCACAATATTTTTCAATGGCTTATTTCATAATATAACTGCTAATGCCTGTTTTCTACTATAATTGACGATGTTCTCTGTAAAATAATTACAAACCTGATACGAATCTACAACTTACTATTATAATATAACTTAATGACTGTACATTGATTTTTGTACAATTGATAATTGTACAACGTAAGGGTCGTCCTGAGGGTTAATCATTTTTTGCAAAATAAAATTTACATGATCACGACATCAGCATTGTGTTTCATTAATTTTTCCTCACCATAGAGAGCTGACCAAATATCCAATTGAATGGCACGGACATAACACGAAGAAGGCAAGTTAAATACCCAGGACTCCACTTAGACACACAATTTACATGGAAACAACATACTAAGTCAATTATAGACAAAATACGGATAAAAAGAAGACAGATGTATTGGCTAATTAGTCGAAACTCTAAACTCAGCATAGAAAATAAACTAAAAATCTACAAAACGATAATAAAACCAATTTGGACGTCAGGAATACCACTATGGGGGACAGCAGCAATCAGCCACATAAATAAACTAGAGGCGCTACAATCGAAGATACACAAAGGAGGATATACACAAAGACTTAAAAATACCAACAGTCAAAGAAGAAATCGCCAAGTACGCAGAAAAATACAAGGAAAGGACGGCAACACATCGAAATCAGCCGACTGCTGAAGCGAGCAAAACTCTCATAAAGAGACGACTAAAAAGAAAACACCTCACTGACCTCACTAAAGAAATAAAATAGTCAAACTCGAAGATAATATCCCGTAGCCATCCACATGTTATTTAACGATCAAATTAGAAAAATTTACCAAATGTCCAGCTGGATAAATTGCAAAATACAAATTAAATAATAATAAAAAAAAAAGAATAGAGGGTTGTAACTATGAATAGGTTACTCTCGAGCAACTTGGCTCAATTCACGTATCGTCGTGATATTCGTGTGTTGTTATTATAAATCGGTCAGAGTATCCACATAAGCATTCGTTGATTTACGCGATATGGTAATCCGATACAACAGCGCACTCGAATGGAACGCTTTGTTATTATTAATGTTGGAAGCTTGTTTCATGTTCGATGACTATTTATCGAGTATTGCTCATCTTGATTACACGTAACTGTACGAAAGAATGTATAACAGCCAGAAGCATAAACTAAAGCGACACGAGAAGAATTACACGATGCTCGATGCGTGATAGAATTCGTTCAAAGTGAAAGTAACTGTTTGTTATGCGATGCAAAGAATTTCTCGAATGTTACACGTATCACATGGCTAACGAGTATCGAATTTTCTCCATCTTTTTGAAACACTTTTCGCACATTTCAAAGATTGTCAAAGATCGCACGTTTTATAGGTTAAGGTTGGCAACTAAGTGATTGCGGATTTCGTCAACACCACCTAATGACAAAGCATTGACAAAATCCGCAATCACTTAGTTGCCAACCCAATTGTTTTAACTAAAAAGCTCGAACCTTCGAACGCATTTCGATATATTTCGTCCACGCAACTGGGGCATATTCGAAATTCGAAAGTTTTCGTGCGGAGTTCTGAAATTTTGCGTAACTGAAGATTTTAATAATAAAAGCTTAACAAATTTGCGATTTAGCACGCTCGGACGTTTAAAATCTTTTCTACGCGAATTTCTCAATGCTGCAACGTTTAAAAATGTAAGAAACCTTCGAAATCTTTTAAATGTTTAACTTTCAAATGTTTGGACGTTTGAAGGTTCAAGTATTCGAAACGTGAAGTTTGACAGAATTAAATCAAAATTGAAAATTCCTCCTCCACGGCATTCAAAATCCTTGTTCCTGATAATTTACGATTTCCAAATATATTGGCAAACTGAGAATACTTTACAGGACAGTAAAGTGCAGCATTCACGTGACCAAACCTATGGAACACTATCGCGTTACGTAACAACCTGCAGTAATGTTGCCGGTGCTATGAGAAAAAAAGAGCTGCAAGAATTGCCTTTTGTTCTTACAATGAGAATTTTCATCTGGTTATCCGTGATTTTTTTTAAGAGAAAAAAAAAAGGGAACACGTAATTATTGGTATAAAAAGAAGCAGCAGTGTCTACCATAGAAAACAGTAGTTTTTCCATTAAAAAAAAAAAAAAAAAACAGCAGTATACAATCAAGATAAAATCATCGAATAAAAGTAAGTTGTTTATCAAACGTTGAAAGCAATATAAAATAATAATAATTCAATTTCCTCTCTAATTTGGAATTTTTTAATATTATTCTTTTAGCAAGTTGTTAGCTTTTCGCTTTCACAACGACAGCAACAAGAATAAGATAAAAAATCCTTTACGATCTGTGATAAAAAAACATGCCAAAATGATATGAATGGCTTGTTGAAACTGGCATTTCTTAACGAGAAGAATATTATTAACATATAACAATAATATATGGATATTAACAATATCGAAAAGGCCAGCATTAAATCCAAAGAAATATCAGAGAACGAAAGAAGCGATTGTTAAATGAAAATCCCCATAGAAATTGTCCAATTTGGAACTTTAGAAAAAGGTATTTAACAATGATATTATTTAAATAGTGGTATTATATAATAAACATTACATAATGTGGTGAATAGGATTGAAATTATTATTAAATATTATGAAGAAAATATCGATAAATTGAAATTCTTATCGCAAAAATTTATTTGTTTTAGGGCCTGTAAGCAGCGAATTGGAAGAATATTTGTCAAGTAATATCATCGGGAAATTGAGCTGTTTTCTTTAAAAATTAAATACAAGGTGCCTGAATTATTTGTCCTTCGAATGACAAGGCATTTTTCAGATAAAGTTATCAGCCAATGTACAATATATTGGATCATAAAAATAAGAGCAGTCGATAGCTTGTTTGAATTTTACTTACGTATTTACAAGACACCGTGTAAATAACCGTTAAACAGAATTATCTAAGCGAGGAAGGCAATTATTTCTGAAGATCAACGAGTTCGTTAGATAAATTTATTCTCCTTATTGCGAATCACACAGACGTTCAATGTTAGTAGAAAATTTGAAGAATTTACAGACCTGGTGGTATCGTTGTTTCCTGGCTGCGCCATTCTAAATCGATAGTGTACACCGTATATTACTGTTCTTGAGCTGTTTTCAAAATTCTTTCACAAGCGCATTCTTTGTTTCGCGCGTTCTGCACCAAACTTCTTCTTTCTGCTTGCAAATAACGTTCGAAGAATTCGGGTAATCTCATGAGATCCTGTCAGGATTTTCTTCCTCTCAGATCTTGTCAAGATTTTCCTCGCAAAAAATAATTCAACTTACTCTTCCTCCGGGAAAAAAAAAAATCGAAGACGATTTCACGAGCGACTGGCTTCGATAAAGAGAATTTATGTTTCACTCGTCTTCTTAATCCTCGCCGATTTACATTCTTCTCATGTCTTCGACTTTCGCATCTTTTACGATCACGAGAATCGTGCTGTCATTTAAAATAAGCCGTTAGAAAATCTTGCAAGAGCTTCTGTTTGCTATTCTGTTGTGCTGTTCTTCTTACTCCAACATCGCGCGGATCTCTTCTAATCGCAAAGAGTCCAAGAGTTCTACTTTCATTGACAAACGACAGACAGATATTTGAAAAGTTGCTTTCCTCCGATATTTTCTGTAGCGATGATTTTTACTGTTGCAGCTGGTTAGCTTTGATCAGAGCCGCAGGATTTACGAGTACGAGCCGAATATCCCAGATACTTTCACTTCTCTCCTTCACCTTGCGACTTCCCTTGCTCGAAAATCCTAGCGTTGCAACTGAAATCCGCGTCTATGCGCCAGCCTTGCGTTCAAATGTTTCCCAAAGCCTCGTCGATCGTTCGCTCGCGTGCCTCGCTCGTGACTAAAATTCCGACGTTGACAAGTTGCAGTTGAGAAAAGCCACTGGAGGCAGGTCAAACGACCAGATCGCCTTGCCAAGCGCCGATCGCGTCCAACGACGAAGAAAACGGCGATAATAAGGTCTTATGGACAGTGCGGGATTCGAACACGAGGTCTGGTTATCTTCTTTCTCGTATTTACGTGGAAACGCGATTTCCCGAGCTGCAGCTAGTCGTCTGGTCTTTTTGGCCAGGCCGGGAGTCTCACGGGGCAACAACGAGCGTTTGCACGACCACTTCCGCTTGCAAGCCGAGAGCACAGCCAGCTAGTCCTTCGCCCGACTCTTGTCAGACGCACTAAACTGTTAATGAAAGCGAACAGCTCGAGTGCACCTTCCGATTCCTCCTCCACCAAACACGTTCGCTTTCATCAACGAGCACATGTGACGGGTCAGCTTCAGTCAGGCGAATATCAGTCGCGCAAATGAGGAGACCGGTGTTTTCTAATCCTCTTTCCAAATTGATCAGACCGACGCGGGGAAAGACGAGCGGCAGTGGAAAACAGCAACGTTGAATTTAGAGTTTGGGACAAAGTGGATGATTCGGAGGCTCCTCGTTGCTCTACTGGTAAGCTGCTAACGATAGTTGGTCAACTGGAGTAGACGTCTTGGCTTGAAATATTAGAGTAGAGGTTTTGGGTTTTATTCGATTATACGCATTCTCTTCAATATTGTACTGAATAGCAATGTTTGGTGTCGCGTTTCACTCAAATTGGATGCTGTAAAGTATTAGGAGTAGCATTGTTAGTGTTAGGAATAAAGTATATTAATATGTGGCTTGGGGAGTGAATTCATATCACACTGAATATTTATGTGTTGATCTAACTCAAACTGAGCCATGCAAAGTGTTAGAAATTGTTCTTTCTATTACAAATTCTTGGTATTCTAAAGTTCACTGATACAGCTTGTGGAAATCAGTGGGCCACAATATCAAACTGTATGATTGTCTGGTGTTGTATGTAGTTCAAACTATTGGAAATCACATCTTGTATCCTCTTTGTTGGTATTCTGAAATTCACTCAAGTGGCTTGGGACTTTGTTGCATTAAATATTTAAAATGCAAGCTTGAGCTGGTTCACAGGAAATTTGTTTGGTAAAAGGGTTCTTACTGCTATCTTAAAAATCATTGAAGAATATTGGGAGAATTCAAGTACTATAATGTCATACTCTCAGCTACAGGTAGCTTCATTGAACTAGATTTTCTTCTATCAGGAAAAGTGTCCTCTTCAGTATCTTAGAATTTATTGAATTACTTTAGAAATGTGACTCTTACTTTGGAAGTTTAATGTTGATACAAAAGGCATGATATATGCTTTACAACAACAATTTATCTTTGAGTACTTCATTGTCTTGATAATCAATTAATACAATCTGACCATCATTGGATTACTTGAGTAATCTACATGTATAAGTAATGGCAATGTAAGTACATAGCAAATGCTTATTAATTAATTAGTGTATTAAAACAAAAATCGTTCTGTTAAGTTCAAACTTTATATATTGGCCATTGAGAATTCTTCATACTAACTGAGACAGCTCTCAGCATGCTAATTATCCTTAACACCTGTTGTTTATTGCCACTGACACTATGGAAAACTTTTTATCTTTATTTTCAGCCAGTTAATCTTATAAATGTCTGGATTAAATTACAGATAACAATATTTCAAAATAAATTACATTAATCCAATATCATATTCCCAATCTTATTAATATACAAAAGTTATCCAACCGTTTTGAACTTACTTATACGAAGATTCAGAGATTTAAATCTAGATCTAGATCTATTGCAACAAAATTTTATATTGATATTGAATTCTTTGAGATTTTCTTTATGTAATAAGTTTCACAGTAGTCTATGAAATTTATTGATCTTTAGAATAAAGGAAAAATATATTAGCAAAGTTCACTATAATTTATAATTCCTATGTCATTAATTAATCATCAAACTTGCTACCTTTGTTACAGAGAATTTAAGTACACTATGTATCATAGGAAGAGGAATATATCTTTCAAGCATGATTTAGATAAAATCGACTGCGTTAATTGGGCATGCCGTTTATTACAAATGAGCTACTTATGCGCTCTTGCTAGTCCAGTATGATCAATTACTCTCGTCTACGCTATGTTTATCAATTGTAACAGGCAATTAGCTTCCAACTGTTCGTACATGACCAACTTGTGCAAGTCTTTGTTGTAAGAACGATAATTCAAATTGTTTTTTCCTGCAGAAAATTATACTAAGAAATAAAATAAGATAAAAATCTTATTTGAATAATTATCCAAATAAAAGCACATAACTTTGTACGACTTGGAATGACGCGAATTTAAGAGCCTCTTAATAATGCGATAATCTATCATTTATTTCCTATTAAATATTCATTGTTCTTAATACCGACAAAGCCAGTTTGCTACTTGAGATAATCACTTAGTTACCAAACCAATATATTTATATACCTTATTATGAAGAATATTAATTGCAAAATATGGTGTTGTTCATAATATGTCATTGAACGATATTACGCACGTAGACTGATCATGGAATTATACTATACCTGTACTATCACCTATTGATCTACCAAGAAACTTAATTACACACTACAATAGTATAATTCTTATCTGGTGGAAAGTTCCATCATACGCAGAATTTTTGGCATTATAATGACCCCCAATTGCACGTTCATTTCGATTTTCTAGACGTATCTTCCTCATAAAAGATAGTAAAAATGTCCCTCCTCAAAAAAAAAGAGCTCCATAAACTGCATTAATACTTTATCTGTTTTAGCGAAGAGAAAAAGAAAGGATAGAGGAAATTGATCAACAGACTGTGAATTTTGAAGCGTTTATGAGAAAACTTGCAGTTTCTAATAAAATATTCAATGTAAAGTATTTGTTACAATATTCCGATAGGATGAGGAAAAACTGAATCTGTATAATTATTCATAGCTTATTGACCAATCATACGACGAGTTCATTCAGGATATTAGAGGTAACTCGAGGTGTAGTAAATGTGAGAATTTATTAAGAACGGTATATCTGGTGTACGACATATATGCACATGTTAAATTAATTAAATAAATATAAAAATCATGCGAAATCCTAAATGAAACGTTAGCCAGCCAACTGTGTCATTAAAAGCATCTTCTTCTTTCTTTTTTCAATTATTTTATCCTTGTATTTTATTCCTTTCGCGTAACGACTTCTATGAATATGAACGTGTCATGATATCTGATATAATTTATAACTTTGGTTAAGAAAAATATATATATCTATTTTGAACAGACGCATGACCCAACGCTAATTTCCTCGAACTTGTATCAGAAAAATAAAACGAAATTTGTTGACACGTACCGCCACACAATTCAGTCTAAAGATATATAGATCGCTATCTTTAACATTCATTTCATAACACACATGCCAAACTTCGAAACCTAACCAAAGAGTCCCCTGACGATTAACTGGAAATGTTCAAATAAAAGTGTGGAAGTTGTTGTGTATGTCTTAAAAATATGATCGCATTTTTCTGATAAATTATTTAGAATTTCATTATACAAGTGGAAGTCCAAGTAACAACTACGTATCGCTAGACTTCAAAGTTCTATGCTTCTATTAAAATTTAAAGTAATTAGAATTAACTATAAATAGATTAAGAAAGATATTACATATAAAACATCTAAAGCATATTATTTGTTATAATATGTAGTAGGTGGAATGGATCTCTGTTTGAGTTCCATTTCCTTAATTGTGGCTGTAACAATAAAAGTTTGCACACAATCTGCAGTCTGTATGTCACATAATTTGCGAGCAATAAAAACATCATAGTTTTAAATCTAAAATAAACTTCTGAAATTGTCCTTCAAACATATATGCAGCTAATGGCCGGGAACCCTTTTTGTAATATTAAACGCTCTCTTCAACAATAATTTTCTATATTTCAAACTTTACACTTGGACTTGATTCGAACGCTTTTGTACAACTTCCTCTCAGAAGAATAAAACATTGGCGACACTCCGCATCGTTATGTGTCCCAAAATATACATATTCTTCTCTTTGAACGTTAGCGAATAGCGAAGCGGAGAAGACAATTTACATATTAAATCTTCTATGGTGATACATATGTATATTATATATGTATGCAAAATAGGACCCATTTTCATTCGTTCGAAAGTAATGATTCTTAGTATAAAAATAGATCGTTAAAACTAAAGGAGACTACATGATTTAATACATAGGATGTTAAATATTCAATCCTTCCAGCCTAAGAGCTCGGTTCTTGAAAATTAAATTCAACAGTTCCGAAAGACTCTTGGCAGAAAAAATTAAATTACATACTTTTCTGTCAATGCTCTAAATGAATCAACATTCAATGTACGATTTTACATAATTGTAAACTTGCACAAGCCTCCAGTGACGTCATATCGAGGGGCCAAGCGTCAGAAGATTGTGATCTGTTTTATTCATTTCCACAGCCCCTTACGAAGATACGTTTATATTTAATTAGATTAAATAAAGACTGAATAAAGGCACTCTTAGACCGTGTAACAAAATTGCATAGAGACAGAATGAAATCTCGTCGTACGCTAGACACTTGTTATGCAATACATTGATTCTTAAAACTCTTGGAGTTGAAAGATCCTCTATAATAAACTGATAAGTGTACTGTTTATGAAATAACTAATCGTTATTTCTAGACTACAGATATTTATGCAGATTCATACTTTTATGAATATAATTAATAATTAATAGAACCTATATATAGAAAAATCTACATAATAAATTTGGATATTTTATACATCTTCGCCATGCATTATTGCCCTCAAATTTCTCATAAGTGTATAAATATCCGCAGTCTAGATGCTTGCATAATACAGAAGTGAAATCCCAGCACATATCTGTATTTAACAACTCCGATTTAACAATCAAAAATGTCAGTTCCGCATATGGATCTACTCCTAAGTTGCTTAAATAGAAAGAAAAATAACAAACGATACTTATGAAAATGCTCATAAATCGCGCTGTGAAAGAAATTGGATGCCTCGAAATATAGCACAGCCATATTTTTTATTTGTTATTTAGGCAACGAACGGAGATATCAAAAGTTATTCGATTCTCTGTTTAGTTATCTAAAAATATGATCTCTATCGTGTATCATTGCCTTTAGCGATATATTCAAATGTACATAAACCATCTCGAGAATCGTTGAAAATTTTTCGTAACGGTTCATAGAAAGGGTTAAGTATACTTATATACTCTACACGTTTCTCTTTACCTGTCACGATAGGGTACAAATGTATCAAGGCGACGATCATGACGGGTGTAGTCTGGTGTAAAAAATTCATATTAAAAGTGTGTGTCTAATTTTCAAATGTAAAATGTACGTCGTGTAAAAATCTATATCTCCATAGATAGTAGAACGCTGTTCAAATATTAAAATTAAATAAGAAACGAAACAGAGCTATGTACAAAGGTGCATATACAGATCTTAATCTAGTTTATCAGAGACCAACGGGAACCTGACTATCCGCAATTGTCGACCAAAATCGCACACTACGCTATCTCTTAACGCTAACATTTGTTTTACGAAAATACAACTATCTGTGTGACCTAGTCTCACTTCACGCACAGGCTCTCCCGTCCTCACGTCCCAAACTACTAGTGATCCCTGAAATCGTACAAATTGCAAACACGTCTCATATTTTCATGAACCTTACCCACACGATATTTACGTGACAAGGGTTGCTACGAAAGCGGCTAAACTAATAAAAATTTCATCTCATTAGAATAGAATATATGCACATACCTGACTGCTGGTTATGAGTAAATGATGTGTTAACATGACTAACTGTAAACTGTACGCTGATCTGTGTGCTGGAAGAGCATGTAGTAGGTGTCCCTGAAATCGTTCCCATACGCATAACTTCTCATCAGTGCCAATGCTTATCACGTACGACACGGAACACGTAATAGCGGCTATAGCACCATCGTGAGCTTGTATACTGTACATACACGTTCCTACGAACAAAAAATAAAAACATGAGTTTGTTATAAAAAGTTATGATTTGTTATCTAGGATATAATATAAGTACCAGTTAAGAGATCCCAGACACACAAAAGGCCATCTTGAGACCCACTGCCGGACGTCATAGGGCTCACCCTGTCAATGAATAGACAGGATATGGGGCCACAATGACCATGGAGGGTATACAATGGCAACTGGTCCTCCAGCCTGAAATTGAATTTGAAATTAAATAAGCGTAACTAGTGGACGTTTCAGAGAAATCATGAAAGAAAGATACATACCTATATACTTTAAGAGTGTGATCCTGACTACCAGTTAAAACTCGACCACCCTCGCTGTCAAGCACCGTTATTGCTTGCTGGTGTGCCTTATGAGAGCTAATTTTCATGCAGCGAAGGTCTTCTTCGGATTGCATGATGTTATTTATATCCATAGGTGAGCCAGCACTTCCTGTTCTGACATGAGCTAAAAAAAAGTAACAGTGCAAAGAGCAGTGTATTTAAATAGTAACAAATGAACTTACTTCTTCTATAGGAGGTGAATCCCCAGTCAATTTGTTGACCTTCACTATAACTTTCTAATTGTAGAAAGTCAATGGAACCGTTTAATTTAGCTGCCACTACTCTACTGCCGATGAATTTTACGACGGATATTCCGAGCCCTGATCCGTCATCGAACAAACACTAAAGTATTTCATTTATTTTTATTTTTGTTATTTTCTAAAATATTAATATTGATATTGATATTGATTTTTTATAATATTCACCTTAAATTTACCTGTAGTACCTTCCCAAAACTCTAAACTGCCGTTTGCACAACCCACAACTATAAGGTTCTCTTGATAGTCCATACACCAAATAGGGGACACTGCATGCGAGATTTGCATAGTTTTATCTATATTCACAAAAGTCACATTGTCCACTACACCGGGCGAGTTTAACTGTACACTAGGAATGCACAATTGTTCTAAACTCCCTGAATTCTGCAGCTCGTCTATAGACCTATTATGTTCCTCAAAGAGATGTTTATATTGGTCACCAAAATCGAATCCTTGCTCGCGATATTGCTGTGCTTGGAATTGTTTCATCGATGTAAACTTGATATTTATCGCTGATTTGAAGTCTGGAAGATCGTAAGCGTTGTCCAAACTTTTACGATTATTTTTCTTCTTCTCCAAGTTGAATTCATTGATTTGATAATCATAGTCCAGCGTGTTTCCCATTGAATGCCTTTTTCTATTATCATTTTGCCCTCTGTGCATATTATATAATCCAGGAGAGGATTTTCTGTACTGGGCAGTCGATGCTGGCCAGTAATACGATGCAAACGAATTAGTGTTCTCCATTTCCCCTCTCGAAGGTGGCGAGCCACTTTCGTAATCCGACATTAACTCATCCACGTCCGCCGTTGTGTGGTTCAAGTTTTTATTAGGACTACTAAAGAACTGTTTTCTGTCTATGTGAATTAACTGTTCACCCGATGTTGCATCCCACACTTTGATGTGTCCAGCTAAACAGGTACTGGCTATGGTGTTGCCGTCTGTAGCGATGCATTCTACTTCTTGAGCGTGACCTTCAAGAACTAGGGGTAATGCCTCCAAAACCAATTGTGTTGCCGAATCGTGTGCCTTTTCTGTCTGATACCAACTTGCTCGCCATTCGGCGTAATTTCTCGAGCAAATACATCTATAAAGGACAACCATTGTATAGGCGACGACAATAATACTAATGAGACATAGCACTGTCGCTAAAAATATTTCCATCGGACTGGAAGGAATGAAAGGAGCATCCGCGTTAAATCCTCGACTTTCTGACCTTGTTGGTAATTCCATATCTGTAATAAATTTTTAATTGAATGGTTGTGTCGTTAATTGTATTGATAATTTTTTTATGTTATGTATACTTACCTGAAAAATCTAACGGGTCGAAGGCGACAGTCGCAAAACTCTGCCATTGAAAATGCTGCACATCATTTGGATTACTGATTTGTTTCACTAATTGCGGACTGACAGCATGAGATAGTTTCATAGTAGGTAATACAATTATACGTCCACCGGCGGCAGAGATGTTGTACATTGAAAGAATCGAAGACCAGTGATAAAGCGATAAACGACTCCAAGGTGGGAATTCCACTGGTTTTAATTTATTCAGTTCATCGGTAATATTATTTGTTAAATCACCCTAATGTATAAAAAAACGCGGTAAATTAAAATTTATGCTCTAGAAATTCCACACGTTTAGCGTTTAAAATAAAATAAACAGATGGTCTCTAAATTACCTGTTTGTTCAAATGATCTGGAGCAATGGTTTCAGAAGCAATTGATACTGATTTCATGGTATTTAATTCGACGTAATTGCTTGAGGACTGGGACCTGTCTACTGTGTATCCATCAATATCTGATTCTGGTTTTAATGTTTCACTTAGATGTATAACATGTTCAACAATGCCAGAATTGTAAATGATCATGCTGATCCAGACAACCATCCATACCATAAAGGCACGCTGAAATATTCGAGTTCTTGCCCAGAAATGTACTAGACGTAAACGTTTTGGAATTTTGCCAAATGTATGAGTGTTTTGTGTATTTGGAGCTATGACATTCGTCGGGCCACTAGATAAACCATTTAATCTCGGATGAGATTTTGACCGGAAAATATTTGGTTTTCTATTCGTTATGGTCGTCGTAAATTGCTTACGCGTAGTTGGTATGTTGGGCAAGTGAAATTTCGACGTTTCATTAGACAACTCAGTCCGTCGGATATCGATAGCGAGGATTGTTGAAAAGAACATTATTTGCAGGAAGAAATCATTGACTAATCCCACAATGGCAAATATACAAAATTCTTGTATGGCTGGCACAAAAGTAAACAATCCAATTGTTAGGATTGTTACTTCTGTAAGCAAATTTTTGGTAATGGACCAACCCTCTTTGGAAAGGGCTTGAGCAACGCGTATTTTCACATCCAAATGTGCTGGAGTACTCACTACACTTTTGGTTAGTACCAACACATTTTCTAGCCCAACGATAATCACCAAATAGGGGAACACTTCTTTTCCACTTAAACTCAATGTTAAGCCAAAAAAAAAGCAAATACCCACAGTCATAGATAAAGAACCTATCACTGTTACTGTTGCACTAAAAGCTATTCCAATTTTTGATTTCACTAACTCTATTTTACGCACAGAGAAATAAACATAGAAAAACAAAGCAAAAAATGTCATCATCAGGGGGAAGAAGTCACTATAGTTAAATTCACCAGGATAAAGAATATGTAATGTTTCATCCATTGGAATGTAAGTAGCATTATCATTTTGCGTTTGATGAAGATGATAGTAACTTTTCAACCTATGTTGTAATCCTTTTATAAACCTGAAAATAAAATCAACCAAGTAATATGAAAAATAATTGTCAACTAATTATACTTATCAATTAATTACTTACTCAGGGTCATAGTCCTTTAAGTAAATAGTTACTGCATATTGTAAAATCCTTTGTCTAAGTCGAATTGGATATCTTTTAATTCCAGTTTCTTTTAAATTCATTCCAAACATTACTTCGGCTAAACTAATTTTACCTTTTTGTAGATTCTGTAAAACATAATTTTATAATTAAAGCAAATCTTTTTGGATATTTTATTATTTCTAGACTTTATTCAATCCATTATTGTCATACCTGGTACGAATATATAGTATTTATAAGATTTGTATCTTGTGCATACAGTTCAATACTTCGTTGCCATAGATTTGCAGGTGAAAGAACCAAACAATTGTATTCTGGCAAAACTTCCGACTTTTTGCCATTTCTTTTTTTAACTGCCTCAATATGTAAGCAGACTTGACCTAGTGTCTTTAGTCTAGAAGAAATAATAATAACAATAAAGACAGCACAACTCAAAGAGTCAATTAAAAGCAAACAACTTACGTTTTTGGATGCTGATAATTCTGTATGATTTCTAAAAGATTAAAAACTTCATACAGTGGACCTCTAAAAGCATCCATCAGTGTTAACTCCTCTGTCCATGGTATAACTCCAACCCTTAATACCACTTGTTGCACATAAAACACAGAGTTCTCTGTATTGTTTTCAGGTACAATAGTATGGTTAATTATTGTCCTTGGCACATTGCCAGGCATTGGTAAATTAACCAAAGGAGAGCTATAGAAAAAAAAAATGGCAATTATTTTTTAATTCCTGTTATTTGTTGTAGGATACAAATGAAGCAGTATTACTAACCAGCATAGCAATATAATTGAGATTGCCAATGAAATGATTGCAATGGGATGAGACGAACAAAACAGGCCATGGGCATAATATAGCCCTGCCACCCTATCTGGTAAACTACGAAACATTTCACTTTAAGGCTGCCTCACTAACATGTCTTACATCATGTAGATATACGTATTATTAGCATATGACCTGAGAACATTTGAAAAAAAAGATATGATAGGTACAGTAGTGCATAATATGCATGCACAAGAAAAGACATTCATAATAATATTTGCTAAAAAGAAATTCACAATAAACTAAATACAGTAGAGACCATAGATTTATTGGAGCATAAGAAAGGACATTCATAATACTTGTTAAAAGGAAATTCGCAATAATTTAAATACAATGTATCATGGACTTATTGAAGCACAAGAAAGGATATTCATAATAATATAGAGATATAATTATAATCGCAATAATTTGAATATATCTAATCAAATATACGTATATGTAAACATTTACAGGGAATGATTTCAAAAAAGAAAAGAAAACGTCCAACGTATTTTTCTTCATGTTATCAACGACATTACGCAATTGACGTATTATTCAATTCACATTTTTAGAGGAACGAAAGGTTCAATGATGCACAGCGTGCAAGGTTGCGACGAGCAAATACGTTTTCGTCCAACCAAATCCATGACGCAATAAGCGGCACGAATAAAACGATGATTGGACACGACGAGAAAACAAGTCGACGTTGCACATCACTTACGTATGCGTACCACACTAATTATATCATTTCTCTCAGATCGGTCTCTTCATTTCAATTTACATTGTCGGACGAATAATCGACACAGTAACAAGTGAAAACAAGACTCTTTTTCCACACAAAATAAATCCACTATAAAATGTACATTATCACTCTTTTAGCACCATACTAAAGAAGATTCTTCAAGTTGCAATCCACGCAAATAATTTATACGCATGAAAAAAAACACTACTGGTGCGATGAAAAATATTCTTTATCATACTTTATTTTCAGTAAAATCGAACAGATAATCCAGCAGGAAGTGTAGTTTTATGCAGATACAGATACGAGCTCGAACGACTTTGAGGTTAGGTTCGCTCGTCGTGGTTGCACGTATATGTGTAGATGATAGTCGGAATTGATCTTGTAACGCGAAACGCGACGTAAAATGCGCAAGAATCAGTCACACGTGCTTTGAATCGTGCGTCATTTCTCGAATAAAGGAGAGTAGAGGCGAGTACGAGCACGACGATGTTCGAGAAACGACTTCGTAAACGAGATGAGTGTAACCAGAGAACCCGAACACGGCCGGCGTAAATTTCCTGAGTGCACTGGCCGGTTTCAATTTAACCCGCAACGACACTGCACAGAGTGGTAATTTATTTTTAAACGATCCGGTCGAGCCTCCGACTGGCGACCAATCGCAGGTGCATTAATGTTATGCAGCCCAGCTGAGCCCCTCTCGCGCCTTTTGCCACGCACGTGACAAAAAATTTGATAAATCTGTGGAATGAGACCGTCGACAAACTGAACCAATTCTCTTGGCTTCACGTTCGCTTTTCTCCACCCTTTTCAACCTATCAAGGACAACGTTGCGTCAAGGCAGCGTTTCATTTGCAATTTATCTAATCAATTTTCATTATCGGATTCTATTTTTCTTTTTTGATACTGTGTCCTAGGACCTAATTTAGTATTTTTTCATCACTACTTTTTTCATCATTATTTTTTTCATCACTATCTTTTCCACCTCGATCTAACAATTTTATAAAGTTTAAAAAAATTGAAGTATTTATAACATTATGAAAAAGTTTTGTGAACATATAATTTTGAAATGATATCGTCAATAAGCAATTCTCGCATTTCAAATATTATTATTAATATTAATAGATTGAGTAGATTAACATTTTGCATTATACTTGTTTATTAGTGCATACGACAGAAAATGTATTAATTCTCCGGTTAGGCATAACGTGAAAAAGAATGAATAATGTTCTGGTTTTATTACTATTCTGAATACTATTTTTACATTGAGTGATTTATGTGGTAGCTGTGTATATGTTCAACATATAATACGAATTAAAACAGTGATATTTGAATCTATAGAACAATAAAATGATTTATTTAATTAAACGATAATTGTGTAGATTATTAGTATATTAAAAATAACTTACAAAACATACTTGTCTATTCTTTAAACTTCCAAGTATAGATTAGGCTAGATATATTTCTATACTTTATTATGAATTTTATTCATATTATTATACATTCTGTGATATACATTTTGTAACCAAAAGTACGTAAATTAAATTGTATTGTGTCTATAATGTTTTATTATACAAATTTTCATATAAAATAAATAAAGGGTAATGTATAAAAGGAGAATAGTATGATATATAGTACCTATTTCGAATTTAAATTCTATTTAGAGAAGAGAACGCAAGTGGCGCTAGTAGTTTCCGCGTTTTCCGCGTCGGTCGGTTTGAATTCGCGTTTTGTTGCACGAAATTGTGAAAATTATATAGAAAAGTGATATCAATTACCATAAATATTTCTCAAAGAGTGATTAAAAGGTATGCTATTGTATAAAATGTTATAATTTCGCAAACAGTATCGATAATTTATTTCGTTTCAATGTTTGTTACTTCGTATAAGAACATTACTGATGCTTTGCACGTTCAATTTATTTTCCACATCTGACGCTGTAAATTCGCCTGTTCTAGGTTTAATTCAATTACTGGAGCAATATAACAGGAATAAATCTAAGTGGAGTGAAGTAGGAAAGAAGTAGGAAGAGTAAAGCAGCCGTTAATTTAACAAAATGGAAAGCATTGTCGTAGGACCAAGTAATTGGTGAGTCTAATTGAATTTTTTTTATGCGCGAGTAGAACTGTATGCGTGCGCAGTAATGGAGATATTATAACGTTGGAATATTTCTAAAATAATGAAGCTATATAAATATGTATAATATCCAAATATTTAAAAAGAATTTTTATTTCAGTATGTATTTTTTGATACGTACTTAATACCTCAATTATAAAAAGAAAGATTGTTGCACCAATAGAAACCTTTCCGTCAATTACAAAAGGTCATTCAGACATATTTGTTTTTTTATTATGTTTATTCTACGTTGTCTTGGTAATACTTTATAGTTAATCACGATCATGAAATTCGGTACTTAACACTAGCTTTTGATGCAAGTTAATTTTTTTTAGATAGAATAAAAAATAGAGAAATGGAAAAAATAAGATTTCAATCAATGCAAAAAAATTAATCATTTGTCAGGATTGCGCAAGAAGAATGTTGTACTTGAATCTTTGATCTTGAATCTTAATCCAAATGCTAGTTTAAACTTGTATATTTTTTTGGAAAGTTATAAAAATATTGAAAGATATAAATTCTTATGGTTAAGTAAAATTCAATTTTTTCTCTGGACTAAAGTTACCTTTATCATTTAAATTTGATCATTAATTATGTTTATTATTTTATTTTGATCTTGCAATTCCAAAATGACAATACAGTTGCAACAATTTTTTAAAATAAGAAATACACGTAATTCTTTAATTCTTTAAATAAATGGTTTTCGTAGTTTTTAAATTAATAAAAAAACAAAATTTTAATTACGTTTAATACATTATTAAAAAAGGAAAAGGTTACAAATAATTAAGAAACACCATCGCATTCAGCACGGAATAATCGCATTTTAAAGTGATTTGCTCTTTGAACAAGAATACGCTGGATCAAGCTGTACAGAATATTCTGGACACTCGACGCTTTAACTTGACGCTCAGTGCAAGTAAAGGAATGGATCCTCACCGCAGATCTTTTAAAAATAAAAATTCCCCGATAGTCATGCAAACTATATTACATTCGTAAAATAACCCAAATATTTGATTTTGCTTTTCGTCTTCAGTAGAAAAATGATTGAAAGGAAAGTTTCTATCTTTCAACAATAAGTGCCAGATCCAGCTTTCATGTAAAGAGCCGAATTTTTTAGAAAATTGCCGATTATTATTGGTCTTTCTTTCTTTCTTTCAAAAGATAAAATTGTTCCTTTTCCTGGATAATTCGAAATTTGTCAAAATTTGTTAGGATTTTAGTATAAATAAAAATTCTAATTTTTACAAAATTCGATTAATTCAATTTTAATTTTATTTATTATTTATTTAATTTCGCGGTATTAAAATTTCTAAACGAGTATTATATTTTAAACGATTCCTTCTCCTAATAAAAAATTCCCCAAAGATTCTAACTGAATTCCAGAAATTCTCACTGACCTTGAAACAAATTATAGCCTCAAGATAGATTTCTAGCTTTATCCGAGAATTTTCGAATCGCTTTAAACTAATATGAAGTTTTCTCAATTTTGAACCAATCGGGTCAAAAGTTACGCGACGAACACGTGCTGCACAGTATTGAGCCAGACTGCTCAGCCTAAGGAGCTTTGAGCTTTTTGGACAGCCTTCCGACTGTGATCATCTAATTTCGCAGCCGCTTAGTTATTTTTGCGAGCTCATCCACCCAATATCGTCACTTAAAACAGAAATACAACAGACCGCGTGTATTCTATGCTATTCTACAACTATATTCTTCTATTTAGAACATTTATGTATAATTTTGTATAATTTTCATGTAAAAGTTTAGATATTTAGAACTATGTCCTTCTATTTTGTCAACATTTTTAAAACAATTTATAATAGGATATTTTGTCTCTTAATAGTTCAGGTTTTACATGATTTCTAGATAGAGAAGACTGAACATTTTTAAGTTGCACTTAACTCTAGAAGTTTAGAAGATTCTTTCAGATCTAGACTAAGTCTGGACTCTTTCAGTTCTAAGGCTTTTACTGTTTTCTCAATTTTAGATTCTCCAAATATATCTTAAATGAAATTTTTCATTTCAACGTTTCAGAATCATTTCACAATCATTTCTTATTTATTATTTAATATATCAGGAAGAAAATTGTAAGAGACTTGCCTTTCCTCTTTTTCTTTTTACCTCTTAGTTATTAGGATTCTATAGAGGTAAATAAGTTTTTTAATACTGTTTCAATTCTAGATTTCACAAAGATGCTCTAGATGAAACTTCCCACTGAAAGAGCCTCCAATGATCTTCCACTCTTGAGTTCTTTGTTCTCTGCCTGAGAAGATTTATTATTATCACCTAGACAGTGTCTAGACACAGAACAAGTGTATCAAAGCATTTTCTTCAAAGAGACCCTCAAAATTGTTTTACTTTTACATTCTAAGAAGCTCTTTACTGCATCTGTATTATGAAATTTGTGATTATGGATTCTCCTTTGTCCCCTACTTACTAGAGAGAGGGGTGGGGTGAGGAGGATGATCACTATTATCATCAAAATACTTTACAGTTATGCTTATGACATAGTTCCTGATGCTGATAGATTCAGCTAACAAACAATTTTGGATATTTGCTGTTATTAACAATAATGGAAAATTTCTGATTGCGAGAGTCTTCATGGGCATAAGTTTGAAGCGTGAAGGTTATCTGCTACTCTTTATGACTGACAGATATGAATTTCGTGTCACGCATGTACCTCATGACTTGGCTCATCTATAGCCGCTCTAAATTTTTGGACACTGACTTCTGTGTCCCCTCTTTAGAATAAATTATTCTTCCTAGTTGAATGCTGGAATATTCCATCTTAACAAATCTTATTTCAGAATTTCTTTTATAATAAGAATAAAAAAGCCACAGTGTGTTACAACTTGTTTCTCCCTACCACAGTATTCTCTCTATCAAAATAATGTAATTTACTAATTACGCAATCGTGATAAAATCGTATACATGTTCATTTCAATGTGGTAATAAAGTAATTAAAGTTCTATGCTTCTCAGGCTTGTCTTTTAACCCATATTATATCACATTGTTGAACTTGCATACAAAATCATCATAATTAGCTTCGATATGCATGACTGACCTTCTTCAACATTTGTTAACAAATCTTTTACATTATCTCTTCACTATCTATTTCATTAAATAAAATCCATGATTCACTTGTACTTCATTCAAAGCCAAGATGATTTCTCGCTACTGATATTCCATGCATTCCTGAAAAATTAAAATTTCGCTATTAATCTATCTCCGCAAAATGTTTACTTCTCATTTGTCTATCTTCAGAAAAGTCGAAACATGTTTGCGAATTGATTACATTTGAGGCCTTCACGGTAAAAATAGATCATGGCATATCTTTTCTGAACGTGAATTTATTATTTTAATTTATTCCAACAAGTTGCATGAATTGTAACAAAAATATTGAAATGCGTGTTTTCTAAATGGTATCAGTTATCGTATAGAATATATATTTATAGATATAACGTTGCTATAACAATATATATAATTATATATATATATATATATATATAACATATTATTCAACATATACGTTAGCTAGGGAATTATTCGTTTCACCGAATGTTAGAATCGAATTTCCCTCTAAATGCCACTTTATAGCTTCAAATTATATATTTTATTATATAGTACTATCTCAACTATTATTATATTTAAGTTACAATATTATAAATTTAATAATCGTTCTCATGCCCCATTAAGGGTAGAAAGATTTGATGCTTTGTAGAAACCGTGCAATCAGTATGAGCAAGTCCATTTACTGAATTTGTTCGAGGTGCAGTCTGATCTTCGAGCAACATTCTTGCTTTTCAATATTCATATTGACGTACATCCACGTAATATTTACCGTGAATATTTATGAGAAACCGCGGCATGGAATCAATTATATGAACTTACCGATGCAAAGCAGCGCCTTCTTTTTTATCTGCTTTCCTCATGTTATAAATTGCCATGAACTACGGGTGAACAATTTTATGTATGTTCGATTATACAGTGCATAATATTGCACGAAAATCTGCCTTTTTTATACACGCCGGTTCTTTGCATCTGACTGTTTTTTGTGCTCGATGTACAATGTTTTCATTTCTTAGAAACGAGTTTCCTCCATGTTAAATCACGTCAGAATATTTCCGTGTTTCCATTTCCTGATTCCTGCCATGTTTACTCATTTCATTCTTTTTCTAGACTAATATTTTGTATCGCTTATATCGAAGATCTTCTGCTGAAAGGCCGATGATTTAGATACCGTATTCTGACTCGACAATTTTCTTGAAAAATTTTCGATTTTTTGAAAACTCAAGATTTTGTTAGATTAGTAAAATCTGAAAATTTTCTAACGAAGAGATCGTTTACAATATATATATATATATATCTGAGAAATTTCGAGATATTTTTTATGACAAATAAAGTCTGCAAATGTTCTAGGAAAAGAATTATTTGA
Source organism: Bombus affinis (assembly GCF_024516045.1). NCBI lineage: Eukaryota > Metazoa > Arthropoda > Insecta > Hymenoptera > Apidae > Bombus > Bombus affinis. The sequence goes on from NC_066359.1 coordinate 6,366,470, forward strand.
GATATAATCAAAATTTGCAAATATTCCAACATGCTTGTTTCAAATAAATTCTGAGAATTTCCATTCAAATATTACTTAGTGTATAATTTCCGTTCCGAAATTTCACGATCGTTTATTTTTTTCAAATTGGATAATTTCGAAATTTATAATTTCTTTTCGAAAGGTGAATGTCATAGTGTGTTTGAAACGTGGAAGAGACGTGGAATAAAATGTACGCGATCCCAGAATCATTGTATAAAGCAGACGACGAAATTCTCGATTCTGAATTTTAATATCCGTTGAGGTCATACTTGTTAATTATTATTTATGTAATTCCTTTTTGTTGATACACGTTCCGGGTGAGTGGTTGGAAACGAGGAGAATTATGGAAATACGATGAAATAATGTTTCACTTACGCACGAATTGTCGTCGATGTAATTATCGAATAATATTATATAAAGATTAAGAATATATTCTATACCATGTATCGACGATAATTTTTACCACGCAATCGCATTTTTGTTCAATGTTTAATGCCTCGTCAACTCTCCAATTGCACGATTTTATTATTAGATCATTCAAAATATTAAACTAAAAGACAGAAATAAAAATTTCTCCTTTGCAGAAGAATTATTCGAAATCTTCTATTAACGATAGTAAAATGAAAGAAGAAGAGATACTAATTTATTCTAGCGAAAGGTATAAGAATTAAAGTTTCCTTTTCGTAATAGGATTATTCCAAAACCAAGTAGTTACTAGCAATCATTTATTAATTGAAACACTTGTTGATTCCTGATGCTAATAAAACGATAATAAGAAAATTAGAACATTCTGTCAAAGGTCAAAATTAAGTTTCTTTTCTACAGCAGATTTACTTCCTGCTTCTTTTTTATTTATCTGACCCATGTATTTTAACACTAATGACACAAAACAAGAAAAAAAAGACGTTAGAATGTTTTATCAAATGCGGAAATAAACATCTCTTGAAAATAGAATTATACGCTAACGACCATATTCACTAACGACCAACCTACAAGAAATAAAAAATTATCGTATTTCAAACACATTTAAGTGATTCAAAATCCGGCTACTTCGTATCAATTCTCATAATTCTCAAGGCAATCTCGAACTACGTAATCCATCATTAGAAAATTTCCTTGACATCTAACCTTTGCTGCACAACAGTATGGAATTATTGGACACTGGGTATAGCTGGGTCTGCTATCTATTCAACGCAAGACGAAAGCATGTTTTCATCGCTGGCGAGCGTTTGAAGTCGGATTAACTCCGCATTGTTAGCCGGTATCCATCTCGACCATTCCATTATCCCGCTGATTGACGTACCTAATTGCATCAATTGCGTAACAAATGGAAATTGGGCTGCTGTGAAATGGTCAATGCCGCGTGCTGGAGGCGAGCGTCTGCGCCAATACACGCAGCGCGAAAACACGCCTCAAAAACACTTCCTTCGTTTATTTTTGGTGCTTTAGGAGAAAATAAGAAATTGGTTATGGAGGTTAGATTTGCGTTACGAACCAAGGACCACCGGCTGCACTCTGGCGGTCGATTTGACAAATTACAGTAAATAACCTGTTATGGTGACGTTGACCCACGAGTGACAGATTGGGAGGTGCTATCACCGATACACATCATATTATTATGTATATGAATGGATGCCATGGGAGGTGATCGAGAGACGATTTCGATACAACGACGAATGATGAGTTAATTGAGGATTAGGTTTTTTAGTGTCAGGCTAACGTTTCTGGTACCGAAATTTTCTTTTAATAGGAGTACGATGGGTCCACGGGAGACAGGGGGAACGTCCATTTTAACAAAAATCCTGAGAATGTGGAGTTTAATGTTTCTTCGTATGCTCGTACGTATGCTCTTTATCTTATATGTTAATTACGTCGCGTTAATTGAAATATAAATTTTCCACCTGTATGACGTATTTCTAGTTCTGTACGGTTCAATGTATTATACTGTTACGAAGTTATAGGTAAATTTACGCAGAATAAACCGAAGAATAAAATGTTTCGCTCTGTGTAATGTCTACGAGAAAATATAAAGTTGTGAAATTATGTATTGAGTAATAAATGTTCGTTTTCTGGGAAATATGATAAATATTTCTAACAAATATAATAACTTCATACGCGTATGTATGGGGTTAGGAAACTAATTCTTAATATGGTGTATGGTATTGTTCGATCTTAAATGTGGAAATTATAGTTTTGGACGGAAATTGAGATTTTCAAACTTCTAACATTCTAGATATTCTAAATAAATACAAGTTATCCTAAAGTTTCGAAAAATCTCATTTTTTTCGTTCAAACGATTGCGAGGTTCATCATGAGAGACGAATGAAGTGTTAACTGTAGGTTTCTAGGTACGAAGATAGTTTGAAAAAGAAATCCAGATGCCGAATAAAATAAACACGATAATAATAATAAACAATTATAAATAATAAATAAAATAAATAAATACCCTGCAATAAGAAAGACTCGAAAAAAAAAGATCATGAAAATAACGAATAAAATTCTTAATGCTTTTTTAGTATTTACTTATACAAAAAAGACGAAAATACTTAGGATACTCGAAGGATGTTTCGCAATCTATTAAGCGCGTCAAAATAACAAAGTAAATATTTTATTACGACACTAAAGAAATCAAGTTCGATGATATAAATTGATATGAAAAAATTGCAAACGTAAATGTGTATTATTGCTTAATAAGTAATCTAATCGGCCATTATCAACAATAATTCATCATCAGCACAAAATAATTAACAAAACTGATGAATTCATAATTATGAATCTATCTAATTAGAATATACAATTTCCAAGAATTCTCCACATTATAGCACTGTATTGCAATCATGCAACTTCGATTGATATTGATTGATGATAAAATGAATTTTTTCACCGCTTTTACCCAATGATCCGATTTGTTGATTTTAGATTTCACAGAAGTTTTTGGTATAACTTCGCTTCAATCCGCTATCTAATCTCTTAAAATGTTATTTGATCGTCGATAATGGTTAATTCAGGCGAAATGAGTTTATACACAATGGAAAATAGCACGAACATCGATTCCTTCGATCGATAAGGCGAAATTAATTCATTGCCATAGTTTCTCCATACTAAACGTTATCACGAAAGAAAGAATTTAACGCGACAATTAAATAAAAGAAATATTCCTACCATATTAAAATTCCTTTCATACGAACAAAATTTTCCCTTACAATTTTTACCAATTTCGAACTTAGTACACTGATCTTTCTCAAGAAACGCGCACCTAAGTGATTGCGGATTTTGTCAATAGATGGTAACGATAAAATCCGTAATCACTTAGTTGCCAACCCAATACATACGCAGATAATTTCCGAGAATACCGGTTAGCTATCAATTTTTCTTTCAAATGTTTAGAACAAGTTTTACGACGTTCAAAAAGTTTAACAATCGTTTATTACGTTTGTCTAACACGTTGAGAAATCGCTATGTAAATGATTTTTTCCTACAAATATTTCCTTTGCCTGAGAAGAATATTAAATTATTCAGGTTAAATACATTGCAATAATCGCAGGACTGTAATAGAAACGATCTCTGTCTAATTATAAATTGTCACAACTATTTTTTTATATATATAATGCAGTATATCTGACCATGACGTTCTTTTGCTATTGTTACGCGCAAGCAGACGCGAGTATTCGTCTTTCGCATAAGCACAGATGACGTACGTACGTACATCGGTATCTGTTTTGTGGCATAAGTTCGCAATTTTATTTCGCATCGTCGATAGACTCACGACTGATAACGTCAGCTTCTTTCGTCATGAAAACTTGAAGTTGAAATTGGTTTTCGCAGGTGGCGCCAGCTATCGACGCTTTGGTAATACCGTTGACTACTCGTCTCCGGTGTTATCTATTATACTAGTTTGTGATCGATTTCCGATAAATCATTGTCGACGTTGTTATTAAATCATAGACGAGGCACAGGATAGACGCGATAAGCAAAACTTTTGCGCATCCCGTGTCTTGCGGATTACAGGGTCCCCTTACCATTTTCGTTTCGTGTGCTACGTTATCGATTCGGTTATCGATACTAGTACCGACGAGGTGCATTAAACGACGAGGTTTGAATTAAAAATACGCAACCGAGGCTTGAAGATAACTACGCGGCTGAAAATTGAGATTTAGAAGCGAGGCTTGAAATTAAATCTTGAAATAAAGATTGAGCCCTTTGTAGTCGCCTGTAACCCCTGTCGTCTCTCTTCGTCCAAGAATGAGACTTAAAATTCAGTTAAACTATTGGGTCGACAACCAAGTGATTGCGGCTTTTGTCATTAGGTGGTAATGCTAAAATCCGCAATCATTTAGTTGCCAACATTACTAATAGACTACGACAAGAACTTTTCATGATCTAGACTGGACTGCATTGTGCGTGGTTCTCAGCTTGCTATCCTTTTCCGAAGATAGTTAATCGATTAACAAGAATATAATACAAAGATTAATCTTTGTGAAAAAATGGCAATTATCAGGTCTCAGAACGAGACCTATCCATGAATTAGTAACCGTTATACAGAAATCTCGACATCGAAGCTATTAGCAAGAATTCGGACGCTATTTGCTGATAATCGATAAATGAGAGATAAATATATGATAGATAAATGATAAATGGAGATAAATATTTCGCAAACTAAGCTGCCAAACATCTATCTGCCACACAGCGATTACATCGATCGTCGGTAATTCGGAACATTGTACGGTAATCCGCAACACTATTTGGCAACATTTGTATAGTTTGAAAGGAAGGAAATGAAACGAAGCTACTGACACTCTATGCATAATTCCGTGTCTAGCAAAGGGAAATTCGAATCGTTCTACTAAACTCTAACGTTCTATTTTTTGCCACGCTTCGTATCTTTCGAAACGTCAGAAAATGGTATACCTTAATATGACTCAGCTAAACTTCCTTTAAACACGAGATCGGAGAAAATGACCGGGATCAATTAGAGAACAAAATAAGATTCACGGCTTGTTCGAATTGTTCTATTCATTTTCTAATATTTACGCTAGTATTTCGAGATACTGATATTTGAAAACCGATACAAATTACCTGAACCCACCACGGCCAGGTGACCATCCCTGGATCCCATTATACAGGGTGTTTGGCTAGGTGTGAGGACATTTAAGGGGTGATTGTTGAAGCCGAAATAAATCGAAGATTAATCGAAGATTATCGATAATGAAAAATCGACTGAACTGTGCCTGCACGCGAGCAACCCGCCTTACACGGGTGAAAGGCGGTCAGCCTACGCAACGGGGCGTACAGTGATTCTCAAACCGAACGACAAAATGAGATGCAAAAGAAATGGTAGATTGAACTCATGGAAACATTTTTATTTATACTGTACTAAGTACTTATTAGTTACACTTGTAAATTATGTCCGAATCATATTACACTAATTTAATATACCATAGATGCATTGATACGAGTACCTAGTCAGGATCGCAGCCAATTAGCTCATATTACTTGCTATATAATTAATAATTGTATCAGTTATACAGTTAATTGCTTCTCTGTATAGTGATATAATTAGTAATTATATATCAAATAATACTGATTGCCCGGGTCTCACCACGAGGAGGTGCTGCGAGCGGAGACCCACCCTAACCGCGACCCATCCACCCTCCGTTTACGCAAAAAAGTGTGAAATTTATTTATCGTCAAATAAATGCTCCTTTTGCTGTGCGTTTGAACAACGTTCGAAACAAACAGCAAAAGGAGCTTTGAGATGAAAAACCGACGCGAAAACTAAACCTGACTAGGACTCGTGCATCTAAAAATCTAATATATACAATGCCATACATTTTATCACATACATTTTATCTACTTACATAGATCACAATCTCAAAGTAATCTATCTAATCATAAATCACAGCTACGTAAAAGTCTAAACATCTACGTAACCTGCCTACGTAATAATCTAAATGTAACAAAGGGAAAGGGAGGGGATAATGTCAGGAGTATGAGAGACCTTTTCGCGAGAGATTCGATAGCACAAAAGAGAGACTTTACGAGAACTCGATTATATAAAAGACTCCGAAAGAAATTCAATCTGCGAAAGATTAGTAAAATTCTATAAAATATGTATAATTATTGAAGATACTGCGTGATATTCAAACGTGTAATTGGAATGCATTTTATGTAAATTGGTAAATCTGAGACAAACTCGTTTGCTGGATTAGTACTTGGGAAAAAAGTTCAGACAGCTTTGAAATGAGAACATTTTATACGTGAAAAATAAAGTAATAATTGTCGATTAGATTAAATTGCTGTTGATAAATTTTTGGAAAAAAAGTAGGGAATCATATGTATTTTTTTTCTTTTTTTTTTTTTTTTTTTTTAGCGAAAAGTAGGAAATTTGAAAGCGAGCATTTTAGGAAATTGAGTTTCAAGTAATTGAATTGGATCTGAATTGAAAATTGAAAATCTGGTTTGAATAGAAAGATGAGAGTAAAACCGATTAATATAAAATCGCTTGCTTTTGCCTTTTAACTTTTACTGTCTGTTATTTTTGTCTGTTTTTCTTGTTGTTATTTTCTTCTTATTTATATTATTATTATATTGTTATTTATTGTTATATTATTCTTATTTACTACAGCTATTTCTTATGCAACATAACAAACCGAAAGATATGCACATAAATCATTTCGTGAAATTCGAATATTTATAAAATTATACATTACTGTCTAAAGATTGAAAATATCGCGGCCAAAAAGATCCTAAAAGTTATGGTTCTAAGAACGAACAATCACCAGCATTAATTCTAATAGCAATGAATTAAATTTTAAAAAATATTTCAAATCTTCGTAGCAACATTAAGATATTTCATTATAATACTTTGTTACGCATGAAATCGCTCACAATTTCATACATCTATATATATATATATGGATTAAGTATATATATGAAATATAATGAAAAAATATATATATATTACATTCATAATTACGTTCATGCTGACAAAGGAATATGTCTTGTAGCAGTATTTTCAGTAATAAACGTAATAATAAGGGGCGCGTTAGTCAGGGGCGCGTTAATCAGGGGCACGTTAGTCAGGGGCGCGTTAGTCAGGGGCGCGTTAATAAGGGACGCGTTAATAAGGGGCACGTTAGTCAGGGGCGCGTTAGTCAGGGGCGCGTTAGTTAGGGGCACGTTAGTCAGGGGCGCGTTAGTCAGGGGCGCGTTAATAAGGGGCGCGTTAATAAGGGGCACGTTAGACAGGGGCGCGTTAGTCAGGGGCGCGTTAGTCAGGGGCGCGTTAGTCAGGGGCGCGTTAGTCAGGGGCGCGTTAGTCAGGGGCGCGTTAATCAGGGGCGCGTTAGTCAGGGGCGCGTTAGTCAGGGGCGCGTTAATAGGAGGCACGTTAATAAGCGGCACGTTAGTCAGGGCCGCGTTAGTCAGGGGCACGTTAATAAGGGGCACGTTAGACAGGGGAGCGTTAGTCAGGGGCGCGTTAGTCAGGGGCGCGTTAGTCAGGGGCGCGTTAGTCAGGGGCACGTTAGTTAGGGGCGCATTAATAAGGGGCACGTTAGTCAGGGGCGCATTAATAAAGGAGACATTAAAGGGCGTATTAATAAGGGGGACATTAAGGGGCACTGAAAAAGAAACAGTGCAGTAGCCAGAAGGGCTACTAAAATGCGATCGCCTTCCACTCTATGTAAACCCGATCAACAAACCGCGAGTGGAAAGGAATATTCTTATTTCGCAACGCTAATTTACTACTAATATTTATGAAGCAGAAAGTTCTCAAAATCAAACGCAACGAGTGCTTCGTTTTATATCTGCAAATATCAATTAATCTACCATAAAAAAAAAAAATTCTGAAAATTCGCGAAATTTGATACGCAACGCTAATAAATATAAATCTACGCACTCGTATTTAAACAATACGCAACACTAATAGCGAGTGATCGCAATGCAACCATTTAGGAGGTTGCCGATCAACGATCACATTTGTACAGCTCTTGCAGCTGTATCGTGTGATCCAGGAACAGTGTCCGACAAATGCAGTCGGAGGGTTTGGGCATTTCATAAACGCAACTCTACTTAAGAAAACGCGATCATTTGATTATCGCAACGCTAACTCTTTCAAAGTGAATTACAATGAAAATTACTATTTACTATATGAGAAAGCTACTTTAAATATTCTGATATTGCTATTTGCAATACTATAAAATTAATTAAAAATCAACATTTTTATAATCCAATTTTAAATAATAGAAAACATGATAAATTCTGATACGTATAGTTCTCTAAGAAATTCTAAAAATTGATAATAAAAATTGCAAAAGACAATCGCGATATCGTAATTCGAAACTCTAAAGTAAACGCGATTATCATTTTATCGCGACTCTAATTCAAACCGTAATCATTTTCTCGCTAATTAAAAGCCGCGATGTTATTTCGCAACTCTAATTCGACCCGTAAATAATCTGTCGCCACACTAATAAGAAAATTCGCGATTTGCCCAATGGGACGATGGACCGATATACATCGGCCAAAAACTACTACTACTACTACTACTACTACTACAAATACTAAAAGCGAGCATAGTGACAAAGTAGTAACGATAATGACTTCCCATGCTCTGGATGACCCAGAGGATGGGGAGCCATTGGTAGTTACCCTCTTGAGTGGCAGTTTGCCGGGTCTCTTCGGCATATAGCCTCTTCTTTCTTCGAGCGCAATGCCCGCTGAAACTTAAATCTAAGCTCGAGACTTCTAAATCGCAAACAAAAAAAAAAACTTATAAAGGTGAAATAAAAATATAAACCGCGGAAGCTGATTGGAGTGCCCATGGACTGGCCAACGATCACAGCTGTGATCGTTGCCCACTCGCATGTGCGTGCTCGAGCAATGAACGTTCGTTTCGAGCCCATTCGCGACCGCGACCGCGAAATTCGAAAAATCGATAGGCAAAACCAGAGACGAGAGCATGCTCTACTCGTGCCAGTTTCACCGTCGATTTTTCAAATAAATTTCCAGAAACAGGTTGGTCACACGAAAACGCGCCTACCCGACCTGAGACTGTGCCAACCTGCCCGGCCCTACCTACTTAGAATTATAACAGACACACCAGAAAGTATACTACCTATCCTACCTAGCGCTAGATTTAAAAAATGGCAAAACGGGCACACCAACACACACACTCCACGGTTCTCACACAAACGCTCGGGCGCAAAGGTCCTACACTAGAGAGGACGTCCCGGGACGCCTCCGACACCCGAGCTTAACATATCATGCACACTCTAAGGTACGTACCTTTTTCCTGAAATCGACTGACGAAGGCTAGCGACCATTGCGTGAAACGTGATAAAACACGTGTGAGGGAATTATATTTTAAAAATGAATATATGTAAAGTTAGAACCATAATTGCAATTGATAGGAATATCAAGAGTGTGATTACACTTAATCGTGTGGATGATATCAGAAATTGTGACGTAATTGAATCAATATATGTCTCGACATTTTTAATACTTGAAGTTGTAAGGATTGGAAAAATGCGACGCAATTCCACGGCCTAACCACACACACACACATAATGTGGAAAATACGTCGTGCACGATACACTAACACATCGTCAGTCGCTGAGAAATTATTACATTACTTAATTCTAGATCATCGTGCCCAATGTCTTTCTCCCATTCAAGTAGCACCTGGGCACGTGAATGGGGTCCTGACAATGGGCACGGAAAGGGTTAAACCTGAAAATCCTGATCTAAAAAGACGATTAGTTTGTGTAATTTTTATTTAACGGGCTAACGTTCCTTGATTTTATATTTTACTACTTCGTTTCTAATTAAATCTACTTTATTAATTTAATAGTAACTAAGTAACTCTACTTTATTAATTTAATAAATTAGAACAAAATTTTAATATTGCAAAAAAGGTAGCGTTAATTGAAAAGGACAGAGACTCGATCAAATGGAACAATTGACTCCAAATATATTACTAAGAAAGAACTAATCTCAGGCGATCTCTTTATCAAAGCACATACTCGAAAATGCAAAAGCAATGTTCAAAATGATCGCTTTGATTCAAAGATCTACCTGTCGCGAAGTGTCCTCTTGCACGTAAAATTTCACACATTCTTGTACGGGAGAAAATGAATTTTAACTCGTATTTGAAATTCTATCCAAAGTGAAACAAACTAACGTGACTTAACATTATCACGAAAGAGAAAATCGTATCGTCATGATCATTCAGTTACAATTGCATCTTTCAAAGCAACGAAATCGGAGGGTATCCGATTTCTCCACTACAAAATGCTCAAACGAGATCGCTTCAGCGTCTCTTATTTTTAATAAAATTCATTGCTTAAAATCAAGATATATTCGTGAAGATATTTGCCATTTGCAAATATTCATACGGAATATTAACATACATATTTATAAATAACACGAATATATGTTTAACCTAACTATTAAGAAGCTAATTATTATAATTGCGATATGCAAGAAGACCTATCCTAAATTAATAAATTTTAACCAAGAGTGTTACTACTCACGGGTATTAAAAATACCCGCGGTCACTATGCTCGCAAACAATTCTACGTATACAACCAAGTCACCCGTGCCGATTCGGACCTTTCATCCTACGACATGATTGGGTGACCGGAGGAACAGAAACGCATGCGACTCACCGTTCGAAGCGGAGAAACAGAGGGCGTACCATGGCTATAGCGCCACTCCAGCGAATATCATTATGGAGATTAACATCAGACAGGAACCGTGGAAGGTCCAGTGGTGGACTAAATAAAACACAGAATAAAACGTGATGAGTGATTGGAGATTGTTGGAGAAAAGTTGGAGATAACGAGAAATGGAAGTTTATTAAATTTGTATCTTTGGTAATAATAAAGATTGAAATTCTAATAAACTTTGATCAGTATAAAAAATGAAACTCTAATATAAAAGTTAAAAATGTAAAAATGAAGAATCTAATGATTTGTGAAATATGTTAGTCATTTGTTTCATAATTTGGTATTAAGACTTTAACACTTATTTTATTTTAATGAAAGAATAACCTAAGAAGATTCTAACCTAACAAATTTTCAATCAAATTGTATCTCTTAAATGATAGTGATGAAAGAAAAATATACAGAATGGACATAATTGAAGTACGATATGCAAAAATACTTACATTCTTGGCTTTTCAGCCACTGTTAGAACATTCCCAAAGAAGATGAAGAAGTTGAAGCTGTGATGTGTCTATAACAAAACATAAGACATCATTAATATTGTTAATACATAATACAAACTTGGAACTTTAGCCATAATAAAGACTGAAATTTTAATAAACTCTAATGAGTAATGGAAATTGAAATTCTAATATAAAAGTTTGAAATCAAAAAATTGACAATTCAGTGATTTTTTATGCACATCAGAGACAGTTTTATTATACTTTAATGTTAAGACTTGAAAACTTTATTTCAATTAGAAAGGACATTTACAACTTTCTAAATTATCAATCATTTTTATTTTATAATCAACAATATTTCAAGCAAAATATAATACATAGAACAAATTGAAATACATTATATAAAACTACTTACATTTTTGAGCTCCTGGAGAGGCTTTATCCTCTTGAGGGAGGCACTGACTCTAATACCGAAAACGAATATTCAAAAAAATAAATGTATAAAAAAAGAAAAATAAAAGACTACGTTAACGCGACTGCTTAAATTATGATCGGCGAACAAGTACTCTAATATCGCGTAACAAATCTCTTTAATAGAATTTTATTACTTTCGCGAATAATTATTTGATCGAATTTAATCAAAATTATAGTGATTTTAAAATATTGAAAGGAAATTATCGCGTATCAAACACTGACTCTACAACCGCATTGCGCGCGGTTACAAATATTCCCTGAAAATAAAGCTGTTTAATGGCGGGTTGGGTGTGGGGGTGGGGTGGGCTGGAGGGTGGGACAGAAGCGAAACATCGTTTAGATAATTTTCTTTTTTTCCCTATCGAACGTTTATTTAGAAAATACTGCTATTTTTTACGCTGATGCAGCACATGTTATCGGTACAAAATCAGACGACTGAATGGCTCTTTGCACCTTAGTTTTGTTGGGCAACTTCCGAAGTGGTGGAGGAAGGGTAAGGATACACAAACAGGTGGTACAAATAGGCACACAATTAACGATTATACGCAGTTACACATTAACGATCTACAGACAAACAAATGTATATATCTACAACAACATTCATCTTCAACGTAACACTTGCATGAATCTATCCAAATTTTAAACAAAGCATGCATACATGCAATATCTACATCCTACATATCCAACGACGTGCAACGGTGCAGCGGTGTCCAGCGGTGTCCAGCGGTGTCCAACGTTGTCCAGCGGTGTCCAACGTTGTCCAGCGGTGTCCAGCGGTGTCCAACGGTGTCCAACGTTGTCCAACGTTGTCCAACGGTGTCCAACGTTGTCCAGCGGTGTCCAACGTTGTCCAGCGGTGTCCAACGTTGTCCAGCGGTGTCCAACGTTGTCCAGCGGTGTCCAACGTTGTCCAGCGGTGTCCAGCGGTGTCCAGCGGTGTCCAGCGGTGTCCAGCGGTGTCCAGCGGTGTCCAACGTTGTCCAGCGGTGTCCAACGTTGTCCAACGTTGTCCAGCGGTGTCCAACGGTGTCCCACGGTGTCCCACGTTGCAGTCCAGTCCAGATCATCCAAAATTCTTTTGGCGGCATTTGGAGATCCAAACCGGACTGGTGCGTAGTTCTTAGCTTGGCATCGTTTTCCAAAGATTAATCAACGGATTAATTTTTTGAAAAACGATGCCAATTACCAGGTCTCACCACGCGGAGGTGACTACGCAAGAGACCCGCCCATGAGTTATTTAATATTATGCATCGATCTCAACATAGAATTAATAGCTTAAATGTTATAAATTAATGACTTATATGTAATAAATTAATAGTTTAAATGTTAGAGATTAATGGCTTAAATGTATAAAATAACAGTTTAAATGTCGTAAATTAATAGCTTAAATGTTATAAATTAATGACTTATATGTAATAAATTAATAGTTTAAATGTTAGAGATTAATGGCTTAAATGTATAAAATAACAGTTTAAATGTCGTAAATTAATAGCTTAAATGTTATAAAATAACAGTTTAAATGTTATAAATTAATAGCTTAAATGTTATAAATTAATAGCTTAAATGTTACAAATTAATGGCTTATATGTAATAAATTAATAGTTTAAATGTTAGAAATTAATGGCTTAAATGTATAAAATAACAGTTTAAATGTCGTATATTAATAGCTTAAATGTTATAAAATAACAGTTTAAATGTTGTAAATTAATAGCTTAAATGTTATAAATTAATGGCTTATATGTTACAAATTAATAGCTTAAATGTTATAAATTAATAACTTAAGTGTTGTAAATTAATGGTTTAGACGTTATAAATTACTAGTTGCAATGTTATTATGTGATATTTTTTTTTATTTACCTTATGTTTAAGTTCCTCTTCGATGTTCACTCTCCGGAAGTTCAGGCACAAAAGAGCTCGCGCGAGACTTGTGTGTTCCTTATATAACTTGACAAGGTTGCCGGGATGTCAATCAAACGGTAACGATTTTTTGCCATAGCAAACGACGGTTTTTCTATTATAACAAAATCAAAGTGAACAATTTCTTAATTTTTATCATAAATTGGTGTCTTTAACGATTTAATACAATATACATTTTTATCATTTTAATAGTTTCTACAAACTAAGACTAAATTCGCACTTCTTTGATACTAGTTTTCAACTATAAATTAGTTTGAACAAAAAGGGGAAAAAAGCCTAACGGCAGTCGATGACGTTACTGTGAAATAAGTTAAGATATTCAATAATCAGACAGATAAAATTCATATTTTGCATTATATTATAATATCGATATTTTTTCATTTACTCGTGCACGTAACATGCACGTAAACAAAGTGTCGGACAGTTTATGACAAAAACAATTCTACTATAATATCCAAATATTGAAATTGACCAACGGTCAAGAATGATCAGCCTGATTATTTAAACCTGTCGCGCGACAAATACTTTATATCCTTACTATATATGATTTCTCGTTTATATAATAGCAGTTCACGTTCAGATAAAAGAATTCTCTATAGAATTCTATACAAGATAAACGAAACTAACGGTATCATCAAATAATAACATCAGAATCGAACGATTATTTCAATTTTTGTTCACTGCATTCAGCACTGTGCAACATTGCAACTTATACTTGTAGATCGTAAGAAACGCTCTGATACGTTTCGAAATTCATGTTTCACAACTATATTTATTTTATATAATTACAAAAAATTGCCCGATAAAATTATACGTAGGAGGTTCGATAAAACGTATAATTTTTTAACGATTCTTTTTCACGAAACTGTTATAACAAAGCATTATTATTTTAATAACAGTCGCATATGTATTTTATAAATTACCATTGTTTCCGTATTCGAAGCTTCCAATTCTGTTCTTTAAATTCTTCGAGTTTTTATATAGCGCGTAATAACAATTCCAAATATCCGGCCAATAATATACATTCCCAAGTGGACGTTGTAACAGCTGAAAATAACTTTGCGTTTGATCGATTTTAAGATCTTTTTTTACGTCGTCACTCGTATTATACGATACGTCCATGCGAGGATTGGTCATTTTCCAAAGAAACGGTCGATCACTATCGCCATCAAGAACCATGCGCCAGCAACAAGTGTCTGAAGAAGCCTTTCATCGCCTGCAGCGATACCAGCGTGGTCAGATCGCATTAGAATTACTTGAATCGGCCCCTCGCCGGACCTGGACGTGTAAATTGATCGTTCTCATCAAATTTCCTTTTAGGATCAACCGCCAGCGGCTTTTTCGTGATAGAATGGTTAATTCTTTTTATCGCCTTTGATACTATTTTATCAGCTCTTGGACACTATTCTCTCCTCCTATTATAGTGTTAGCATATTACATGCAGTTTTAGTCGCTTTTTACAATTTCCTCGAGATATATTATTGAGCAAATTATTATATTTATTAAGTTATTATACATATTATCGAATTGTTATAATTATACATATTATCGAACAAATTCTGCAATTACATTGTTATTATTATATTATTATGTATAATTATAGGTTATTTCATCTCTTCCCAAAACGTGTGAAATCTGAGGAAATTTTATTTTATATTTGCCGTTGCATTCTTTGTAGAATCGTATCCTTTCTGCTTATATTATATGTTCTAATTCATATAATATATATATTTGTGAGGTGATAGTACGTTAAATAATCACTCGATGCTTAGGCCAACAATATATTTATTAACAAGAGTCTTCTTTCGCGTCGCCTATCGCTTTCGGTTTCGCCAGTCAATCTCGCTGCCCGGTTACAACTCGACTTTATCGCTTCTTGGTCCGAACCTAACTGTCGATCGCGTTCGATTCTTTTCTTTTTGTCGCCCCTCAATATCCCCACTATCCACGCGTTTGTTAGACGTCCACGACCGTTGCCATGCAGCCTTCTTCTCGAACATTCGACGGAAGGACCGGTAGGATATTGATGACTCATTAGGCAGTTCGCTTCGGTGGTATATTGGCAATGTTGCCAAGTGTCGCTGCATATGTCTTATTAATATATATATATTTAATAAGAATAACGTTAGCATTTCATAAGCTTTGCGCGTAAGAAATTTCGCAAGCGACAGACAGAAATCAAAATGCACAACACGTAAAAGATATAAGCAGAACGATAGATTGTTACAACAAAGAATTAAAGGCAGGAAAAGAATTGAAATGTAGGAAATTTGAAAGGAGAAACTCGCGTCGTTATGAAATTTCTCTTTAATTCGACAATGAAATCTCTTGAATTATCAATTCGTGAACGTAATATTAAACAGGCGGAATTTAAAGCTTCTCAAACAGTCATTCGACAATTTATCTCACGAACCCTTTACACAGAAATCTCCTCAATTTTTCGATATAAAATACTTGCAAGTGATAGATAGGCAGATTATTTCTCCTTCTCGTTTCCCTTGGTATTTCCTGCAATTCGTACAAAAGTAACAGCTGTTTATTCAAACAAGACGGTGTAAGATCTGGCAAGACGGTGTCATATTTCCTAGAAATTTCCTCCACCATGTTCCCCCGCGGCTTACATAGAACCGAATTCACGAAACTCTTCAGCGAGAACTGTATCTTATTCGAGTTGCCACGCCTTTGAGGGTTTCGTTGCCGGATCGTTGTCGAGTTATCGTTATCTCTCGTTAAATTTCTCGCTGAACTTTTCTCCGCGGAACGCCTCTTCCGTGCAGAGACAGGTCGTCGAGGATTCCTTTTATCTCGAGGAAATTTCAGCTCGCGTGAACTTTTCGTCAAGACAAATTGTCTTCTTCGTTCTAGCTCTGTTTCGAGAAAAAAGTATCCACCAACGAAATAGCTAATTTTATGTTAACGTAGCCTCAACACTAGAACCATCAACATTTTAACGAAACCAATCAAAATGACTGGGGTTTTTAAAAAATATGTAATAATAAAGTATTTTTATATTCATTGACTTATTACTTTCTTACAGAAGCAATTCCATGTTATATACTACATTTTTGGTATTATTAATCCATCTGCGATTATAGTCCCTAAACGAAGGTTGGCATATTTATAAAATCGTAGAACCAGTGTGGTATTTTTAGTGTTAGCATCTAGCGATTGATCCGGAATTTTCCTGATAACTGATATCAGCATATTGAATGGTACGCAGTAAAAATTTGAAAAACGTGTGGCAAGTTGCAGAAAACGAGGAAACTGGTTAATTGGGGTTCGATAAACAGATTGCAGGACCCTTTTACACTTCGACAAGTATCAGTCGTTATATTATTCTTTTAGTTATAAAAATATAACACGAAGTAGGAATTTTAAAATAAAATTGTAGAACCAGTCAATTTCACTGGTGTGGTAGTTGTTTCGTTCATAGCTGTAACTTAATACCATAATATCTTACGTGTAACTTAATACCATCCTTATCGCACGATTTTTTAGCATCACCAGGCAAATGGTTGTTCTGTTCTAAGAAATTCTGCTCTACGACTGGCATTCTTCAATTCTACACTTCTACCACACATTTTCTTCGCATGTTCGCGATAGAAATACCTTTGTTCCAGCACATTGTATCTTATCTTTATTTTCGTTTCTGCAGATCGTTTCGTTTCGCGACTGAGTTCCCCATTTATTTCTATTGGGTTGGCAACTAAGTGACTGCGGATTGTGTCCATACAACCTAATGACAAAACCCGCAATCACTTAGTTGCCAAGCCAATATATCGTACGAAATACCAGGAACTCTGGATTTTCTAAAACATCGGATCGTTGCTGTCCACGTGCAGCTTCCCTTGTTCCCGCTCTGCATCCACTTGGTTCGAACAAGTTTGTAGAAGTTTGGTATACCGGTCGATTAGAAATTGAAATTTCAGTTGCATTTAAATTGGATCGTTCGATAAATTCTAACGAAAAGATAGCCGCGGTGAAATGGTGATTTATTCAATGGGTAGGAA
Organism: Bombus affinis; assembly: GCF_024516045.1. NCBI lineage: Eukaryota > Metazoa > Arthropoda > Insecta > Hymenoptera > Apidae > Bombus > Bombus affinis. Next base: position 6,384,059 of record NC_066359.1, read on the forward strand.
AGAAAAATAGCTGAGTATTCGTTTTATATTCAGAGGTGGCCATTTGTTTCCATAGTGTGCCATAACATTTTTCTCCGGCTTGGAAAACTTCGCGTTGCTACGCATTTTCCGCTGCATTAGGTATCGACGCGTTGCTCGTTCGCCAATACGTCTACACGTTACATAATAAATTGTCATATTGTGCAACAAATTGTCCGATATGTCATAACGAATAAATGTTGTCGTTTAATCATTATCGTCTGGCTAACATTCTATCGCTTGAAAATTCAATTGAGCGTTACATTGCTCTTTCTTTTATATCCGACACAATATAACGAGATACTTACGTGCACAGTGAGACACCCTTTATCGATTGAATAACGAAACAATATGGAAAATAATAATATACGTAATGAGGACGTAGAATAAAATACGACAGTGCTGTTTCCAACGTTATGGAAGATCAATTGTTTATTAGAATAATATATTTAATATAATTGCAACGATTTAAAAATAACAATTAATTTCAATCCGAGTCTCTTCCTCATCTTTTTAACTCTTTTTAACGAAAGTGTAATAAATAGTTATGGTGGTTTTGACAAGAGCAATGAACGATTTATTCGAAATAATTAAATTATTAAGAATATATAGAATCGAGTTGCTGATTAAATTCTCGTACGATTTTTAATTACTTTAACAGCTGACATTTTTAAAAGAAATAAAAATTCAGAAACTTGAAGAACGCGTCAATTTTCTTACGTTTCGAGTAGTTAGCAACATTAAGAGTTGATCATTTTCATCGTACCAGTAATTCTATCTATACTTGTATTATGATTATTGCAATATGCTGTGAGTGTAGAAAAGAAAAACGAAGAACGCTGTCGAGTTGCTCGTTAACGATTACCCTGTTTTACGCGGATCCGTGCCACGTATCCGAAGAAAACACAGATGCAATTTGATTCTAACGAAATCATCCAGGTGAGGCATGCGCGTTGTAACCGCGTCGTAGCACGGGGGTTGGTTCGTTTCAACCCTCAGTCTGGCGCCGCGTGCGAGCGCGAGTGGATCTTGGCGCTCCCTCGCTCGAAAACGCTGTCATCCTCTCGGTTCGACGTCGCTCGAAGCGATGACTCACGACACAACCGATATTTACTGTTCAAATTCCGATGACCCAACCTGAAACAGCCCCTCAAACGTTATCAAACTCTCTCAAACTCGATTTCGATTATTGCCTATAATTTCTCTTGGAAAAGAAGATGAACATTTTCAGCGAGAAACCGTGGTCCCTGTTCCAAGAAACTCGAAAGTCTCTTAGAACAGTGCGGAAATCGTGGCTGCACAGTGCAAATCGTCGATCATCGGATGATCGATCGTGACTCGGTGAATCTATCGCGAGAAACATGCGACAGACAAACGTGGCAGTTAATTTTGGATCGGTAGAAGCCTAGTGGAACGTAGTGGTGCGAACACGTGACGGAAATGACGGTAGCCGCGTTGCAATCCCGGCTCCTGTCCGGATGACGTGACTGGGCCGGGATCTGTACAGCTCGTTGCCCTTGATGGCCGTGAATTCTCATCTAAGATGAGTATCCTATGCCGCTGGTACGCGCTCGTCCTGCTCACGTGCACGCTTTGGACTGGGCTGGCCGGCTACGCTGACCAAGAGGCTCAGATCGAGAGGCCCAAGGAACTGCTGCGGCACCAGCAGAACCATCGGCCTTCCTTCATCGAACGAAAGCTGGTCGACAAACTGGAGATGCACGAAAGCGTGACGGAGCCTTCAATGGAGCTAGAAGATGAGGAGGACACGCTACTGGACGAGGATGACAATCAGCAGGAGCCTGAGGATCGGTTGGTCTCCTTTAGATCTAAATTGGAAACTAACATAGAAAGACCAGCCACCCAAATCAGACACGGTAGATCCAGAAGTCATTTCGTGAGACAGGTGAAGCTAGATGATACCGAGTCCTCGTACGTGTTTAGTGGATCCAGTAGAAGAGCTGAGCAGATGGACAATGAATCTCAAAGTGAGGATATTTCGATTTCAGACCGGTCTAGGAGCAAGAGTGAAAGCTCTAACACGATCTCAGGCCAAGATCTGAGATCGTCGGGCACGATCGACGAACGATCTACAGCAGAATTGGACAAGCTGCTCACCAGACTATCGGAAGCTGGGTCTGACAAAAGAAAAGAAGGGAAAGTGCGCCATAGAAACGATTCTTTATACAAGTGGAAGAAAACGTTGAGCAGAAACAAGTTTAAAATCTTTAAAATTTCTAACAGAACTGCCGGCAATGGGACCGAAAGCTATGGAAACATCGTGCATGGAATATCGTTTGGTGACAGGAAAGACCTGGACGACGAGGACATCGTTCTATCAGGCGATGTTTACGACTATGGCATGATCGGAGACAGGAACAATTCGGAAAATGTAGATTACGAGGAGTATGAGAAGAGCGGAGACCAAGGAAAGTCGAGCAAGGAACCTGTCCACGTGGACATCGTCACGAGGTTCCTTCGTATCATCGAGAATCAGCATATTCTCGGTGAGAACTGCACCGCTGGGACAGATTTAAACCTGGGCGAGGGAATCGTGGACCAATATGCTCAGGAAAGGTTCAAATTGGAAGCTAATCTCGCGGTGAACAGGGCCAACATGCTGACCAGACTGTGGAAATACGCGCCAGACGTAATGCTCTCCTCGGAGTACCTGTTACACGCCAGCGTCTTGTCGATGGTCGAGTTTGACGAGGATATATTCGCCGCTGGGAATTGCTATGACAAGCTGCAGTATGGAGACCACTGGCTTTACTGTCCCTTTGCTCATCGACTTCAGGACCAAGATGGAATTCTGGTGAAGGACCTGGCGATCGAGTACAAGTATCTGAGCAACAGCAGCGAGTGGTTTTACATCGCCAGGAAAAACGCCGAGCGCGTGATCGCGAATAACGATCAATTCAGTCGCGGTGAGTGACCTGAAATTCATTTGGTTCTTTAAGCCGGATCAGATCTTTCTCTATCTTTGCGATATTTGTCGAGATTCTGTATTATTATCAGCTGTGAATGGTTTGAACCATTATCCGCAATTTTGTTGAATAGATGAAGAGTAGAAGTCTAAGAATAGTCGACTGTCTTTCTTACTGTGCTTCTTGCTGTTCTTGGCTAGCAATTTTTAAATACACTTGGATAGAAAACGAAGAGTATCGAGTAAAATAGGAAAAATTCATTTATCTGATAAAGTTATTCAGACATCTTTTTTACTAATTACAGTGACATATTAATAGGTAGGCGTAATTACATTTCATTGGACAAGAATTACCATAAATATATGGCAATGACATGGTTGTTCGTGGTAGGGCTTTAAAGAAAATTTGCTTCCTTGCTCGATGCTTCTGTGAGATCACATCACTGAGGCTTTGCCGATCAAAGGTAAAAGGCAACTAAAAGTTCCTAAAATCTAGAATTTCTTGGAAGCTTTAGTCTGCAATGGTCACTCTACGAAGAATGCCCATTCTGTGGCAGACACAGAGCAGTCGATTTCCCTTGGTCCACGACACAGTATCAATAGAATGTTTAAATAAAACCACTCATCCAGGTACCTGTTGTCTTCTCCTCCTAGTTTGAAAAGCCAAACAAGAAATCCCAGTTGTTGAAGTTTTACGTTTCCTTGCAGCTCCCAGTATTTATTATACCATAAAACAAAAAACCTTTGCTGCTTGTTAATTGGACCAGTTTTTAGATGTTCGTATTTGATTTAGAATTTCATGTTTGAATATCTACAGGATATTCTACAGGAATTTTGTGAACTATGATAGCTGCTTATCTGACCAAGATTTTGCTATAATATAAATAATATTAGTAACACCAATTATTGGAAATGGTTTTCTCTAGTAACGCTCCCAATCAGCTGATTTATCGAAGAACAGAAGAATCTGAGATTTTCTACAAGTCTACTTTTCTTCGTTGTTGGATAGATGTGCTTCTAAATCACGATCCATTAATGTGACACTATAATACATCGCACAGGAAATATATGGTGTGAGCGTGATACAGCTATGGTTCGTGACAGGAAAGACGGCAGAAGGTGGTGAAACAACATAAGACAATGGATGACGCACTTTTAGATGACCAATAACGGAAACACACGTGTTGTACCTTTAACATCGTACTAGGGAAAGGTAATTTATTACGCTATAAACCAACTAGACATCTGCCCAAATGCGAACAGTAAACGAATCCAAATATTAGGTTGGCAACTAAGTGATTGCGGATTTTGTCTTTACAACCTGATGACAAAATCCGCAATCACTTAATTGCCAAGCCAATAGATAGTCGGTAGTGCAGGAACCAAATTATGGCGTGACATAAAGTTCGTGTTATGGTATAGCATAGGATTCAAATTATGGCGTAGTGCAAAGTCCAAGTTATGGTACAGCGTAGAGCTCAAATTACAGTCTAATATAGGGCTCAGATAACAGACGAAATGTAGCGAAGCGTGGAGTTCAAACGTCGTCAAACATTCTGAACATTTCTTTCTTATTGTAAATTTTTTCAAATGGGTCAATATTTCGTTAAAAAATATAGAAACTTTGTCGAATGGCAGAACTGTGAGTTAAACATTGGGATGGTTGTCGTAACGATGACAGAGACATCTGACGGAACTTATCGCACAGTTTTTTCGTTTTCTACAACTTAATTTCGCACCTAGGGAAACCATTGCCTGTCGCGGATATTGGAAACGTCGACTCGCCGGAACGAAGCAAAGAATTCTGACCCAGATTTTAATGGAAGGCCGGTCCTCAGATTACTTCCGCTTCCCGTATGGACTACTTCATTGTCTGTCGAAATTGAATGATCGAACGGCAAAGAGGGAAAGAAATATACGCGATGGTGATTCCTTTTTGTTCGATGGTCTTTCTACTACGATATCCGGCCCTTGCGAAAAATCTGATCGCCTCTTCGAGCAGGCACAAAGTTTCCTGGATTCCTTCTAACTTCGTTTTTACGATTGTTACCCTCGGTTTATCCATCTTAGATCACGAAGAACGATCGTTAGCAATTTTTTGTTTCCACAATCTATGCAATCGAAGACACTGTAACATCTTTCGAAGCTTAGAGGTTAGGTTACGCGTAATCTCGGATTCTAGATAACTTCATTTTTATGATCGTTGGTCTCGGTTCCTCTGTGTACAAAATTCCTCGCTTTTCTATTTTTATCATTTACGCAATCAAAAATTTTGCGGTGGTCTTTCAAATTTTGCTGATCACGTTAATTAACAGATTTTGTGCCATACGTGTTTCAGGATGTTCACGAATTTTTTTAATTACCTCTGACTTATAATAAATCCATCCAATCATATTTGACAGCGAGGACTTCACTATGGTATAGTATGCTGTACGAATTTACTAACATTATTCGTGTTTAAACTGTTATTAATAACCTTATTAATAATTAATAATAATTAATAAAATGAAGTAAAGTCATATATATTAAATATGTATACCAATAATTATCAATATATATTTACCAAATTAAATTACATTTACTAAATTTAAAAAAGAGGTTGAGAACTTTCAAAGATAAAAATATAACCTATCCGATATAATGTGTCATTCCAGACACAGGAAAAATGAGAAGCGTTCACGACCGGCGTTGAAATCAAGGCATGAAACTTGTTATAAGCTTGTCGCAACGTTGTAGACATTATATCGGCCCGACGAATTAACGGTTAAATGTTTAATTGCATCGTCTGCTGGCGTGCTAATTGCACGCGTATCGTTGCCGTATTAGCCGCAACTTTTCCACCTTCTCGGTTTAATAATCGGTTTTTCGCATCGCGTGCACATATAACGTCGTTAAAATTGCCGGATATACGGCTTGGGTCTCGTTCACTCATACTAAGACATTTATTATAAACGAAATTATATATTGAACCATATATTAATAACTGTATATTATTGAAAATATAATTTATAATTGTTGAGAAGCTTTACAGCAATATAGCGTTCGTTACACGTATAAACAATGTTCATATTTAGACGAACATTTGAAAAAATAATATGATATAAAATTGAAATTGAAATATAATATGAAAATGATATTGAGGAAAATGATAGAAGCAGTATATAGAGAAATAATAATGTTTGTTTCGATTGACTGCATAATTTAGTTTCAGCATTCCTTTGTTACAGAAAATACTTAATAATATACAATATTGCGTTATTTATTGATTATCACGATCCACCGTCTGAAACATCAAGGAATGTAAATAAATTGCTGAAAATCAGTGTACTTACATAGAGCTAAATTAAAAATGCTCTGCTTGGAAATACCATGCAGATGCTTTTCAGGTCAAGCATTATTCACCAAGGTTTAAGGACAGCTTCCTTTTCACATAGAATTCAAATTCATAAGACTATCGTTCATTTTATAAAACTCTCGGATTTCTGCGAGTGCTAGAGTATCTAAACGTCAAAGCTGCTCTAGTATTAAGCCGGGCATCAGCTCGAGAACTAAGTTAGCTTATATTATAGCACACTAGCTTCAAAAATATTTGCTTCCACGCATATATACGGAACCGTTTTCACTGAAAGCGAAGCTATACTAGTGGAAATGGTAGCCTATAAATATATCGTTGCAAATATTTTCAAACCTGCCACAGCATAGCACAACGTAACCTAACTTTCCGACAAATCTTCAGCTTTCATTTCGTATCACCAGACAATGAGCAAAAGCTAGACCGAACTACACTAAGATCTAGCTTCTAGCGCGGACGATTCCCTAAAAATATATTGCAGGAAATATTTTTAAACCTACCACAGCATAGCACGACATAACCTAACTTTCCGATAAATCCTCAGCTTTCAGGTATTACCAGGCAATTAGCAAAAGCTAAGTTGAGCTATATTAGGATCTGGCTTCTAGCGCGGATGATTCCTTAGAAATATATTGCAGCAAATATTTTTAAACCTACCACAGCATAGCACAACATAACCTAACTTTCCGATAAATCCCCAGCTTTCGTGTCGTACCACCAGGCAATTAACAAAAGTTAAGTTGAACTATACTAGGATCTAGCTTTTAGCGGAGACGGTTGCCTAGAAATATATGGCAGTAAATATTTTTAAGCTTACAATAGCACGGCACAACATAGCCTAGCTCCCCGGTAGATCTCCAGCTTTCATCGTATAATCCTTTGGTCACAAGTATCTGACATGAACAACGGCGTCCATCTTGTGGTTAGTTTGCGGTCAACTAGCGGTCACTTCTTCTAAAATCGTTTCTGACTGCTGTGGACATGTCCTGGCTTCTGGCTTTCAAGTAGTTCCGTGGACAGTGTCCCCCATCCACGTGGATCAATAGTTGGGAAATAATCTGTTATCCTAAGGACTTCCTGGGGTACACTCTACGGTGATGAAATTGGAAGTTGGAAAAACTTTCACATTTGGGGAGAACAATCCTGTCACGGGGAAGATTGCTGGGATAATACCTAACGATAAAGGAAATCGAGTTTTCCAGAAGAGGAGGGCACACGGGGATAAAAAAACGATATGAGGATATGAAAAAAGAAATTTGTAGTTATAAGGAGAACGATGCAAGGATTTAGGAAGAAAGGAATTTCACTGATAAAGGGAACAAACGTATATAATAGTAAAAACAGAAACGTTGTAGCGATAAGAGGAGCGATGTAAAGACTTCAGAAAGGAATTTTAACTCTCTGACAATAAAAAAAAAATAAATGGCGATACATACAACCAAAAAGAAGTGAGAAGAAAAGGAGAACCGAAAAAGAATTTCAGTGACGAGAAGAATTTGCAACAAGGAATACTCAGCAATAAAGAGGTTAACGCACACATACACGCAAAAAGAGGAATTCAAGAAATACAGGGAACCATTGTAACACCCTATAGATAAAAAAAGTCGTGCACATTATAGAACATAACCTTCATCGTGTGATCGTTAAAAATAATCTAGATTTGCATTGTCGAAAAACAAAGTCGCTGTCCAGTGCCTGACCAATAATCTCGATAATTTTCTTGAAATATTCACGACTTAATATACTTAGTATACTTAGACTTTAATACATTATATCGCATTTGGTTGACTTTATCAATTTTTCAAATAGGAAAAAGTTAACTAGATTGTAATTTATAGTATCGATATGTTGGTAATACCTGACGTCTCGATGATAGCTGTTAAGGACTAAACTCGATTTAATTCTAGGGAAATTTTTATCCGAAGAGATTTTTACACCTGTTTACATTAAAATCGATTTTACTCTCTCTCTTCAACGAAATTGCTTACGATTTACTGCTGGACGTATATTCAACGTTTCCGTGGCGTGCTAGCTGCAATTTCGAGATTCGTACTTAACATATTGTAACCGAACGGCCTCGTTTCCCGGAAAACTGGTAATGGCCGTGGAATGAAAAGCGAGTCGTTATACCAAGGAAATGGAATACATTTGTAACACAGGCTCGCATTCTGGATCGTATTTCCTCCATCTGTCAGAAATTCCTCGAGTATCCAAATTTTTGTCATTCTTTTAAAGAATTCTCCTCTTACAGCGGTTTCAGGTTATGTTTTATTAAGACGGATTGTCTTTTACAAATTTTTGAAGTGTTCAAACATGCTGTTTTAAGGTATCTTTGACTTAAACCTAGTTTATATAGAGTTTGCCTTGGCAATTACTGGCATATTTAAATCAATATCAATTTCGTGAGTCAAATTTGTTTTAGGTTATATTAGGTTTTATTACGACAAACTGTCTTTCATCTATTTGGCAAAAATTTTGCAATATATATGCATATATACATGTAAGTTATAACATTCCTTTAAGCAGTTTTTCATTCAAAGTTTTAGTACAACAAATTATAATTTCCTTAATCCAAACTAAATCCGATTCGATTTAACTTAAATTGCGTTTGAATCCATTATGATTTCACCTATTTTTTTCCTATTTTCTTCGTGGTATCAGAGTATCTCTCTTACAATAATCGATAACAACATTAAAAGTTACGCTTAAATTCACAACTATTTGCCCTAATATTCCCTTTATCCCTTCTTTTTACGTAGCTAAGCCTGTAAGATTTCCAAACCCTTGAACGCCAGTATACCAAAGATCTTAACGTATCCTGACCTACCAACTTCAAGAAATCATTATCGGAAACAATACACGGTGTTCAGGTTTCTGATGTGCCAAATATAATTTTGGCATCGCTGAAGTTTCTAATCTTTGGGGAAGACCCTGGTTTGCAGCTTAACGATACCATAGGAACGTTCTCGGCCTAAGGGTTAACTTCAGCAAAGAACCGAATCTAACCTCAACGAATCATCGGACAAGTAAGACCACGCGATGTACGTGACAAGGAACGCGTTAAGCTGGATTCTTCCGAACAATTCCAGCAAGAACGTTATCCTTTTGCGTCGTCACGCAAAGCAAACGGAAACAGCCGGGTCAGGTAAACAGCGGTTTGCTCGTTTGCCGAGCGCCCTCTGCTTCCTGTTTTCTCTCTTGTCCCCATACGGTGCAGTACTCGACTTATGGCCTCGAGGAGAACCAGACGTGCTTTCTGTTCTTTCTCTCTGTCGTCATTGTTGGACGTTTCGCCGTTGTACACGGGAGAACGAATTCGTGTTTGTTGCCTGGTGTTTGTCGAAACGACGACGTTTGCCCAACTCGAACTCGTTTCATCATGGAGTCTCGCTGCGAAGCTGTTGGCTGGAACTTCAGATTGATGTTGCGTGCAAGCAAGTTCCGTTCAACGAGAAACGTTCTCCCAGAAGAAGCTTTCCCTATATGGAAATTCGATTTGATGTCAGGGGAACGGCTCCTTCCCAAGTTTCGGTCAACGGGATTAGATCTTTTTGCGCGTCTTGTGGAATGGAAGGTACTGGGAAGATTTTGCAGGAAATTTAAGGCCTTGACCAGGTTATATATTGCAACAATCGAATAACAGTGCTTATGGAAATGAAAGGGAAACATTCTGTGAACTTCTTGCAATATCGTGGCAAAGAGTTTTTCGTTCTTCGCCAGAGTGGAGTGAACAGTAGGATCGGATTAAGTTTCACGGATCACGACTATAGTTGGACTTAGCAACGAAACGGTTAATTACCGTCGCTATCATCGACCCGCATCGTCGATACGGTATCGCGTATCACAGTCAGTACGAAACGACTGCCACTTGCGTTTCCACAGTCTCGTGTCCTCGTCAAATATCCAAATTTCTCCTTGTGCCGTTGAATCATTTGCCGTGATACGGTGATGCACCAAAGTATTCCAATGTTTATCAGAAAATCTTGCTACGAATATATTAGCCGCGTTATACGAAAGTTTTTGAGATTTCGTTGCCACCGCTTGAAGTTTCCCAAACGAGAGCCCAGCTTATTCTCCGCTACAGAACTATCGAACGTATCGTTCAAGCGACACTGTCGAACGCATCGATTAAGCGTTTTGGAGGAGCGCGTCGCGAAATATGATACGTCTCACGTTACGTCGCCCTTGAAATCGTTCAGATTCTACCCGAGACGTTTGTCAACATCGCGGGAAAAAAAAACAAGCGAGACATATCAGGCGACGAAGTTACAACAGTTTGGTGAACTGTCCATCTAAAAATGTTATAAAAACGTTCGAGTAATTTCGCGAGTAGATGTATGCTACTATCGTTTCGCAATACTCTAGAATGTGCGGTACTGTTATTACCTTCAGGAATAACAATATTCGCGGTTTCGCCTGGTGTTGGGATACGTTGGCGAGTCGCTGTAATTTCCTCGGTCTACGTGGTTGAATAAAACGAGGCAGTGCCACGGAATCGATTGGGGTTAGCTTTTTCGATTGGACATATTAAACAGGCCGGTTTAATGCGGTTAAACGGCGATACAATGGTTCGTTTAAACTCTTCAAACCCTCGATCCACTCGAGCTGCTCCGCTTTCGACACTTCTGACGTTACGGTTGGTTCGAAGCCGATATTACGCGGTCTACCGCTTTCCCCTACTTGCCAACTAATTGCTAATACATTCATTGAAAGTGCCTGCTCTAGCTCATTTCTCTATATACTTTCTGCTTCTAAACTCTCGGTGGTGAATAGCGAGCAGCAAACAATCGGCGAAACATTTCACGAAAATTGCTTTTGCTGGAACGTGTAGCCTCTTGGAACGCGTATAACGGCATTCTATGGAACATGCGCTGCGAAACTAGCGGCTACCCTGCCCTATTTCCATTGTTTTAATTCTCAGTCGGTACGGTCGGGTCGCGTGCACGAGTAATAAAAAACTTTCACACCGACGTACGCTTCGACGATTTCGGATTATCTGTTCGGCGAGAAGATTCTTTTACCGGTAACAAGAGTTGCTGTGTACTACGATGATCAAAGGGAAGTTGACGATTGCCACTCTATGAGTTTCCATAATCTTGTTACGTTGTATCTTTAATATCGGGTTGGCAACTAAGTGATTGCGGATTTTGTCATTAGCTGGCAATGACAAAATCCGCAATCACTTAGTTGCCAACCTAATATTTGGCGAGAAGAGAAACTGGACTTTGTCCTGGTAAACCAACATGTTCGAGATTTTTATGTAAACCAATTTAGTCGCCACGTTGAACAGGTCGGTGAATCGAGAAACAAAATGTAAGGACGACATTATTGCGAGCATTATTTTTGAAATTTATTAAAATGCAGACATTTTGAGTATAAAGTGGAGTCGACTAGCGTTGCTTCTGAGAAACTCTTATTACGTTGTCACGTATCTCATATCACAGCGTCTATCGCGTATTATGTTTTGTTCATCGTATTTTCCTGCAATATACTCGGTGTTTGAATTATTAGCGAATAATTAGTATTGCACGTCATATTGTTTAATATATGTGATATTCATTTCAGCATTACAAATTGTAAGCTATAAATGCGTTAATCCGAACGCGTGTATCGCCGAAACGACGAAGCATCGGTTTGAATTTCATCCGATGAAACGAAAATAAACAAGTTTCCGCGTGTTTATCGTGTCGCGTTTATTTTGCAGCTGGCGTGCTACTGGAGAAGAATTTTGTCGGATAAAAAAATAAGATCTGAGAAATGAAGCAAATGTCGATGGGACGCTAATGCATTAAACAAAAAAAAAAAAAAAAAAAATAAATAAAAAAGGAAAATCTGAGAAAATTGAGTCGTAGACTATTTTCCTACCGATATCTGCCGATTAGATTGGTTATTTATGCAACTTTCCAAGGCCAATAAAGCCAACATGGCGTAAAGAAAGGTTAGCGAAGCTTCGACCTTCTAAGCCATTGAATTTTCATCCCTTGAAAATATAATGCTGCCTTTTAGGCTATCTCTGTCCTATGGAACTTCTTGCGTTTGCATTTTACGAGAATACGAAGAAGATAATGGAAATCATAAGGAGAAATAAATACTTTTGTTATATTATTTCACGTGTGGATGTAAAAAGTTGGAAGGAATGTTGGGACACCCGATGAAAAACATAAATTTAGCATTTGCAGAAGATTATGTAAATCTGCAAGCCGATTCTCGTTGGTTCGTGAAAATTCGCAGCTGGTAATTTTTCGTTAAAGAATGGGCCAAGAGGAGAGCTGGAAAATTCCATGGACGTTTTAAGAGATATTACTGAAAATAATCCACGACAAACGAGAAGTATAATCCATGAAAGTATAATAATCCATTCTACCGTTATTCGTCGCTTGACTCGGACAGAAAAAACGAAGAAAGTTAACGAATGGCTTCTTCGCGCCAGTTAAACGATATACAGAAGCTTAGTCGTTTTGTTATTTCAAACAAAAATTAAAAAAAAAAAAAAAAAAAAACAAAAGGAAACTATCCAAAAAGTCGACTTAAACGAAACGTTCTATAAAACTGTTATCATTAACCGCGGAAGTTGATTCGATGTTTTCAGAGAGATTCGCCGATCTTTCATTTATCCGTTTTATTTCTCCTTATGAATCATTTTCAACTTATTCGAACGATGGGAAATCAAGTTCTTGTTCAATTTAAAGTTTTTTTCCGGATCCAAATTGTTTGACTTACATCTTTCGAATATAACTATGTAAGTAGGTTTTCAGAAATGATAAAAAAATGTTTCAGTTGAATATATAATATTAATCAGTTTCAAGGTATAAATTCAATGTCGATATTTAGTAATCGCTATATTTAATCACATGTAGCCTGTTAGCTAGAAAAATTTACCGGATGTTCAGCTGGACAAATTGTAAAGTACAAATCAAATAATAAAACAAAATTTACCCTGTCGCAGTTGTCTTCTTAACGTCGTGCGGTTTCTTCGACGACTAACGAACGTATAGAGAGAAACGGTAGGTGGAAGGGAAAGTAGGCGCGCGAGGCACGGTAGTACAGTGGGCAGCACTAGCTCCAGACTTACGCACCACACGTTACCTTAGATATTGGGATAGGGAGGCCGTTAGGAAATCTTATTTGCAAAGTTTCGCACGTCATAGACCTCTGGAGGCTGAGGGAAGAATATACGTTGCCTAACCCTTACTGACGAGTCCTCTAGCAAACCCTGGACCAAACATTCTCCTCGTCTTTCTTTCTTCCTTCTCTCTCGCTCCTACGTCGAACCCCAAATATTATTCAACATACGTCTTCCCTTTCTACACGAATTTTAGGTGACTCACGCAGTCGTTGAAAGACTCGTGCGCGCACGTCTTTTGAAATTCTATTTATAACGCGGCTCACCTTCTTCCCAAGCGTTTCTATTGAGTTGGCAATTAAGTGATTGCGGATTTTGTCATTACCATCTAGTTGCCAACCCAATACATCGTCAGAGGGCTTCCATTCAGGACTTCCAGATGATTTCCTTGATTGTATACTAAGTGCCGCTATCACAGTCTGCGGCAATATCATTTTATTTGTATGTGTGACTTTTCGATCAATACGCGGGCTTATCTTTATGGTTGTATTGAATATGGGAGCAGAGGAGGCTTTTACTCGCTTCAGGGATTCCTGCAGAAACCTTGGTGCCACTTTCAGTTTGGGGAACAGGAAGAAGCGAGCAGAGGCCAAATCCGGGCAGTAGGCTGGGTCCCAGGGAACCCATCAACCAAGCGTGGAACAATGGTCGCGACCCAGGAGATGTCAGACACAAAGCGAGGGTCACGAAGTCGAAAGTGAAAAGTGAACGTGTTTTTTTTTTTTTATCCAAAGCGATTGTCACCGTGAAATGAAATAGTTGCACGATCGTCTTCGCTTGAAAGATAAATCCAAGGGGTCATGTGTCTGTGAACTAATTTCAATATTCTAAACCAATCTAATTAGACTAAATTGGCTACTGGAATACGCGTGCAGATGCAGACTTCTTCGTCGCAAGATTCTTCGCCGAGTTGCAAATTTTTTCGATAACGACGGATGACGCACACGTATGCGTCCTCAGGTGTCGAATTCGAGATGCTCGTGACGCACGCGTTGCGTCATTACTTACGAACACGTTAAATATATTGCTTCATTATTTTTGTATTTTTAAACGATCGAAGGGCAGAATTTCTATGAAAAATTCGCGTGTACATCAATGGTCCAGGAATATGTATATAAAAAACAAAAATATTGTCGAAAATATAATGATCGTACAATAGATTTTTATTTTGTCGTTTACGCGTTGACTATGAAGCACATTTTTATTAGTTTAGTGCACTACATTTTGTTTACACGGTCCTGTTTCTATGCGAGGTTGCAACATATGAAATAGTCGTATTTTATTTTGTAGTTCCCCGTATTTTATCCCGTTTTTTTCTAACGTATCAGATTTCACCGAGCCTTAAAAAATATACGTTTACACGATATTCCCTGTTTAGCTGGGAAGACTGAAATATCTGGAAAAATACGAACGATACGATAAAATATTTTGGACGAGAGTTGCGTGCTATCGAGGGGTTACAACATTCTGTGCTTTCGTTTATTTCATCTCGCGACGACTTTGAAACGTCCTGTAAATGTGACATTAAAATTTTGAAACTGATACCGCCAGCTTTTATTACGTATTCTTGTAGCTGATATTCGAACGTCATCGAGACGCTATAAACTCTTGTCGTTTGCACCAGCCGCTATGGAGAAAAATTAAAAAAAGATAAAATCGTATGTGAAAAGGTAAATTTTCCAATATCCCAACATCTAGCATCGCTATTTAATATCAACAGTGCGAAGAAACCATGAAATATTTCATTTCTCAACCATTTACAAAACCCAGGTATAAAAATCTCTATGTTTAAAAAAAATACTATTAGGTTGGCAACTAAGTGATTGCGGATTTTGTCATTAGGTGGCCACTTACTTTTCTCTACTATTCTGTATGTATAGAAATGACAATGTACATATAAAAAGCACGTATAAATACATTATAGAACATGCATAAGAAGCAAAGAAATAGAATTTGTATGTGGAATAAACAACAACAACAGTAATAGGAATATCAGAAGTAATAAAATTTGGTCCGCTGTTATCGTCACTTCCTGTCTAATTTTTAGCGAAGATTTAGTGGGAAATGGCAATAATAATAAAAGTTAACGTAAACTACATAGACAGGTACGGAGTTGGGCGGAAATTAGGGAAATAACCGATACAACAGAGCCCGGTAGTTAATTGAATTCTCCGCTTTAACAACGTTTCCAGTTCGCCAGGAACACGGCACATCGAAATCAGCTGACGTCGGCATGCGCGTTGCTATACTTAGCCACCAATAATTATCGAAATTGATTTCCTTGACACGTTAATGAGTCGAAGAAAATGGTATCTAGGTACTTTGAAGGTTGTTCGAGATTTGCCGAAGAAAACGTGACTCATTAAATGTCAGGGCACCTATTCATAGCGAAGCACTTGGGGCTTATCTTTACGAAAGCGACGAGAGGATCGCGATAGCGACAACGTTCCACGAATTTCATCGATTTCGCGAAATCTCGCCACGGGAACAGCTCAATTTAACACCTGTTTGCATCGAATTTTATTTGAGACACCCTTTTGTCGATCGAATTTTTCAAGCTTCCCTGCCGTTTCGTGAGATATCCGCAGTCCTGTTTCGATCGTTTGAATTTTCCCGCCGAATTGTCGATCTAAATTTGATCGATTTCGGTGCAATAGCAAGTTCAATTCACCACGTGTTTAACACTATTTTAGCGATATTCGAGGGCTTTCTTGATCGATCTTTGGAATATTTGGCATTTGTGGATTTTTTGAATTTCCGCGCCAAATTGCCGAATTGTCTTTCATAGATTTTCACGAATCGCGTTAATTTAGCACCCGTTCGTTTCCAATTCCGTTTGCAACATCTTGCACAAATAAATTTTATGTACCTTTGCATCGTTTTGCGCAATGTCCAGTATCTCGTATTTCGGTCGTTTAAATTTTCGCGCCAAGACGGCAACCATTGCGTTAACATCGAAAATTTCGTTTCCAAGAGGTCCCAGCAACACGACAAGTATTAGTATTAACTTTAGTCAATGTTAATTCCTGCGGAAAGATTTCCAGTTCGATAGGCAAAGGAATGTCAGGTATTCTTGTTTTCAGGTGAATCTTTCGGCACTCGAACGATTTCTTGTAAGTCGGATTTTCTGGGAAAGTTCGCCAATTAAAAATTTGCTCGCATTAAACACGAGCAAAGGAGATTCTTCTGGCGAAAGTTTTCCACTCTGGCTCCTTGGAATTCCTCTTGAGCGTTTGAAACGCGGCTAGGGGCGATAAAAAAATAAAAAAGAAAAGAAAAGAAAAGAAGAAGAGATACCAAGGTGATCGTGGCGGTCGTAAAAGGGTATTTATCGTTGAACAAATTCCTTGCGCTAACTTTCGTCATTAATATTACTCGTCGATGTCTATCGTCCGCTCAACATCTTCTTTTCGCTTCTTATCTTATTCATTGCTGCATTTTCTTACGCCATTCTCGTCCAATCCCAGCAAACCGTTATAATTGATGGCCCATTTAATCATATTAATGATAATCTTCAGGTCTTCGAGGACAGGATCTTCTGCACGAGCCCTACCGTTTTCTCCGGGGGGTTTTCTTTTAGGTTAGGTTTCGCTTTCACGGATTTCTAACGAATGTTCAAAGCGATTAACGAATAATATCTATTTGGGATATTTTGTGTTGATCTTTTGTTAATCCTTAGACGTTTCATATTAACTCTTTGTACCATGAAATAAATCGTTGAAATTGAAATTATGCCATTGTTCGAGACAATCGTGATTTATGGGATAGGTTAGGAAGGTTAGAGTAAGGTTAGGTTGGAAACAGCACCTAGTGTAGAAATTTGCACAGCGATAAAAAATTTAAAAACTTCTTTGGCAGTGACGAACAAATAGCTGGAACACAGTGGTGTGTCCTGTTCGCTCGTTTCCCGAGTCAGTCGGCCCATCTTCCGCTCGAATCTGTTCACATTTTACCAGACAGAACCGTTCGACCTTCGATCCGGCCGCCCTTTCGAAAAGAAGAAAAACTTGCTGAAGTATCGATTCTGCCAGCCATTGAAAAACCAGGCCCGCCTGGGCTGCAACGAGAGACCGAGTTAGGTTGCACCGATAACGCGCGTTTTTTCTAACAATAGAATCGTCGGACACACGCAACGCCAGAAAATCTGCGTGCGGATATTTCCATCATGGACTTTTTAATTCTTCGTAACTGAAAAAATAAGTCACCCATCAACAAGCTCAACATGTGTGGAACGCATGAATGTGCAATAAAACAAATTCTTGTTTTGAGATGTACAAGAGAATAGAGCACTGTTCGTTAATGCTTCAAGTTATTATGTTATATGTAAAATAGTTATTCTAGTCTAATAAATGTTGTATTTGATAAAACGTTATATAGTATCGCTTTAACAGTACCGGCGTTACTACAAAAAGTTCGAATGTAACTCCGATTGACGATTACAAATAACGGCGATAATATTTTATCCGCAGTTTGTTTACCTTTGAACCTAGCAAACCAAAACAACGCTGGTATTGAGGTGATTTTCGTATAGGACGTGTAGAGTATATTTAATTAACGATTCTCGCTTTCGACTCTTTACGTACGACTCTCGATTCCAACTGTTTTCTTCATCCGATTCGTTTCTTTCCGTCGCCCCTCAATATCCCCACTACACACGCGTTCGTTACACGTCCACGTTGCCACATCTCCTACCAAATATTTGGCGAAAGGATCGTAGGGATATCGATGGCACATTACGCTTCGGTGATATACTTTCTACCGACGAAACCGTTGGAAAGCTTCGTTGTCGAGTACAGTATCAGAGTACAATGTTCCCGCTACAGTGTCCCGAGGCACAATAATACGAGTCTCTGCCGATTCAAATCTTCCGTTGACTTATGTGCCGCTACACACGTGATAACCGCAATATACTTGCGAACTTGTACGAACTGCGAAGCGTAACAGCGTGTCGTATAGTGCGTGGACCTTATTGTTGGACGTTCATATAAGCCATAAGCGGATTGATGCTCGTCGGTGGTTACAAGCATATAATAAGAGCTTAGCTAAAGTTCAGTTCGAACGTACAGTTAGGTCAGTTGCAGCAATTTCTCCGAACGTTGGCGAACGACTATTATCACATGAAACAAGCTGTTGCTCGAAAATAAGGTCGCATATGTTTGTAAATATAAACGTAGGACTCTATTTATCGAATTTATCGCATTTTTTCGGCGTCGAACACTTTACGTAATTGCAGTTCGTACACGAGCTCGCCAACTACTTTCCTCGTTATTATTTTTCGTTCGCACGATAGTTCGATTCAGTTGCAGCAGCGAAAGTTGGGTCACCGGGACTCTCACTCGTCTCTCGTGTGGATTTTATAAAAAAATTATTAATTTTATAGAAAATTATGTTATTCTAGCGTTTATAGGACAATTTTTATGAAACTCTTTCTCCTTCACGCGTGAACAAAATCCGTTAGCTTCGAAGGAGAATTAGTGCGAGTGCAGGCGAACGATAAAGAGGAAAATTAATTATTTGCTGTTACATTTCACCGATGTTTCGTTTGAATTTGACACACGAGGGACGTATCGAGTCGCGGAAACGAGTTACGTGACATTTCGTTGGAATAAACGCAGTTGCGCCGTGATATGACATAAACGTTTTTTTATATAATACTCTTTAATATTTTTCTCCGATGTAAATATTTTTGCACCTGGAATTTTTCCGACTCTCGTATCGTAGCGCGCACGATATTTTCATAAACGCTTTACGTAATCGCGAATATCAATTTTATGATCGCGATTAACGTTAGTCGACAAAAAGCAGACTCGAACAAGATACTAATTAACTCTGCACGCACCAATTCTTGGAAATCCAAGGGAAGAATCGCTATCAGCTGGAAATCCGAGAGGAAAACCTCCCTTTTTAATTCCACCCTACTTCATTTTCCGTTGCGCTTGTCATCACGAAGAATAGAAAGAATTTTTCGGAAAATCTCTACTCGCTGATCTTTCGCGCCAATTTACATTTAGATCATTTTGAAGTTTACTTTACGCACGAAAATACTTGTTATTCTTCAAGGTGTATATATATTTGAATTAAATTTAATTTCCTAACATATAATAACAGACGTATCATAGATGCGTTCTTATTGGGTTGGCAACTAAGTGCCGTTAGGCCAAAAGGGCCTGGAAGCTTTTACCGGGTGGTCGTTATCTGGAGAGTCGAGTTGAGTAGTCTTGAGTTGACAGTCGAGTGGTGGGGAGTCGAGTTGTCGTAGTTGTGAGTGAAGAGTCGAGTTGAGTAGTTGTGAGTCGACAGTCGAGTGGTGGAGAGTGGTAGTCGTGAGTGGAGAGTCGAGTTGTGAGGAGTCAAGTCGTGAGTTGAGAGTCGAGTTGTTATGAGTTGTAAACTATTAGTTGTGAGTTGTGAATTAACTATTTAGTTATCTTAGTCACAGCACATTACTGTATTTAGTTCACGTTAAATAACTATCGTTTCCTGTTTAATCTATCGTAAATAGATCTATCGATCAATAAACTTATCATATAGGATAGAAATCATTGTAAAACCTAATTCCTAATATTTCTAAATAAATCAAAAAATCCTATAATACTTATACCTATACTTATTTCAATATATTTTTCTATTACAAATTCATCCATTCGTTCCTCCGTCAGTCAACCTCAACACACCAGAAATGAAACTCGAAGGTGAACCAAAAAATGTTCCAGCTCGCGCAAACGCCGAATAAAGTTTCAAATATGATTTTCCGGGAAACGAATGGTCAAACGTTGTTCCACGTCGCTCGTGGAATTTCCCTTGCTTGTTAATAGTATCATGATTTCTGCAACATGCCGTATAAAATACGTTTCACGAACAGTGTGTGCGAGCTTTAGCGAATCTCAGCCTTTTGGCCTGACCTAAATTGGTAATCATGTCATCGGTCACAAAGATTATTGTCGTATAGTAAATTAGAATTAACGGGCGCATTGTTCAAGTTGCTTCTTGCTGCTTCATGCAACGATAATGGGACCGTAAACACTGATAATGGTCCGGAAGTTACTGACTGTTTTACGGTTAACGAGCTTCTCAAACACTTGAACCAGGAAACTCGTTTCTCGACGCGAAGCTTCCGGTCTTCTTCGACTTTCTTTCAACGATGCTCTTTGTTCCCTGCCTTTCTTTACGCTCAACCACAACGTGTTTTCTTTCCCTTCTCTTCCTTTTTTTTTTTCTTTCTTTCGATCCAACATTGTACATTCCACTAGCGCCACAGCGCCTAAGAGAACGCTCGTACGTTTCCGATACAAGTTAACGAAGTTGAAAGTTACCAAGTTACTTTCGATTCGAGTTTCTTACCTCGAGTCTCGATTCTACTTTTAACATGTTCGCTGGTCTTTTGAATTACTAGGAGAATTATCGAAATATGTGCAATTTTGTGTGCTACATTAAATTATGTTCAGCTGGACAAATTGTAAAGTACAAATTAGATTAAAAAGAAACACTAGATTAGTCGCGTAGTAGTGACACACATATATGACTATGAGCATGTGGAAATATGTGCGTGCACAGAGTCTCGTAAAACAAAAGAACGCGACTGTTCAGTTGGTAAAGAAGCGTGGTAAAGAAGATGGTGAGACAAAGAGAGTGTCGAGACGCGTGCAAATGTGTATCCACGAATATCTTGTACATCCCATATCAAATAAATTCGAAACTATTTTGACGTCAATTCTAAGTATAATCCAAGTGTTCCTATACATTTATTTCGACGATTGAGATCCACAATTCTCAATGAGAATGATAAATTACTTTGAGTAATTAGCACTCGGGTTTGCACTTTCGATTTACGTAGCCTCGGGTTATAGTCGGTCGAATTACCTCGGCCGAATTTGGAAAATTTCCACCAAAATCCTCCAATGTTATACGATATGTACGACCATCGGTTAAATCGCTATTTATTATTTTTCTAATTTTTATCGCTGATACTGAAACGCGTGGGAAAGCGAATCTTTGTTTGTACGTACGATTTTTCAACCACTGGTTGAATAAACCGAGCTCCTCAGCAGACAGATAAGCGTTGTACAGGGAAATAATCGCACTTCCTGAAAGTCCCTTGAATAATATGCAGCCTCGAGGGGCGCGATGCAAATTTCGTGGATCACAGGCTTTTTCTCGGCGAGCTTCGAGTTTCCACAGATGGAAACAAACGAAACGTAGAAATAAACCAAGTGCTTCTCGTTCGCAGCAAATGCAAACAGATCGTTCATTCGATGTGTTACTCGCCGTTCGTCATGATGTTTCATATCTCAAAGAAATCTCTGCCTAGTTAGTTGCCACCATCTTCCTTATTTTCACATTTCCACGAAAATACGAATTTGCATAAACGTCGGCCCCCTGGTCGTTGCTGTAGCTCGTCACAGCTTTTGTCGAACCAACTCGCTGAAACCTCGTCAAATCTGTAACAAAATAGCCGCAAATACGTTCAGAGAGAAAAATATTGGCCAAACAAAAGCGGATGGCCGGTATTTAATGTGAAACGAGCCCAGTCCCCGGGCGAAATAAAACGAAACGCATGTAAAAGGGGCACATTTATCGCGACGATCGAACGTTACTAAACAAATTTGCCTCCGCTGTTAAACGTTCGCTGCGTCAGTGTGTGACCATTTTGCGATCACCAACTGTTTCTGCTCTGACCAGTCAATATTTCGTCGTTCAGCAACCAGTGCCTTTGGCATTTTCGATTCGAGTAATCCGAAGCCATCGAGGACCTGCAAAACCATCGACCGATCCACGCTGATTATTCGCCTTGTCCTAAATTCGTTGCGAGTGCGGAGGATTTCCAGGACCAGCAAGATCGGCTGACGATTGCCACAGTAGATTTCAGGCTGTTTTCGGGGATTAAGAACCGTTTAACGTAACCTTTGGTCCACTTCAGCTGGACTGGTCAACGTTGGACGAAGGTAACTAAGCTGGATTTCTTTGTGGCTGGTATTTTTGTTTTTATTATTTAATTTGTACTTTACAATTTGTCCAGCTGGACATTTGGTCAATTTTTTTAACTTAATTGCTAAATAACATATGGATGGCTACGGGATACCATCTTCGAGTTTGACTATTTTATCTCTTCAGTGAGGTCAGTGGGGTGTTCTCTTCGGCTGAATTGGAAGCTGAAGCCTGTTTCTTAATTTTTCGCGAAATAGAAATGCACAAGGTTGCAATAGGAAAGAAAGCGGATGATACGACGAGGAAAAATTGTCTTCTCGCGCAGTTTGGGAAAAATTCAATTCCCCCTTGTACTTGTGTTTCTAGCTCTGAAGAAATGTAAAGTGAACGTTGATTTTCTCACCTTTTCATTCCATATGATTTGAGCATCAAAGCCTTCAAATATAAATAAAAAGTTCACCTTGAAATATACGTAAATTTCTCGCCCGGTGAATTTTTCTAAAAAATTGCCTCCTATCCAAAATAAACGATCCGCATATTCCACGAACCACAAACTTCCGCATCCCTCGCATGGTAATACGATTGCTGCGTCGGTAATTAGGAAAACAAATGATACGTACACAGACATCGTCAACGAATGGCTTGGGATCCACAACAAAAGAAGCTAATCCTTTGTTTTCCCGGCTTAACGAAACCCGGAATGCATCGATATCACGTGTCCATATCAAACGTTTCTCGTCTGATTTCCCACGTTTCCATCCCTTTACGTGGCTTTCCACCCTCTCGGCCTTTCATGTTTTCATCGTGTTCTGCCATTCGTACGATAGTTTGCCAGAGGCTACGATTATTGGCTGGTATATTTGTACGCTGGAACATAAATTATTACCTCGGCAGGCGACTAGGGGCTCCCTCTGGTCACCGACAAACCACTTCGACTAGTATCCTCTCGTGCCAACCTTCTTTTGTTCAGGGAGAGACAGGGAGAGGAAAAAGCGAAACTCGTCCCATGACGGTTTTATCTCTGCTAGAAGGCTAATCGTACGGTGTGGTAAGGAAAAGGGGAACAGCGGTCCCTTCGCGAGTCCGAAAAACACCGATGAACCATGAGATTCTGAGCTTGACAGGGGCTGTATTCACGTCAATGGCCATTCTGCGCGCCTCGTTTCTCGTCCTTGGAGAGAACTCCTTTTTGCTGCGTGTATCGTATTTATCATTAGGGCGGTTCTTTATTTCGGGGCTTGTTCAACGAATGTCACGATTTAGTTGATTTAGTTTAGTTGATTGGAGAGCCAACCTCCTGTTAGGCTTCTTTGCCCATGTAATCATATTTGAGAGACGAGTATATACCACGTGTATCGTATATACGGTGATACGTGTTCTGTGTTAGTACGCGTTAACACACTGTGCTGATATGTCCTTATGCATCAATACGACGTATTACTAGAACAAATTAGCGTAATGGACTATCACAATGCATTACTATTATCTGCTATTAGAACAAATTAGTGTAATGGATCGTTACGATACATTACCATAACGCGTTATTAGAAAAAATTAGTACAGTGGACTATTATAATGCATTATTGTAACGTGTTACTAGAACAAATTAGTATGATGGATTGTTATAATACATTATTATGACGTGTTACTAGAACAAATTAGTATGATGGACTATTATACTGTGTTAGTATAAGATATTGTTAGAACAAATTAGTACAATGGACTATCATAGTGCATTACTATAACATGTTATTAGAACAAATCAGTATAATGGATTGTTATATAATACATTACTATAACGTGTTATTAGAACAAATTAGTATGATGGACTATTATAATGCATTACCATAAGATGTTGTTAGAACAAATTAGTACAATGGACTATTATAGTGCATTACTGTAACATATTGTTAGTACAAATTAGTACAATAGACTATTATATTGCATTAGTTAGAACAAATTAGTACAATGGACTATTACAGTGCATTACTGTAACATATTGTTAGTACAAATTAGTACAATAGACTATTATAGTGTATTAGTTAGAACAAATTAGTACAATGGACTATTATAGTGCATTACTGTAACATATTGTTAGTACAAATTAGTACAATAGACTATTATAGTGCATTAGTTAGAACAAATTAGTACAATGGACTATTATAGTGCATTACTATAAGATGTTGTTAGAACAAATTAGTACAGTAGACTATTAAAATGCGTTACTGTAACATGCTATTAGAACACATTATTACAATGCACTATTATAGTGCATTACTATAACAAGTTATTAGAACAAATTAGTATAATGGATTGTTAAAATGCATTACTATAACGTGTTATTAGAACAAATTAGTACAGTGGACTGTTATAATACATTACTATGACACGTTATTAGAACAAATTAATATAATGGATTGCCATAACGTGTTACTAGAGCAATCATAACATACTATTATTATATATATTTATAAAATATGCTAAATATTAGTATGACAGATTATTAAAACATATTAGTGCCGGACAGTTTTCGAAAAGTGTATTTCGGATTAACAGTAATAAAAATGTTCAACGTGATTAAAGAAGAGATTGCTCGGAAAATTGGCTTGCTCGTTAAATATTACAACGAGCGTTGCACTTTGGATATTTTTCATGTCTTTTAAAGATTTTCACTTAAACTCGAATCTTGCTATTGCGTTTACAACTGTTCCCTTTCTTCCCCAATTAACACGTCGAACTTTCGTAAAATACGATGGCGGAAGGGGAACGAAGCCAGCAGAGACGGCACTTAAAACTATTCGAGCGACAGTGAAAACAGTGATTGGCGTAAAATAAACGGATTATCAAACGATCAGAACGTTACTGGATAAATTGGCGCGGCAATTACGAACTCGATTAATCCCCATTCACTAAGATCGAAACGTTTTTAATTAAATCCTACGACCAATTATAACCTAGATATTCCATCGTGTCATTGTATTTTCCTTTCTTCAATTTCCACACAAATCGCCGATTCCATCTCACTGCGTTTAATTCCGAGTTTCTGAATTAAAATGCCGCGAGATATCGATCGAACGTACTATAATTTTTAATCGGTCGGGGTAAACGTCGCAGAAAATCTCAAGATCTAAAGCGACACGCTCGCGGCGGAAAGTTTACGCGAGTTGATCGTTGACTCGGAAAATCCTATGGGTTCGAGTGTGGAAGCGACAGGTTCGATTGATTCCATAGGTCGTAAGAACCGATACTCGTAATTCTGTCATCTTAGAAGCACGTTCCGGTCAAAATCGCGATCGCTACATCCTCGTAAATCGATCGTCAAAACAACGATACAACGATGCGTTGGAAGAGGCGTGTCACCGTTCGAACGACAACCTGCTGCGAGAACGAAACTAACAACAATCCGTACGAATTAACGTTCCGTGTCATCGATCGAGTTTATCCAACTCGTACGAATATCAGACTAGCCAAATATGGAAGATCGTTCTGTTTTTCGAACGTCATGCCTGCACAAAATCAATCGGGACGAATAAACAATTTTTATGTGTACTCGTATTTCCGCTCGATATAAGAACAGACTTATGTTCCTAACGTTACGAACAATTTCCAGCATCGAATTGACGTTATTAAAGAAAGGTAAATTAAATGAAAGAAAAAGAAGAGAAGTATTAAAGAAACCTAAATAACATGGGATAGGTAGCCAAATATGGAACACCGAGGTCGGCTACAATATTTCCATAAAAGAACGAACAGAGAATATTTTCATTCCTTTTATCGATTAAACCACTTTGTACAATTACATTTTGAAAAAGTTCAGTGGAAAAATAGCTATTTACTATGTTTAGCTAATCACGCGTCCAGTCGTCAAAGTCTGTATATCAACACACATGTCACGTGCTCAGAGTCCTCCCGTCTATATTTCTCCATCAGACTATCGCGAAAAAAGTGCTTTGGTAAAATAAACAGGCTGAAAGCGGGTGAGCGACGCGGCCAAATACAGTAACCGCGTGACAAACACAGTTGACCCTCGAACAGCGCGCACACGAACAATAGGAATTTTTTTCTCGCTGGATATCGCAGGAGTTTCCGCTAACAGACACGTACCGTGTACATAAACCGTGTAATATACCGTGACTTTGCAACGAACTAGACGCTTAACGAAAAGAAAGACCACGAATCGCCGTTGCTGAAACGCGATCTGCCAGACGATGGCCGTGTTATCGGTGTTGGTCGCGAGATCGGTAGAGACGACGGGTAAAATTACTAACAGTGATTCGTCACAGTGATTTATCGCAGCGATGACAGAATCACGATCACGATCTTGACTTAGCTCCGTCCGCTATCGTGATGCTGATGTTTTTTTCCTCGGCAAATGTGCTCACCACGATCGTAATTCTTCATCTTCATCGAATTATTTATCAGACGACACTTCGATGTACATAGCTTACTACGAAGGTATCTGCACGTGACGTGCATTTGAAATTACGTTACATTTTCTACGTACAAAGCAAATTAATTTTATTTGATATTAAAAGTGAGAAATAATTCGATCTTCTCTTCTTTATCCTATGTCGGTATTTTAAACAGCAAAATATTAAATCTTCGTATGGGCGTGCAGATCGTAATGTTCGGTCGATATCGTCAGTATGAAGTATACGAGCATTTATGCTTCGCACCAGTCAGAGGCGATCATGAAAACACACAGATCACTGTGAAGAATCACCGTGATTCGCGAGTAGCACTGGGCGATATCTCGTGGGAGATCAGTCGTGTGCCTATATGATAGTCACTTGCTCACTGTATAAATGTAGCATATGTATAAATATATATATTTCTATTTTATTATATTGTATTATTACATTATATTATACTATATTTATTCTTACTGTTGATCTCTAATCATTTCATTCTAAAACTATAGTAACAACGTATATGTGTACATATACAGAATTGTTGGAGTGGGACCCATTTCAAGGAAAACTTCACATATTTTTTAAAATTTAGTTTTCTTAGTCCTCGAAGCCATTCGCTATTGTTTAGTATTAAATCAATTTGAAGGGCCTCCGAGACTCATAGTTTTCTAGGAACATGCCTTGCGCAGGTGATGCAGCGAGCTACAGTCAAGCCAGTTTTCCGTAATTGTATAAATACCCATAGACCCATGGTGATTTTGGTAGATCTTCGTAGATGATGACTTACAGTCGCCTTTCGAGTGCAAAGGGTTAAAAACACTACTTTCCATATCATATATATATATACCAACCCACATTAATTCACTTTTCACGAAACAATCTACAAGACCATATATTAGGTTGGCAACTAAGCGATTGGGAATTTTGTCGTTAGGTGGCATTGACGAAATCCGCAATCATTTAGTTGCCAACCTAATATAAACCACTGAAGCTCCATAAACCATGTGAAATCTGCCTCGTGTGCCACGATTACGTCGATGTGGTAACTCGTAATCCGCTCGCCGGTTGATTAATTAGAAATAAAAGGTTCTCGTTGAAAACTTATCCAGTAGATTAAACGAGCTTTCCGGACCCTCTATACGCGGACTAGAAACGAGCCGAAGTAATGCGCACCGGAGACGGATTCGTCGATTTCTCATCAAAGAAATCCTGCTGTCGTAGCTTCTCTGTTCACGGTCCAATAACAAACATCGAACGAAGCAAAGAGCTAGCCGACTACGAAATAAGATTAAAGAAACTGGTCGCCGCTCTTGTTCACGGTTCACTGTTCCGAAAACGCGGGACAAGTGGACAGGGGTAAAAGGTTAGTCTTATTGACAGAGGCCGACGCGGAATACGCGGCGATTCGATGGCGCCGAGTCTCGCCATTTCGAGGTGACGAAATGGAACGGTAAAAACGAATACAATGAAAACACCGAAAGCCATTTGCCGGCGACGATGGACGATCAACGTGCCGGCAGATTTTTACGTCCTCTGTTTTCCTAGAACGATACACGAATTTCCAGTGACTGTTGTTTCTTCCTCTTGGCAGATTTATGGTTGAATGCTATTCCACGTATTGGCAACTAAGTGATTGCGGATTTTGTCATTAGGTGGTATTGACAAAATCCGCAATCACTTAGTTGCCAACCTAATACAATTGGTTTCATAGCGGAAATTGTGATTCCGAGTAGATATGTTTTTATGGGAAAGCCGAAGATGCGGAAACGCAGGGAAATGTTACGAAGTATTTCTAAATTTGATAAACAGCACGTTCGCCAAGTGGACAGGTTTCTTTTGTTACGTTCGTAAGGAGACGACTTCGCGTGTATCGTAAAGAGCCAAAGGTTTCTTGGAAACACGATTTATTTACATTCTCAGGGCCGGCGCAAGGCGGGTTGAACGCGTTCGCTGGAACCCGGCCCCGCGTTTTGGGGGGCCCCGCGGTCTACGAAAATTATCCAATTAAAAAACACCGATTTTGATTAACTTTTTACAGAATGATGATACCATTAACAGATGCAAGACATTTTTTTGGTTGCGGTGATTCAGTTTAAAGGAGTGACAAAAATCATCAAGGTTCGGTGTAACTCCATAATGTCCCCATATTTTGGAAACTACTTTAGATAAAAAAATCCAGGCGCTTTCAGAGAAACGTACTTTTTAGAGAAATTAAACTACATCAATAGTTTTTTTGCAAATGTCGTACAGACTGGATTCAAAAACTGCTTATAAAAAGTATATAATATATGTAACAGCATTTATAAATAAATAATTCCTCGTTGTAAAATTTAAGCGCAGAATTTGAACGTGTATTCAGGCCCCGCAATATTTTTGAACCTGGCCCCGCAAAAGGTCACACCGGCCCTGTACATTTTCATAGAACCATCGCGCCATCTGTCGTGTTCGTATTTATTTACGCTACATTTCATAATGCGCGTTATCCTGTCTTATATATATGTATCTGTGGAGGTATTGTCATCAAGAGTTATTGCCACTTGGCATTCTATTCATAACTACTTCGCAAGTTCGCGAACAAACAAAATGATAAACGACACGCTATTGTAAAATTGAAATGGCTGCTTCATAGACACGCTGAGCAACCCTTGGATAGGGATATTTCAATCTCGAGTAGCTCTGCATTTCGCTGTTGCAAAATTAGAAACGCGATTTTACCTCGAATTTTATTTGAAAGTAACGTTTAACGTTAATTAACGTAGCAAAGATCCAGTATTTTTGCTTCCTTGTATCGCTACCGTTTGTATTTCTTTCAGCAGGATGAACAGTTCTGTTTCATATGGTTCGTCAAATCGATACGATACAGTTGCCATGGTACGGTTTCTAACGCACAGAATTATAATCCAACATTCATCGTACGTTTCTTGATTTTATATTTGTCGAGCAGAAAGCAACGATGATCGTAAGTATTGGCTTGGCAACTAAGTGATTGCGGATTTTGCCATTGCCACCTAATGGCAAAATCCCAACCTGATAGATAATTTAATAAAATAATCGTCAGGTAATAAGCGGATACGTAACAGGCAAATGAAAGAAACACGTAGCCGCGCGAAAGAGTAAGATAAATGAAAAACGTAAAACAGATAGAAATATGTATATGCGCACGTTAGAATGTAGCTTCAGAGTGAAATGGTATCACGCTAGATTGACCCCGTTATCCTGAAAAGAGACGATCATTTAGAAGTCATGAGGATCGGATAAAAGACCTTTACAAATCCCAGGAAAATTCAAATTCGAATCGCAGCTGATAGATGGAACATTCAGGTTGATCCTGCGAGTATTCCAGATCGACGAGTTCCCTATGAAACCGTGTGTGCCTCTATTTATCCGCACGAAAGCCCGGAACACTCATCTTCCATTCATAGCCAGCCACCTTTTTCCTCTCAGCCTATTCAGCCTCTGCACGTATGCAACCACACTCGATCGTACCGCGATCCGTATCGGACCGAGCGGCCAACCAATTGTCGATTAGACAAGAGACTTTTCCCAGGGCGCACAGGTCATCGATACGCCACTGTCGATACCGTTCTTTGTTACTGTGGCGCCATCTGAAATCGCGATTATCGGAATGAAAAATTGTCCAACTTGATAAGTTGGCAGAATCATGGAATTTGATATTTATCTATGCTATTTGATATTTATCTATGCTCGGAGATTTTATCGAGGGAAATTTGAAACCAGCGATCAATTTACAGATTGTGGATTCGCTTGTGAATTTTTCGGAAATTTAAAATTGCAAAATTTCATTTAGCAAACGAGACAAATTTCTGTTCCAATATAAAACTCTTATATAAAATATAATCTTCTGTCCGATTGTACTACAAACGCATCTGCCACGCCCTCTACGACCTTTACGTATTAAGATCTAAAATCTCTCGAATCGATGTTTCCAACTGGATGAGCTGATGCAGTTACGAGCTGGTCGTAAGAAGAATTACGAAAAGGACGGGGCTCTTGGGTCACCAAGAACGTCTACCTCTGTGGTTTCGTGTTTTCAGGTCGTTGGATCTGTAACTGGACGAGAAAGGAAATGTCAGGATTATTTATAAGTTGATATTTAAAGGCGAATCCTCTTTTCCTCGATGAATACGAAATTATTGGCGTAACATGGCTGATGCCTATGATAGCAAGACGCTCGATTCGTATTCTAAACCGAGACTGTCGACATTCGGAATTGTCCAAGTTATAAGGTGCGAAATTGGCATTGCCAGAATTTCGCATAGTCCAGATGATACCATGTCACATTACAATTGATAGAATTTCAAGTTTCCCGCAGCTTGCCACTGGCATCTGAAATTTTCAAACTCTAGCACTCGAATCCTCTTGGACTAAATTTTTAGCACCTGGACATCGATCGATCGTGCCTCGCTGTTACAGTATTTCGAAATGAAGTTTCAGGCTTCGAGAGTGTTGCAGAATTCCCACCAAATTCCAGTGTAATATTCAGAAACTTTTTCAAAGAATATCGAAAATTAACAATCATAAGTTTATGAACAACTCGAGGACACAGTCTGCTAGCTTCGCTTAGTTTCCAGTACCGCGATGTCGACCTAACCTAACTTCACGGTAGAGTCACTCGACTTTTAAAGGTTACAGCATTGCACAACCGGCTTCTCTTATCCACCAATGTCGTGTTACGTTAATTTATAACGGTGACAGTACATGGACATTCTTCCATCACACCCACCGGTATAGTTTCTATTGGATGAGCCTGCAACGATTAGAAAAGGAGGCCTCGGTCAGCACCTCGGGACCAGCGTTTATTCGATTATCCCCCAGCTGAAAAGTTAACCTGACTGGTGAACGACAGACTGGCCGTGGTAGAAAATATGTTTAGCCCCGTTTGCCGATACCTAGCGGTGTCTGGTCGCACGATCCAGGTCGGGCGAAAATCTAATCGCCACTTTTGTAGCAAAGAGCTGTTGAAATCTGACAAGAAACTTGGGTGGCTGATGTGAAAGGTCAGTGTAGTCCAGCATAATAAGCACGGCCTTGTAGCTGATCGATGCAAGTGGAAATAGTATTGACCAATGGTCGGATCGATTCCTAGCTAGACCTGTCTTATGGAAGCCAGTATTTTTATACTTCTTGTGCTGAATATCCAGGCCATTTCTTCATTTAATTCACTACCAAGATTTCATTTAGCCTTTGATTAATTTCCCATGGAGCAAAAAGTTTCGCGAATGGAAACCACTTTCATTCTTATTGGACTGAACCATTCAAAAACAATCTTTCAAATTACCTGCAAAGTAATATCTAGGCAGTTTGATTAATTTTGGTCCGATCGACTAATTTCGTTCTTGTCGGTGGAAACTTATTCGATCTTCGTTACAAAATTGTTTAAAAAATAACTTTACAATTTAGAAGCTTCAATGTAGAGTGTTTACGTTGTACAATTAATTTTGATGGCACAAAAAGATCTCGTCGGTGGAAGCTTATTCGATCCTCGTTAGGTTAGGTAATTTGAAGCTAATTTGGCCTTTGACAAAGTTTGATTCGACTAAAAAATTTCATTGTTTCATTCGCCTGCTTCCATTACTTATGAAGGTACAAATGCCTTGATCAATATTCCGACGAATTTCAAGTTAAGAGTATGAAATATTCCTTTAAATTATCCAGCCTGAATTGGATCCGTGCTAGAAATACATGTCACCAATCCCAAGTCAGGTGCCTTGGAACCCGATAAATGTTTCATCGTTCGCTCGACCGAGAATAAAGCTATTTCGACCGGGATCTTTGTTCCTCTTTCCAATTCTGATCAATAATCTAACGTGATCCTGCTCTAGAAATACATCGGACCGCCTTTATCAAGAATGTCTCTGCAAACATGGCCGTAGGTCCAACAGGGATATACCGACAATTGTTCACTAGTTCATAGTGATTTTCAGGTTGAAAATGGCTCTGTAATTGAAAGCAGCTGTATTAATACAGATACCCAATTGTATAGTTTTAGTACAGATACTCAGTCGAGCGTAAACTTCGTTTAGTTCTACTTTCAAATAACTCGAGATTCATCGACTTGACAAATGGAAGCAGATGGAAGAATTTTAATAGGTTCGCAGTGGCCAAGTGGTTTTATGGTCGGATTTAACTCACACCCGGTCTAATTTTATTTCGAGCAAGGAAGAAACAATGGGACAAAATTTTATAGGAAAATTGGAATTTATCTTGTATTTTATATGCACAATTATTTCTGTATTTATTTTTATATTCGTTATATACTTTCTGTTAGTGTTAGAATGTTGATTTTAGAATTTCTGCATTCGACGAGTACGTATAATAAAATTTTATTCAGGTGCTTGGCTACAATGTGTAAATATATATAACTGTTTTTATCAATTTTACCATTTCGTCCAAATTTATTTCACAAAGATTTTTCTCAAATGTCAATCACAAAGTATTAAGTCGCTAGAATCCAGATAACCTACCTAACTAACCTAAAAATTGACGTTTCAAACCGGTCGAATATTTTCTCCAGGACTCAGCTCTTTTCATCCATAAATGGCCTTTTCAAGTTTGGAATCTGGAGCAGCACGATTATCCCCGGGCACGTTCTCTTTTTAATTAATTCGCATTAACCACGGCCCAGTCTGGTATTTGATAATGAAAGCCACCGTTTGGAAGGCTGATCGTCGTAAAACGAGCTGCGTATCTCAATCACGTGATCACGAGGGCAAATCCTGTTTAAGCTGGATACAACACCGCCGCTAATATCGTTTCGTTATCGGCTGGAAGTGTCGTAGCCCGACGATATATCCAGATTTCTCCACGATTCAGCCAATATTCACACGACCTTCTATTCCTCTGTTCTCGTACTTCCCAATAAACCTACTATCCTCTTTCTCTTTCTTTTCCCAGGAATAATCTAACTAGGATACAAAGACCTTATTGGAATCTGTCTGATCTGGACTGAATTCACTTATCGAACGATGAACGGTTATTTATCGCCTAATACGTCCAAAGAAAGCAGAAGCCATCTTGCTCCCTTCATCTACATACGCGTCTCTGTAAAGTTAGGTTAGGATCTGAAGGTTTTATCTCGTTTGAAGTTTCAGGTGGCAGGATTGTATGGGGAACATAGGGAATATATAGTCCCATTTTTTGATATAATATAGGTGAAATTATGGAGTTAATTAGATCTTATTAGACTGTAGGTGTTTTATTCACAGGCCCATTGTTCTGACCCAAGCAATTTTAATTCTCCTCGTCAAAAATCTATCACCGCAGCAATATAAATATTAATGAAACAAAAGGAAATAGAAACACAGGAAATTGAACTAATTTCTAAGAATAAGCTTTGCTAGATTTCCATTGGAAAGGTTC
Source organism: Bombus affinis (assembly GCF_024516045.1). Taxonomy (NCBI): domain Eukaryota; kingdom Metazoa; phylum Arthropoda; class Insecta; order Hymenoptera; family Apidae; genus Bombus; species Bombus affinis. The sequence continues at coordinate 6,418,195 of NC_066359.1, forward strand.
GTTTGTAATCAAATACTCGTTTGGAAATTGTTTCTTAACTCTGTTTCATTTTCACGCTACCATCGCTTCGGACAAAAGAGCGAAAGCTGAATTCACTTAAGAAGTTTCCATTTGGCAACTTTAAAAACCGTTTTCCAATTAAAAGCCTGCGCGAATTCGGCCGGAAGTGAATCAGCATCACTCGTTGGAGCAAAGTCGAGCGCCGTCTCTGTAGCTTTTCTAGGAGCTGCAGCTGTACCGATCCGCTCGAGGAGAGAGTTCGAACGAGGTAAAAAAACAACGCGGCCCGATTGTCCGGCGCTGCGTAAAATCTTAGTGGTTGATAAATAACGAGACAGGAAAAATACCGCTGGTGTTCCACTCTGTGTCTATTAACGGCGACTTAAATTATTGTGGTATGCTTGTTTTAAAAGACACAGAAAGAGCATCGTAAAAGCAAAGGTACGAAAGAAACGACAGAGGAAGAAACTGGCCCTTTGGGAAATCCTTTGATAACATCTGGAGAGACCCCAGATTATTCTGTGAAATTGCGGCGCGAGATGTGTCTGGTGGACTACTAATTTGTAGGGAATTTATGTAACGTCTTAAAGTTTAGTATGTTTACTATGGTGTGTTTAAAGATGATAATAATATATATATATATTATTTTGTTTTAATAAAATTAATATAGTACCTGAATTTTATTAGCCAAATTGGTCAACTCTGTTTCTTGAGAATTTCTCTATTTCGTTTGTATAAGTTGATGATTAACGTTCTATTCTGAACAAGCTTCCATAATTCTGACTTATTCCCATAAAGATACCTAAGAATATTAAGTATGATACCTAAATATGCCAAGTATATTTAGATATATTACTTAAGTATATTACTGGATTAAAACTTGTAGAATTACGAAACTTCGTTACAAAACCTTCTACATAAATTCTTCATGTAATCTAATCAACAATTCATGGGTTAGGTTAGGTTATCCTAGTATAGGTTAGAATTCATGCAATATTTACTCGAACCGGCTGTTACGTTACTTTGCGTAACTAGATGATAAATATCAAAGTGCCAGAGTTAATTAGCATAGGTGAAAATGTTAATTACCAACTAAAGAGTGAGGTTATATTACGATCTATCTAGTGTTCGAGATTAAACCAACTCAATCTTAAGAACAACGTTAACGTGGGTTTCTTAATTTTGCACCCTATGCCTACGCCGTCGGGTTGGCATTGCTAGCAATTCGCATCTCCGAGATGTTCTCTCGAGTAACTTAATACTATGGTGCCCTCTGAGTATTCCTAAGGGAATTTTTGGGTCACCGTATATTTTCAGTGTTTATAGTTCCTTTCTCGTAGCGATGGTCCGAAGAATTTGCAATTTAATGATAACCACCCGAAGCCATGTTGGATATCGTGTTTTATGAATAAATGGTTTGTATCGATGTGAACGGTCTGTACAGAAGTCTTTGAGCCATTGACAATATAAAATCACATCTTACTTTAATTCGAAACTATCGATATTTCGCTTTTTCCAAGTCGTTCTTTTTTAATTCTATCTAGCGTCTCGTCGAATAGTTTTTCAACAAGTTCATTCTTCGATGAGATGCGAATTATTTAAAAAGTTTGTCTCGAAAAATTCCGTTTCAGACCAATAGAATCGTCCTTCAAGGAGTATTTCTACATCAAGGACGCGGAAGATCCAATTCTATTTCGCATGACCGTTATTTATTCCGCTTAATCCTAACCTCCATCATCGCGTTTTATACACCCACGTTTGAGGCCTGTTTCACCTACTTCCTCTCGCCAGCTTCTGTCCTCTTTAAATCTTCCCGCAAGCCGAATCCCAGATTCAGCTGCTGGTATATTCGCTAGTGAGAGCTAGGAATAGTTCCAAATGAACATGGATGCTCGGAAATATGGTTTCACGGAGATTTAAGGCGAAGACGAGATAAGGTCTTGAGAAAAGCATTTTCACACAGATAGAATCCAAAAGTGTGACATTTTGTTCAGTCGAATAATCAGCGCAGGAGTTAGGTCAGGAGTGAGGTTATGCGGTAGGAGGGACTTGTTGAGATATTTGACTCCACGGTGTCTCATTACGTCCTTATAACAGTGGGAAATCTTTCCATAAAATATTCAAAATGGTCACAAGTTGATTGCTTGATAAATTACAGTATATCAGCAGTCACTGTTATTAAGTATATCTAAATTGATCTATATTGTGTCATACTTGTTATCTATACTTGTATTATATATTGTCTATTATCTATAATAGAATCCAATTCTGAAACGTGAATAGTAATTAGCACAATAGTGGCCCTGGTAGCATGATGATGGTAACACTGTTTGTCTTTAAATGTAGGATGTGTATATATGTAAAGAGGATTGGTGTGCTTATGAAACAGAATTAGGTTATTTCTTGCTGGTATGACGAGCTGTCCTTGGTTAATTATCTCGAATTCTTTTTCTGTAGCTGATCTGTTAATTATTAGTTAAGTCAATAAAGCGGATAGTCTATTTCACTGATTATTGATTAAGCTTATACACGTTTGAGGATGCAAATGAATGGGTATGCTTTTTCCTGAAATGTAATTGGGTCATGTCTAGGTTTCGGTTAATTTAATTGAAATTTTGGAAAGTCTCTTGTATTATAATTAATCTGATTCAAATTCATAGGCGAACATCCCGTATGTTTCTCTGTATTATTACACATTGTGAGAATTTTTGTAAAATCTGTAAATTTGAATTTCCCACGAATGCATAAAAAATGTGTTTCCCCGATCTACCAATTTTCTACTACCAGGACTGGCAGCGTATTGTCACTCAATGAAAAAGAAACTCTGAACAAAGCACCAAGGGAATTGCGGTATATATTCAGCTCATCCATAGAAATTGAGCTGTATTCCAGCAACCAGATACATGTAAGTATCTGCAGTAAAATAGATCGGTCATTCTTAAAATTTGTGAATTTTGTAGTATTCCAATATTTGTAAATTTTGTAAATATCAAATTTGTAAACTTTCTAAGTATTGTAAAATTTGTACATAAGGCTACCCAGCCGAACCGATATCTATCATCAAGAATGACAAAAAACATTGTTAGCTAACAAAGAACATACTGAACAAAGCACGAAGAAAATCGCGTTATCTTCAGTCGATTCGTAGAAACAAGATTGTGTCCCACCAACCGGATATAAGGTGGCTACAATAAAGCGCAGTGATCATAGTTAGTCCATGAAGCGAGTATAGGTTAGGATCGCGCGATGTAAAGTTATCGTCGAATAAAGCGGGCTCAACGAATGGAGACAATGCTGTCAGGATTCCAGTGCAAATAACGTTTCTCGCATTCCCCAGGCCGGAAGTAGGGTGAGACCGATAAAGCCCGAGCAATTTCGTCCGGAACGGAAGCTTACGGCAAATAAGAGCGTTATCGATAGACAGAGGAGGAAACGAAAGCGGCTAAGGAAACAACGGCTTCGACGAAACGCTATTTCCGTCATCTGCTCGACCCTTCGCGGTAATTTCCTTCCCTGTTTGTGTTTTTCAACGGACCTTTTACTGGCTATTCTTTTCTCCCTCTCTCTCTCTTTCTTTCTCTCACTACCTTGTTTCGCTTTAACTGTAGTTTGATATACATGGCGGGTGTATACAAGTATAAAAGAAAGTTTAAAATTAACACAGTATGAATTTTTGTAACGGGTGTCCTATACTAATATTGTACGATATTGGTAGCAGTAATCTACAGCGGACAGAAGGTAGTTTATATGAAGTAAACAGTACAAAAGGCACTATAATTTTACTACACGATTATACTATGGGATAGGTGACTGTTACCAACATAGTAAAAAATGTCAAGTCTAGTTAAAAGTAACCAAAATCCATATGCACTGATTTTTAAACTTTTTTGTGTCCGCCATTGTCTCCTGTAGCGTACATTACATTTATTCATTGATCTTATTAAATATAAATTCATCTTGTAGAATTATAGTATGCACCTTTATACTTCCTACTTTATAAACTTTCTCTTCTCACTGTACTTCCCCGTGTAAATCATAATTATCCGCTCGTTATTGAGGTTAGGTTGATTTTGAAGAGGAAATTTTAGGTGTTAGGAGTGAAAATTATAGTGTAGTATGGGGTTGGAGAATATTGTGAGGAGACAGTTCTCGGTTTTAGGAGGCGATGAAGCTTTTAGGCAAGGTTAAGTTAGGTTATTTAGAGTAATAGCGCGGGAAGTGGTTTCGTATCGCCGTGGATCGAATGTACTCTACGTGAAGTATTTAGGAATTAATAGTCATCTCGCGAGAAGACAATGATAGTGATCGAGATTTTTAAAAAATTGAATTTTGAAGAGAAAAGATTAGGGGAAGTAGAAATGAGAAATAAAGAAATTATAGAAACGTATACAAAAGTAAAATATTAATAAATCGTAAAAATTTCCATTTTAATACTCATCGTCAAAACTGAAGGATTTAAATATGTGAAATTTGACTACATAGCTATTAACCTTAATTAAATTAAAATTTCTTTTTCTGAATTTGTTAACGTTCTCTAGTTTCTAAATTATTCTTTATTCTTAATTCTTTTTTAAATTCGTCGAGATTTAAATATGTCAGTAAATCGGAAGAAGATGATCCGTCAGTACAATTCGCTCGCGACAGCTGTACAAAATATTCGTCGATATAGCAGTGTGCCGCACTATCTCGTGCAACAATAAAACAGTCGCCAGATTAAAAAGTTTATGGAAAACAGGGGCAATAAATCAAACTTTATCTTGGCTTGCAACTTTGTTTGATACAAATTTCCCATTTTCCGCGAAAGCATTCCAAATCTACGATTCCAAACGCTTAACCAATTTAACAATGTATAGTATTACATTGGGAAAATATGAGATAAAAAAGTGCTGTAAAACCAGCAGCACAAATTGATTTCTTTTTTCCCGCTTGTCTTTTTAGTATATAATACCGTAAAATATATCAATTGACAAACTCTTCCATTCTTCAAAGATAATATTTCATTATACGAGGCATATTCCATGTAAATCGAACATAACCTTAACTTTACCTGATTTAACTGAAACCTAACCTATACTTGGCGAAACCTTCACCCTTCATGATCGTATAATGTACATTTCATTTAAAGTTCGAATATTATGGAAAGCCTGGGGGATAGAAGATTTTAGTTAAGTATGAGTAAAGGTATTACGATTTCAAAATCGATTTCACGTGATCGAAGTTCATCGGAGAGTTGAGGAGTGGGGTGGGCCAAGGGGAAATGTTAAACTTCATCCAGAATTCGTAATCTCGAACAAAATTCTTCTGTTGCCTCTTCTGTCGATGAACGAAGTCGAGATACGAGGGGAACCACCCCTTTTCCACCCTTCATGCTAGATTTCTTTTAAGAGCCCGAAGCTGTAGCCTGTCGAATCGACGATCAGAAATGTATGGAAGTTGAATTTCTCACCTAACGCGTCTCGTATATTTTGCACGGCTTTCGGATTCGAATATCGCTTCAAATCTTATGATCCAAATGCAAGAAACGGAAAAATCGTCGATACCGTTTCGTTCATGGAGAATCTCCACGTTCTATGAAAAATGAGATGCCGGGTTTGAAAAGTACTTACTTATAGAAATCAAAAAGAGAATTCCCTTTCCTACTTTTTATATGTTACAGTTTTTACAGATCTGTATAAGTACAAATGATAGATTTTGTTACTTACGTAGATTGTAGATTTTCGAAATTCCAGTCTTCGAGATCTTTTATTTATACAGATTACATGTACGAATTAGTTGTGCAAATTTTCATATAATTATTTATACAAATTATCGAAATAAATTTTCAGAGAAAATTTCCATTTTGTTAATTAAACTATTAATTAGAGAAAGTCAGAAATTCAATACTTGTGTTGAAATGAATATTTAATATTTATATTGTATCATTATCGTCTTTAATATTTCATGTTTCGAATATTAAAATGAAAATATTATAAAATTACGTAATATAATGTAATACCGAATAAATAAGAAATTTGTATTATTATCGTTCTCCTTATGTTTATATCATTATTAAAATATTCACATTAAATGTGAATTTATATTTTCTATTTCCATTAAATAGAATTTTACATAAAAGATCAATATTCTTGTAATTCTTGTTAACGTAACTTTTTCCTTATATATATATGTAATTATAGTAATATGCACGTTACATTATTTCATAAAATACACTGCAAAAACTACCGCGCGGGACAGGCTGGACGTAACTTTTTATCGAAGATTCCCTATATACGCGAGTTATTATCCATGAACAGAATGAAAAACGAAATCGACAGGCTGACCATTGTTACCCAACGAGAGAAGATGCGAGAAAATCTGCTTCGAGCTGTTAATTAATTCTTCCGCTATTGATCATGCTCGGTAATATCTCGTCATTTTATATTTCGCAGTCTCCTCAGGTTCACTCGATATTTTCTTCGTTGGCGAATGAAAATCGTGAACGTATAATCTCCCAATAGACACCAGAAACAAAGGGAAACGAAATCGTCAGATGTGCCAGTGAAATGTATTTAGTAAAATACAAATACGAATAACGATACGAAAATATCCGATATGTCCATTGAAAAAATCCTGCTTTGTGTCTTTAATTTGAAAAATCCTCTGTTTGTTGGAAATATATTTGAATAATATGCCGGATCAAAATATAAAATATACTGTGTTTTTGTAAAAATTTTCCTTGTCCATTGCACGATACGATCATTGAAACCGTGAACATAAAATTGATATGTTGTTAGAGACTAATATTTGATAGATCAACATAGGTTATTCTGTTCTTCTCATTTTAATAAATTACATTAAATTTATTTACGTTAGATGTATGAAATAAGTTCCTTGTTCGATCATACGTAATTATTAGACTGCGGATTTTTATGCAAATTAATTGAACAAATGGAATTTAAGTAGAAATTTATTTCACCCGTTGAATATTAAAATAAATACTGTACTTTGAATATGTTGTATATTTCTGCATATTTTCCAATTTTTAATCTCCTATAAATGCGTAAAAATCCGCAATCTAATTATAATCTGGCTTAATGTCGACATTAATATTAATATATAATTATACATACTTTTGGATTATTGATGACTAAGGATTTCGACATTTATGCAGCCGTTTTGTTTTGTTACATTCAAACGCTTATGGAACGGATAACAGATGATGTATACACTCAGTTCATGTATTATTTTCCTTATATTGTGACCTAACGTTCAATCGGCGCTAGCGTTCTGCGTTCCACAATTTCAATCAGTTTGATTTGGGTAAACATCGGGGACGGTACAAGTGACGTCGGTCGTATCGTTCTGCGTTAGTATTAAGTAATACGTATAAAAGCTTCGCAATTTAGAAATTTCTCTATTCTCTTCTTCACAGTGCCGACCGAATTAATTAGTTTTAGAATATTTAACTTCCTTGTGCGGTTCTGGTGATTAATATCGTTAGTGGTAAGTGATAAATTTCAATACATTTAATCTAGAAACGATCTAACCTAAACTGTTGCTGGCCCATTGAAGTATTGCGAATTTTTATCATAGACATATCGTGTAAGCGTAAGTAGTAAATTTTAATGCCAAACGATGAAAATAAAGTTAACCCTTAATCTGTAAATGTGAATATTTATATATTTCGACCGGGTTAAGAGTTTCTCTCAACGTAACGCGTACAAACCTTTCTTCTGTCGCCTAGAAACAGTTACTCGACAAAAGTTTTACGATAACCTTAATTTAGAACGTTTGATAGTGTTATATGAATGTTTTTGGATCTCTTTTAACAAGCATTAACTGCTGAAAATGCATAGGTTATGAAAGACTCAGGTTTACAGCTTTTAGGTTACCGTAAAAATGTATTATTATTTAAGGATTAAAAATACGCAGTCTAGTATTAATGAATATAACCTAGATTATTTTTAATTTAACCTGACTGTTATAATACCCGTTTAAGTATTATAGATTGCCAATATAAACGTGATACACGCCATATGTCCGTTTTAAATGTCTACACGCGATTATTTCTATAAATATCAGAAATAGGAAACAATGTTTCGGATGAAAGTTGTTCGACGTATGTATGTGTGTTGTATGCAAGACAAAAGAGAACAACGCGATGTTTTCATATTTACGTTTCCTTTGTCTTTCATACGATAAGTTTTACAAGACCAGAGGCAAACTATCTTTCGAACTGTTCATTTATCGACTCGAGCGCCTCAATACCTTTTTGTAGAGAATTACAAACTGCGTTATAGAAGCATAGTTTCATTTAGAAAAGTTACATCACTATTGAATTATCTTATTTATGTTCTATATTCTATACATTTAATCTTAAATTAATAAAATAGAAATATACTTGCTGTCGCGTAAAGTTTATTGAAATCCATTGTTATTTCGTGGTCCAGGTTTCCACACGTATACACTGAACGAAACGACGCATACGGAACGCGAGGAAGACGAAATCCTGACGGTGAAATACGAGGATGGTAGATGGTCGAAACCCTACTACGATTGCGGCGGTGGAAATATTTGGATGTTGACCTACACTGTCCCCTTTTTCGGATACATCAACGACACCTACTTTTTCAAGTAAGTCGTTTATGTTATATAAATTTCGAAATTGCAGTGGTATATATTGGAAATGCCAGAACCGATGATTTTCAACGTAGACAGGAAACGCGTATATGATTTTTTAGTTCTAGGCTTATTTCGTTTATCTGTGGAATTTTATGGATGTTTCGAAAGGAACATTTGTTCGATAAATTTCTCAATCGCGTAGACTTTTCCTTTAAATAATTTTGTTTTAAATTTAATTTTATCGAGGTGGTTTATTTTATAATATTCCTTTTTTAAGCTGAATCTTTCATTAAAACTAGAATTCCTCTAAATCGTGTACCATTCGAATTTTAAGTAAAGTAATGAACAATACAATTAGTATAATTAATGCAATTTCGTTCAATTTTTTATATTTATTTCTTTTACAAGGAAATGTCTACCGTGCCTAACATTTTCGTTTCCTGTCTATTGTAATTTACCACTATCGTGCTATTAATTTATTATATGCATTATCTATCTACGCTTGCTATTTTATTATAACAAATAAATCGAACGAATCGAAGAATCTCCGAGAAGGAATTTTCAAGATTTCTTCTAATCCTCCGCAAATTTAACAACATCGAAAAATTCCAAGATCTTCCTCTTTTATAGACACCAAGTAATTTCTTTCATGATCAACGCAATGTAACTTATGTTTGTCTCGTTTATGGTACTAATATGGAGAACTATAACAGGCCATATAATAGTCTTATTAGAACTCGTACGTCACACTGAAGATTTATAGATATTAAATTTGATACCAGATTTATAGAGATAGTATAAATTTCTCTCCATCGTTTTTCAGCGTTTCAGCTAATATCCTTCGATATATTTGTCAAAAAGATTTTTACGATAAAAGTACAAGTGATCGTTGATATCTGTGATAGCCGTCGACGACGGTATTCGCCATATTGTTCGATGATAAAATTTTTATTCGTTCCGTCGTGCAACTAGACATTTTAGAAATTTTCGAGAAACAATAGGAACAAATTTTTTAGTTTCCAGTATAAATAAATAATTTTAATATTTGTTGACAATAAAGCGTTGTTCCGTTCGTTGGGAGCTTTCACGTCACGAATATAGCTTTTCAAATCGCTTGCGAACGAAGCGGCTTATATATTCTTCTCCCCCCTCTCCCCCTAAGAGTTATTACAAAAAATTTTTTAAAAACTGTGCGACAATAGCTGGAACGATAGTGGACGCGTTTTTTAACTATGAATTCCTTAACTGTCGATCGTCTGCATTTTGTAAACTTTCCAATAAAACTTCTTCCTCGTTTTTATTCTATACACGCTATTTTGGGCAAGTAACGCTGTACAAATATGACATTTTGTTTCATTAATCTATTAACCGATTGATGATGTATTAATATACAAGTAGTAATTTGAAATTATTTTTAGTCTGTTACCTTGCATATTTCCATGTTTAATTCTATAATTTTTGTCCATGTGTTACATTCTGTTTCACTAACCTGTTAACCAATTGGCAATATATTATCTTAATGCAGTAGTGGCAATTTAAAATTATCTTTAGTTCGTCCCTTAGCACATTTCTATATATAATTTGATAATTTATTTTCATGTATAATTTTCCAATCTAATTCCATGTATAATTGTATATTTCATTACGACATTCATCTCTTTCATTATCCAATTAACCAATTGGTAGTATGTTAATCTACAAGTAGCAATTTTTGTTCTTTTTCTTTTTTCTTTTATTTAATCTGTACTTTATAATTTGTCCAGCTGGATATTCAGTAAATTTTTCTAGCTAAATAGCAATTTGAAATTATTTTTAGTCTGCCCCCTTGCATATTTCCATGTATAATATTATAACCTTTGTGTATGTATAATATTCTGTTTTATTAATCTATTAACTAATTGGCAAGCAAAAATTTTCTTTAGTCCATCCATTTGCATATTTCCATGTATAATTTCATAATCTATTTTCGCATGTAATTGTACACATTATTTTCATACGTAATTTCATAATTTATTTTCATGTACAATATTCTCTTTCGCTAATCTGTTAAACTAATTGGTAATACATTAATTTACAAGTAACAATTTTAAACTTCTTTTGGTCCAGCGCTTTTGTATATTTCCATATATATATACATATCTATTTAAAATTTAATATAGGAGGTTAAATTATATATGTATATATTATAATTTAATCTCCACGTTTAATTTATTTTCTTGTACATAATGTACATACAATATTGCGTGAAAGCAAATAGCATAGAACTAACAGAACTAGACGCACGTGGTTGGAATAAACAAATAATGGAATATTTACTAAATACAAAACACACAACTATGTAGAGAAACCTTGATATCGAATAATATAGAAGCTTCATATATGTTATATCTTATATCTATAATATATGTTATGTACTATATCTCGACAAATTTCAGCTTTTTCATTCACCCACACTGTCCCTTTCACGTATATCACCGTGTCCCCTAGGCAATTAATTTCAAACATAATTAACTACACGGATCATATTTGTTCAAATTGTAATAATATATGTTTCCATTTTATCACAAATATTATTCGATTAGATTTGAAAGCTTTGTAACCTTTTTTTTTTATTATGCTAATCGATGTGAATTTCTTTTCTATGTTTCGTCGACTATTTTACTTCATCGTATTCCGCATTTGTGAGAATTTTTAGAATAGTTAGAATTGAAAAAACTTTGTAGTTCAGCTGTTGTACTTTCTTCATTCGTAAATCCGTTTGGTATAATCTATGCATTGTAAAATTATTACGTTGAATAGGAAACTTCTTCGGGCGTTAAATCAGGTTTTATAGGAAGCTTCACGCCAATTTTCCCAAATATCAGTTCACACGAGAAAATTACAGGAATATTCAAATTATAAATGAACACACACTAACCAGGTTCTATAGTTTCATTGTAAATTCTACATTCTGGTATACGTGTTTTATAGTAAATTCCTTCTTTATTAACGCGATTCAGTGGCATTCAATACGAGATAAAATTCAAATTCAAATTTCAAAAAACGGTATTCCATATACATCGACTCGAATGTCGTGCAAAGTTTCCATATCGTTTCAACAGTATCAAATTTCAATACAAGCGAATCCTCGAAGCAGCTCAGCCCTTGCATTTACTATACAGTGTCGATTACAAAACACGTACTTGGCCAAGATCATCAAAATATTTAAACACTCAACAATTAATCCTTCGTTAAATTAATAAACCGTAATATTTAGTGGTATCGTGTTCAGCATCAATTGTATATTCAATATATTGGGTTGGCAACTAAGTAATGGCGGATTTTGCCAATGCCATCTATTGACAAAATCAACAATCATTTAGTTGCTAAACCAATATTACTATTCATGCTGTATACTAATTTTTCGCTTAACGTACGTTTGCAACAAACATCTTGCAGCTTTTATACGCATTTTCAAACTAATTTCAAATTTTACTGTTACAACCGCGATACTCGTGTCTCGATGCTGCAAAATATGAGAAAAGTCACGCGTAGTGCGCGTAATACGTTCGTAGCAATTTTCTGCGTTACGCGTCGCAATATCTTCATCAGCCACTGCATACAACGAAAATACTTTTACTTCGGAACGTGTGGCAAAGCTGAGAACAATTTCCTATCGTTTATAGGCCAATCTGTTTAAGCGTGAAAGGTTAGGCGTGAAAATAATAGCGCATTATTTACCTGTGCTTATCTGTAGGATCAACTAGCTCGATGACATGGCAGGGTCGCGTGAACCAACCGAAATTCTAATCCGCCCAATTGTTTCTAATTTATTGGACGAACGCACGCGAACAATCCATACAACGGCGATCCATACAACAGCGATTTAATTCGATGTTTCGGCGTGGAAAATTACAATCGGGTGAAGAAGCAACGACAAACAAGATTTGTCCGTTTTAATAACCACCTCATAGAACAGACAGCCATAGGTAATTGAATAGAGGTTATGCGTCTCTTCTCTATCTTCCATCTGAAACTGTTCAAATCGTTTGAATTTTACGTTTGCGCATTTTCATTTGTGCGTTCTGTTCGTTTCTATTTGGGTCGGCATCTAAGTCATTGCGTATTTTGTCATTAGGTGGTAATGTAGGTCACATAGTTGGCAACCTAATATCTATCGGCGAATAGAACGATTTGCAAGACAGATTCACGATATTGTTCTCTGGAAATTATTTGATCGCGATGTTTGAGTTATAGGAGCCTAAAAGTAATTATTACAGTATCTCCGTGTGCTGATGCAGTACCATGTAATAGGATGCAAATGAAGATATAGTATAGTAATATATGAAAACGTAGTACATTTGATACGGTTAAACGTAATGGCAGATTGAAATGCATTCGAATGTTTCAAATACTTTAGTGGTTTCGACTATACTGGGATACTAGAATATAGCCAAGTATATTATACTGTATGTTGTATCAAGTATAACAACATTGAATACGTGATAAAGCGTGTTGAATATATTTGACATATCTCTGTGTTCATTACACAGTATATTAGACTGTATATCAAGTTGTATGAATATATTGGGTTGGCAACTAAGTGATTGCGGATTTTGCCATTGGGTGGTATTGACAAAATCCGCAGTCACTTAGTTGTCAACCCAGTACAGTTAGAGTGTAATTATATTCGTATGTTTAAGTATATTATTTTATATTGGAACGTATCAAATTAATATAATGTGTATAATTTACCTCAGCATATTTTAGTTTTAACATACTTGAAGCATTTAATATTATTGTGACATTCCGAAAATTACATTTGCATGCGTTATACCACATAATATGGTGTAATGTAACAATAAAATGGTATAACAAGAGGACAATGTATATGTTTTTCTCATCATGCAATACCATGTTTCGAAAAATACCACACGCAATACCATTATTAAAAGCTATTAGTATCATACAATTATATTATATTATAATATATTATTATATTCTGTAATGTTATTTGTTTCCAAATTGTAATGAAAACTGAGTGCGTTAAGAAGTTATAGATACTCTGTTTTGAGGAAAGTTTTTTCTTCGGTAAACACCGTCACTGTAGCTCGGTGTGCAGTGAAGCGTAAATGTGACCGCTGACGATCTTTCTCGCGCACCATACACTGTTTTGACGCGGCGGCTCGTTCGGGGGGAGTCCCTCGTCGGACGAGCCGGTCGTAGCGGAAGCGTTAAAGAATAATCGTACTGATATGTTGAAACATACTATTAGTATAGAAATATACCAATTTAATACGGTGTAAAGTATCTGATCAATAAGAAAATAACAAAGTATTTAATACGCTTTACTATATTCTATTGTATCAACACTATATTGGAATGGCAACTAAGTGATTGCGGATTTTGTCATTAGGTGGTATTGACAAAATCGGCAATCACTTAGTTGCCAACCTATTGGTGCTTCACAGTTATATTTCATTTCGTTACCACGTATTGAAGAATGATTATATTAACATGCTGAACCAGGCTCTTGCTATAGAAATGTATCAATTTGGTATAGTATAATCAAAAAAACTAAATTAAAATATAGTCGTATATTTTTGCAATATTATTACTTGCTTGCTTATATTTGTAAGTAGCTTGTTAAAATAGTGGAAATCCTAACGCAGAAAAAAAAGTAAATTTAATAATAAGAAAGAGAAAGCAAACTAAGGGCAGAAAAATATGAAACACGAACATACTGATTGGAAAAGAGAATATAAGGATGAGACTGTGTTGTTACGATCGCTGACCCTATCGATTGTTGCAAATGCTCGAGTTCGTAGCACGAGCCCTGATTATGATTATGAGCGGCTAAAGTCACGGCAAAATACAACCGGCTATCCGGAGATTTAACGTTTCTGGGTTTACTGGGATTTCCATCGACGTCACAGCTTTTACTCGCCAACAATGTGTGCCGAATTTCATCGCGCATTTCCACATACGTATACGTTGTATCTGTCCGCCTCTGGCTAACCCCACCATCAATCAATAGAAACACATGGAAGGAATATGCGCGTAGAAAAAGATGATATTCCTTCTCGTTCCACCTGTTCGTCAGATTAAAATTCCACCCTCTTTTTTAATCGATCGAAATTTGGTGGCTGAGCGTGTCAGCGGCGATTTTGAAATTTCCTTTGGGCGGATTTTTAAAGATTTAAAATTTTCAAAGATTTTCAATATACAGAGTGTCCATAAAATCTCTAACCTTCAAATTAAAAAAATTATGAAGGTTTGGATTATATGTATATTTTTTTACGTAAATTTTTTTGCTGCTCAAATTCATTTCGAGGGGGTTAAAACTAACCCTTACGGATTCGGCAATTTTTGTAGCTTGTGACGCGCGATCTGTACGAGACTGAACGAGAATGTTCAGACGAAAGTTACTAGCTTCAATTAGGACTACTATTTGATAACAATCGATCGAAATTTAGTGGCTGAGCGTGTGTCAGCGGCGATTTTGAAATTTCCTTTGGGCGGATTTTTAAAGATTTAAAATTTTCAAAGATTTTCAATATACAGAGTGTCCATAAAATCTCTAACCTTCAAATTAAAAAAATTATGAAGGTTTGGATTATATGTATATTTTTTTACGTAAATTTTTTTGCTGCTCAAATTCATTTCGAGGGGGTTAAAACTAACCCTTACGGATTCGGCAATTTTTGTAGCTTGTAACGCGCGATCTGTACGAGACTGAACGAGAATGTTCAGACGAAAGTTACTTGCTCTAATTAGGACTACTATTTGATAAAAAAAATTATGAAACTTTTAGCTAGTTGTAAAATGTAAAATCGGAAAATACCCGGATCTTCACGGGTCAATCGGATCCCTTTAGAGGGAGTGTGGATAGGAAAAAAATTGCCCGATACATACCCACATATCCTCCACGTATCGCCAAAGTTTCCTAATTTTTTGAATTTGCGGGTTGAGGATGTGCCCATGTTGCTGGTAATTCTGCTACAACAGGCAAAGGGGGAATTGTAGGTGAAAAAGCAAATCGAATTATACAGTGTAAAATTTCGACAAATATTGTACAAATTCTACGATACAATGAAAAGAATTATATTTCTTCAATATAAAATTTTAAATAATAAATTAAAAAAATAAGAATTATAAATATAGAAGAATAAATAATTTAATAAAAAATTATAATATTGTAATAATATTATCCACTAATATCCTGATTTGATAATAAAATATTTTATCTCCATATCGATATCAATTTTATGAATATTCTTGGTTGGAAAATTGGTTGAACTTTCCATTGATCTATAGCCGTTGCTAGATACATTTTACAACATGGAATGAATTCGATGAACCGTCCGGGTAGATGGAACGAACGTAGTCTTCCATTTATGAGAAACGGGCAATATTTTCATATTTCACCACACGTCGACCGGCTATTCGACAGCTTTACCAGCTTTCATCCCCCTTCTGAATATAAATAATCTTGCACTCGTGTTAAGATCTGCTCGAATTTTCTAGACTCGAGGGTCCAGGGATTTACGCTGATTGCACACATTTATCTCTACCATTTTCTCCATTCTACCACTTTTTTCTCTCTCTCTCTCTCTCTCTTTTTTTTCATTTATTATCTTTTGTATTATCTGGAAAGTTGTCAATGATAACAATTACGTGTATTCTATAAATGTATACGTATTTAAATAACAGTATTTGCACGCTTAATTTCCTACAGTGATTTTAATCAGTGCTACTGATTAGCAAATAATTAGTAAATAATTAGTGATAGGTTGTAAATAATTAGTAATTAGTTATATTGGATTGGCAACTAAGTGATTGCGGGTTTTGCCATTACCACCTAATGACAAACTCCGCAATCACTTAGTTGCCAACTCAATAGAATCCTGGAAACTTTAAATTTTCAAGATCGTGAAATTTGTAATTTTCCTAATTTTCAAAATCTTGGCATATCAAGCGATTATAGATTTCCTGAACCTCAAATTTTCAAAGTACGATATTTGAAAATTTAAAATTTAATGTGAAATTTAACAAATTTTTAAATGAAGTTTCTTCACCTGTATTTTAAAAATATGCAACATCGGTAGCTTCAGCGTCCAAAATACCACGTGTTATAATGAAGTTGTAACGCGTTAGGCAAAGTTGCTGCTCTGTCTATTTCTGAATTGTTTGTAGCGTGCGCGCGTAAAAGGTACAGGCAACCAAGAAATTTCTTCTTAGGATGAAGGGGCGCGAATAACGTGATTTTCGAGCCTCGACGTGTTTTACCTCCGGAGGATACTGTCGCGCTACAGATATGTTAAGGCAAGTCTTGTTGGCTTGGCAACTAAGTGATTGCGGATTTTGTCATTAGGTGGTGATGAGCCAAGCCGATATATAAACCTAGAAATTTATGACTATTCTCAGATTTTTCAATAAATTGTTCTTACCGTATTTGTAACAAAGCTGCTAGTAGAAAATTCACAAGCGAAGTTCACTCGGTGTTGTAACATTTTTCAAACGAACTTGTATTTCCGGTATTTTTATTTTCAACAATACGTTCCGCTCTATAATTTGCACTGAATAAAACGCTTCGAATTTCTATGACGTAGGTCAGCTCTATTGCATCGATCAACCGCGCCAAGCAATTGAACTTTTTATTCTCATATCCTGATTATTTCTAAAATAAATATAAATTCTATTACACATAATTACCTCCACAGCACCATGTCACCTTTATACTTGTCGTTTACTAAGGAACTTCAATTTGGCCGATATAGCTGGCCAGGGCCTACCTTAAGAAGACGTTAATTTCCAATAAAATGCAACCTTATCTCGTCAATATTTAATCTAATCGATATTTAATCTAATCAAGTTGATCGGCTCGATAATTCGTGCGTAAAGACCCAACTGTCGTGCTTCGGTAACTTTACCAACGGCTACTTCCGGTTTCGATATTTTATGAGTGGATGATCCACGACAGTTTATCTGTCGCAATGGCGCATTAGTCATTGTCAGTGGGGATTATCATCGAAACGCCAGCGCCGATAAAAAGGAAACTTAGTGACGAAACGTTAATAAAATCGATTCGTTTCGAGAATTTCGTACCCAGTATTAACATCGCTTCTCCCCTCCCCACCCCTCCCCTTCCCACCCCTGCCCTCCTCCTAGTTTCTTTTTTTTCGCTATAGAATACGAGTACATCGATCGTACGTAATTAATCATCCCGGGGCGAAAAACGTATCGTTATTCTAGAAATTCTGACACGCGAATCGTGTCGTTCGATTGAAATAACCGACGGCGCCGATTCTAATGTTGATTTATGACGATTTTTATTAGCATATCAGCTGTCCAACAGTTGTTTTGTCATAGTTCACCGCATAGTTCAACATTTGATTTATCGTTTTGTGTTATACCGTTAAGCGCACGAATGAATAATTCAAATTTCTTTTTTTCTTTTTTCTTTTTTTTTTTTTCGGGGGCGTTAAGAAGTTGGACGATAAAACGAAATGATTTTCCCTCTCCTTTCTGTGATTACTCTGTGGCTCGCACGTTGCCATTGGAAACGACATTTCGTTTAGCGAGGTTGCAACATAACCTCAAAAATGTAATCGATTCATAAGCGTCAATAACGGCAAGAGGCAATGTGCATGTCTGTCATTGTGTTATTTATGAATTCCAACGATGAAAAAAACGCTAAAAAAAACGCATTCAGATCGATTTGTGTATAGAATTTATAATTCATAACCTATATCGTATGCCAGTTGTTTATTACAGGTTTATTGTAGGTATTTTTATTCGAGGGAGCAATCGTTAGTGTATTAGCATCAGTATTTTATTATTATCAAATTGCAATTCATAATTTGTGTGAAATATCAAAATTTTCTTAAAAATTGCAGGACAAAACTATCGACGTATTAGTACTAGTGCTTTATTAAACCCATACGTACAATTCAAAATTCATAACCTGCACCAGATGTATATCATTAGTGTATTAGTATCAGTGGTATTTATTTAAAGATACGTGCGATTGGTAATTCATAATCTATGGGAAAAAGCAAATTTTTATTCAAATTAGGAAGATACGTTCGCTTGTAAAACAGCTGATATGAAATTATAGAACAGCATTACGTGTTCAATCGCTACTAATATATTTTCCCTTCTTCTCTATCGCATACTCGTATTTTCTCATATTTCGTATCTGTTTTATTTTTGAACAACATTCCAATAAACCTTAGTTGAGTGAAAAATATAGATCCGTACTAAACTACACGTTTTTTTTTCGCTATTTTCATAGAAGATACATTATTTCTTGAACATCCTGTAGAAAAACAAATCAAAGTCGACGCGAGTTTTGGAAATTCGCTGGGACGGATAGTTCGCCAGTTTCCTGTGTTTTTTCGCGATCCATTCGTCAACCAAACCGTGAAAGTGGTCTCGTTTTCCGGAAGTCACGTTCCAAGCGGTCGCTCGGCGCGAAATCCCCAGATAGAGGGCAGCACGATATCTATAGAATCGAATTTACCTATGAAACTGAAACTGCGGAACGTGTAATTACGGAGAAACCGTGATGCAGAAAATTGGATCAATAATAATAATAACAATAGCAATGCAACAACGGCAATAACGACAATAATGGTAACGATAATTAGAGCCGGATTTATTAAATTCATTTTGTGTACCACTATTACGTGGTTATTTCTCATTCCGTTGTTTGATTAATTTGTATCTCAGCTATTATGATCATCAGTGTCAATGCAAGTTTCTATCGAAATTTTGGCTTATTGCATAAACGACTCACGGTTATTTGTTCCACTAGTCTTTTGACGATTCTTAAGATCGTTTACATCGTAATTAATTAATTTAAAAAAAAAGAAAAAAATTGTTAATTAATTAACTATTAACGCCATTAATTATTTTATTTATCGTTTGATTTTTTATCTAGTAACTCTATCGTTTCGCTGAATTTGCAGCTGTCGATAAAAAGATTTGAAAAAAGCAACGAAACAGCAAGGTAACAGTGTACTGTTGTTTGAGAAACATTGATAATGTTATAAAAATGTTTGTGATGAAAAATTATGCCAGAGACATAGCTGTACTTTCTCTTTTTAATAGAAGAATAATCATAATCATTAGTTTACGAAATTACAGGAATTATAACAATTTGTTTCTTTGTTCTTCGAATGGAAATAATTTACAGATTCAACGTGTTTCTAACTCTGAAATGAATTTATTTGGCATATTTTTCTATACAAGTAAAAGACATAAATTTTCTTTATTTTTACATGAAAATAATTAATTGGTCAGCTTTAATTACTGTTAACAAAAAACATGTCTGTTTGTTAGTTCGTGGAAAATTTATTTAAATGGTCGCATCGTTAGTGGAAAATAGCTATTTTCGTATTTCATGTGGCTTGATTTGAAGTCGAGTGGAAGATGTCGCATTCTTGTTAAAATTCCAGCGACGTTCGCGCTATCTGGCGTCGGGGAATCCATTTCCGGTCTTCAAAGGACCAGGGAAAGATTAAAAGCCAGTTGTGATTTCTTTTTCTCAGGGAATTCTTTTACGGTTAGTGAGACAAAGCTGAAACGACGTTGAAAATTCATGAATCAGAAATTATACTTTTTATGAAGTCGTGTTTTCTTCAGATCCAGAAAAATGATCTAATTACTTCTTTCCACGGACCAATCCAATCTGCAATTTCCTTATCGTTTCGGAGCTTTGTCTACTTCAAATTGGGAAATTAACTGGGAAATTGGAAGATTTCAACTTTTTTTAAATCGGGGAGTCTAAAATATCAAAATCTATAAGATGTCGATGCTTCAGAATTTGTCAATTTTTAACACTGCACAATTCCAAGTGTCCGAAATTTTGCAATTTCAAATACTTCAAACTCAAACGTTTCGTACCTTCCCGCAACTCTTCGATTACACAGAATTTAGAAATTACATAATTCGGGGAATTCTGCTCTCACAGATCTCGAGTCCTCGAAACTACAAAATGTTAATCTTCCAACAGTTGAAAAATTCCCAGCATATTTTGCAAATGCGAGAAGCTAAAAATTCCCAAATTCCCTGGGAACCTGATACGTCAAAAAATCCCCAGAAACCTAACGTTCCAAAATTTACTAGCAACTGTGTCTTGCAAAGTCTAGTAACTTGAAGCTCATTTCTCACGTTTTACCGAACAGTCATAAATTGCTGCTGAGAAGAAGTTACCAAAGTAGTCAAAGGAGCAAAAGGCCACGAATCGAGCGAAACGTCGAATAATTTCGGTAGGACAAATCTGCATTGTAGATCGGCTGTTTAATAATTCGAGGCAAGTGTTTGGTAATAAGGTTTGGCTGGTGTTGGGAATGGCGCTACATTCATGACGGTGCAAGGCTGTAGCCCCAGGGGATCCCCCGTGAGCCGTGGCCCGTGGAATGTGGCTAAACACGTCTTGGCTCACGGCCAATCTCGTTTCATCCCCTGCAGCTGTCGCTGCCACTTATCATTTCTTATCTTCGCCAGGTCAAAAGTCACTCGGTACAATGGGATCTTCAGTTAAAACGCATTTTCACACGATTTAAGAATGATCTACCCTAATGTTTAAAGGTCGCACTATATTCGAAATTAGGCAGTCAGGAAAAGTACTGTAACACAATTTTGTTGCTGTTTCGAAGAATATGGGGTTAGAAATTTTCGAATTTATTCGAATGGATTAAATTAGAAAATGTCGATAGCATTTGACTGCTTTAATTTAATGTTATTCCGATCTATTTCTGCATTGTACAAATTTGTCTTTTTAAATCGGAAGGTTTTAACATCAACGATCTATAGTTGCGAAATTTTAGGTTTGCAAATGTTTCAGATTATACGACTTGAAATTAATAATAATTCAAAAAGTTTGTTAATATATTTAAACTGAAACTATGTGTTATACATTTTATTGTAATTTATTTGGTTGATCGATTCGGTTGACATAAAGAAATTTATATAATTATTATTATGATCTTTTCCGTCGTATACGAAAGGGCTCCCTAAGTCTTCCGTTATGATCACGGAACATCTGCCTTCTTAGCGGTGGGTCGATTATGGCCCTTCTGTTCCGGCGCCCTCGTCCCTCTTCGTTCTCGTTTTCTTCAACATTAGAAAATTCGTCATCAGAATATTCTTCGCCGTTAGAATCCACTTCGTCGTTAGAATTCACTTCGACGTTAGCATCCGCTTCGACGTTAGCATCCGCTTCGACGTTAGCGTCCGCTTCGACGTTAGCATTCACTTCGTCGTTACCATCCACTTCGTCGTTAGCATCCGCTTCGTCGTTAGCATCCACTTCGTCGTTAGCATCCACTTCTTCGTTAGAATTCACTTCGTTGTTAGAATCCACTTCGTTGTTAGAATCCACTTCGTCGTTGGAATTCACTTCGTCAACAGAACATTCGTCGTTAACACATTCTTCGTCATTATCACATTTCTTATCGTCAGCACATTCTTCTAACATTTCGTCCTTGTTATCCGCCATTGTAGCTGTAATAATTTCTATTGTAAATATTTCTTTATCATGTACAGATATAATAAATTTGAAGAAAAAAATGAAAAGGGAAAAGGCTGAATGTTTCAAAGTGAATTGCATATTCACAGTTGTATTTTTCATGTTTACAAGTGCGAAAATGCATGTATTTTCTTAATAAAAAATTCCTTCCCTTTCCCTTTCTCTTTGCATACATCGAATTCTATGGGAAATGGTAGTATTAGTGTATCACGATCGAAAATTGATTAAAAATAGCATAGAAAATAGTAGAATTTCTTTTTTATGTTTGGTTTCAGTAAAGTCCCAGTTAAATTGAAGTTATACCCGTATCTCGTTAAGCAAATACTTATCAGAGTGTCGTTGAACTAAATAAATTATGCGTGTATTTAGGTTAGGTTTTGGTTAGGTTGAGGTTAGTTTGGTTATACGTTAACAAGCCGTACATAGAAATAACAAGCTGAAAGGTTCGAATATACACACAGAACTGTCCACTTAATAAATATTCCCAATCTACGACTGGAATTAATTAAACCCATAGCGAAATTCTAACCTCCTACAACTTTTTCTGGCCTCGTAAATGCTGTTCCTTTTACAACTCCTGTTTCTAACCTCACTAATGAACGAGCAATAAAATAAATGAAAATTGCATGTGAAAAATTGAAGAATTTTAATATAAAATTATCGCATTGGAAGTGTAGAATTCAATCACATTAATTACCTAAAAAGGAAAAAAATTTCGGCTTTATAATAATGCAATGGTTTAGGAATGATGACAAAATTGTTGTCGCAATTTCGTACGATTTCAATTGTATGGAAAAAAAAAAGAAATTAATCTCATACTGTTTCTTAAAATGTCAAGCAGCAGAATTCAATCGTGTAAATTGGTTAGAGGAAATAAAAAAATAAATAAATAAAAGAAAAAGGAAGAGAAAGAAAGAAACTGAAGAGAATTCGCAAATGAAATATGAAGTATTTACAAAACGTTGGCTTTTAATAGTTTAATTAAACTCACTGAAACTCGTAAATTTTCTACCACTCTTTGCCGTTCGCTTTCACAAGATTTCTACTTTGTAACGCTCCTCTGTTTGCAACGTCCTCTTTAGTACTAGCCGAAGAACGCTCGTTTTTCGCCGTACGTATCTTCTCATCTATCTTTATCTCCCTTGTCTCCTTTTTCTCGCGTTCTTAATCCGACTGACGTGGTCCAAACATTTTTCTGATGTAAACATTGTACTAACCAATATTAGGTACATCCAAACACTGTAATATACACATTTGCTTCCTCAAATATGAATCGTAACACATGTACTTTCTAGAATGTTGATATGAAAGATATAAAAGATATGGGCAAGATATATATATATATATATATATATAAATATAAACATAAAAATAAAAGATATGGACAAACATATAGAAACATACAAAAATACAAATACACGAAGATATACATTTGACGGTCATACTATTAGATGGAAAATATTAAATTATTTAATTTATGCTTGTTACAATATTAAATTATCGTTTGCCTGAAGTTTGGAGACTAATTGATCGAAATTAAGAATGAAGAGTCTGCGACGCGTTTCTTGCAATATTAGTAATATTTCATTAAATTTCAAACATTTTCTGACTCAACTCAAGCGTGAATTTGGAAAATATACAGTGGATGAGTAAATATACAATGGGCGAGTAAATGTACAGCGTGGATGATTGTTTGTCTGAAATTTGAGAAAGAATGAAAACAAAAATTCGGATGGAAATCGAAAGTTGCGTATGAGTTTTCTGAACTTTCGATAAATGGTAGTTTGCCAAATTATTGCCAATGTAAGAACGAATTTACAAAATGTACGCGAAGGCGTACAGTTGGAAATGGGAGTTGATGTCCGAAGAAGAATGAACTCCTAGCAATATTTTACCAAATTCTTCGCGTTATTTAGAAATATCCAGTGCACGATGAATTTATCAGCAATATTTTCCGATCATTATTTGTCTGAAGCTTAAAGAAGAATGAAATTGAAAATTTGTATCGATACACTTTTTGCACTTTTCATAATATCGTATTAAAAAATGACTAGAAATTTAAAAAACACACTGTGTTCGATTAAATTATCATCAGAGTTATTCTAGAATTTTTTTTTTTTTTTTCAAAGTAGGAAGAAGCTCGTTACAACGAAATATCATTATCTGTGATTCACGATATTAAAATTCTACTTACTTACTTACTTACTTACTTAACTCATGATCCAATATAAAGACGAATATTCCGTTGTATTCTCCGAATTAATTTAAATACAAATATTTTTGTTTGTGAATGTAATCGACGATTTAATCTTTTCCATGGGATTCACCGGTTCTTTCCTTTAAATCCACTTCTCGTTCTTCGTGTTTAAACTTTAAACTCTGAATCCAGTTTTCTTTCTGCGAAAGGCGAGCGACTTGCTCGATCAGACTGTTGTTCCGCGTGAATTAGGTTTCTCGAAAGTCGTTTCCAGGTATTGAATTGCAAAGTAATTCGACACGAACCAGGATCGCTGGAAATAAAGTGATTCTCAAATCTTTTTTGCTCGTCGAAAGATTCGGCTTTACCCGTTTCATCGTGTCGACGGGTACGGTTTACTTTGAGCATCTCCGTCATCGATTTTTCTTATCGCGTTTCGATAACACAATTTTTCTTTATCTTAACACGTGCATTACTTCCAACGTAGCAAAACATTGTAGCATCGTTAGGTTATTGATTATGGGATGACTGTGTTCGGGAAAACGGAAAGGACCAAACCCTTAAAAACATAAGAATATTAACTTACCTTACAGTTTCGAAATTACGTGATTTAATATAATTGAATAGACGGAATTTTTAAAGAGTGGAAAAGTATCATTTCTGATCAGAATTGTGGGTATTGTTGCTTTTTGCGGGGGGTGTGGATTTTCTTATTTGGATTAGGATAGGTTAAATAAATAAATGGAAGGGGAAATAGTGGTCATCTTTGGAGGACCCGCTTCAAGAATTTTTACACAGATTCGTTATTATAAATTGCTTGCTAGTATTTTGCATTATATATTATTTTAAAAAACAGTATATTTTATACAGTAAAATGTACAAATCGTTGTATGATTAAAAATGCTACAAATTGAAAAATTGAAATTAAGAGAAAAATTCTCTCCTCTAATCAATGATCGATCTATTCGATTGAAATTTTATCAATTTTCCGAGAATACTTACATCGTTACCAGCTACTTTTGAAGTTTCTAAGAATATCCTCCATCGTAGTGTAAGCGTATCTTTTAGAATGCACAGATATCGACTGATTTTTTCCACAGACTGATCGATCGTTATGGGACGGGCCGGTTTATCAGTCAGCAAACGAGTACGTCGAATTCCACTGACATCACGACATGCCTTTCGACACGCGTTGACCTTAATGATGCTGAAAATCGGATTTTAAATATGCTGTTTTGATGTCTGAACCCATTCGCTGATCGTCCTAATTTCCAACCTCGTTTCCTTATCAAAATGACGAATCTCGAGTTTTCTGAACTTTCCGCTCACCGATGCACGTACTTTCAACAAAATTAATTTATGTATATATATGTCGAATTGTCGTTTGGATTTCGAGCGCGAGACGATTCTTCCTTAGCATTTGCCATCATGATGTTCAATAAAGGTTGTATTTACATAAATTTATATTTCTTTTCAAAGTTTGATAAATATTTAGTTTAACGGTTAACTAAGATAACAAACAATAAGTAAACAAATGCTTTTAATATTATTCTTGGGTTCTGTAACGAATCCACGGTCAACGGGAAACTTTCCATACGTTTTAATATATTTTTGATAGCACACTGACACGTTCGCTCAGGCACAGGGTTTCTCTAAGACTGACTCCAAGACGATGACAGTAAACTCTCCAAGGAGATTGCAAAATAAAAGACAGATACAGTTACATATATCAAATACATATCGATCGGGAATATCAACAAATTCCCAAGCACCGTAACTAGGCAGTTCCACATAAACCAGTATTGCTCCTGATCGAGTCTTGATTGTTTATACAGCGTATCCCTTAACACTGGAACCTCCTTTGTAAAACATTTCGTTCATCCCGTGACCGTGGCTACGTTCGGCGACCAGTTATGTCACCCCGAGCCCAAGTATTGGGAAATCTTCCAAAAGAAAGGCTCGATGTCTCTACATCTCCGACATATATATATGTGTGTGTGTATGTGTATATTCCACGTTATGTGTATACCAGGTAGAATATTTCTAAGATTTTATATTTCTGTAAACGCAACCAAGTGAATAAAAGCTAAATAAAAATTTGATTATGCAACGAGAGATATTTCAATGTTTTTCAATAAATCTTGCCACTTTTAAATTATCCGTAAATACATTGACGTTCTTATTTTAATGACAATTACTTGTAGGTATTTCAATCGGTGATATTATTCGTACACATTGGTCGCTCGTTCGACCAATATAAATAAATATCGCGTGTATAAATGTGAAGTAGCAATCTGTATTAAACAATTTATACGCTATGAGTCTAAAATATTTCGTTTCCCACGGCCGATATCGGTTTCGGATTAACCTGTTAATTGAAACGACAAAGCTTCCGGTGAGTTCGTATTCATGCGATCGTTTCCATTGATTACAGCGGAATCATTGATGAAAGAAAGACAAAAAGAAAAGGAATACATAGAGATACGCGAAATGAAATGTAATAAAATATACAGGGTATGAGAATGGAAAAATCAATGTTTCAAAAGTCTTTCAATTTTTTTCATCCATTATTGTCAAAAATCTGCAACATGCACCGTGTATTATTTCGATGGAAGAGCCAATGAATATGATGTATGCGACAGAATATAATGAAAGTGTAGCGTTTCTTTTTAATTAAATTTGCGTATCGTTATGATCAAAATTGCGCTTTGAAAGTAAAATACCAACTAAATACGAATTATAATTTAATTTAATTTCGGTCCAAACGTTGGACATGCTTTTCGTAATACAATGTCGGAGGAAGCAATTGTTTTTGATAACTAAACGATGTGATAAACGACAGAAGTTGAACATTAGAAAAAAATGGCGCAGGATAAGAAGAAATATCGTAGGAGAGAATTGTTTATTTCGAAAGTGCAAATATTATGCGAGCAACGTCCTTTTTAGCTGAAGGGAAAAAGTCTCTGTTTTCGATAATATTTATCATATCGTGTTTACCATCGTAACAAATAACTTTTTCATGTTCAAATTACCAAACCTCGAATGGGAAAAATTGCGAACATTCGAATATCTCAAATTGCAGAATCACATGGCATAGATAAATATTTTCATCTACCATCCGACAATCTTCTTTTTTTTTTTTTTTATCTACAATCGTAGCTTAAACTCAACAAAATGGCCATACAGTTTACAGAAAGGACAAAAAAAAAAAAAATGGTTAATTCGTAAATAGTAATTGAAACAATTTAAATATAAATATTTCTATCAGCCAATCCGATCGTCGATTGGAATTCACAGAATTAAAATTTTATTCCTCGGAATATCTCAGAATAACGTAATGGGTGCGTTTAACTCAGCTTCGAAGACCTTTTGCCAGATTACAGATCGTATCGAGCCATTTCTATCCGGACGATAACTCGTTTAACGACTTCGGCTGTCCGTCTCTCTCCTTTCTTACTCTGAAAACAGGAAAGAAAAATCGTGTTTGTATGGTAATTAGATTTTTCAGCGATGCCTGATACGGCTATCATCCTACGGGGGATCATGTACCTACGTGCGTTTATCCGCTATTTTTCTCCTCGATTTCGTGTTTCCGTCGTTGTTAGTTTCGCGTTACGGTTCGAATTTCACATCTTCGCTCGAATTACGTTTGGCGAGTAGAAATTGAAAGCAACTTTCAATTGCAGAACAAACTTGGTTGATTAAGAGCCAGTTGCGAAGGTTCCGTGAGCTATATTTGGCGGAGAAAGGTCGGCTGTTCTGTGAATGATGGTGCAATAGAAACGGAGATAACGTTAAAGAAAGAAACCAGTTGAAAACGTACATTCAAGGTTTTTACACGAAGCTTTGTTCCTGAGAGAATCAGAAATTTACTTTAAATCTCTACGACACGCGTGTACTTCGCTACGGAAGAATTTAGACTGTTGCGTAAATTATGACGTGATAGGAGAAACAGCGGTTCCATAAGAAAATACGAGTTGAAACTGTTGAGAATTGTGGACCTTAATCGCCGAAATAAAAGTAAAGGAACACCAAGGTTACACTTAGAATTCATATTAAAATAGTTTTAGATTTATTTAATGAACGATTGCCAGGATCTTCGTCGATGTACATTTGTACGCGTCTCAGCAATTTCTTTGTCTCTCCATCTTCCATACCACACTGCCAGAGGAACATTTACATTCATCTGTTTTTCGTGACGCCAGGCACACACATACTATTGAGATGGGTATAATTTTATGTGCTAGACTGGAAGAAATACTTGTATGGGAGTATCTGTGTGTGATAAAACAAATGAATGTAAATTGTTCGGTCGGGTGACAGTCGCAATGGAAGAACGTGCTGAGACGCGTGCAAGTGCGTATCGATGAATATCTTAGACATCGCTCATCAAATAAATATATAATTAGTCTAATATTAATTCCAAGTGTAAATTTAGCGTTCCTGTACCATTATTTCGGCTATTGAGGTCCACAATTCTCGACACATACTTCCACACACTCATATTCACATACACAGGGCCAATCTAATGTAGCACACAAAATTGTGCATCTCAATAGAAACAAAATTTGTCTGTACGAAGTTTTGCTGTTGAGAAAATCGAGTTGACGTTTTTGTGAGATGTGTATTTGGCAACTAAATGATTGCGGATTTTGTCATTGCCACCAAATGACAAAATCCGCAATCACTTAGTTGCCACCCTAATATATTTGCCCTTCCTTATTTTCATTTACGCTTAAGCGACGTTGTGAAAATTTGCGTCAATCTTATCAGAGACCAGAGCGTTGTATGAATAAATTTCATTCTGTATTTTCAATGTATTTTCCCATAGCAATTACTGACCTGCTCGTGTAAGCAGCGTGCAGAACACGCAACGTTGTTTCAACGTTAATCCGCATTTAACAATTAACAACCGTAATACGATATACGAAACAGTTTTAACAATTAATTATAACTCCGTATTACTATAATTAGCTCTTACAAAGATGGCATTTTCGACGAGATATGAACTCGACGTTAGCTGGTGTTTGGCAACAAATTTGAATACCAAGCAAACACGTAATAAGGCGTTTGCAACATAAAATAATTCTACGTGTAAATCGAACACATAAATATTTGGCACAGAAAATTTTTGGCAAGTGTAGCTCGTGTGGTACGTTGTTCGCCAAATTGAAACGTGTTTCTGCTGGTCGGAGTTCAAGGTTTTTCGTTTAATTTTCACCCCTAATTTTATGCAGGACGCGATAAAAGCTTCGAGGTATCCGGTAATTTCAGCGTTTCCGTATGATGACTTGAGAGTCTGGATTCCTTCCTCTGGTTCATGCTTTCCCTCCGCTGATTATGCGCATAATATAGGGCGATATCTCAAACACGTTATTCCCATGTTTACGAAGCTGCAACACTAATAAATCCACGCGATTAGCTTCGCAGCTTTCTCCGAGGAGAATTATTCGCGTCGAATTTGCTTCTCCATATTTATTTACACTGTGGCTCCATGAGGTCTGTGGATCCACGATCAAAATCGTATTTTGTCCGGTTCTGGATTTAGTGTCAGAATTTGAGAAGTCACGAGAATGGTTATACGTAGAAAATTATTTATTCGACCACATCTACTAAGAAACGAAGGAATTCGAATGAGAAAACACAACGACCAGAGGTTCGCAGAATGACATAACACAGTAATTTTACGTGTAAAAAGATAGCGAGCTCGAGTGGCCATTTAAATGGAATACTTGCTTCGATTTCTTTCTTGTCTTGTGCTCCAGAGCAAACTTTTAAAGCTTTGGTCATGTGACTTTTCTTGCTGCTCGATTTAATGCGATACCTTGCATGTAGGTTAATCAAATGGATCGTATTCAACTGCACGCTGTAGGGAAGTGACGCAGAATAAGGGTTTCCGTGGACCAAATTAGTGGAATATACTAATTCTAGCCGGCCATAATAGCATAGTAGTCACGCGGAGGCGACATAAGCAAACTAGCGCTAACCAAAGTAGTATTGGTATTGGCCAGCTAAAGTAGTATTGGCCAGACACGTAGAAAAGGATCGTCACTAGTTAGACAAGTAGAAGGAGTCTTTTAATGCACCGACAAGTGAAGTCGGTTTTGTTATTGACCAAATCGGAATGAAAGTTTTAGTAGTCGGATCTATAGAAGAAGACTGGCCAGACAGGAAGTTGCCTGCAGCCAGATAAGTAGAAGAAAGTTGTCGCTAGTCAGACAATTGAAAAAGATGGTTACAATTGAGGCAAGTCGAGTGGGACTTTTTGGAACAGGATAAGTCAGAAAGGGGCATTGAGACGATGTAATTGTCAATATCGCAAGTTAAATGGAATCGTCTCTGGCCAAACATACGACCGAGGAGAACATATTTGGTTCAGTAAACAGAAATCGTACAATTCCCAACTAGTTTCTCGCTGTAAGATTATTAGCCAGGATGAACTGAATATGGGTTTGTGTCTAGCTAGGAAAGTGGAACAGAACAATCCTTAATTGGACAAATAATATGTGCAAGGACGTTCCCAACTGGGCAAAATCCGGACGAATAATTTCTTATCAAATTTGAAGAGTAGAAATTCAGATTGGACAAGCGAAACAAGATTGTGCCTCGTCAGGCGAGTGGAACAGGCAAGCGCTGTATCAGACAAGTAGATTAGGGAGCAAACACGGTCAGGCAAGTGGAATATGGATAGCATGTGTTTAGGCAAGTGGAATAAGAGACATATTTAGTTAGACAAATGAAACAGTATTGTCTGTGCTGAATCAAGTAATATAAGATGTTCAGTTTGCGTAAGTAGAATAGATCAATTAGAATGAAACAAGTGAAGCATTCTGGGCTTTGCTCAACCAAGTCCTACAACATACATCTTCCGCTCAGGCAAGTGGATCAGGGTTCTCCGACTCGGTTAATAGTTCAATGAGATAATTAATAATGCACTAATGTTTACAACAAAAGAAACCACGTTCCATTTTCATTAAGTTAAAGTTGAATGTAAATCATTAGAATATACAGCTGTCATGTTACAGTTTTAAATTCGTTATTTCCTATCAGCTAGATTATACTACATTGATCAATTTTCTAATTATCTATAACTATCTTCTAATTGTTCTATAATGCAAAACATTTACCGCAACAGTCTCTTAAATTAACAATTGTTCTTCTACTTGCTCTAAATTATTTCTATATCACTTCATTTCCTATTAGGTAGATTCTACCAAATTTAATTTAAACAAATTTGTCATCATCCTATATAACTTTTCGCGTGTTAACTTCTGAAATTTTACTTATTTTTAACTAGCATATATGCATTTATTTTTTTATAATGCCTAGACTGTATAATGGGTCCAACCTAATATTAAGTGGATTATATCATTTTAGTCGGACAAAGTGCACGTTGAAAGTCCGTCTCAGCACGTCGATTCTTCGAATTAAGAATTTTTCTCAACTAACGTTTACCGTTAGCTGCGTAACCGGAGAAAATCGTCGATAAGAAGTTGTTTTCACAAAGAGGCGGAAAATTTCGCTTTGCTCGAGCTACTTTTTTAACACACTGATCCGTTGTTGCTCGTTCGATGGTAATCTCAGGAATCAGGTTGCCTCTTAACCAACCGACTTAAACTTGTTAATTAAGCAACCAGAGCGTTTACTTAGAAGCCAGAAAACGAAAGTACAGACACTAATTACGCGTAGGAAATTTTCTTCGTAGTCTTGCGAGAGGATTTTTTCCAAATTATCCAACGAGACCAGACTTTTAACTTTAACTTTTATCCACGTTTTTTTTTTTTTTTTTAGTAATTCAAATCTCCCACGAAGATTTTACTTTTGCCGATTCTTTGGACAATGACGTTAATTCACGTCGACTTGGGATAGGATTTAGCCAAAGTTTCGACAGACACGCGAGATAATTTGATTACCAGGATCCTCCAGGTTTCAGATTATTTCCATGAAAACTACCATTAAGGGCTAACGTTGCGTTAATACAATAATTCATCTTCTCGATTCTATCCTTGAGCCAATTTATGCTATCGAATTTTCTTTTTCGATGACAGTTATTACACATACACTGGCTGTGTTTCCATAAAAATTTCAAACTACTCTGATTGAAATTTAACAAATAAATAACCCACGTAATCCAGCGAGGAATTTTTCAATTAACTAAGCCAGATTTGACAAGGTTACAAAATAATCAGCCCAAGCTAAAATTTGACACAGTGGAAAAATTTGTTGCGGAAATATAATTAATTTTTACAAGCTATAAACAAAATTTGGCTAAGATACAAAATGAGCCGAATTGAAAATTTGCAACACATTTGAAAGTTCAGTTTGTGCAACGGTTTGAGATAAATCCAATTAAACATTAACTGATAATTATTTAGGCAAAAGTTGTTTAACGTTCTTATCGAAATTTCGGTAAAATATGAAATAATGCAACATCGTATTATTATCGATGCACATAACACCCTGGAAATGGTAGCTGATTTAAAATTCCGTTTCGGTCATGTTCCTCCATTTTAGTAGCAGTATAATACGACTTCTAATGTGAAATTTACATCGGTATCAAATTTTCATCACTTCCAAGCTACCGTTTCTTCCGGCTGGCGGAATCAAAGCGAATGTGCACGTCGAAACGACGCGACAATAAATCCTCTACATCCGCCATACCATTTCCACGATGCACCATATAGCCTTTGTTACCGTTAACCTACTTAGGATCAGGAACGTGAAGTAATTGGTAAAAATTGCGTTTAAAAGCAATACGATTGAAACATCGAGGCGAGATAATTTATAATTGAAGGATATATGGAAATTCGATTTTTTCAAATTTCATAGAATTCCAACGTCCGAGTGATACTGAAATATTTATAAACGTAGCCCACGCTCTTTGCATCCCTTGAAATATCAAAATTCTCTTTTAACGGGGTGCCCTGAATTGGAATGTTCTGAAACAGCGTCTTTTTCTGATTCTTTTTTTAGAAGGGAAAGAAAGAAATGAAGATATTGAATTTTGAGCTATGGTTTTATATATGTTTAACGAATACAAAAAAATTTTTGTTAAGGTAAAAAAAAAAAATTATAACAGGTTTCTAAGCCTATTTCATGGGCTGCAGTATTCAATCGATGGGAAAGATCCACCTCGTAATTTTTGACCGAAACAGAAAACCAAAAAATGATTGGATTATTATATATCTTTCTTCTCGATGAACTAAAAAAGTTCGTCAAAAAGTTTATTCAAATAATTGTTGTAGCACCTTAATTCCGCGGATAGACACGGTGTCAGATGTAACACGCCAAGTGCAGGATTTGCAAGTTATTCCAAGCACAGAGATGGTGGCAAAAGACGATAAATCAGTATCGGAAAATTAATGGAAATAGAAGCTTATCCCTCTGTCTATCGGTCTGTTTCGTCAACCGACTTTTTCAACCGATTCTCAGGTTGCGATTGGCCCAAGTTGGCGTGCACGACGTTCGCAAGTGATAAAGTCATAAAGCACGCAGGTCTCGGAAACATGCCAATTTCTAGAAAATATTTCTTGCAACTTTTTAGTCATTTGGGTCGCAGCTGCGGAAGGCAGCTGTTGGCCACTTGACATTTTTCCAAGGAATTTGGCAGACTCGTTGCTTCTATGATCCTAATGCTCCACCGGCTGCCATTGAAATTACTGACACAGTTTTCATCGATAATGGTTCACCGACATCTGATGTGACCAACACCAGACTTGGCCGAGACCCGGCTTCATCGATACTGGACTTGATCGACGTATATAATACGATGGTATTAACCGATATCAACAGTGATCGACATCGAGTTCGAGCAATAGTTCGCGGCAAACTCGAGCAAGGCAGAAGTTTGGCTCGGAATATCGTATCAGTCTGCGTTCTAACTTTGCTCGCGCATCCCTGACGCGTGTCATTGTATTAGTCAGCGAAGAAGCTATGTTCACAGGCGATGGCATTTTCATACTATGATTATCGCTTTCTTCTTAACCCGTTGCCATACTTTTACGAGTCCCAGTCGTGATGAGAATTTCAGCCAAACCTAAATATCACGAGTCAGGCTCGTGGTTTAATTTCATGTCTAACGTGAATATTCCGACGAGTTCCGACACTCTGTCTCCGTCGCTTCGGTCCTTTTCCTGACCATTTGGGCTCGGATTCTTCCGAGTTAACACGTCTAATGCCACGCCAGTTTTACAAGTGATATGTTACTGTGTATGTAGAATCATTATTAATGAAATTATCTTACTGAGGTCGCCAGTGACCCCATGGCCAAATTGAGTGCCGGTCACCGGTGACCCCCACGGCCAATTTGACTGCCGGTCACCGGTGACCTCCACGACGCCATGGCCCAGTTTAGTGCCGGTCACCGGTGACCCCCACGGCCAAGTTGAGTGCCGGTCACCGGTGACCCCGATAGCATTCAACCTGTTAAATGGTATGACAAGGGATTGGTACGATCACACGCGCGACGGACGTACGGACAAAGTTAGAACGCACACTGGTGCAATACTTGGGAGCAATCTCGTACTCTGCGCGAGTTTGCTGCGAACAATTGGTTACACTCTGCGTCGATCGTCGATGTTATCGATCGATACCATCGTCGGTTAAAGCTACTGTCGTGAATCTGGTCTGGCGTCGGTGAATCGCTGTCGGTGAAAACGGCGTGGGTGATTTGAATGGGACCCATCGCTTCGCGGCAAATACATTATCAGTGGAACGCGCAATATGCTACGTCCAACTGTAAATTATTTGCCATCCAAGTCAGCAATAACTCGAGCAATCGCAGTACTCCAAACCATTAAGAATCGAAATTCCCTTTCATAATGGATCTCGTCGATCTGTCGTAGATAAAGAAGCCAGGTCGCAGCTTCCGCTGAAATTATGAGAGTTATGACGGAATCATCCTTGGCCAGGGAACTTTTTAATTAAACGTTCGCTCTGTGTGTGTGTGTGTGAGAGAGAGAAAGAGAGAGAGAGAGAGAAAGGTAGAACTATCCTCGGCCAGCAGAGAAGTTACAAGAGAAAATTTGCGCTGGCCAATTGCTTGTACAACATGCGACCACTTACTCGTCGCGAAATATTCTGCCCCCGTTCCACCAGTTTTCTTGTGTATTCGCGAATACCAGCAACATTTCGAAACTTCCGCAGCCTCCGTCTGCAACTTTTTAATCGCCGCTAGAAGCTCCAGTTCCTCGCGAACAGCATGTCCTCGTGATACCACGTTGTACTTTGTTGCTCGAATGTACGTGGACGCTTGGTTACTCTTGATAGTAACGCGTCTCGACGTTACGAATGGGACCAGTCAGGATCGTTCATCGTTGTAACACGATCAAATTTGCTTTTAAAGAGTAGTAGACATTAAGAGAAATTGGCATCCCTAAGTGTCAGACACTGTGGAATAGTTTTGTCGTTTTAAGAGCTCGTTCCAGTGTCAAATATGTAGACGCGACAAGATTTTTCCAAACGAATAAAGAGACTGTCGTGGTTCTAACGACAGTGTGTAAAATTAGCTAGAAGTTCGTCAAACTGCTTATTTTAACATATCATCGATAAGATGTTAAATAAACGATTCGTTTCACACGTATTGTTATTGTAATTCGACCAAGATGTGTTCATCTGCTCATGGATAAGTGGCAATGTGCAACTCGTTTAGAATTTTGTTCCCAGAGAATTTTTGTTTCAGAATTCTTGTTTTATTTCTGACAGCAGTCCCTTCGACGGTCATCAACGTATCGAACGGAGAAATTTTTCGAAGCTCACATTTTCCCTATGTATATTCCTGCAACTGGCTTGTTGGCTGGCTGTTTGCTCTTCAATTCCATCCAGGTTACTCTGAATGTTTATCGACAAGCATTTGTGTACTTTGAAAAAGCTATGTACTGGATATTGTACAATGTTGTGAGTGGTTATGGTGACGAGCGTGTAGGTTGCTGTCCCAGGGGACGTCGAAATAAAAATTTTGTATTGTTTTGACAGTGACTATATTATAAGAGTATCGCGTTGCGACATTTTCCTTAAGTGCAGCTTTACCGAAATGTCGTAGGATATTTTCAATTTTTAACGAATCTATGGTGTTTCATGTAGATCGTAAATTTTAAGTCGTATGAATTTTGTAAACTGTTTATTTGCCATATGAAGCAACAAATAAAAATACTTCTTCGTATCTCTTAACAGATGTTTTAAATAAATCACAAACGAACAGCTAATAAATTCTTCCGCTTCTTTAGAATCAACAAAATTCGATGAAACTGTTAAATTCATAATACAAAACGTCCATCTGGTGCGTAAAAATATTTTCCAAAGTCAAGTTTACAAAGAAACAACGTATAGCCGTAGACAAATAATTATTGTAAATTCTCTGCCTTTAAAAATCTATGAAATTCGCTGGAAAAACGACGAACGCCATCTAAGTTATCCTTATTACTCATACGCTTTTGCCCGAGTCAAGTTTCCAACAAAATGACGCGCGGTTGTAGCGAAATTGATAATACACAACTTTCTGCTTCTTTTAAGAATTACAAAATTCGCTAGAGAAATGACAAAGACTCGTTTAAGCGAACTGTTGCGCCAGCCACTTTTTCTTAAGTTTCTAAGACAACGACGTAAGCCTATTATAAATAATAGGAATTTTCTGCGTGTTGGAAAATGTAGGAAGATTTGTTGGAAAAATTGCAAAGCCCCTGTCTAAGTCAACTTCACTAGGCACAGGCTTTCTCTTAAGTCAAATTTCCAACAAAAGGTCGTATAGTCAGAACCAGACAAGTAAAAGAGATTTTCCGTGTCTCTTAAAATCTACGAGATTCGCTGGAAACGTTATGAAGCCCTACTTTAAGTCAACTGTACTGCACGTAAGTGTCTCTTTAGGTCAAGTTTTCAATAAAGAGTGTGACGAACAAAGCCTAGGGGGAGGAGTCCGAGGTGGAGGGTCTGCTGGTATCGATTTCACGGGCCGATTATGTAGCAGCAGTTGCCGATTTTCCCACGGCTTTGCCTGGAATCGTGTAAGCCAACTGAAGTAATCGTATCGCTACGATAAAAAGCTACGATAAAGGAATTGGCATGAGCCTTTCGTGAGAATCGTCGGAAATCTGTCGTGAATGTTCAGCTCCCCCCACTCCATCCGCGCTTCCCCCTCCCCGTTGCCGCCCGGACGAAATCCGTCGAGATTTTAGTTTCCGCTTTGCTACCTCGCGCGCCTCTCTCTCTCTCTCTCTCTCTCTCTCTCTTTTTCTTCGAGCTTGTAGAACACTTTTTATTCGCGTTCGTGCGCCACGCCAAATTCCAGCCGCCTGTTTATCTCGGCCGTGGAACGTCGTTGGAACCCAGTCACAGGAAATTAACATTCGTTATGATAAACCAGACATTTTTTCTCTTTTTGGCCAGATGCTGCACGAATGATAACGAATTTAAATGAAAAATATTTTTGTTACTCTTCGTTTGTTTTCGATACATTCCTTTTGCCTTTTCTCGATGGTTTGGTCACGTTTCCCAGTTTTTAATAAATAAATCGTCGTTATCGTAGGATAAAACAGCTCTTTTCTTCTCTTTCTGTTAGAATGTTGTTGAAAAGGTAATAATAATTTGGATAATGTTTCTGGAACAATTAATTGGATATAAATATTAGGTTGGCAACTAAGTGATTGCGGAATCCTAACCTCAATAGTAATTTAAATCTAACTGGAAGATATTCTTTTGTTATTTTTCTTTGTTTCTTTTCTTCTTTCTTTTTTTTTCTTTTTTTTTTTTTAATTACAGGCTTCGTTATTTTTTTGATATTTTATGCTTTTTCTCCTCGTTGTTACGTTTTAATAAAGAAATTAACATTCGTTGGGATAAGCCAGCTCTTTTGTTCTCCCTTCGGTGAAAAGTTGCCGAAGAAAGGAACGAATTTAAAGGGACAATATATTTTAATTGTGAATTCTCTTTTCTTTTTAATTATACGTGCTTTGTCATCTTTGACGTTTCATGCTCCCTTTGTCATCGTTGTTAGTCTTTCATAAATAGATATACCGCATTAGCATGTCGATAATAACAATAAACGAATTTTTCTCTTTTCTGTTATAACGATAAAAAATGCACATCGAATTAAAATCTGAACATTTCTTTCCCTGTTCCTATTTTTATCGTCAGTCTTTACGTACTTTTTTCAAACACATTTTTTTTTGTCATTTTTACCTGTCCTCTTTCATTATAAGAATTTTTTTTCATGACGATATTAAATCGTTGTGCGAATGACAATGACGAGAGAACTCTTCTCGTTGCCAGTGTAGTTGGAAAAGCGATAACATATTTTCCATGGAACAAAATTCAGGTACATGTACCTCCATATTCTCTGAACAATTTTCCTAACATTCTTCAAAATGTTACAAAATATATCAAAAAAAAAAAGACTGGAATTTACTATCAAACTATTGAACTAAGTTGCATAAACGTGTGATTAAAAGAAAAGGAAAAATGTCCTGTCCATCTTATCTCGTCCATTCGATCGTTTAAAATTACCAATTTTCAACGAAAGGCAAACGTTTCTTCTGCATCTTATGTTGTCCTATCAATCGGCTGAAATTTTCAACCGCATTCAGCAACCTGGAAAATCCTGTTGAGAATTCGCTTCCGTTGAATTTCGTGGAAATTACAAGGGGATATTACAAGGTAGACACGCCTCCATTTCCCAGGTTTCCATGTGAAAACAATCGAATGCCTCATTAGGACGCACCATCCTCCCCGTTTAATTCCTTGTTCCCAGGCAATTCTGCCCGATTAATGCACCACTTCGACCATTCTCTATTAATGTACCAGCCACACAGTCTCATCTACCTAACTCCATTTCCATCAAAAAACCATTATCTTTCGAAAAAAAAGCAAACGTCGTGAAATTTTCCCGGGCACTTTTCACTCGACAAAGATTCGCGAAAAAAGAAAAGAAAAGGAAAAGATAGGAGAGGTAAGAGGAAATAAGAGGAAGGAAAGTTCGAACGTTTCAATCAGAGACTTTTAACGAACGGAAAGAAATGTAAACGCGATGTGCCATTTGCAGAGGGAAGTTTGTTTCATGCAAATGTCGTTGGGAAGTGGTGCAACGAAAAGAGAATTTCATTTCACCCTTCTTTAGCTGCTTGTTATCTCCAGCTCTGGGCTAATTTACACTCTGATCGCCATATAATTGGCCAGCTACTCTTAACTTCGCCCTTCCCAATCGGCCTGGATCGCAAGAAGTAGACGAGTCGAGATTTTCGAGTTAAACGGATAAAAGGAATCCTTCTCTTGCGGATAAAAAGGGGCGAGAAATCGGCCGAAGTGCGATTCAAGTGGTGGACGGTAGAAGATGGTTTGAGCAAGTTTAATTAAATTTTAATGGTAGCTGGAACCAGCAAGTTCGTCGTAGCTCGCTGCATCATCACGCTCTTTGATATTGTATCATTTTCATTTCGTTCGTAGAGGTGTGTTCGGTGTAAGAGGCTGACCAGAATTATTTTCGCTTCATTTTAACAAATTACCTTCTACGATTTTGCAAAATGGTATAAATAAATAGTGATAATAATATCAATCGTTATAAAGGAATTATTGTATAATTGTATAAATGTATAATATGAATATAATAATTATATATTAATGTAATAAATAGTATAATAATAAACATAAATATATAATAATAAATGATATAATATATAAAATAATTATATATTAATATAATGATACTAGTAATAAAATAATTATGTATTAATGGTACTAGTTTCTTCCTGCACACACATACACACACACATATATATAATCTAAATAAATACATGTAAATACGTATGTTTGAAAATTATGTTCGAACGCATGATGCGATCCTGTCATGTTGGTCGTTTTCGATTAGCAATATTTTAAGCGCGACAATGAGAACCGTCGTGGCCGTAAATCGGGTTGGTACCAGTCGAGGACACCGTTCGTCTCCCATTTCCATGACAATATAAATCAAAGGTCGGGAGATTTACGAGCAGTACCGTTGCCACGTAAACACCGCTTTTCTTTCCCCTTCTACTGTGACAGTCTTTGCTGCGACTTCCGCCACTCCACAGATGCGAGAAACGTTGTCTCAGCTGTGGTGACGTGCCTTATGAAAAATGCCACCGTTAACGCCGCATTAACCGTGTTACGTCGAACTCCTTAGCGTAAGAAAATAAACTTTCACAGGTCGTGTTACTATTTAAAAACAAAAAAAAAATTAGAAAAATGAGAAATGAAAATGAATAATAAATTCGCAATAATAATTCGCAACTGTAAAAGAAGATCAACAGAGCTAAATCGAGAAAAATTACTAATGCAAGTAGTACAACTGTTAAATTATCGTACTGAAGAGATGCATTAAGGGTAGATAGTTTTTGAGGTAATTGGATGAAAATGAGGCTGAGAAGGAACGAAAACGGCGTCAAATTCCGTTGCTCGCATTTCACTTACACGTAAGTGCCAGCAAGGCCATTATCAGTGGAAGTTTAACGGTTCGTACACCGATTGGCGGTTTGCCTGGACGGCGCGAATTAACATACTCGATGCTCGGCTCCCTGTAACCCCTGGTTTACCGTGTTCACCGCAGTTGCACGATTTTCCTTCGATCCCTCGTTTCGCGGGAATTACGGCCATCGTCCCTGCTCATCTCTCCCATTTTCCACGCTGTAATTCCGACCGGTAACGGATACCAAACCAGCCGGCGAACAATCATTTATCAAAAATAAAATAATGAAAAAAAATCTACGGGAAGACAGATGAAATAATTTTACCATGAAATTCGTTCAGAGCCCCAAGGAAATTTGAAACAGAAATTGGCAAGTGGGAAATGATGATCCTGTCAAGTTGGTGGCAGTCGTCGGTTTTTAAAGATATTTTGTCATTAATAAGCTCTGATAGGTTGAGCCAGCTTGAGGAAAATGTATAATTTCTCAGCGGATAATTTAGTATGAATTCTTTAACTTTGTTTAATTGATAGGTTAATTGGAGTTGTTATTATTAAAGATTGCCCTGTTAGCGGATAATTATTTATGAAAAGATATTTTTCTTCGGTACTCCTATCTGTGTGGCATATTTTATGGTAATACAAAATCATAAATATTTTATTGTATTTGTGGATATTCTTCATTTTAATTTGTAATTTTATTATTACTTAATATATCTGTCATTATGCTGTAATATTTAAAGTAATATATGTTTAAAATGTAATATTAAATATATACAGTACAATACAATAGATAAAACAGACTATGCTATAATTAGCATTGAGAAAGTGTACTGAATTTTTGCAGCCTGCTACACAACTGAATAATGTGCAGAAAGAGAAACTGATCGATTTGGCTATTGAACGAAATTGTATTTTTATTCATTGAAAGAAGAGTTTGAACTGGTAACTTCAAAGACATAAAGTTAATTCGAGCTGTAAGGCCACTAAGTTCCAGCTGATATCCACGCAACTGTCTAAGAAGTAGAATAGGTCAATTATTGAATAGACGAGTAGAATAACTCAGGTGGTTGTCGGTCAAGGGAAATGGTAACGTTAGTGGTCAGACAGGTGACATGGGTCGGTTACCAGTAGATAAGGAATATAAGTAAGTCATTGGCTAGTCAGGTGGAAGAGGTCATTGGTTAGTCAGATTAGTGAAATAGGCTGGTTATTAATCAGGCAGGTGAGCAGTATCTGTTACTTGTCGGTCAAGGAGAACAAGTAAATTATTAGTTAGACAGGTGACGTGACCTCTTAGTAATCAAATTAGAAGAATAAATCAGTCATTGATCAGACGAGGGAATATTTCACTTACTAGCCACAATATCTGATTCTGGCTTGTGTTTGTTATTTTGTGGTCAAGGAGAATGTGTCAATCTTTAATCAGCCGATAGGAATCAATTCTTATGGTTAACCAGACAAGGAGAATAGGTTAGCGTTACTGGACAGATAAAGCAGATGGGTCAGTTACTAGTGAAACCAGTGGAATAAGTCAGTTACGTATCGGCCATAATAACGAAATTTCGTCGGAAAATAGTTAGGAAGACGGTATAGTTTAACAAGTTTCTAACAAATATTAATCTGAATAAGAGAATGTGTCGTTTCTTCGCAAAAAAGTAGAATAGATCTATTATTAATCAGCCAAGCTCAATAAAACAGTACAAGTAGTACAAATAAACTTTTTATTTAATTTACTAATCAAAAATCAGTTTAGTAATCAAGTTTCATTTGAAAAATATTATGAAATCGGTAGTATGACAAATGTAAATTTTCAAATAAATATTAATGTAAATATTAATATTAGAAGGTATCATTTATTTAGGAATAAGTAGAGCAGATCTGCTATTAATCAGCCAAGTCCAATAACACAATATGACAGTAGAAGAAACGATCTTTTTGTTTAATCGAACAATAGAGAATTAATATAATAAGGAAATTTTGTTCGAAAGAAATGATTAAAACGAAGGTACAACGTATAATAGCACTTCATAATCGCGTGAAACGTCCCATGTCCGCTTCTCTCGTCGTATAGCGAAGGCATCGCGTGGCTGGTTATTATTTTTCCGCAGTCTGGCAGAAGGTCCACAGTTTCAAAACGGAAGCATAGTCATGCATCTTCGCTGCTGGTATTCACGTTTTTATAATCCTTTGCCTTGCGGCGAATATTTTACTGTCAGACGCTTCGCGAACAATTCCCTTTTGTTATTTTCTTGGTCCAGTGGGAACGTTCCTCGAACACGGTGAATTTAACTTCACTGAACGCAACTCGAGGAACGAAGGATTAGACGCTTTCGTTGAATGAAGCTAAAGAGCAACGGGATGCTTGATTAATTGTTAATTGCAGCCGGACGACCAAGTTGTCTCTCCTCGTGTTTAGCAAATACCCAGATTACGTACATTCGTTCCTTTTGCTGTTTAACCTTTCCTTCGTTTAATTAAAATTACAGTGCGGATTTTTATACAATTCTTTATGGACCTAATTAAACAAATAGCGCTCAGGCAGAGGTTTGCTTCGACTGCTAAATATTCTAACGAGTATCGTACCAGTGGTTTACAAAAGAAAATTTATAGAATAAGAAATATAAAATAGCAATACAGTAAGGAAAATAAGATAACAATATGATAATTGTATAAATTTTGCAAGATGAATTTGTATTTAAATATAGTGAATAAATATAATATGTTGCAATAGACGACAGTTATCGAATGGTGTAATATCTGTATAGTAGAAAAGTTAGTAAAATTCATAGTTTGTCAATTTCGAATTTTTTTTTTATCGCTTGGACATGTGACAGGTTTTTGTACAGTACGTGCATTCTATGCATTTTGGCAACCTTGAATTTTCTATAAATATTTACAATGCTTACGTACATACTAATTATTATTCAAATTCTTTTCAAATCAGTTTTGACAAACAAAATATGTCTGAAATATGTAAGATTCTTCGTGATTTCAAATTACTTTCTGTCTAGTGAAGTCAGACTAGTGAAATCAGACATATAGTTTGCAGATTAGTGAGATCACGCAGGTAGTTTTCAGACTAGCGAGATCAGACAGATAGTGTTCAAACTAGTGAGATCAAACAAGTAGTGTTCAGACTAGAGAGAACAAACAGATAGTGTTCAGACTAGTGAGACCAGGCAAGTAATGTTCAGACTAGTGAGATAAGGCAGGTAGTGTTCAGACTAGTGAGATCAGACTAGAGAGATCAGACTAGTGAGATCAGACTAGTGAGATCAGACTAGTGAGATCAGACTAGTGAGATCAGACTAGTGAGATCAGACTAGTGAGATCAGACTAGTGAGATCAGACTAGCGAGATCAGACTAGTGAGATCAGGTAGGTCGTGTTCAGACTAGCGAGATCAGACTAGTGAGATCAGGTTGGTAGTGTTTAGACTAGTGAGATCAAGCAGATAGTGTTCAGACTTTTGATATATAGATATATTAAAATAAAATAAAATATGGTTAGTTTTTTGTTCGGTACATTCAGACATAAGTTAAATACAGTCAAAGTTATTTCAAATTAAGTTTATATTAAGTGCAATTAAGTATAATTAAATGAGCTTTTGAGTTAGGCCAGCTAAGTACGGTTAATTCCACGTAAATTTGGTGGTTTTGCAACGTTCGGAACTTGACTAAAACTAACCTTCAAACAAGAGAAAATGAAGCATGGCTAGGTTCAAGCTGCA
Organism: Bombus affinis; assembly: GCF_024516045.1. Lineage (NCBI taxonomy): Eukaryota > Metazoa > Arthropoda > Insecta > Hymenoptera > Apidae > Bombus > Bombus affinis. The sequence goes on from NC_066359.1 coordinate 6,462,667, forward strand.
TTCCAGTTAGACGGACTGAACTAATTCCACCGCTATCATAGAACTGAGAGAACCGACACGCACAACCAACAAATAACTTTTCAACGTTACTGCGATAATAGAGCTAATAACATTCAACACCTAAAACATAACCTAAAATGAACATATTCAAACTCTGGAAAAATGAAGATCAGATATTTCCTTTATTTGGCGTCATTACATTATTTCCAGTTGCATTATTCTGGGATAATTACCAACTTGGAGTTCGAATTTTACGCGTAAACTTAATTATCTCTTCTATTTCCGACCCCCTGGTTGGAAAATCTCCGTGAATCGACTGGATTAATTTCGATAATTGGCTCTGAAGTCGATGTCTATGTGCATAAACGAATCGAAATTTCACGATCAAGTAAGAAAATGCCTGACGTTTTGCACGCTCGTGTTGCGTTCGGAATAAACGAACAAATCGAATTTGACCATCGTTTTGCAAGCAGATTGGAAAATTCTGCATTAGTTTTATCCTTGGAATCGAGGAAGTCAGAGTTTACAGAGAAAATCCACAGGTTCGTAATAATTGAATTAATTCGTAACTGGCCGTGAATACATGGAGTCTCGTTTCCACAGATTAGGTTAATTAGGGGAAATTGAGGTTAATTGGAAATCACGCTAAAAGAAGGTCTTTTCAGGAT